>NC_140628.1:539985-1187485 GCF_057382275.1 Copadichromis virginalis
GCTCAGACTTAAACTTTAACCCTGGTCTTAAGTATTAAACTTACTTACCTGAATTACATGTCAAAATTGAATTAAGACAGTTTTGTAAACATTTTTCCTTTTTCTGTTGTTAGCTGCATATTAACTGGTTGTTAATTAGCTTTTTGATATCAATAAACAAACATAATCTTTGTATATAACGTAACATCACTGCACCCACTATCATCTAAATTTAAAAAGCAAAAAAAAGGAATAATTTTCAAGGTTGGTCCTTATTTTAGTCATTTCATATCTATTGTTTCAGCTCCTCTGAACTCTCAGTATAATCTCTCTCTACCCATTTCTCTATTTGTGACTCTACAGGAGACGCATGTAAGTGATACAATCATAGAGGTGTTTGAGAGTAGCAGTTATACTGACTCGTGAAATGAACGATACGGGAGGAAAATGTTTTAAATCTGTGTAATGTCACCACATTTGCAGAGAACGTTGTTTCTCCTCAACTTATTTGTCTAGTAGGTGTTTTTGTGTGTGAAAAACTGGGCTGTGTGAGGGGAGGGTACAGTAAAGACTGCAGCAGATGAGACACTGTCTATATGGGAAAAGCCCAAAACCTCCAAAACAAACTTTTAGAATTGTAGGTCGGAGTTTAAAACATTTGAAGAGCCGATGCATGATTTGCACATTTGGGACCACATTTAGTGGAAACTTGTTTCTGTCTCACATCAATGGCCAATTAGAGTCACCAATTAGCTTATCATCCAATATCTTTGGACAATGGGAAACTTGGATTTTAACTCAAGTGATAATCTTTTCCTAAACCTAACAAAGTACTTTTAGGACCTAAACGTAACCAGAGCGAGCTAAAGGGAAACTAAACAACACATTAGTTACAACTTTATGAAGACAAATAACTGATACATTTTCCATACCGTGTTAGCAATTAAAAATCAGTAGTAACACTTTGTTAACATGATTTCCAACATTAGCATAGCCCCAATACTGTGACAATATGTGGACAACTCTGTGTGAGAGAAAATGCCACTGGTGCTTTCCAGAGGATTGACTGTGAGCACAGTGAGAGAAGAAGGCAATGACCCATAAGTAGGGATGGGTATCGTTTAGGTTTTATCCGATACCGGTGCCAAACCGGTACTTTTGAAACGGTGCCGGTGCTTAAACGGTGCTCAAACCGGTGCTTAAAGAATGGAGAACACAAAATTGGTCCAAAAACCTCTCATGTTCAGCTGTTTTTTGTAAAAAGATAACAATGTTAGCCTTTTCTGCAGCTATGGGGCATATATGGTATCACTCTTGGCTGGAAGCAGTGCTTAATCAATGGAAAAAACACAAACTTTGTCCTAAACCTCTCATGTTTAACTATTTTCCACTTTTTCTTTGGTCATTTTAGCCTTTTTGGCCAGGGTGAAGGGAGCATCTGCCATCAAACAAGAAGACAGCTGCATGTAGCTATGATGATGTTTGCTAGTTCACCTTACCTGCATTAATGTAATAACGTGGTTAGCCTACTCAACGTAAATTACACACAAACAACATTAAGCTACTCACGCAGAGAAGAACGGCTGCTGCTGCATCATCATCCTCATCATTTCTGCTACACTGGCAGGGCTAGGGGCCAGGACTCTCCTCTTCGGGGTTTTTGGGGGATGTTGCTAACTCCGGGTCAGATAACAGGCAACCCACGCACAGTAGATGCGCTCGGTGTGAGGTCTTGCAGCAAGCTATCAAATACGGCGCATTTCTGGGCTTTTAAAAAAAACGCTATGCGTCGCCAGGTGTTTCATCAGATTCTTGGTGTTACCTCCTTTGACAGTATCACAGTATCAGCTTAAAGCACTTGTTGCTGCTGAGTTTGCATCTTTTGCTGTGAAGTACAGCCAGACTTTTGACCGCTTCGCCTTGGGCATTTTTAATCTGTAGCTCTGCTCTAAAAGAACGCACGTACCTGGCCCCGCCTACTATCCTCGGAAACGTAAAATGATTGGCTAGAAGTGTATCACAGCTCAGGAAAAAAAAGCACCGAAATGTGCGCTGCTTTTCGGTCTGGTTACTACCGTTTATGTCAGAACCGGTGCCATCATGGCACCGGACACCGGTACCCATCCCTACCCATAAGTCGCTGAGAGGTTACATATATCCAAACGATCCCACCACTTGCTTGTAAACAATTTAACGAAACAAATTCAGCGTGTGTTTAATCGATTCTGTATCTGAACAAGGTTGTAAAAGAAAAGAAAATCCTCCTAATCACATTGTAAATGAAGTCTAAGAATGTGTTATAACTCACTCTGGGGAAGATGGCAGCCAGAGAACAAATGGTCAGGATGAGCAGTAAGACCTCCCCCACTGCAAAGGTGATGTAGTTTGCAATCAGCCTGTTCCAGAACACGTGAACGTAGTGGAGAGTAATTAGTGAGTTATTATTATTACAGTTATGACTTCCAGTTTACACTGCCAAAGTGTGTAGGCTTACTTTTGCTTTCATTTTCTTTTGTTCTTAGGAGAGTAGGTGATATAAACCATCCTGCCCAAAATGTGAATGAG
Source organism: Copadichromis virginalis (assembly GCF_057382275.1). Lineage (NCBI taxonomy): Eukaryota > Metazoa > Chordata > Actinopteri > Cichliformes > Cichlidae > Copadichromis > Copadichromis virginalis. The sequence goes on from NC_140628.1 coordinate 542,530, forward strand.
TAAAACAGACCTGTGAACTCACCAGGGGTCTATGAGCGCCTCCATCACTGCAGTAAAGAGCAGAACCACACAGGAGCAGCAGAAGGCAGCCCCGCTCTGTTTCTCCTTCTCCACAGAGAAACGTGTTTCCAGCTCTGGATCCACAAACCTGAGGGACAGCTTGTTGGTGTGTTTCCCCTTCAGACTGAGGAACAACAAGCTTAGTGACAGTGAATGCAGCACACTGGTTGTAACATTATTAACATTTTATGGAAGTGAAGCGATTGAAGTGAATGGTCTGACCTGGGCAGGCGCGGTGGAGGTGGAGCTTCCATGATTGGTCACGCCAGAATGTGGTTGCCTTAGTGAGATACCGCGCTTGATTTTCAGAGAACCAGGGTCACGCCAGTAACCAAACAACACCAATGACAACATGGACTGATTACGTCTTATTTATGGTATTTTAAGACAGGTGCGTTTGTTTAGAGTAAGAGTTGGAGTTTGCCAATTTGCAAACAAACACTATAACATATTATACCACGAGCAAGAAAAGGAAATCTCTGCTGCCTACTTGAACTTCAATCAGAGATTTGGTTTGATCACTGGCTCCACTTTTCCCACATGTGGATACAAGATTGGAAGGTTAAAGATTATTAAATATACTGCTCAAAAAATTAAACTACCACTTCAAAAACACATAATGGAATTTAACTGAAACTCAACTGATGGTTCCCTTTCAAAGCTCACTTGGTATCTCACAGTGGGAAACACTCTCTGATGTGACCAATCATGGAAGCTCCACTACAACATCTGTCCAAACCAGACAACAACTTCAAGGACATGGTGTTCCTCAACCCCCTTATAATAGCCAATGACCCCACACCAGGCATGCTTGTTTTCTTTCCTGTCAAGATCATAACAGCTTACTTAACTTTGTACTGATGCAGCCGTTACTGTAGTCCAGGATGATGGGTTTTCCTGGTTTTCACGAATATCTATTACACTATAGTACACTTTTATTTACTTTTAGAGCGTTGTTGCAATACTGCTACCTGTGTGTTATAAAACTAGCTTGTTGTTTCATATTTGTGGCTATTGCTAGATGTCAAAGCTAAGCTTTAGTAATTAATCAGAATCAGAATAACTTAAGTGGCACAGTGGTTAGCACTGTTGCCTCACAGCAAGAAGGTCCTGAGTTCAAGTCCACCATCAGGTTGCTGTCTTTCTGTGTGGAGTTTGCATGTTCTCGTCATGTTTGCGTGGGTTCTCCCACAGACATGCAGTTATTGGGCTTGGGTTTTATTGGTAGCTCTAATTTGCCCATAGGTGTGAGTATGAATGGTTGCTTGTCTCTGTGTGTTAGCCCTGCGATAGACTGGCAACCCCTCCAGGGTGTACCCTGCCTCTCGCTCTAAGACAGTTGGGATAGCCTATGGCAGATGTCACTCTGGCTCCACAGTGCCAGGCAGCGACTAGTGGTGCAACGGATCAAAGGTCTCACGGTTTGAATCGGATCACGGTTTTAAGTCACGGATCAAATCGATTTTCGGATCAGCACAAACAGAAAAAAGGACAAAATTTTAACATTTACTTATTTAAGTATTTTTTGCCTATTAAAAACATTCAACTCAAGATTCACTCCACACAGTTATATAAAAACAAATTAAGGTGCAATATAGGGCAGTACAGGGCTTTGAGCTGTCATTTGTAGTTGGGCAACAGAAGATGCCTGGATCAGTTCAGCCATAAATGTAAAAATCTCCTGCTCATACATGCTTGGAACGATCTTGTCACTGAAGTGGACGCGCAACGAGATATCATAGCGTGGCTCAAGCACGTTCATCATAGTTTAAACCTTGTTTTGCACAACAGAATACGGCCTCCCGTCTGCAGCTAAACACCCCAGTAGCTTCTGTAATAGCTTTAGCCCGGTCGGGTTGGGCAGCAAAGGGCTGCTTAAATGCCTCTGCTCCTCCACTTGGACCGCTAGCGCTGGCCATAAGTATCGCTTGACAGACCCAGCACGCCACCATACACATACTTTTTTTTCTTCTTTTCTGAATCTTCAGATCACGTGCTGCCGAACCGTGGAGTGGGATCGGTTCGGATTACCGATCAACCGTGATCCGTTGCAGTGACAGCCCAGAAGGGAATGTCAGGACTTCAGGTATCTCAGACATCGGTCCTGCTGATGGGTTAATCATTTTCTGCCGCCCTGTCCAAGAGTAACTGCCGTTATCTTGGAATGTCCTACGTGGCTGGAGATTCCACAAACGTTCTGGCAATGGGATGTATTGATGTGTCATCTGGGTGAGTTGGACTACCTGTGCAACCTCTATAGGGTGCAGGTATCGCCTCATGCCACCAATACTGACACTGACCTTGCGAAATGCAAAACTAATGAGAAAAAAGTAATGAGGAAGGAAAAAAATGCCACCAAAAAACTATGGCCTGAAGTAGACTGAACCCAGGATTCACTGTGTTGGTGACTGACCACCACAGCCTAACCATAACCTTTTATCTTCCACAAAGAGTGGAAGATAAGTGACAAAGATGTCATGTGTAATATTTATGAAAACAGCAAAAAGCTCTAAATGGTATTGTCGGTGTGGAGACATTTAAAAGTACCAACAGTCAACCTGTCAACCCCTCACTCAGTGATAACTCACTGAAGCACCAGCAGCATAACAAATGGTAAATGGACTGATTCTTCTATAGCGCTTCTCTACTCTGCCGAAGTACTCAACATGCCACATTCACACCCATTCTCACAAGCACTTTCTCTGTACTTATTATTAGTCCTTTATTTATCCAGGTAAAAAATCTCATTGAGATTAAAAATCTAATTTTCAAGAGAGACCTGGCATCATGGCAAAAAAGGCAACTCATCCGGTTGTTAAGTGATGACGTGATGAATCCTACTTCCGGGTCTAAAGTAGTCTGCGTTTAATATGGCTTTTGTGTTGTTAACATGTTTAATGTTATGTATTTTCTTCTATTTGATCTCAAAAAGCTCCTAAAACAGTCAGTGATCACTGTTGACCTCCCTTTATTACCGCTAATCATTTATTTAAGCTCAGTTTTTAAAACCTTAGGATGTAACTACAGCCCAGCCCATGCAGCAGTATATGAATGACTAACCTCGTATTGTTCTCCTGGCTGAAGTTTGGTCCTTTTACAGCATCCTGCCATGCGATTACATTTGTTCCTGACCACCGAGAACACTCACGTTAACTTTTATCGAGTGGAAAAAAGTTAGCTTGTTTATATTATGCTAACATAGCTGTGTCGCTAGCGGTCACGTAGCACATCATTATATACCAGCTAGCCAAACTTCAGTAACCCTACAAACGTCACTGCTGTTTAGTTTTCTGTCTTCATTTATGCTGGAAGTGATAACAGAGCTGTACGTTTTAATTTGTTTCCAAAACCCCGCAGTCAGGACATGCTATATTGTATTTAGATAGAAGCTAGCGAGCTAACTCCCTGCTAACTTCTAACTCCGTTAAATGTCATAAATTCCGTTTTCATGGATGCCTGGATGTTAAACTCAATTGTTACACCTGGTAGAGCAGAACGCTGATCATTTTATTAAAGATGAAAGACTTTAGACAGTTTTTCAACTCTCAGTAATGCCACAGTGATGTTTGATATATGGACCTGCAGCGGAGTTTAGGCCCAGACACGGCTAGTGACGTCAGACTGAACGACCGGATTGCTTTCTAACTACATTCACACACATTGCATTGGAGAGCAACTTGGGGTTAGTATCTTGCCCAAGGATACTTGACATGTAGACTGGACGAGCCAGGGATCGACCCACAGGTCACCTACTTCCGATCAGTAGGTGACCAGCTCTACCTCCTGAGCTACAGCCACCCCAAGAAACAAGAAACCAGTATCGCTGATCGGCACCGTCACAGTGATGTGAGGCTATTCACTTACGCTTGAACCGTTTCTCTCTCCAGCAGAGCTTCATTAAGGAGTTTGTTGAGCTCCTGTTCATTCTCCTGAGCATCAATCACCCGTTCAGCCAGGTCCCGCAGCCTCAGCCTCCTTCGGGGATTAGGAAACGATGGGTTCACCACCTGCAATCCAAAGGTTAGAGTACAGTTTAGGATTTCTTGCCTCCTCATAAAATGGGAGTCTGCTCTTTATCCAGTTCACAAGTATAGACTAACTAAATAGATAAGCAAAGCATGCTGGAAAAAATGAGGTTAATTCTGGAGGATCTAGAGCAGGGGTGGGCAACTCCAGGCCCCGAGTGCCGGTGTTCTTTCACTTCTCTTTTAAACCATCTGTCTTCTCTGTCCAAAATGTGAGCACTGACATCGTCAAAAGGGTGACCTTTGACCTTTAGATGCAGACAGAGTCTTGTCCCGTGGAGGTGGCTCTTCTATGTTGTCCCATGTGATTATGAAGTGGCTGTTTGGTCTATAGGTACTGTTGTCACTGAGGAGTGTAGTAATTTTTGTGTGTGTTTAGAACAACGGTGCACCTTCCCGTGCCAGCTGGTGATATGGTGATGTTGTGGTCTTTGCTCGGGTAAGTGACGACCTTCAGGTCATCTTCCGATGAGCTACAGCCACGCTAATGCAAAATGGGAATGAGAATGCCAAAGTGTGGCACAATCAGAACAGACAAGGACAGGAAAAAAAGCAGCACTGTGTGATGAAGGACTTTCAGGCACCTGTTAATGTGTGAAAACCAGGGCTGGGTATCGTCACTGATTTCTAGAATCGATTCGATTTGAATCGGAGAAATTTTGCCTGAGAAATATTATAAATATAAATATTATAATTTATTTACAATATTTATTATTCATTATAATATTATAATTCTGATCACTTATCAGTACATATCTATATTTTTAGATCGATAAAAAGGAAGCTGACACCAGACTATCAGGGGTGTGAGCGTCTCAGCAGAGGCCTTTGTGTCAAAGTAACTGAGCATAAAACAGAAAAACATGAAGGCGGTTTTCCTGGTCTGGGTTTTTATAGCAGATGACCTTAAAAATATTGTGCAGTAGATCAAAAACAAAGTGAAGCAGAGCAAAGTTACAGCGGTTTGATTGGAGACACAGCTGAGCGTTTTGCAATTTTGCATAATTTGTTTACGTTTGTTCAGTAATGAACAGCAGAAATGAGGCTCTCGTGTCGGAAGTAAGTAAAAAAACAAAAACAAACAGCGGGCGACAGCGTAGACTGGTGGGTAGTCAGTAAGGGTGGGTTTTGATTATCGATGTAGAGAGAGCGAGAGAGAGAGAGAGCTCTACATGAAGTGTTTATCCTGGTGGAAGCAAAACAACAAAAGTCGGAGGAAATTCGTGACGATGTTTATGTGAAGCTAGTTTGGATCTTCTTTGTCTGCTGGTTCAGTCAATGTTGTTTGGAGAGAGATCAAACCTGCAGCTTCTGAATCAGCGCCAAAAGGACGTAAACACAAAGCGCCCGCCGACGCTTCAAAATCAGCGAGCTGTCGGCTTTCAGCCCCGGCGGCGTGTCCGCGTCCGTGTCGTCGGGTGAGAAAGTCACATCTCACTAATCCTGATGCGTCGGCGGCTTCGCGCTTTGTGTTTACGTCTTTGTGCAGAATCCGTGTTCCTGCTCTTATTTACTGTTTCAGCTGTTTGGTGGTTGTTGAAATTTTGTGAGGTTTAACCTGAGATTCTGGTGTTTCGGGCAAAATAAATTCATATTAAAAATTGATTCAGGATTTTAATGAATCAATATCATGTTATCCAAGCCAGAATCGATTTTAATCAATGAATCGATAATCAAAACCCAGCCCTAGAGAAAACACCATCTCTTTGGTTACCCTTGTGTCCAGCTCCTCTGGTTCCTCTGGTGTGGTGCAGGCTGTGTGAACACTGCCATTACAGTCTGTGGTGTTGATCAGCAGAGGGGAATTTCCATTGGACGAGGTTACGGACAGTTTCTAATGTGAAACAAGCAAACAGCAAGTGCTGAGTTTATTATGAAGAACTGAAGGACTTTTGTTTGTATCATGCATTGTGGATGTTCGACATACAGCAACACATTCACAACATGTAAACGCTGACTATAGAAATACTTGCAGAGCAGTATGGAGCGTTTTACTTACGACGCTGTTAATGCCATTCTTTCCCACAGGTGCTTTTGGAACAACCACCAGGTAGGTGTCTATGCCTCTCTCCCTCAGGTAGTCACAGCGGTCACCGCCATTCCCCGGCTCCACATCAAACTCACCATGAAGACACTCCATGGTGCTTTGTGAGATGTGCACACGGCTGTACACACATACAAGGTGGCGCAGATTACACGGGCCATTGTTCTACCAACTGTACTTCCACATTAAGTGCTGTGCAAAGTGACGCTTTGTGTATGAGTATTTTGGGTTATGCATTTATTTCCCCAATCTAAAATATCAATACACACTGAATGTAAATATATGCACAACATTTAAAGCCTAAACTTGTGATAATAACACAAAACCCACAAAGAATTAAAGCAGTTTAAAGTAAAACATTTGATGGTGAGGTTCACAGCAACAGATTCGTCTTCTTATCCGGTTATTGGGAGGAAATCATGACAGCTTTTTTAAACGTATGAATATAATAATATAACTTCCAATTATAAATGTTAAAAAAAAACAGTATGAAAAAACATATCACTGACATTCAGTTTCAACCAAAATAACCACAAGAGAGCACCAAGCTGCTGTGAAGCTGGTGATACAAAAAACAGAGAAATATCCAATTAAGGTGCAGCGAGCCAGAAGAATCAGACCATTAATCGATCACATGGTAGCAACTCAATTTAGACATGTAGACATGGTGGAGACGACGTGATGAAGTTCAAAGCAAGAATCAGAAAAAAGACGATTTAAGTGACTTTAAAGTTGTTGGTGTCAGACTGACTGATCTACTGGAATCACTTCTCCCGAGTGTTTACAGAGGGAGGCCAGAACAGAGGAAATATCCAGTGAGCATCAGTGCTCTGGGTGAAAACATGACCAGAAAGCTTACAGCGAGGCAGCAGGTCGCGTCAACACAACATGTAAGCTAAGGACCAAAGTCTCTGAGGAAGGTTAGCAGCACCGTGTTGAATCGTTCTGTCAGTTTTAAAGGCAAAAGTGGTTTAATTAGGTAACAGTGAGTGTCTTTAGTTTCAGGTTCAGTTTCAGATCTCTTAGCCAATTCATGCAGCGTCAGCATCATTTGTTTCTGGCTGGGAATAGTCCAGCGACTCTTCTCTGAAACACACCAAGTAGCTGATACAGACAAAAACATGATATAAATGTTTGGTTCAGAGTAAGAACTTTATTCACATCTCCAGTGACCTAAAAACTAAAACGCAGCACATCTACTTTGTGCATGTTATTTACATGAGCCGACACATGAAAACACTCACATCGAAGGAGAAATAAGGAAAATGGCACCATGTGAGAAACACAGTCCAATCAGTATTGATCAATGCAACTACGCTGTAGTGTGAAGCTGATGTTCTCACCCTGGGATCCCTCCAGCCTCCATTTTATTGGCCACTGTGACATCTGTGGACCAAACATCATACTGCCAACGTTTCTGGCCCAGCACTCCTCCCAGGACCGTACCACTGTGCACTCCAACACGCATGTCCACATCTGTCTGGGTTTTCTCTCGGACATACCTGTGGTCAGTTCAGAAAGCAGCAGCGTTAAAAACAAAGCACAGGTAGCATTTTTTGGAGTAATAATCAAGCTGTCTCAAAGCCTGATTACCACAAAAGAAGAAAAACATTCCAGCAATACAGGAAACAGCGTCTCTGGCGTGCCACTAAACGCCATCCATCCGTGCACAGCAATGTTCTGGAGCCTGACCAACATGATGGATCACAATCAATTTGTGTTTAATGACCTCTCATTGTTACATCACAGCTACAATCCACAAAAAGTCAATAAGAGTCCATCAGTGTGATCAATCCCACACTGTGGACAGAATGACTAACCCACTACATCCCATAATAACGTAGATGAAACTGTCTGATCTTTGGAAAAGCTTAGAATCAGGCAGTTATCCCAGGCCGCCCCTCCTCACGCGTGCTCATTCATACTCACGAAATGGCCTCCACCATGGCCAGGCCCATCATGATAGAGCAGGCGGCGTGGTCGTCCCTGTAGTCCGGCAGCCCACAGATACAGTAGTAGCAGTCTCCCAGGATCTTGATCCTTAGCTGGTGGTATTTCTGAAAGGCAGGTCTGTTTTAGTCAGACAGTGGATCAAGATCGGACATAAATCACGAGCTCGCTGTCCAGCTGTCTTCTTAGCAGGTCTAACAACAGCAATGGGTTAAACTGCTAGAAACACATACATGCAATGGATGGCAGTTAGCACAGACTGGATGGAGGCGAGCACACAAGCTGTCTTTTTACTTCATTTCCTCATAGGCTAAGCTTAATCTTGGGCATTAAGCTACTCCTGTTACTAATTTTAATAAGAAATAATGCAAAAAAGCACTTTGATCTATGATAGTACACTATATGGTGTTTAGGGGACTGCGAACATTATTGGCATATTATTAATGCTAACATATTAAGCTAGGCAACCTAGAAGGATAGAGCTCTACTGTCACGCAGATACCCATAAAATTAGTTCCAGACTGGTGAAACCTTATGCAAGCTTTGACATTTGGGCTCATACACAACCTGGGTACATGTTCACAGCCAGTACGGAGCCATGCAGTAGCACTTCCTAGATGATGACAAACTGGGGTGCAGCCTCATACCAATTAAGACAGGATCTCTACAGAGAAATATTTGCACATGAGCATGCAGAACCTGTAGATAACATACAGGACTCTGGCACGAGTTTGGTTTAGGTTGTAAGTCATGAACAGCATACAGAACAGTAAATCTTGCCTGGAGATAGGGCACCCACATCCTGTTAAACGCCAAAAGATCTCACTAAACAAAGTTTATTTTCTAAATATGGTTTTCACAGTGTCACAGTGGAATTAGCCTAACAAACAAAATCCTGTTCGATTCTGGGAGGAGTCAGCAAGGGCACCCAGCAGAAGATATCTGCCAAATCATCAAACATGTGCAGCTACCCACTGTGGCAATCCCGTGTGAACAAGGCAACAGCCAAAAGCAGCTTTGTCTAATAGTGCCAGAGGTGTGGACTCGAGTCACATGACTTGGACTCGAGTCAGACTCGAGTCATTAATTTTATGACTTTAGACTTGACTTGAAAAAATGTTCTAAGACTTGTGACTTGACTTGGACTTTTACACCAATGACCTGGGACTTGAATTGGACTTGAACCGGTTTACTTTAAAAGACTTGATATTTCACCCCAAATATAAAATTTAACACGCATATTATATAGAGATTGAAAATGTGACGTCATTCACGGGTAGAACCGCAAAGGATTCTGGGAACTCGTGGCAAGCGGTACTAGCGCACGCAGGCTTTCAATTGAAATCAGTCACACAGCGATAAAAAGAAACACAAAAATGTCAAGAAGCTGTTGTATTATTAACTGCAATAGCCGGTCGCATGACAGCCACGGGAAGCCGACGGGTAAAGAGATCGGTTGTTATCGGATTACGTCGTTGAAGAGAAATTGTTCAGCCATGTTTCCGAAGTAACAAAGAGGCGACGGATGGCCTGGATTGCAGCCATTCAAAGAGCAAATATAACGTCCCAGAACACTCCAGCTCACAGGTTAGTCTGCTCCAAGCATTTACACAAAGGTCAGTCTGCTGTTGTAGTTAATGCGTCATTTTCATAACATAATTGGTGATATAGGTTACAAGCAAGTCTGGCGCTGAACAGAAATTGTCGCGCTATGCTCCTTTATTTATTGTGCATAAATAGTGAATTGTCCTGACACAATATTGCGTTTCGCTTCTGTTATTATGGTACATTGACAAAAACATATACTTTTATTCACAGGATAAAACAGTTGTTTTGTATCACTAATTGTCCAGTACGATTACAGCATACAATATTATTGTCACTGCTACATTTCTGTGATGCTACCAGAAATTATTTCCACTACTAATTAATTACCGTTGAGCTCAAAGGTCCTATTAATAAACGGTTAAGGAATGTGTGTTTATGACGACGATTTGTGAGACTGGTAAACTTATGATACGTACGATGGTCTTTCGTTCTACACGGTGCATTTCAAGGTCCTGCACCCATCCGTCGGTAAACTGTACCTGGGCTTGTTGCAGTGACCGGAAGTTACTAAACTTCATGAGTGTATGCACTCACTCCAAGAACCGTATAATTATAAATATGCATATAAATATGCTAAGATGAGATAGCTGACTTCATCTAACTAGCAAATGTTGTCCAGGCTACGTTGGTGATACAGTTTTTTTAATATGTATGATATTTTTGTCATGCGATTTCAAAGCCGGTCCTACAACCGCATCCAAGAATAACATGCAGCTTATCTCAGAACTGTCGGTGAAAATTATTCTTGGAGCTAGGTTTAATTGAGCTGCATTTTAAAGAGGTGCAATTTCACAATTTGTGTATATTTTCTAAGTTCACTATTTTGTCATGTGTTGAGAAAAACACAGATTTTAAAATTACATGGTCTAATATTTACATTTAGCATAACTGCAACATTATTTTTTCGTTTTTTTTTTTAAAGACTTGAAAGGACTTGAAATTCAAAATTTCAGACTTGTGACTTGACTTGGACTTTTACACCAGTGACTTGAGACTCGACTCTGACTTGCCTGACATTACTTGAGACTTGACTTGAGACTTGAGGATAAAGACTTGAGACTTGCAAAACAATGACTTGGTCCCACCTCTGAATAGTGCAGTTATCCCTACCCTGAACGAGGTTTCAGGGATTAGGTCCTGTGTTGCAGGCGCAATCGTAGGTAGAAATAAACTCCTTGCTGTGAGTTTCTCCTTTACTGAATCAGCTACCGTTAGCTTCAAATGTGTTGTCTGCAATTTTATTGTTGCTTACAATTCAATTCAAATCAATTTTATTTATTAAGCGGCAAATTACAACAACAGTCCCCTCACGGTGCTTTATATTGTAAGATAAAGACCCTATAACTATACAGACAGAACGGCAACAATCAAAGTTTCTCAAGGAGGGGCAGCCATGTGCAGCAAGGCTGAGAGGAGGGAGACAGGACATAAGACATGCTGTGGAAGAGAGGCAGAGATTATTCATGCTCTTAGCATGTTGGCCCGTGTGATCTAAACATAAATACATATGCATAATAATAAACTGACAGCAACACTGAGCCACTGAGAAAGTGACATGAAACCACAGCAACCATTGCTAAACATGGATATATATCAACTTACCACAAAAAGTCAGAACATTTGTGTTGTAAAACAACTTTATGTGTGTTTTGTTCTTGGCAATACATATTTCTACCACTGACAAGCCTGTTGTCTTTCCACATTTGGAAAGAAAATCCATTTATGGATTGAGCCGCCACATACGTGGACTGTGCCCATGAAAAACTTCAATCCATATTGAAAATGAAACAGTTTATTCTTTTAACAAACAGGGGCCTCAGTATCATGTGAAAGAACCATACACAGCCGAAAAAGCCTGGCACCTCCTCCTGTAGCGGTGCATGACACGCACATAGGGTAAAAGGGCAGGTGGCCACCAGATGGCCAGACACTCCTTCTCTACTGTGTTGTACCTGGCCTCCCACTCCAACAGTTTCCTGCTGATGTACATGAACAGGCGGTCACTCCTCTGGCCATAGGCACGCCACCGCCATGGCGCGAAAGACCTCCAGGAAGGCGTGGGGGTTGTCTCCTTCACCCATTCGGTAGAGGGTGGGGGCGACGGCAGTGTCAGCAAGGAACCACCTTGAGCGACCAGACTCTCCGACACTTTCGTCTGGTGCACAGACTGGTCCTGCACAGCTGTCTGCTCCCACTGCAAAGCTGGCAGCTCACCAACATCTGGGCCCACGCCTTAACTGGTTGGGCCAGTCATTGTTCCGCCATGCCACGACTCGGGTTTTGGCACGGCTGTGACAATGATGGACCCGACAGCAGCATTGCAGTTTTCCACGTCTTTATTGGCTGGGTTTCCACTGTGCACCTTTCCAGCTGCCCTGCTTCTGTACCACAAACAGCACACCTCCCACCTCAGATCCTGGCAACATCTTTTACAGGGGAACCATGATTGGATGATGAGGTCAGATGTATAACTCCTCCCCTGACAACACACCCTGAACACACTGCTCCACCCCTCCCCTGCAGCTGAGCAACAGAACCACACCTCCGCCACACACCCCCACCGCCCAACTGAGGCCCACACCATCACACCGCCTCTAACTAAAGCTGTTACCCTACAAGTTAATAGATTAACATATCAGTAGACTGCATCTGGACTCATTACAGAGCATAATATTCCTCCTCATGTTCAGGTTCCAGTTTACATGATGCCGACACACCTGCAAACAGGCCCGACAGTGAAGGGCATTTAAGGCACATTGGTGCAACTTGGTTTTACAGAACACCAGCTTGAAGATGCCCCTTGGCACAAGCCCTATCCAGATCAGTCAAATGTGGCATGCCTTACCATTGTAGCAGACCATTGTTGTATCTGATTGTCAGCACCTGAGTACCAGAGATCAAAACAACAGCAGAACCAGCGGTTTTTCATTAGCAAAGGTGGCACCATTTGAGGGGAAAGGAACAGGCTTTTTCCAATGGTATAATATTTATTGCCAAGAAGCATCATTACAACAAATTGATATGTGACAATCATTTCAAATGACCTCCCATAAATCACATAAAGGTTAGAGGTGGATTCTAAATGAGTATTTCTTCTAATCTTGATGAATCCCATAAAAGATTTCAGTCTAAATCGGAAAAATGTAAATAACAACAAATAACCGTGACATCACTTTAGTTAGTTTACACTGTGATACTCACAGCAGCTAGTTTGTCAAAGCGGGCAAAGAGCTCATTAAGCAGCTTGACAAGCTCCTGAGCACTGCAAGAAGACGACAGCTGGGTGAAGCCCACAATGTCTGCAAACAAAATACTGAAAGAGAAAAAATACACATTACTGACATCATTCTTTAACAGCTACATTAAAAAATTCTTCATGCACATTTTCAAAAATTCAAGAAGAAGCTTAGTATAAGCAAATCTAATAGGACCATCGGCTTTCATTTTTAAGTTAGTGGCCTCTTTTTCACAATATTCTTATCCATTAATATTAAAATATATATAAGCCATGTTCCAAAAAGCAATTTGTAAATAAAGAATGCAATGATTTATATTTATACTGTTTTGTTTGTTTGTTTGTTCTTTTACAGACAATATGTCAAACATGAAAAGGCAAAACTTTTCTTTTAAGAAATATGTACACTCATTTTTGAACAGCATTGTTCACATGATAAGAGTACTGTGCACATCTGTGAAGGCATCATTAATGTTGATCAATATATTTTATAGCTTCACTCTAGTCTTACTATTCAAAGCACTTTAGAGTACAAGCTACATTTAAAGCCAATTTAGAATTGTAACTGAGAGAAAGCACCCAAATGCAACTCACACGAAAAATAAATATACAAAATCCAAACCTTTAACTTCAAACATGCAGTGGTCACAAACAGTGAAGCTGGGAACAATGCCAAAAACCAGAGCAGGACAAAAGACAGTTTGTAAAACACTCTGATAGCTCAAATGCAAATCAAAAGTAACACAAAGTCCAAAAACACTGGTGGAAATTGTAGAGCAGGGGTCCCCAGTCCCAGTCCTCGAGGGCCGGTGTCCCTGCAGGTTTTAGATCTCACCCTGGGTCAACACACCTGAATCACACGATGAGTTCATTACCAGGCCTCTGGAGAACATGTTGAGAAGGTAATTTATTCATTTAAATCAGCTGTGTTGGATCAAGGACACATCTAAAACCTGCAGGGACACCGGCCCTCGAGGACTGGGATTGGGGACCCCTGTTGTAGAGTATACAGTTGTGGTGGGCAACTGAGTGAATACAGCAATCCTGAGCCAAATATTAACAAGGATTTAGAATTACCAAAGGAAATAAAACCCAAATCCCCAAACCTTGACAAAAATCACAAGACTCATACTTCACAGACATGCAGAACCCTTGATGGTTTAAGTTTATAGAGGTACCAAATTACCTGACATTTTCATGCCTGTACATGTACATGGTGTTGAACTGTTGCATTTCTTTCTGACTAGGCCCCTTCTTCATGTCCTGAAGCATTTCATCAGCTATGTGCTTTGGAAGAATGGAGAGGAGCAGACGCTCCTGTGGAGGACAAAAGCAAAAGCAGACAGAGCATATTAGAAAACAACACTGGTAATAATCAGGTCCCTCACAGAGAAGACACTGGTTATCCTATTGCTTTTCTATTTGGCTTGAATACAAGGACACTTTGCCATGCACATTGGAGCATTAGCATTAGAGAGATGGTGCACCAATTAGCACCATCTCCCGCTCCCTTTCTCCTGTTACTTGTGAGCAAGGCCGCGAAATACTTGAACTCCTCCACTTGGGGCAGGAACTTATCCCTGACCCGGAATGAGCACTGCACCCTTTTCTGGCTGAGGACCATGGCCTCAGATTTGAAGGTGCTAATTTTCATTCCCATCGCTTCACACTCGGCTGCAAACCGTTCCAAGGCAAGCTGGAGGCCACCACCCGATGAAGCCAACAGAACCACATCATAACGCGAAAAGCAGAGATGAAATTCCGAGACCATCCAAGTGAAAGCCTTCCGCCACTTGGCTACGTCTATAAATTCTGTCAATAAAAATCATGAACAGAATTGTTGACAAAAGGCAGCCCTGGCGGAGACCATCACCCATCAGGAACAAGTCTGACTTATTGCCGGCTATGCGGACCAAGCTCTTGCAATGGTCGAATAAGGACTGAATGGGCCAGACACCCCACAGCACCTCCTACAGGACACTCCAAAGGACACAGTTGAATGCCTTCTCCAAGTCCACAAAACACATGTAGACTGGTTGGGCAAACTCCCATGAACCCTCAAGTATCCTGGAGAGGATAAAGAGCTGGTCCAGTGACCAGGACAAAAAACTCATTGTTCCTCCTGTATCCGAGGTTCGACTAAAGGACTCTCCTCTCCAGCACCCTGGACTTTCCCAGGGAGGCTGAGGAGTGTGATCCCCCTGTAGTTGGAACAGACCTTCCGGCCCCGCTTCATAAAGATGGGAACCACCACCATAGTCTGCCAATACAGTGGTACCACCCCTGATCTCCACGCATCATTGTAGAGGCGTGTCAATCAAGACAGCCCTACAACATCCAGAGCCTTCAGAAACTCAGAGCAGATCTCATCCCCCCCAGGAGTTGTTTAACTGCCTCAGTGACCTCGCCCCTGGAGACAGGCGAGTCATCACCCTCGTCCCCAGACTCTGCTTCCTCCATGTAAGACGTATCAGAATATCTTCGAGGCAGTTCTAAAGAATTTTTCCATGGCCTCTATGAACTCCTCCCAAACCCAAGTTTTTGCTTCAGGCCTATCAGTATCTGTCAGCTGCCTCTGAAGTCCCACAGGCTAACTAAGCCCAATAGGACTCCTTCCTCAGCCTGGTGGCTCCCTTCACCTCTGGTATCCACCATTTGATTCGGGGGTTACCACCACGACAGGCACCAACCACCTTGCGGCCGCAGCTCAGTGCAGCAATGAAGATGCTGAACATGGTCCATTCAGACTCAATGTCCCCAGTCTCCCTCAGAAAGCTGTTGAAGCTCTTCCGGAGGTGTGCGGACTGGGGCCTCTGCCAGGCATTCCCAGCATATCCTTACTATGCATTTAGGTGTGCCAGGTCTGTTCAGCATCCTCCCCGCCACCTGATCCAACTCACCACCAGGTGGTGATCAGTTGACAGCTCAGAACCGTCCATTTACCCGAGCATCCAGAACATATGGCCGCAGGTCTGCTTCCTGGTGCCACGTGCATTTATGGACACTCTTATGTTTGAACATGGTGTTCATTATGGCCAAACTTTGGTTTGCACAGAAGTCCAACAACAAAACACCGCTCTGGTTCAGATCCGGGAGGCAGTTCTTCCCAATCACACCCCTCTAGGTCTCACTGTCGTTGCCCTCATGAGTGTTGAAGTCTCTCAGTAGGACAACTGAGTTCCCATGCGGTGCACCCTTAAGCACCCTGCCCAAAGACTCCAAGAAGGCTGGGTACTCTGAACCGCCATTCGGCACACAAATGCAGACCCGAAGGCGCATGGAACAAACCCTCTAATCCACTGGGAGAAACCCCAACGTACAGGCAGCAAGCTGAGGCAATACTACGATATCCACCCTCAACCAGGACCAATTTGCCATGGGAGACCCTACCAAGGGGCCCTACCGGACAACATAGCCCCCTGGATCCCTGGGACACACAAACCTCTCGACCACGATAAGGTATTTAAGCGTATTAAATTTTGTTTTAAGAGAATGAATCGCTACCTTATCGTGGTGGAGGGGTTTGTGTGTCACAGGGATCCCAGGGGCTATGTTGTCTGGGGGCTTTTGCCCCCTGGTAGGGTCTCCCATGGCAAATTGGCCCTGGGTGAGGGACCAGACAAAGAGCGATTCATAAGACCCTTATGAAAAGGACATCGAGGGAACAGTTTACCCTGCCCGGGATAGGGTTACCGGGGCCCCGCCCTGGAGCCAGGCCCGGGGAGGGTGCCCGAGGGCGAGCGTCTGGTGGCCGGGCCTTAGTCCATGGGGCCCGGCCGGGCACAGCCCGAAGAGGAGACATGGGCCCATCCTCCCGCAGGCCCACCACCCGCAGGAGGCGCCATAGGGGTCGGGTGCATTGTGTGCCGGGTGGCGGCCAGGAGCGGAGGCCCTGGCGGACTGACCCCCGGCTGCCAAGACTGGCAATAGGGACATGGAATGTCACCTCTCTGGTGGGGAAGGAGCCTGAGTTAGTGCGTGAGGTTGAGAGGTACCGGCTAGATATAGTCGGGCTCACCTCTACACATGGCTTGGGCTCTGGAACCAGTCTCCTGGAGAGGGGCTGGACTCTGTCTCAGTCTGGAGTTGCCCCTGGTGAGAGGCGGCGGGCTGGGGTGGGTATCCTAATATCCCCTCGGCTTGCTGCCGGTACGTTGGGGTTTTTCCCGGTGGACGAGAGGGTTTGTTCCCTGCGCCTTAGGGTCGGGGAACGGGTCCTGACTGTCATCTGCGCTTATGCGCCGAGTGGCAGTTCAGAGTACCCAGCCTTCTTAGAGTCCCTGGGGGGGGGGGGGGGGGGGGGTGCTGGAGGGTGCTCCACCTGGAGACTCTGTTGTCCTGCTGGGAGACTTCAATGCTCACGTGGGTAACGACAGCGAGACCTGGAGGGGCGTGATTGGGAGGAACGGCCTCCCTGATCTGAACCCGAGCGGTGCTCTGTTATTGGACTTCTGTGCTAATCACAGTTTGGCCATAACGAACACCCTGTTCGAACATAAGAGTGTCCATAAGTGCACGTGGCACCAGGATGCTCTAGGCCGTAGGTCGATGATCGATTTTGTAATCGTATCAGCAGACCTGCGACCATATGTTCTGGACACTCGGGTAAAGAGAGGGGCTGAGCTGTCAACTGATCACCACCTGGTGGTGAGTTGGATCAGGTGGCGGGGGAAGACGCTGGACAGACCTGGTGCACCTAAACGCGTAGTGAGGGTGTGCTGGGAACGTCTAGCAGAGGCCCCAGTCCGCGAGATCTTCAACGCACACCTCCGGCAGAGCTTCAACAGCATTCCGAGGGAGACTGGGGACATTGAGTCCGAATGGACCATGTTCAGCGTCTCCATTGCCGAAGCTGCTGCATTGAGCTGCGGCCGCAAGGTGGTTGGTGCCTGCCGTGGTGGTAATCCCCGAACCAAATGGTGGACACCAGAGGTGAAGGGAGCCACCAGGCTGAAGAAGGAGTCCTATCGGGCTTGGTTAGCCTGTGGGACTCCGGAGGCAGCCGACAGGTATCGACAGGCCAAGCGGAATGCGGCTCGGGCAGTGGCTGAAGCAAAAACTCGGGTGTGGGAGGAGTTCGGAGAGGCCATGGAAAAAGACTTTCGGGCTGCCTCGAAGAGATTCTGGCAAACCGTCAGACGTCTCAGGAGGGGAAAGCGGTGCTCTACCTGCACTGTGTATAGTGCTGGCGGAGCGCTGCTGACGTCGACTGAGAAAATTGTCGGGCGGTGGAAGGAATACTTCGAGGACCTCCTTAATCCCACTGACACGTCTTCCGAGGAGGAAGCAGAGTCTGGGGATGAGGGGAATGACCCGCCAATTTCCGGGGGCGAGGTCACTGAGGCAGTTAAACAACTCCTTGGTGGCAGAGCCCCTGGTGTTGATGAGGTCCGCCCCGAGTTCCTGAAGGCTCTGGACGTTGTAGGGCTGTCCTGGTTGACACGCCTCTGCAATGTTGCGTGGAGATCAGGGGCAGTACCTGTGGACTGGCAGACCGGGGTGGTGGTCCCCATCTTCAAGAAAGGGGACCGGAGGGTGTGTTCCAACTACAGGGGGATCACACTCCTCAGCCTCCCTGGGAAAGTCTATGCCAGGGTGCTGGAAAGGAGAGTTCGTCCGTTAGTCGAACCTCGGATACAGGAGGAACAATGCGGTTTTCGTCCTGGTCGCGGAACACTGGACCAGCTCTTTATCCTCTCCAGGATACTTGAGGGTGCATGGGAGTTTGCCCAACCAGTCTACATGTGTTTTGTGGACTTGGAGAAGGCATTCGACCGTGTCCCTCGGGGTGTCCTGTGGGAGGTGTTGTGGGAATATGGGATGTCTGGCCCATTGCTACGGGCCATTCGATCCCTATACAACCGTTGCAAGAGCTTGGTTCGCATTGCCGGCAATAAGTCGGACTCGTTCCCGGTGGGTGATGGGCTCCGCCAGGGCTGCCCTTTGTCTCCGGTTCTGTTCATAATTTTTATGGACAGGATTTCTAGGCGCAGCCAAGTGGCGGAAGGCTTTCGCTTTGGTGGCCTCAGAATCTCATCTCTGATTTTTGCAGATGATGTGGTTCTGTTGGCTTCATCGGGTGAGGGCCTCCAGCTCGCACTGGAGCGGTTCGCAGCCGAGTGTGAAGCAGCGGGAATGAGGATCAGCACCTCCAAATCTGAGGCCATGGTTCTCAGCCGGAAAAGGGTGGAGTGCCCACTCCGGGTCGGGGATGAGTTCCTGCCCCAAGTGGAGGAGTTCAAGTATCTCGGGGTCTTGTTCGCGAGTGATGGGAGAAGGGAGCCGGAGATCGACAGACGGATTGGGGCTGCAGCTGCAGTAATGGGGACGCTGCACCGGTCCGTCGTGGTGAAGAGGGAGCTGAGTGTAAAAGCGAAGCTCTCAATTTACCGGTCGATCTACGTCCCTACCCTCACCTATGGCCACGAGCTGTGGGTAGTGATCGAAAGAACGAGATCGCGGATACAAGCGGCAGAAATGAGCTTCCTCCGAAGGGTGGCTGGCCTCTCCCTTAGAGATAGGGTGAGAAGTTCGGCCATCCGGGAGGGGCTCAGAGTAGAGCAGCTGCTGCTCCACATCGAAAGGAGCCAGCTGAGGTGGTTCGGGCATCTGACAAGGATGCCCCCTGGGCGCCTCCTGGGTGAGGTGTTCCAGGCATGTCCCACCGGGAGGAGGCCCCGGGGCAGACCCAGGACACGCTGGAGAGATTATATCTCTCGGCTGGCCTGGGAACGCCTTGGTATTCCCCCGGATAAGCTGGAGGAGGTCTGGGCCTCTTTGCTTAGGCTGCTGCCCCCGCGACCCGGCCCCGGACAAAGCGGATGAAAATGGATGGATGGATGGAGAATGAGGCCAAGCCACAGATCCTCAGCAGGATTTTCTGGCACAAATTTACCTGCTTCCAAGGTGCGTTGACAGGATGAAACAAATCGCAATGCAGAGACTCCAGCAACACTTAAAGGGAAGAGGAACAACTTTATTGACTGACCAATGCGTTTCGGCTTGTTGCCTTCATCAGGGTCATAGTAACACATACTAGAAGTGTGCTTAAAAAGCGCTTTGGGTGCCTAGAAAAGTGCTATATAAATGCAATCCATTATTATTATTATTATTATTATTATTATTATTATTATTATTATTAGAGCTGGGCGATATGAGATTTTTTCATATCACGATATGTTTTTTTCATTTCAGGCGATAACGATATCTATCACGATATAAGCCAAATAACTATATTTGTAAGATTTAAATGTGCCGTTGCTCACAAGTAAAATGTGAAATAATCAGCAGCTTGTTTTTATTTAAATATTTATTTCCCATAATAAGTTCAACAGGGTAGATGTACTTAAGGAACATGAGACTTTTTCAGATAGATAAAGGCAAATATTGCAAACTACACAAAAGGCAGCCGCTAAAGCGTTTAAGTTTCAAAATAGAACAAACGAAACAGACTAAATTGTCAATTCCACTTAGAAACAAAATATTAATTCTAAAAATAAATCTTAGTTTGTTTTACAGAAGAACAGACAAAACTGACTAACTTTTGTCAATATCAAATAAACTGAGAAATAAAAGGAAATTCTCAATCTCTCCTTGTTGTATAGCTTAGCTTTTCAAACAGTTTTAACAGTTACTTTAGTCTGACAAAAGCCGAATGACAAATTAGCGCTTCCAGTCAGAGACTGAGGCTACGTCCACACGTACACGGGTATTTTTGAAAACGGAGATTTTCCGTTTTCGTTTTAAAAAATAATCCCGTCCACACATAAAGGCAGAAATGAAGGAAAACGCTGCTATGAACATGCCAAAGCAGCAGGTGGCACTAGATTCCTAACCGTGCAGAAATGTTGGCCAATCAGAAGTCTAGAAGCCTCGGTGGGAAAAAGTAAACAAAGCTGGGGCATAGAAGCAGAACCGAGTCGTATGTGTGGAGGGACAGTAACTGTGTGTATATGTAAGCATTTAAACACTGCAGAGAGTAGAATTAACAGTATTGTAGAAATTCATTTCACCGAAACAATAACGTGGCGCACAGTGTGACGCATGCACCAGTTTATTGTATTTGCAGACTTGCTTTCGGCACAATTTACAGTGCACGCTACTCTGTTTTTTGTCAGACTTGAAATAGCCGAAATACCTTCACACTACGGAACTTCTATGGCTCTTCCGTTCGACAATCTCTCCGGCATTGGAACCATCATCTGTTTTCTCTTCGGTCACGCTCGGTTGATTTTTCTAGTCGGCACACTCATTTCCTCCATTACGGGCTGGCTCCATTACCCGCTGGCTGCTTCCCAAACAAACACACGTGTGGCTTGGCACTTGTGCTGTACGTAACAAGTCACACGACGTGACGCTGCGGCTGTGATTGGTTCGGCTCTGCGCTACTTAATTTGGATTGGCTGACCTTTTTTTTTTTTTTTTTTTTTTTTTAAAGAGGACAAGAGCGGCGAGGTCTATCGCGATAGCTTAATTTCTCTATCGAGTAAAAGTTATATCGCGATACATATCGTTATCGTTCTATCGCCCAGCTCTAATTATTATTATTAAATAAAAGGCAGGAATCAGAAATTAATTTTTAAAAAATTCAATTTAACCAATCACATCTTCAAGCCACAGATCCAGAAATTGCTGGAAGGCTCTCATCTGACCAAGGAACCTAAGGCCCTAGTTGTTCACTAGGTCATTATTGCACTTTTCTCAATCTTTTAGGAAATGGCAGCAACGTTAAGAATGTAAAAATAATTCCTAGAAAAGAACACAAGAAACTACAGTGAGCAATAGATAAGGGAGATGAGTAAAGGTCTAAATGTCTCTTAAAGCATGACAAAGGCACCCTAACCCCAACGCCCTAACCCTCTTGCTGTGTTTACAGGTTGACTAGCTCCAAACTGTTAGGCAGTGAGGCTGCAGTGTGTCAAGGAAATCCAAAAGTGAAACACAGGAGTTAACATCCAGTTTGTAAGAGTGCTGTACAGAATGCTATAACAGGGTACATCTATATGTGAACTTTCAAATAGAAACGGTTGTAATACTTGAACTTTGTACTAATTTTTATGTGTGTTGAGATGAAAAGAGGAAGAACAGTGGAGCAAGTTACATTAACGTACTAGATGTGCCAACAGCATGGACAGGTTGAGCGTGTGCATGAGTGCACATGTGCACGTATAAAACAGGTGTGAGGCATGGAAAATATTAGCAGTGTAGAGGGAGAGCGAGAGGAGGCGATGTATATCACCAAAAGCATATAAAGTGCTGCTGAAAAGGTTTGGGATTCTTCTTCTAATTTTCCATAAAGAAGTGGCAAACAGCATCAGAAGAACAGACTTTGGAGTTCACAGTTGGAAATATCAGCGAGAAGCACCAGAGGATTAACCACTCTGGACTTAACCACTCTGGACTTATGAATTGGAATGATAATTTTTGGCTTTTTCTCTACTTGTTTCTGTAGGATGTTGGATTGCCATCTCAAAGCTCATCAAACTTTGTAGCGAGTCTCTGCTTCCCCATTTGGACATTATTGGGCACAGCATGGAGTGGAGTGCATCTCAGTCCTGGATGTGCCTCCTCTCTCATTGTCCTTAAGATTAATCTCAGAGATCAATAGCATGAAGTAGATTAGTTAGATTAGGGTAAAATTTAGGTGATCTGATTAAGTGATTATTACTATTTGACTAAGCTTTGGCTTTGGTCCTACTATATTGTATAGATAAAATATCCTCATTCAAAAGTATAAATTGTGTTTATTCACTCTTTGTGAAATAGTAAAGGTCAAAACTTGTGCATGAGCATCATCATTCAAAAAGTTCTTGCAGGTTGTGCACAGCCTTAAAATGAACAGATCCTTTTTCCTACCCACTAAAGAGTAACCTGGTCAATTTTATGAGGTGCACGGGTTATACAGAAGAGCTCCAGTTAGTCGGTGTGGTTCACGAATCGCACTTGAGCTGCAAGGATACCCAGTCAGAGGAAGTAGGGTAGACATCCAGAGTTTAGCAGAGCCAGGCGAATCTTCTCATCACCAGCTCAGTAGTCCAGTTCCTACATTCCCTGTTGCATAATATCACTGACCCTGCCAGTCCAGATCCCCTTTACAGGGATAACTGGCAGATCCAACAAGTGTTTTTCTCAAACAAAACAAAAGCATACATTACACACACACACACACACACACACACACACACACACTTATTGTTTTTACACATTTCAAACGCACCTTCACAGAAGTACACACAGACCGAGAGGCGGGCTGGGCATCAGCAGCTTTCAATATCGTTATCAAAATTCAACAGAGAGGCCAAGAAGGATCAAACAGCTGAATAGGTTGGCTCTGTGATTACAGCTGACACTGACTCAGGAGGCTGGTTGCCTCGGCAACCATCACCAGTCAGATGTCTCTTGATTGGTCAGCAGCTCTCATCTTTCACCAGCTTATTTATCACCACTGCTGGGTTACTTTTCCTCTCAATTTCTTCTCATAGCACATTCACACTTGACATCTCTTTCTTACTTGCTCTCTCTCACAATCTCTCTCTCTCTCACACTCTCTCACTCACACACACACACACACACACACACACACACACACACACACACACACCCACACACCATCTGTTCCATAAATAATAGTAATAGTAATTTAGACTGCCTAGTGGCCACAGATGCAACAGCAGAAGGGGAGCTGACTGCTGATATGGTCACAGCTCAGACAAACACGCCAACATACAAATAATGTGTACATATTTTCCAAAGTGAGTGCTGCTAACAGAGGAAACATATCTATGAAGCCCTGTTGGTTTCATAAAGCCAGACAATAACTTATATTTGGTAGTGTTGTTCTCTGTGCTTGTGTTTCACTGTGGACTTGGGCAGCTCCTGCACACATTCAAACAGGGACAACAGTGAAACAGAAGGGTGTACTAAAAAGCGAGATACACATTTTTATTTTATCTGCCCAAATCACCACAGCAGTTCCCCGCATGCATTGAAAAAGTGCTCAGACACACATTTTGGGAGCAATTCAAACATATAGGAATGCTGGAATGTTCATAACGCTTCACAAGGAACAGATGGTGAAAGTGAAAGCAGCAACATTTAAATAAGTTCTTTTTTTTTACTGATTTTGAGCATAGAATTTAGAGTTTATCGTAAATGTATTATTTACAGTCTAAACACATGCAATTAGTGGCTAACTGGTGATTCTAAATTGCCCATAAGTATCAGTGTGAGTAGCAATGGTCGTTTGTCTATGTTAGCCCTGATCAGACTGGCGACCTCACCAGGCTGCACACGGCCTCTTGGTTCCAGCCCACCGCGACCATGATAAGGCAGAAGACATTTTTTATTTGTAAATTTAGATTTCTTTATTACTCTCACTTAGATGAAAATAGGTGAAATGGGAAAATCTCTGTTTTGCATTTAGTTGTATAATTCTGCACACTAACAGTTGCCCGATCATCGTGGATATAAAAGCCAAAACTTTGACTATCTTAAATATTCAGGTTTAGTTGATCAGCAATAAAATGAATCGTCAAAGATACGAGTTGCCTGTGCACACAGTGCAGTGTCTGTCCTCTGACCTGTTGTTGACTCTGCTCCTCCAGGTTGAGTTTGACCTCCAGCGACTGTCTCGCCTCCAGAAAGGCCTTCCGATGTTTCCGATCAGCCATGTAGTACGACATGATGCCCACAGTGATGGCACAAACATAAATCACAAGGTTGGCTAGAAGCTTGAAAACAAGAAGTGAGAGTACATTCATAATTTCACTTCTGTGCACTCTTACAAGTTTATAAATGACACAACTTACTTTTTAAAAATTCACATATATTTAAAACAGTACAGCAAATGGAAATCCTGTAACTATAATCACCACACACTGCGAGTTTGCATGTTCTCAGTCCAAAGACATGCAGTCAGTGTTATTAGGCTAACCGGTGATTCTACATTGCCTGTAGTGTAGATGTAAATGTGAGTGTGAATGGTTGTGCGTCTCTCTGTGTAGCCCTTTTGTGTAAGGTGTACCACAGAGCAGGGATAGGCTCCCCCCACGCTGAATCAGATAAGTGGAAGAAAATGAATAGGATGAATGGGAATGAATACGTTTTTATTCCAAATGTGTAACTGCACATTTAAGGAGGGGTTTTGTTTGATAGTGTTTTTTCACACTGACAGTTTCTTTTTTATATTAATGTTTCTCCCACAAATCCAAAGTCACCCATCAAAACTACACAACTAATTGATTAACTGCATAAACATTCACTGAGCTCAGCAAAAGTACTAACACATCAGCTAGCTAACGTTACTATGGTACTCTTTTCTCTATGGTTGGACCAAGTCCTTTGCACTACTTCCACGTACTTTGCAACCTGTCCTGTCCAGCAGGTCTTTCTCTTGTTTTGAATTTATTGTTTGTATATATGTATTGCTGCTGTCTTGTAACCGTCCAAAAGGCTTCCTCGCATAAAGGGCGCTTTATCATAGGGAAAAAAGAAAGTGAAGAAGAAACGTGATGGAAGACTTTTCTTCTTCACATTCTGGAAAAAGAAAAAGATCGTCGTCTGAGAAACCGTCAGTTTCCCAGTAGATTTAGAAGTGTGTGATTGTCGGCTTACATGGAGTCCTCTAACAACAGCTTTTGTGGCGTTTCCTGCAGGATCTCGGAAACAGGTGGATCGAGCTGACGCACGGGTTTTGGGAACAGAGGAAACTGAGACATGGGGCACCGTCACCAGAAGAAAATATAGTGCACTTTGTCCCTCACCTCACTGTAAATAAACGCACGCTTTATTTAAAGAGTCCTGTGTGTGGGTTCTGCAGCCGCATATCTGACGATACCAGTTTTTAAATTGTGTTGATAGGTCACATCAAACCACAGTTATGATAAAAAAAAAAAAAAAAAAAAAAAATTGCATTTGAAGTTATGAGAATAATTTGTTAAAGATGTTTGTTAAAGTTTGTGGTTTTTACAGTGAAAAATATAACTTCTTTCTACTCTGATGTTATGTTTAATTTAGATCAATTGCATTAATACAGTATTCCTAAATGAAAAAATAACTAAAGTGAGATGTGAGGTTGTGCTGAAAAGAATGATACCAAACAAGGCAAGGTAAACAGTTTTTGAAATGCAGAGGTGAAATCAAAAGTAGTCAAAAAAGGCCAATTATACCCTGGACGCCAGAGGGTTAAACATGTGCATGATCATTCCACATAGCTGATGTGCACAGTCCCTGGGCAGCCTGCGACAAGAGGGCAGAGTGGGGCCTGAATCAAACCTGTTGAAAAACAGTTGTTCATTCACAGGGGTGTAGTCTGAAAGTACATATATGAGGCTATAATGTAGGAACCAAGGTGTATGCATCCTTGATGTTTGCATACAGTAAGTCCAATTAAATCCTGACAAAAGGATGTGCTTCTCCAGGAATTTCCTTAACCCTGGAGAACCTATGGGGTCAGAGCCGACCCCATGGGTTTTCTAGGGAAACCATGGGGTCAAATTTGGGTTCTCCATGGGTTCTCCAGGGTTAATGTACTTCAACGTCTTCCGCAGTTTTTCTTGGTCTGCAAACTCACAGTACAATCCTGTGCAGGGTCGTAGTGATTTTCTTCTTTCAGACTACAATTCCCTACAATTGGCTAGTTCATTCACAAAGCATCTTGGCATTTGTACTGGGGTCCTTAGACACACTAGTCTTCTTTCTGTACTGTATGGCTCTCTTTGAATTTCTTGATGATACTCCAGTTCTTGACATTTGGAAACACTGTGGAAACTTTGAATATCCCTCTCCTACTTTCTGAGCACCAAAAATTATTTTTCTTAATTCTAAAATGATTTCTTTTGGTTATTGCTATAATCCTTTCTCAAGTGACAGCTTAAACCCTTGCTCAGGGTTCATACACCTTTTTCCAGAGTAAAATTCAGCACTTTCAAGGTCCATTTTAAAGCTTTTCCAGCACATTACCACTTTGATAAATTACATATTTATACAAATACATACAAACTCAAAATGATTTCACTTTTTTGAAATCGTACAAAAAAAAGAAAGAAAAAAAAGTATTATGCTATATGTCACTTGACAAATAACTTCAAATAAAATAAATAAAGAAAAAAATGGGGAAAATAAAGGCATAGTGCATTCTTTTTTAAAAATAAAATGTGCACTAACAACTCAAAATACTACAAAAATAGCAGGGGTGCAACGATACACAAAATTCACGGTTCGGTTCGATACTTTGGTGTCACGGTTCGATATTTTTTCGATACAAAAAATGTTCATGCCTTTTTAATTTATCATTTATTAAAATTATAAATATATATTTTAACCCAAAAGTACAGTTTTTGAATTTAATGGTGCTGAAACAAAGTAATAAAAAAAAAAAATCTGATTGAGGAATCACTCATCTTTGGAAAAGAGAGTTTATTACACAGAAATGTCTCTTTCCAAAATAAAAGCTATACTATCCGCTTCTTCTGGGCTATATTCTCAGCAGCATATTAAACATATCAGGTCCCCACAAGGAGAATCCTGTGCTAACAGCTGTCTAAATGACTCGGGTAACGTTTGTAGCATGCATGCTTGTTGTTTTTGTCTGCTTCCACTTGTCTTTGCACTAGGATGATGTCGGAGTAAATGTGCAGTCATATTCGTTGTGTTCCCACTAGTGCTGTCAGCGTTAATCTGAAATGACGTTAACGCCACAACACGGCAAATCTCCGTTAACGAGCTACCGCGGATCGCCCCGTGCATGGGGCTGGACGGCGTCAACATGTTAACAAGCTAACTGCGCTAGTTCCCACAAATTGAGCATTGCGTGGCACATCCGACATACTGTTTTACTTTAGTCCATGACGCGCTTACCTTCAGGGTCATCCGTCACATGAAGACCAAAATAGTTCCAAACGCCAGATCTGAATGAGGGTGGGGGAGGTTCAATTTGCCATGTTGCAACGAGCTTAGCTTCTGTCTTGCTAGCTTGCGCTGCGCTCAGTTGATCTGCACTCGACAGTGCAGCCTAGGCGGAGTAGTCGAGCGCAGATCCACTGAGCGCTCAACACAGACAGCATCGTCAGAAGGAAAGTTGATAAAATAAATAAAAAAAATTTGTATTGTTCAATACATATGCGTACCGAACCGAAAACACTATATCGAACGGTTCAATATCGATACGAGTATCGTTGCACCCCTAAAAAAATAGATAGGGCAAGTCAATGTATTTATTTATTTAAATATTTGGATAGACAACTTTTTTTCTTCTAGTTTTGGTTCTATACATTACCACAATAAATTTTAAATGAAACGACTCAGATGCAGTTGGAGTGCAGACCTCCAGCTTTAATTCAGTGGGTTGGGTCAAAAACACTGCATTAAATGTGAGGAACTAAAGCATTTTTTAACACAATCCCTTCATTTCAGGGTCTCAAAAGTAATTAACAAATTAAACAGATGAAAATAAAATGTTCATTTCTAGTACTTGGCTGAAAACCTTTTGCTTGCAATGACAGCTTGAAGTCATGGACATGACCAGATGCTGGGTTTTCTTCTTTTTAATGCTCTGCCAGGCCTTTAGTGCAGCGGCTTTCAGTTGCTGTTTGTTTGTGGGTATGATTTGGGTCATTGTCCATCTGTATTATGAAACACTGCCCAATCAATTTGACTGGCTTTAGCTGGATTCGAGCAGACAGTTTGTCTTTCAAACACCTCAGACTTCATTAGGCTGCTTCTGTCCTGTGTCGCATCATCAATAAACACTAAGTGCCACTGGCAGCCATGCAGGCCCAAGCCATCACACTGCCTCTGTTGTGTTTTACAGATGATGTGTTGGCTTTGGATCATGACCTGTTCAACACCTTCTTCATATTTGTCTTGCAATGATTCCGGTAGAGGTGGATATTGATTTCATCTCTCCAAAAATGTAATGTTAATGTTTGTTTGTTTTTAAGCAAACTTCAATATATACTTTCTAATCTTCAGACTTATGAGTGTCTTGCACCTTGCAGAAAAACATCTGCATTTACTTTCATGCAGTCTTCTCTTTGTGGTAGACTTGTATATCCATATGACTACCTCCTGGAAACTGTTAGTTACTTGGTTGGCTGTTGTGAAGGGTTTCTTTTCACCATGGAAATGATTCTGCGATCATCCACCACTGTTGTCGTGGACGTCTAGGTCTTTTTGAGTTGCTGAGTTCACCAGTGCTTGCTTTCTTTCTCAGGATGCACCAAACTGTACATTTTGCCGTTCCTAACAGTGTGAGTTTTTTCTCTTTCCGCAGTTTAAGGATGGCTTGTTTCACCTGCACAGAGAGCTCCATTGACCACATGATGTCTGTTCACAGCAAAATCTTCCAAATGCAAGCACGACTCCTCAAATCAACTCCAGGTCTTTTATCTGCTTGATAATGACAGAACGAAGGAACTGCCCACACCACATCAGTTGTCCAATTACTTTTGGTCCCTTTAAAAAGAGGGCGGCACAAGGAGCTGAAACTCCTAAAACCTTCATCCAGTTTGAATGTGGATACTCTCAAATGAAAGCTGAGCATCTACAGATTATGTCCATGTCCATTATATACAGTAACCATAATTGAAATCTGGTTTAGTAAATAGGTAGAAAAAAAAAACCTTTGGCCAGTGTCCAAATATATATGGATCTAACTGTGTATATATTTATATATAGTGCAACAACAACAAGAAAAACGCATATTTCATTTCACGTTTCCTCAGTAAGACCATAAGCAATTAACACAAATAATCCTAGAAGTTCATCATACTGCAAAGGCAAAAGGTTGCATTGTATGCTTTGAGGCGACTGTGTTGTGCTATATAAATAAAATTGAATTGAACTGAATTGAATTGCATATAGTATTGTAACGGTTGGTTAAATGTTATTTTATAGTGACATGTTGGTTATCTCTGCACACTGTTGTTATTTCTTTAAGATACATGTTTGGTCGTGCTGCAGGAAAAAGGGAGTTAATGTATGCACGAAGGGGAGGGGGGGTCCTTGTTGTGTGACTGTGCGGGGCTGAAGTGAGGTGTTGTACGAGGGCACTCTCCCGGAGTTAACGGCCCGTTTGCCTGTGTTACCGAATAAACGGACAAACTGAGATCCAAACGTCTGGTTCTTGCAAACGTTACACTGGTGTCAGAAGTGAAGAGAGAGAAAAAACAAAAACAAAAAAACACCGAAAACGCCCGACACCCTGTTGCTGGCGACGCTGACCGTCACGAGACGCGAGGATGTTGCCAGGCAAGATTAAGAAGGAGACGGAGGAGAGGCAGGTTCGTCCGCACTCGCCTGCCCATAGATTGAGGGAAACGGCGACTTTTGCCATGTTCCAGTGATGATTGCGGGGGTGTCCTGTACGGCCCTTCTGAACACGGGGTCCAAGGCAATGCTGGTCCGACCCGATGTTGTCCCAGCCGGAGCTGCTGTGCAACCAACTAATGTGCGACTTAAGACTGTGACCGGTGATCTGGCCCCAATTAGAGGGAGGGGAGTGTTCCAGTTTAAGGTGGGGGACCTCGGCGTACCTTATGCTGCCTGGGTGGCTGACGTGCAGGACGCCTGCATCCTTGGGCTGGATTTTTTGCGAGCCATTGGTGGTGTACTGGACTTAGGCAAAGGCTTCCTCGTACTCCCTGATGGGAAGAAGGTGCAGCTTATTCCTCTCCGGTCTGCCCAGCATCTGCCGTGGCGTCCACCTCCACCTCCGAGACCCCTGCAGACCCGCCAGCAGAACAGCAAGCGGGGGAGGAGGAGAGGCTCTCAGCAGTGAGGAGCATCTGGTCAAAGAACTGTGAGGGGCTGACTCCACAGCAGCAAGAGAGTCTATGGCAGGTACTAAGAGAGTTTAGTGACATTTTTGCCCTGAAAGAAAGTGATGTTGGCTTGACACACTTGGTAGAGCACGTCATTGAGACCGGGGATGCCCAGCCTATTAAAGTGCGCCCCCGCCGCCTGCCCCTGGCTCATCAGGAGGCTGCTGACAGAGAGTTGTGTGAAATGAGAGTTGTGTGAAATGATAGCCCGTAGGCCTCTGCTGTGGTGATGGTGCCTAAGAAAAAAAGCCCAAGGATGCGTTTCTGTGTGGCCTACAGACCACTCAACAAAGTGACGAAAAAGGACTCTTACCCCCTTCCCAGGATTGATGAGTCTCTCGATTTAGTAGCCGGATCCTCCTGGTTCTCCACCCTGGACCTGCGGAGTGGCTACTGGCAGGTGCCACTGTCCCCTGAATCCAGACCGAAGACAGCATTCTGCACTAACAGGGGACTATGGCAGTTCAAAGTCCTGAGCTTTGGTCTTTGCAACGCTCCTGCTACCTTCGAGAGGCTTATGGACAGTGTGCTGGCTGGCGTCCCACGGCAACGGTGTCTGGTTTACCTGGATGATCTTCTAGTGCACAGGAGCTCGTTTGATGCTGCCCTGGATGCCCTGAGACAAGTGTTGGGGAGGGTGGCGACTGCAGGCCTGAAGCTGCACCCCGACAAGTGCCACTTCATGAGGAGGGAGGTAGAGTTTCTGGGCCACAAGCTGGGTCATGACGGCATCAGCACTTTGGAGGAAAAAATTCACACCATTACGGAGTGGCCCACACCAGTGGACCAGAAACAGCTCAAAAGCTTCCTAGGACTGGCGTCTTATTACAGGAGGTTTGTGAAGGGCTTTTCCTCTATAGCTGCACCACTCTTCCGCCTGCTGCAGAAGGACCGTGACTTCATCTGGACCCAGGACTGTCAGCAGGCATTCAACACCCTCCGCAGATCGCTGACAGAGTCCCCAGTCCTTGCCCCCCCTGACCCCACCCTGCCTTTTGTCCTGGACACTGACGCAAGTAATGTGGGGCTGGGAGCTGTGTTGTCGCAGGTTGGGCCGGAAGGTGAGAAGGTGGTGGTGTACTTCAGCCGGGTCCTGAACAGGAGTGAGCGGCGCTACTGTGTCACACGACGTGAGCTGCTGGCCGTGGTGGCAGGGGCGAGACACTTTAAGTACTACCTGTGTGGCACATCATTTGTTATCAGAACTGATCATGCCGCCCTCCAGTGCCTGATGTCTTTCAGGGAGCCAGAGGGACAGGTGGCTCGCTGGCTGGAGGAGCTCCAAGCCTTCAATTTCACTGTGGAGCACAGAGCAGGGACGCACCATTCTAACGCAGACGCCCTCTCTCGCCGCCCATGTGCTGCAGCTGGCTGCCGTTACTGTGAAAAGCGAGAGGAGATAGAGCGGGAACTCACAACAATAGACGGAGCAACACAGCTCGCCTGCAGGGCTCTTCTGGTGGTGGATGCAGCGGAGTGGAGGGCACGGCAGAAACAAGTCACTGACCTGCTGTCAGTCCTGCAGTGGCTGGAGAGGGAGGAGCAACCCCTTTGGGATGAGGTCACTGGGTTTTCCGTCTGTACCAGGGGGCTGTGGGCCAGGTTTGCAGCTCACAGGCTGAAGGAGGGAGTGTTGGAGCGTGCCTGGAAGGATCCTGCCACAGGGGAGGAGAGGTGGCAGGTTGTGGTGCCAAGGTCGCTGAGGTCAGCTGTGCTGGAAGCCTGCCATGGGAGCACTGGCTCCGGCCACTTTGGGATCTCCAAGACCCTCCGCCGCCTCCGCCAGGGCTACTACTGGGGTCAGCAGCGGAGGGATGTGGAGGACTTTTGCCGCAGCTGTGATGCATGTTCCTCGCACAAAGGGCCACAGGACCAGTCCCGGGCTCAGCTTCAGCAGCAACCAGCAGGAGCTCCAATGGAGCGAGTAGCTGTGGACGTCATGGGCCCATTTCCTCGTACAGACAGAGGAAACCGCTTTGTCCTTGTGGCCATGGACTATTTTACCAAGTGGCTGGAAGCATATGCCATCCCAGATCAGGAGGCTGAGACTGTCACTGATGTACTAGTGGAGGGGATGTTCAGCCGCTTTGGAACAGCAGAGACCCTCCACAGTGACCAGGGGCGTAACTTTGAGTCCAAGGTATTTGCTGCCATGTGTGAACGCCTTGGGATTAAGAAGACTCGCACCACCCCACTTCACCCCCAAAGCGATGGACTGGTGGAAAGGTTTAACAGGACGCTGGCCCAGCAGCTAGCCATCCTTACCTCAGAACACCAACGGGACTGGGACTACCATCTTCCCCTTATCCTCATGGCCTACAGGTCGGCAGTGCAAGACTCCACCCAATGTACGCCTGCCCTGCTCATGTTAGGGAGAGAGCTGAGAACTCCTGCAGAGTTGGCTTTTGGGAAGCCCCCGGACGCGCCAGAGGCACCACCAGGCCGGGACTACGCAAGGAAGCTGCAGGACCGGCTGGATTCTGCACATTCCTACGCCCGGGAGCAGCTGGCGAAGGCAAGCCTGCGCCAAAAGAGGAATTATGACATCACCACTAAGGGGAGGCACTTCCGTGCTGGGGAGCTGGTGTGGGTCTACAGCACAAAGAGAAAGAAAGGACGGTGTCCTAAACTGGATTGCAGCTGGGTGGGGTCCTGGAGCGAGTGGGGGAAGTTGTTTACAGAGTGCAGTTGCCTCCTAGAGGGAGGAAAGTGACCGGATGGCCCCCTATGGAGAGGGCAGTCCCTCCCCTCCTTCCCTGAGGGACGTGTACAGAGCTCCCATGACCCTGCACAGAGGGACCCCCGGCCGGAGCTGCGTTCCCCTCCCTCGGACTCTTCACCTCAAAGCCCCGAAGCTCCGTGTACACCCCAGGGGCTCAGGAGGTCAAGGAGGGAACGTAGACTACCACCCCGCCTCAGAGACTGTGTTGTTCCCTCGGGGATGAGGAACTTATTGCTGGGGGGGCAGTGTAACGATGGTTAAATGTTATTTTACAGTGACATGTTGGTTATCTCTGCACACTGTTGTTACTTCTTTAAGATACATGTTTGGTCGTGCTGCAGGAAAAAGGGAGTTAATGTGTGCAGGAAGGGGAGGGGGGGTCCTTGTTGTTGTGTGACTGTGCGGGGCTGAAGTGAGGTGTTGTACGAGGGCACTCTCCCGGAGTTAACGGCCCGTTTGCCTGTGTTACCGAATAAACGGACAAACTGAGATCCAAACGTCTGGTTCTTGCGAACGTTACAGTATATAATAGGGATGGACCGAGCCGATATTACGTATCGGTCCGATACTGACCTAAATTACTGGATTTAGGTCACCTGCAACATGGCGCAACTCAGCTCATAACCTTAGCACGTCGGAGCAGTACGCATCACGTGAGAGCGGCTGTGGCGTGCAAGACCTGTCGGCGCTCTGGTTGAGCATTTGGAGCCTCGCTACCAAACCAGCATTTCATCTCTTAAGAAGTTATCGCAGAGAGAAGTAAAGCAAGTGTAAGTTCATCTCTGAATGTTAGTAAAGCATTCCAGCCTTAAGCTTAACAACCGATATATGGAGCGACTGCCTCTTCTTGCTGCTACTTCAATCATGAAACTGATCAATGATCAGCTGATCGTCTTTTCTGTCGGGAGTCCGTCTCTCTCGTTTGTTTTTGTCTCACTTTGCACCAGAAAGAGGAAACCAGCGGCTGAACAACAGCAGCACGTTTAACCTTGATAAGCTGTTGTTAGAATTTATTTAATATTACTTTCTACACCAGGATCCTTTCTATGCAGCTGACGGCTGTAACTGTGCAGGGGCGGATCTAGCAAAGTTTAGCCAGGGGGGCCGATAGGGCATGAACAGGGAAAAGGGGGCACAAAGACATACTTTTCTTTCTTACTCTCATTTAAAATGTCTAGCTTTTAATAAATAATTATCTGAATCTTACACCAAAGTTTTAATCTGATGTAAAATGTATAGAAGTCCATTACTGTATATTATTTAGACTGTTAAGTCTAATATACCCTGGTAAGCTATAGTACTTTTTCCTTTGGGAAGGCACCATCTGTGCAGTCTGCAGTTCTGTTGAAGAAAGATGTTGAATCTATTTAATTATTGTAGAAAAGTTATTGATTTCTGTGCATTTTGTTTTTTGTCTGCTCGTTCACACTACAAATAAAATGCGACAGCAAACGCGCTCTAGTGTGAACGCTTGAAGCGGCCGCATGCACAAAAGAAGACATCACACACAACGCGCTCTGTTTAGACCCAGACTACCCATTTGGAAAAGATCTATATAAATCTTATAAAGTTTGTATCTGTCTTGTGTGAAACTTATATGCTTTTCATATAAGTGTGAAAACAGATATAAGATCCCTTGAAAAATTATATAATGAAACTTATATGTTTTGGATACTTACTAAAACAATGTATGAAAGTAATGCAAAAGTGGCCACTTTCATGAGTAAATTATGTAAGTTTTTACTAT
This sequence comes from Copadichromis virginalis, assembly GCF_057382275.1. Taxonomy (NCBI): domain Eukaryota; kingdom Metazoa; phylum Chordata; class Actinopteri; order Cichliformes; family Cichlidae; genus Copadichromis; species Copadichromis virginalis. The sequence continues at coordinate 577,740 of NC_140628.1, forward strand.
TTCTTTTCCGTATGGGTAGGGCTGTGCAATATGTTCAAAACCTCATACCCCGATATAAGACATCTATCGCCCGATAACGATATAAATCACAAAAATGTAACATTTTCTGTAAACTCTGTGAATCTCGGGCAGCTCGACCTGCGTGAAGTGTTTCCAGCTGTGCGTCATGTAGCTGGAGTCGAGTTTTAACCGATGCATGAAACGATACATTTTTAGACATAAGTTGTAACGGCGCCGTTTCTTTGTGAGTATTTATTACACGGCGTGCTGCGGGGGAAAGCCTGTTCTAACGTTTGAGTCTAAGCTTTATTTTTTAGCACCTGGCAGCTCTTTTTTACTTCTCATCCATAAATAATCTGCATCTTTCACGTGATTCAGTTTATTTTGAAAAGTCTCAACAGGATCTTGAGCTTTATTGTGAAAGGTTTATGTAGAACATAAACAAGCGGACACGCGATGCTGTTACCGTCGTTGTTGCTAACCACAACACATACAAACAGGCGCTTGTCCGTCCGTGGTGTGGTTATATCAAATATAAGAGAAAGAGAGAACTTTAAGAAATTAATAATAACTACAGTGACCATCAGAACCATGAACAAATATTGCCGTAAACGGTTTATTTTGTGACACCACGAAACAAACGACAGCGTAAAATGAAACGACAGACGTTTTTATATCGTCATCCGATATATATGGTTATATTGAACAGCCCTAACCCAGACCAAACAGTATTGTTTGACTGATGGCCTTAATATAAAGACTTCAGACTTTATGTTTCCCAATTTTGCTTTAAGTTACTCTGTTATTTACATAATGATGTAAATAACCTAATAATGATCCTTGTTGCTGTTTTAGAGGAGCGCTGCTTCAAAGGATAGTTTCTGTCAGAATCTGCAGATTATACAGGACAAAGAAAATGTTCACGTTTCTCCAACGTTGTCGTCCCAACAGTTTCACTGACATCTACACGGGATGGCCAGGAAGCGTTCACGATGTCTTCTCCGGCGCTGATAATTGGCGTCTGTCTTGTGTCAGTGACGTAAAAGACGGATTCAATGCGACCTGACCATCAAACAGCAGTCGCTTTCTGAAACATCAGATATGTATCAGATTCAGGACCACATATGAAAGTGACCCAGATCAGATTTGATGCGCTTTCACCTGCAGTGTGAACGTAGCCTTAGAGTTCCTTGAGTTTGTCAGTTAGCCGTTTCTGCAAATCCTCCAGACTCTTTTCATTTTCTGTTGCAGGTCTTTGAAGCCTGTTGGACTTCAGATGAAGCACAATCTTCCTTCCGACTCAGCAAAAAAGAAAAATAGCAGACGGGTTATTTAAAAAAAATAATAAATCCCAATACAACTATCAGTGATATGCTTAACTTTGTTTCTGTCTTTGTTATTGCTGAAGTCCTAAATGATCACAGACTGCATTGGGATTCTCAGCTCTATTTAACCCCTCAAAGTGTTCCCAAAGGAACCAAGTTAACACTTTAAAAAGCTGCAAATTGTAAGACATACAAATATAGACAGTGTTCTTCTATTTGGGTGGTGACAACTTTGCTGCTATATAGCCTTTATTCAGAAAGCCCTGGTTATATTGGGCTAATGTTTAAAGCTTTCAGTTGAGGGAACTAATTACAGTCACTGTTACTGCTAAGTAATGTTAGCTAGGTTAACGCATATTCCATAAATTATCACTAGTACTGCTTTACTGCATCACACTCACAATTTATCCTGTGAATTTGCTAACTAGCGAAAATAAACAAATTAGCATTACTGTGTAATGTGCACGTACCTTTCATGTGACTCGAGAACGCAGACTCCCCCACTGTGAAAATCCTTTTTGCAGACTTTGCATGTGGCTACGCATGGATTTGGTCCTCGTCTTATCCATAATTCGTATTTGTCGTTTTCCAGCCAACACTCATTAAAACAGACTGACTGACGCAGAGGTGCAAAGCACGCCCCAGTGGAGAAATGTTTCTTTTAGCCTTTTTGACTCATTTTCTTTCTCCATCTGATCAGCAAACTATGCAATCAAATACTCATATGTTGTGAATGAAATACAGTTTTAAGCACCACATCCAAAATTCAAGCACTTTTGAAACCCTGAAAAGACAATATTAAAATCCAAGAAAGGATTTCAAGCACCTACACAAACCCTGCTTGCTGAAGTTTTTATAAAGTGTGTAAACTGGAAGGTAAGCCTCAGCTTTAGTTCGATTTTACAAGCTTTGAGCGTTGAAAAGTTAAAGCACATCACTGCACAGCATTGGTTTCAGCTGTAGCTCAATAAAAAGGTGGCGTTTTCAGCAGGGTGATAACTTTTTTGGTTCACAGCCATCTTCTGCTTATCCTTTGCATGGTTGTGGGGGGATTGAGCCTAGAGGCAGGATACACCCTGGACAGGTCACCAGGCTGATGCAAAGCTAACACTGAGAGACACACTGTAACGCACTAACTGCATGTCTTTGGGCTGTGGAAGGAAGCTGGAGAGAAACCATGCAAACAGCCACCGGCCATTTTTTGTTCCTGAAATAATTCTTGTATCGTGTGCAAGCAGAAATTATTTCGGTTTTCTATAGAAATAATGAAAATAGTATGTTCAGAAATGTCGCGTTGCAAATTCTCTGCTCTGCTAAAAAAAAAGCACTAGGGGAAAAAACCCTTTTGTCCTCATTAAAGACAAAGTCAAATGGGACATAAGAGGCAAATATAACACTAATAGGTGAGTTTTATACAAATATGTGTTTAAAACAAAAACAGCACCTCCAGTTCTGCCAGTGGAGAAAATTTTCATGGAAGAATTTTATTAGCTTTTCCATTAAACGACAGATTTGGATCTAATAATACAACAGATGCAACTATCACAAACGTTATTGGTCAGACGTAGTGGCACAAATGAATGTCACACTAGGTTTTGAGATTGACTGTAGTTCTGATACTGTATATTTAGGTAATACACTAACTGGTTTGCACGTTTAGGACAAATATCTTCTCAAAGTGTTAATAACTGCTGAGAAAAAGACAAACAGCTGGACAAAGTGGCCCTTTTAAAAGAAGCATATGAAGTGGAATACTTTATATTGATAGATATAAAAAGTATTGATTACAGTGGCTGTTATATGTGAATGGCAGATTTAGATACTGACAAGTTGAAATAATAATTTTACCATAAAGGTGAAACTTTTCCTGTTCCTAATGCAGTTTCATGACTCTGGTTTCATCTGGACACTCGTCCATACTTTCAGGGCAGACCCGTGGCACTAATGTTAATAATAACTTGTCATGTAGTCAACTACTGCTTCTCTTAAAACACAATATATGAAAATAAACGTTATTTAAAAAGGAAACCAACAAAGAGGACTCTGCAGGTTGTTCTGTCAACTGTGTAATCTGCGTACAGTTACCAGACCTATCCAGTATTAGTTAGTATCCCTGTGAAACGGAGATATTTGGCTTTGGGGAGCTTTACTGCCTTACATCTGGCTACATGCCATTAGACACAGGAAATTCAATGCGTTAACAAACAGACAACTCAACTCTCACCTGTCTGCCGAGTGCTGCGCCGTGTATGTCATCCTGCTGCTGCTGGGCAATGGTGACACCCAGAACCAGGGTGTGGACCCCACAGGACACAGTGGTGATGAGCACAATGGGAGTCAGTCTCAAAGGCAGAGTCAGAAAAACCGAAAAACTGAAGAAAGCCTGCCAGCCTACAGTGTCGCTGGCCTGGTGGAAGCGAGCATAATTCAACCCCAGGTAGCAGAATATCTGAGCGGCTATGAGCACCCACAGGGCATAGGGCAACACCCGCCGGGAGATGCGGTCTGGCAGCAGCCCAAAGCGGCACAGCAGATAGAGAATGATATCTGCTGCCAGTCCCACTGATGCCACTAAAACAGAAGCCAGCTTATCAGCGGTGTAGACCACAGCACACATGAGGATGATGTAGCTGTCGAACAGCGCGGCAAACACAACGAGCACCAGCAGCGTTTCGTGTCTCTGCCGTCTAAAGTAGGTCTGGTAAAGATTCTCCAAGGACTCGGGCGCAAAGGTCAGGCGCATGAAACGCGGCAGACAGAGGCAGCATCCCGAGGTCCGCACCGTGACCTCGTGTGTTCGCCCCACTGCCTGCCCGGGGTCAGAGGGCAACGTCACAGAGCAGTCTGCTGAATACTCAGCAGAATACTCGGGCTCAGAAAAGGCTCGGTTCCGAGGCATGGTTTACATTCAGCTGCAGCTCCCAGTCTTCTTTCAAAAACAATGGAAGCATAAATCAAACACCGACCGAAGTCTCAGGTTCACATCCTGTGAGGGAAGCCCACACGTGTGGACAGCAGACTGTCAGGACACTGGAGAGACGTCCTCTCTGCATCCACAGTCACTCCATCCAGTGAGGTCACTTGACGTGCTTAGCCTTCTCTCATAGGTCCAATCTGAGCACGCCTACTCTTCATCATCGTGATGTCCACCTCTGGTTTTTCAGCTTTGCAAATGGGACCGTTTCACCTGAGCCCGGTCGTCTCCGTAGGCCACATATCAAAGTTGGACGTATTAACATTTACTCCGCTGATTCTCTTTGTGTCACTGCCTTCATTCCTCCGCTTTCCATAAATCTCACATGACCTGAATAAAGAAACACAAAGTCACCAGAGAGCAACAGGTAGAAGTGTCACGCTAACTTTTTTAACTGCTCTTTTTCCCGGGTGGAATCATTACACAGCAGACATCTTTAATGGCTTTAAATGACAAGAATCACAGGGGGAACATTTGAACTTATTTTGGATTTTCTCTCACGCAGTCATTATACACATACACGCCGCTAATATTTGGTTAAATGTCCCTTAGCAAGTTGCACCTTGACTACATGCTTTCGACAGCCATGAACAACCTTCTGGGTGGATATTTGACCACTTTTCTTCTCTGCTGAACTGATAGAATTCATTTCAGTTAGGCTTGTAAGTATAGTCCACGGCGCTTCTCAAATGTCTTGTACAGCAGTTCCAGGCCTTCTCAAATTCACTCACTTTCCAGTCCTTGTCCCTAAACTTTTTCAAAGTACGGCTTTTTGTTTGCTAATCTGCTTATCTTAACACTGAACTACGAGGCACTTAGCTTAAGGGATGAACAGCCAACTATTTTAACCTGCAAACTTAATCCATGCACTTTGCTGCACCAGATGCGTTTACATATCTGGTGTAGCAAAATATGTAAACAATATTTTAGTTGAATCTATGAACAAAGGCAAAGATGGATACCAGTTCAGCTCACGGGTGACCGCGTCACTAAAGGCTATAGGTCTGAGTGTGACCCACAAAAGTGATTACTAAAGCACTATTAACTGCAAAATAATGAGCTGTGTGCCCTAAAACATGCAGGGGAAACAAAAGAAGAAGAAGTGGTTACACAGCAAATGAACAGCATGTGAAAGTCAAAGCCAAAAGTTTATCCACGGAGGCAGACGTCCGCAGCCGTGTGACGGTGCAGGTTGGGTGTTTGGGGCAGCTGCTCAGTCAGGAGCCGTGGGGATCTCCGCACAATGGATACGAATGTAGAAAAGTAGTGTCAGAGTTTGATCCAGCACACAGTACCAAAAGGCTTTTGGACAGTGCCTTTATTTTTATTTTTCACATTACAAATGCACAACATAAAACTGTGCGTCAGAGACGATCCTCCAAACTCAGACTTTAATATCATGAAGCAGTGTGTGAGTACGAAGAGGAACTTTGGGATGTCCTTCTAGGAGCCCGGAGAACTATTTCTGAAGACTGCGAACACATTTTAAAAGCTTGTTGATGACAGCTCACCTGTGCTGACGAATAAAGGCAGTCATACAAAATCTACGAAGCTCTGTTTGCTCTCTGGACTGCGTGTTTACACGTTTCAATAAATCCCTTTGTAACAAACTAACCGATGCACAGCGACAGATGGATGATTGCTCCCTGGGCTCGCACCTCTGTTAAAGGCAGGCGCTGTGAAACGGCCACATTCTGGCGTTAGGGTCTCTCCACGCTAGAGCGAGGCTCTCCGCTGTGGGCCTACCTTGTTACATGTTGCGCTCCCACAGGTACACATGTCGTAAAACCACACTAAAAACAAACAAAAGCCAGTGGGCTTGTGTTGCCTGAGGACATTTCCACGTCCACGGTACTCGCAGTGACAAAAGGGGTTCTCGGGTGGCACACGGTAGCTGTCCAACAAACCTTTCTCTGTGGCTGCGTTAGCATCTGTGTCTTTCGAACGGAAACTTATCTGGACGTGATTTCCACTTCGGCTCTTCGCTGTGTGCTTCGTGTTCACCTGCTTCACTGCAAGCTCTCCGTGGAGCTGATGCACCGCTTACCGTGAAAGCATCCGTCTCCTGTGGGTGCTAACGTTATTCCCCTCACACAGATATCAGCTACCGGAGCCCCGCACGAGACCGGATTCACGTGAAGATGGAAACAATCACTGAATCTAACGAGTCACAGAAAGTAGCCGCGGCCGGTGGCTCCGCCCCCTCCCCCACTGTTCTTAACATGAATTATTATTAATGTTATTTTTATTATTTATTTCATTATTATTATTATTTTACCTCGGATGTTTTCCGCAGAAGACACGGAACAGCTTCATCACGAGCGCAACCAACGAGGCTTCTGGTGGCTTACAAAATAAAATCACTGCTCGCGAACGTTGACGCAGGAAAGAGCAGAAGTATGATTGAAAGCTATGTGAATAATGCTCTACAGGCCACACAGCAACCCTAAAAACAAGCACCGTTTGTGTAAAATATTAACGATAATAATAATAGAACTTGCTATACAGTAAAATAAATGATCTTGTTACACTCAGAGCTTTGTCTTACCTGGAAGCCTTTTTCTCGGCTCCTCAATTTTTTTTCTATCCACTAAATCAATGCATGACAGTTCATAGTTCATTCAAAATGTAAGGCAATATGAAGATATCAGTGAAACCTAAGTGTTGAACAGAAATGCACCTGCCGCTCAGCTGATAGAGCAGGTTGTCTGCCAATCTCAGTCCACCGTTCCCCTGACCACATTTGTTTAGGTGAGACACCGAGTCCCTCCCCAAGTACATGACCTGGAGTGTAAATGTTAGGAATGACAAAAGTGATGTAACTGGCTTGATTCAATTCAGTTTTATTTAGATGATGCCAAATCACAAAAGCATTCACCTCAAGGTGCTTTTTGATGTATTCTCCAAGAGTTCCCACAACAATACAGAGAAAACCTCAACAATCAAACAAGACCCCCTTTGAGCAAACACTTTGGGGACACTGGGAAGGAAAAACTCTTTTAACAGGAAGAAACAGTAAGAAGCAACACCAGGCTCAGGGAGGGGCGGGGCCATCTAACCTGACCAGTTGGGGGTGAGCTGAGGAAGACAGAGCCAAAGATCAATAATCTCTGAGACAGAAAGGAAGACAGCAGCATATATTTCATATGTGCACTGAAGGATCCTGATCAAAACTACTCCAAGATTCCTTGATAACCTGGACGCCAGGTTAATTTAACATTCAGAGTAAGCCAAGCACAATAAAAACTGAGTGAAACTCTTCAAATAAACCATTTTTTACAGATGATCAGTTAGCTGTTCTCTTTCAAGAGTTTCTCAGATAAAAAGAAGGTTGGAGATTGGCCTGTAACTAGCTAGGACAGCTGGTCAAATGATGCTTTTTAAGTAACAGTTTAACTGCTGCCATCTTGAAGGCCTGATACGTAGCTGATTCATAAAGATAGGCTAATAATATTTATGGTTGAAGCATTAATTAATGAGAGGGCTTCTTTGGAGAATGTAATTACTAAAGTTAACTCAGAAAGATCTATTGGAGAAAGGAAAGGGGATTCGAAGGGGGAAACAGGCAAACACAAACAATCCAACTCTCTCTCAAAACAGGCAGGCTCACCACAATGCAGGGAGTAAATTTAGGGAAGGTCTATACAGAGGAGATAGAAGACAACATCAGGTCTGAAGACAAAAATCATCCAGGTAGACAAAGTATTTAAAGAAGTACCAAGGGACATCATTCACGAGGGCCTGAAACACTCTGGACCTGTTCGTAAGACCAACAGGCATCACCAAAAACTCAAAGTGGCCCAGTTGAGTGTTGATGGCTGTCTTCCACTCATCCCACTCCGTTATCCTTACCAGATGGTAACCACACAAGGGCGTGCCCACAGATGGAGATGGGATGAGTGTTCTGTGTTGCTGGACACACAGTATAACAAAGGGGTATACGCCAGGCTATGGTAGATTCAAGTTGCACGCAGACTGTAGTCCACCAAAATCTGGTTCGGCCGGAGAACTGTTAGAGGCAGAGTGGGTGGAGGTTAGGTGTGTGCAAAATCTGTTTTGATCAGCGTCTACCACCCTCACACTGACGGGTTGGTGGAGTGGCTGAATAAGACTTCAAAGTCCAGTGCACCACACAAATGCTTCTGGGGTGGAAGCAACCTTAGGTTAGGGTGAAGAGAACGCTGAGGTAGTATATCCTGCAGAGGGTTAACTGGAGACAGAGCTGGGCTTACTAGGACAGTTTGTTAAGCCAGAGGCAAGCTCTCCAATCACGTGGAGCCAGCCGAGTTACACTTCCTGGGTGGAAAGGACGTGATGAACATGACCTGAGTCCGCTGAGTCCACCAAATCCATAAGTTGGCTGGATACTTCTGTCATGAATACTGGAATGGACTCAAATGCAGGGCTTGGAAGAATCCCATGCACACTAACTGTGATTCTGAGTTTTACCAGAAAATGCTATCCACAATTAAGCAAAAGGAGAAAATGGGACTCCAGGTGTCCAAGGGGAAAATGCACAACAATCCAAAATTCTCTGTAGGGCGCTCAGAGAACAGGCTCCCCACACTTCAGGGAGGAATTCCAGGGAAGGTCTATAGAGGAGTGGGAAGTAGGGATGAGAAGACTGAAACAGCTGTTTTGACACTGTGTTGACCTTCCAAAGCACAGATGTTTCGAAACATTGCTCAGAAGCGTGGTTCAAAACACCCAGATCACGTGACCATGACAAAACACGATGGTGCACTCCACCCCAGTTATGGCAGGTGGCGTACCTGCTGCTTCGACGCATTCCTGGGACAAGGATTCCCATTTTTGAATAAGCACACTTATTGATGCTGAGCCTTGTAATGACTGCATTCATGTTTTTGATATTACGGATTCAGTTTATCACACGTGCACGTGTAAAACCAAACAATACCTATCTCTCATTATTTAGCTGTAGACTGTGAAGACTAATATGACTTCAATTACTTAAACACTAAACTCCAAAGTTTAATACAATTAAATAGATAAATAAATAATATACAGATATCTTATTTGAATGATTACTGTCAAGAAGAAAGAGGTTGGTGGGCGAGCTCAATTCAATCATATCAGCAGAGAGAGAGAGCGACACAGTGTGCCGTTCATTAAAAGTTTTCACCTCTGACTCCGTCAGTTCTTTAGTTTTTTGTTTTGTATTTTCAACAGAAAATGTTATTTGCAGCATCAGGTGACTTCATCCTCACTGTAACCTGTTACTCACATACTATGCTGACATAAATGATGTATTTAAACTGTAAGAAGAAAAGCTAGAAAACATGTTTATTCTCACTGACACTTCTGGGGTGAATATGTTATAAACAACAGGAGGTTTGCAGGGTGACTATAACCAAAAGTCCAGACTTGCAGTGAAACATCGTGCCATGCGTTACAAGACGCAGCATCCACAGCAGTATGGAAAGTTCCTTCATGGTTCAGATGTTGCTCACCAGTGATTTAAAGATGTTGCCACGGACCTGGGGACTCGGGGTCCGTGAGCAGTGTGGACGTTTATTATTATCATCATTATTATAGCATATGATGTATGTTTGCTGCACTGTGCTGTGTTCTTGTGTTCCATGCTTGTGTGTGTGCGTGTGTGTGTGTGTGTGAGTGCAGCAGTGACACTCCCAGGCCTGGTGGGTGTGGCCCTGCCAGCTGGCTGGTCACGCCCAGGATCTCACACACCTGCTACTGATCAGGCTCGTCGGGGAGCTGCTTAACAGAATGATGGAGCTTCCTCTGGCGCAGGATCGTTGAGTTAGACTCCATGTTAGTGGTTCTAGTGCTGTTAAGTGTATGCCTGCTGGAGTTGGTGTCGTAACGGCTGCGTCTGTTGTGTTTTCCTCAGGAGGAGAGCGGAACACAGGACAGCAGGACGCACGGGGTGTGCGTAGGCACGGGAGCAGAGAGCACGAATACCAGCACTTAGGACAAGGCACAACACAGGAGTTGAAGGAACGCACTGGAGATTTATTGTGTGTACATTTACCTTACTGTAAATAAACGCACTGTTCATATTTGCACTGAGTCCAGCATTTGGGTCCTTTCTCCAACATCCCCACGGCTTGCCCTGGCAAACCGTGACAGATGTGCAGGAACTGTAGAGGAATCATGTCTTAAACTTAGTTACAGCACTTTCAGAAAGACATCTACTGTAGTGTCATGCATTATTATAAATGTAAACATTATTATGAAATGATCAGATTAAAGAGGGATTTCAGGAAACACTGTTAAATGCTGAGTTTCTATCTGAACAAGATCTGGCATGTGATTAAAGTGATGGATGGTTGCTTTTACATTGTGAGAGAAGCCAGTTGAGCCTATTAATAGATTAAATGCTGTCATTTTTAATGCTTACATACATCTTAAAATCACCCACAATAATTATTTTATCTAGGCTGAGCACTAAATCAGACAGAAGCTCTGTGTAAGATAGAAAACAAATGAAATGGTCTTTTGAGTTTTACAGTTAGGGTGGACAAGGCTAAGCATCAGGCTTCTGAATGAACTCAAACTCTGTCAGAGTCTGTGGTTGACTAATAAACTCTAAGTGGAAGATTGCTCCCCTCTCTGCTTCGAGGATTCTGACAATTTGTATAACTCTGGGTGTTGATTCATTTAACCTAACATAATTATTCTGCTGTAAGTAGGTTTCTGTGAGGCAGATCAAATCAATTTGTTGATCAATTATTTTTTCATGCAGTAATAGAGACTTGTAAAACAAAGACCTAATGTTTAATAATCCACATTCAACAGTTTTACTCTTTGGTGCAGTTGTGAATCTATATTGTTGTAACAAACCCACGACAGACCCAATGTCACGGTCCTGGCTCTGTGACCCAGTGTTTTCTGTTCTGTATTGTTAATCTTTGATTTCTTGATGTATCTTTGTTTATTCTTACGTTTTGGTTCTGTGTATCCCCTCTAGTGTAGTCATGTCTCTGTGTTAAGCCCGCGTCTCTGAGTCCGTGGTCTAACCCTATCTCCCTCTGTCATCCTGTGTGGTTCCCCTGCATCTTCCAGGTTAGCTTTATTCTTAGTTTTCCCAGTTTAGGTTTTGTCAGTTCTGTTCTCGCCACCCTCGCCCTTTTGTTGAATGTTATCCTCCTTAATAAAGCTCACTCTCATCAGAAACCGTGTTTGCACTTTGTGTCCTTTAATAATTTACACACGGCTTGCCCCGCTGGCCGTGACAGTACGAACCAGCCACCATGGACCCTGCAGCATATTCGACCCACCTGGGGCTACGGGAGGATATTACAGGATATTACAGGGAGTGCAGAATTATTAGGCAAATGAGTATTTTGTCCACATCATCCTCTTCATGCATGTTGTCTTACTCCAAGCTGTATAGGCTCGAAAGCCTACTACCAATTAAGCATATTAGGTGATGTGCATCTCTGTAATGAGAAGGGGTGTGGTCTAATGACATCAACACCCTATATCAGGTGTGCATAATTATTAGGCAACATCCTTTCCTTTGGCAAAATGGGTCAAAAGAAGGACTTGACAGGCTCAGAAAAGTCAAAAATAGTGAGATATCTTGCAGAGGGATGCAGCAGTCTCAAAATTGCAAAGCTTCTGAAGCGTGATCATCGAACAATCAAGCGTTTCATTCAAAATAGTCAACAGGGTCGCAAGAAGCGTGTGGAAAAGCCAAGGCGCAAAATAACTGCCCATGAACTGAGAAAAGTCAAGCGTGCAGCTGCCAAGATGCCACTTGCCACCAGTTTGGCCATATTTCAGAGCTGCAACATCACTGGAGTGCCCAAAAACACAAGGTGTGCAATACTCAGAGACATGGCCAAGGTAAGAAAGGCTGAAAGACGACCACCACTGAACAAGACACACAAGCTGAAACGTCAAGACTGGGCCAAGAAACATCTCAAGACTGGTTTTTCTAAGGTTTTATGGACTGATGAAATGAGAGTGAGTCTTGATGGGCCAGATGGATGGGCCCGTGGCTGGATTGGTAAAGGGCAGAGAGCTCCAGTCCCACTCAGACGCCAGCAAGGTGGAGGTGGAGTACTGGTTTGGGCTGGTATCATCAAAGATGAGCTTGTGGGGCCTTTTCGGGTTGAGGATGGAGTCAAGCTCAACTCCCAGTCCTACTGCCAGTTTCTGGAAGACACCTTCTTCAAGCAGTGGTACAGGAAGAAGTCTGCATCCTTCAAGAAAAACATGATTTTCATGCAGGACAATGCTCCATCACACGCGTCCAAGTACTCCACAGCGTGGCTGGCAAGAAAGGGTCTAAAAGAAGAAAAACTAATGACATGGCCTCCTTGTTCACCTGATCTGAACCCCATTGAGAACCTGTGGTCCATCATCAAATGTGAGATTTACAAGGAGGGAAAACAGTACACCTCTCTGAACAGTGTCTGGGAGGCTGTGGTTGCTGCTGCACGCAATGTTGATGGTGAACAGATCAAAACACTGACAGAATCCATAGATGGCAGGCTTTTGAGTGTCCTTGCAGAGAAAGGTGGCTATATTGGTCGCTGATTTGTTTTTGTTTTGTTTTTGAATGTCAGAAATGTATATTTGTGAATGTGGAGATTAACTTATGGCTGGAGCACGAGGGGAAAGACTTTCGCCAAGCCATAGCTAATTGGCTACAGCGCTTAGTTTCTGGTCTCCCCTGGTTGCTCAGCTTACTTCACCCGCTCGCAGAGGCTTTCTTTCTGGACGAGCTTCACTTTGTTCGTCCGGCCTCTACCTCTCGCCTAGCAACTACTGTTTCGCTGCCTGGCCCGACTAAGGATATTCTGCCCGGCCCGTCGACCCAGCCTTCGAACAGGAAGCGGCAATCGCGCCGTCGACGCCCCTCGCCACAGTCGGACACCGGGATTTCAGAGCAGCCGGCTGTGGTGAGTAGGAAGGACAATATTACTGGTTTGAACTGTGGGACTGTTTACTCGGCGGTTGTGGTCTGTACGGCAAAGGACAATAAGAACTGCTTATCAGCTGTTCAGTCTCCTGCTCAGCTGTCTTTACTTCTTTACCGCTGGAGGGTCCGAGGGGCCCGTTCAGCAGTCTGTCTCCGCTGGAGGGTCCGAAGGGACCCCTCCAGCCGTCGCCTGCAGTGCCAGGCCTGCAGTGCGGCTTCCGTGCCGTCGTCTGCGGTTCCATCGCCTGCAGCTTTCACGCCGTCGCCTGCAGCGCCGCCGTTAGGGACTTCCACGCCGGTCCAGCCTCTGCCTGAACCACCTCGCCTTTGCCGGCCACTTTCCAGGCCTCTAGCTGGATGTCATCACCGTCGATGGTGGCTCCCTGAATGAGGTCGCCGCTCTCTTCCGTGCGACCGGCCTCCGGACCTCCCTCGGTTTAGGTTTTGTCAATTCTGTTCTCGCCACCCTCGCCTTTTGTTGAATGTTATCCTCCTCAATAAAGCTCACTCTCATCAGAAGCTCAAGACACTCAAAGCGCTTCACAATGCCACTATTCATTCACTCTCACATTCACACACTGGTGGAGGCAGCTACGGTTGTAGCCACAGCTGCCCTGGGGCAGACTGACAGAAGCGAGGCTGCCATATCGCGCCATCGGCCCCTCTGGCCAACACCAGTAGGCGGTAGGTGAAGTGTCTTGCCCAAGGACACAACGACCAGGACAGAGAGAGCAGGGGATCGAACAGGCAACCTTCCGGTTACAAGACGAGCTTCCCAACCCTCTGAACCACAGTCACCTCCTGATGCATAGCCACCAGGTCAGCCGCTATCCGGGATCTGTCACAACATGACTGGGTTTTGGCACCACTTTAGCAAGGACCCAGACTGACAGTTTTTCCAGCACGTGACTGTTTTTATGTGTGCAAACCAGTGTGCATCACATTTATTGGCAGGCTTTTCAGTCCCACTCTCTCCAGCCCAATGCTCCTCTCCTTGGGCAGCTTTCCAGTTGCCTTCAGTGCAGCAGAAAGCTCTTCTATCCAGTCCCAGCATCCTACTCATAGGGGAGACATGATTAGGATATGGAGAACAGCTGTGTGGATCAGCCTCCCCTGACACACACCCAGAGCCCACTGCTCCACCCCTCTCTGCAGCTGCCACAGACCACAGGCTGTATGACCAGAGGTTAAACAGACAGAAGGTCACACAACATGAGGGAGGAAGCAACAATGAAAAGAGGGAGATGCAGACAATATGTCCACAGAAGGAGATCGAGGCAGCATCTGGGACCTGTGAACAGATACAGGCATGTTCAAGACCCTCGTGATGGGGAAGAGACCAGGCAGCTCATTGTCCTGCCAAATATACGAGAGTCAACACAAACTCAGGGTGGCATTTCAGTCTGATGAGGAGGAGCCATTATTGGCCCACAGTGACTCAAGAGAAACACTTGTGCACCCTGGGAAGCCCCAGCAGCCTAGACCTATTGTAGTGTAACTAGGGGAGGATTCAGGGTCACCTGGTCCAGCCCTAACTATATGCTTTAGCAAAAAGGAAAGTTTGAAGCCTAATCTTAAAAGTAGAGATAGTGTCTGTCTCCTGAATCCAAACTGGAAGCTGGTTCCACAGAAGAGGGGCCTGAAAACTGAAGGCTCTGCCTCCCATTCTACTTTTAAATACTCTAGGAACAACAAGTAGGCCTGCAGAGCGAGAGCGAAGTGCTCTAATAGGGTGATATGGTACTACAAGGTCATTAAGATAAGATGGGGCCTGATTATTTAAGACCTTGTATGTGAGGAGCAGGATTTTGAATCCTGGATTTAACAGGAAGCCAAAACAGGAGAAATCTGCTCTCTCTTTCTAGTCCCTGTCAGGACTCTTGCTGCAGCATTTTGGATTAGCTGAAGGCTTTTCAGGGAGTTTTTAGGACTTCCTGATAATAATGAATTACAGTCGTCCAGCCTGGAAGTAATAAATGCATGAACTAGTTTTTCAGCGTCACTCTGAGACAGGATATTTCTAACTTTAGAGATGTTGCACAAATGGAAGAACGCAGTCTTACATATTTGTTTAATATGTGCGTTGAAGGACATGTCCTGGTCAAAATGACTCTATTATGTAGAGGTTTGATTCCCAGTCATCGTATATTTGTTACTGCCCCCGTGGCGGTTTTATGAGGAACAATGGGGAAGAAGAAGGTTCCAGTTTTGTACAGAGCCCCCTTGCCCTTGTACTCTGTGAAAGTGGACCCTGACACAGGGCTGGTGATCAAAAAGTATATTCCATGTTCTGTTCTGATTGGATTAGCCAACACAGGCACGGTGGCTCATAACAGACAAATGGTGCACAGTGATCATTTAACCAGAGGATCTACAATAACTTTAGTCAGAGATGGAGAAAGAGATAAAGCAGACAGGAGAGGAAGAAGAGAAGAACTGCAAATGACATGTAATGTGTGTTGATAAATTATGTGTTTTCATCATGTGAAACATCCTGAAAAACAAACTAACTTGTGTTATTAAAATGTTGCATGAAAATCCAGGCCAGTTTTGTGCAGGATAAACAGATTAGCTGTGTGAGCGTGTCTGCAGATGCTCAGACTGTCCCAGCTCATGGCATCTGGATCTGTTCACAGCAGCTTACTTTGATCTGCATACACACAGCTCTATAAACGCTGAGGCATTTGTAATGAAATAAGATCTTTCTCCACATTTGATCTTCATGTTCTGCCTCCTACATTTAATCTACTGAGGTCACGTTTGAATAATTAGATTTAAAACGAAATGTAAAATTAGGATTCAGCTTAATCTAAATGATGAGCATGGACATTATAATAAAATGATACATTTTATATCAAATTTTATTCAGTGTATGATGACAAGATGCTCCTGTCATGGTCAGCACTGGTCTTTATTTACCCGTTGCTATGTTGAATCGTAGTTTCGGGGCTCTATTGATGATGCCTTTCTTTGCCTACTATGGCACTCAGCAGAGTGAACCTGAGCGCTTCAGTGCGTCATTCCATTGAACCACACTGAATTCACTCTGATCAGCTGTTGTGGAGCAGGAAGCTCGGAGTTGTTCAACTTGGAATTTATTTTTAAACTCCGTTTGTTGAACCTACTTCTTGGAATCAAGTCAACACACGACACCAGACGGTGGCGATGATGCACCGTTCGCTGTTTGCCCACCGCCATTCCTTCTTTTAAGAGAAAGAAGAAGAAATCTTAACGCCTGGTTAGCTGCTGACGTGTATGTGCGTGGAAGTGTCAGTGGATATCGTTTAGTTCTTTCCGCGCCAGTTCAAAATGAAATCATTAGATTGAGCTCGTACCTCGATGGTAAAATACGAGCCGAGGATAGCGAGGACTATCAGCACAGGTAGGTGTCCAACATTTAAATCACTGACCGGCTAGCCGGCAGAGCTAAAGCGCTAACTGTAGCAAATACAGCCGAATGCTATACATTAGCAAACCGTAGCGGTTTAAATACACCATTAACATGGTTCTGGTTCCGTCGCTGCCACCGTTTCCTTTCACCTCATGGTTTTTCATTCAGTCGCTGCTCAGCTGCTCTTTAAAGCACAGAGTCCTGTGACAGGCCGGCTGTGTAGCTTCTCAGCCGTCCAGGTTACAGTAGCCTTAGAGCTTGAAAGGAAGGTAACTGCACTTATTTTCAGGGTTTTTCTTTTGTGACGACATTTCGCCTCTTCCGTTTGATCTCTCCTTCATTTCCCTTAAAACTGAACAAACGTCTTGGAGAAGGGACGAAACGTGTTCAAAAATCCAATTGACCTTCTTTTCAAGCTTATATGTGGGACTCAGTAGCTTTCTCAGTCCGACACGCCAGCACATCATCAGCTGCTTCAAGAAACACGATTACTACATTAACCCAGAAACTAGTAATACATGAAGGAAGAGGACATCAGCCACGCAGGTTTCATTCCAATGAATAGAGTGGCTTTTATATAGTACTTAATTAGCTTTAAGCATTTCATCTGCGTACAATTCATGGCCGTTTAAAGTGGATGTGAAACACTACATATATTAAGTGTAATTTACACCATAGAGCCTTAAACACACACACACACACACCCAGTCACGGCTTTAACACTGTCAGGGAAGCGAGAGTTAAGATCCTTCAGCATCGCTACAGGAGGAAAATAATGCTACATAACATTGTGCTTGATTGTTTGGGATTTATGACATGTTTTAGAGCGTGTATATTAGGCTAATGCATAGTGTTTGTGATAAGAACAAACCTCAATGTCTCATGTGGGAAACAGTGCTAATCATAGCTGTATTTACATAATAAAATAATCCAGGGTTGGGGTTAGAGGAAGCTGAAGCATCATGCAGATTCTAACCAGCACCCAGTTATTCAGCATGAGCATTCATGCAAAACTTGTGTGTGCACATGCTTCTGCTTCACACTCAACTTGACCTGTAATGATCTGTCCATCAGTCTGCTTTGATGTTTTTCAGCCTGTTGGCTCTAGTGTTATAAAACCCCTCACTCTACTCATACTGTTGTATTAATATCTAAATGCTGTTTTTGCCTCCTCAGGGTAACAAAGCGTCGCACAGCTGCACACAGGAAGGCACACAGCTGCTGCCCTCACCAGCAGCTGAACAGCAACACACACAACAACACTTTATGAGGACTTTCCAGAGGTTAGCAAGCTCCTGTTTAAACCTGTATTTTTTGCACTATATTGGATGACTTGAAAATAGTTATAATAAAAGAAGCCAGAAGAAAGAGCACATTGGAGGAGCTTAAACTGATAATGGTTAGTCTTTTGCTAGAAATATAACCTGCTCAAAAAACATTAAGGGAACAGTTGATGATCATCACGTATAGTCGGTTTCACTTCTGACCTTCAACTCTGGTGCAAATAAAAGTGCAAACAGGTGTGCTGGTGAGGCAACAAAACAAAAGCAACACTAAATCTTTTTACCCACTAAAATGCTCGGCGTAGCGGTCTGGAGCTCTGTTATACTGTGGACTGAAAGTAACAATGGACGCAGCGTATGTGAGACAAAGGGAGAGATATAGAGTCTGCAGCACTGTTCCTGAAATCGTCATTAAAGCCTTTACTGGGAAAAGCCAGCCTTAAACTCAGGAGTGAAGACGGGCAAACGTGGTCGCTGCTGTTTGTTTAACACAGTGAAATGATGCAGCTCACAGCTCCGGTTTTATATCCGATACCTGCAGCAGACGGGCGAGTCTAAAGGGGGGCATGGGGTTTCACGGCTTTCTGAACATGTTTCAACTTGAAAGTGGAATAATATAAAATATTGCATTAATATTTAAACATTTTAAAATAAAAGCTTTCTTTTTCACAAGCCAGAAAAAACGTACATGGGCCATTAAACTCTGAGCCACTAACCTGAGGGTTGTAAGGTTGGACCCTGAATTATTGTTAATATGATTTCATGTCAACACCAGCAAAACACCTGTTTCCAGCAGCGTGCTCTTAACGTCACAAAGCCTTCCAAGCAGCCAGAGTGAAGGTCATTATTTTATGCTGTATCATTTTGTTTGATTGGAAATGGAAGTTGCTGGACTAGACGTGACTAAGATGGTTAATGGTTGCACTGTTTAATAAAGTTCAGGGACGCCATCGGCATCGCTCAGTGTAACCTCTGTAGCTCCAGCAGAGGGAGGACAGACGACGTCACAGATGAACTTACTCTGTTTTCCACAGGTGTGTCTTGGCAGCTTTGTGAGGAACAATGGGGAAGAAGAAGGTTCCAGATTTGTACAGAGCCCCCTTCCCCTTGTACTCTGTGAAAGTGGACCCTGACACAGGGCTGGTGATCATAGCAGGAGGAGGGGGGGCCTCCAAGACGGGCATAAAGAACGCTGTGGTCAGTACTGAAGATGGGTGTTGTACAGTCGCTGTAGTGTTGCTGTGTCATTGTCCTGATAAGGCTCATTTATGTGATCTAATAACGTATACCAGGATGATCACAGACAGCATGCTACGGCGGTTTACATGCACACATGAGTTCTTCTGTTCACTTGTGCTTTTCTTCTTGTATTTCTTGACTCTCTGGAAACAAACTAACAAAAAAGTGTTTTGAGTGTGTTTGGTGAGAGTATCCTGATACATGATGCACACTGAGTTTGTATCCATAGTACAACAGTAGCAGACTGATGTTTGTGTTTTACAGCACTTCCTGGATCTGCAGCTCGTTGGGGAATACCAGCACAGTGCCAGTCTCCTTCACTCCCATGATACTGACACACGTGCTACCATGAACATGGCTGTAGGTAAAGGTGTGATTGCTGCAGGACAGGATGGGACCTGCTGCCTGATGCAGTTTAAACAGTGCACGCAGAAAGAAGCCAAAGATGCTAATAAAGATGGTGAGGCACACTGCTACAAGCTAAATATGCTAAAATGACACCTCTTTATTGTGTCTGATTCAATTTAATGTTATATTTCCCAAACAGCAGCTACAGCACTGAGCATGAAGAAAAGGGTTTTATGGTCTGAGACAAAGACTGAACACCTTCTGTTCAAATAAAAAGTGTCCTCTGTGCTGCAGGGAAAAGCAAGCAGCAGGGTAACGCCAGGCTACGAGCTGGGAAAGGAGACAAGTGTGGACAGGATGGAGTTACACCATCTGGAAACATGTCAGATATGAAGGACGAGACGATTCACATCTCTGTGACCGCTTCAGCTGAAGTGCAGTCAGACCTGAACCCTCAGGATCCGCTTCAGAAAGTCGTCAGGTTCAGTCCTGACCAGAGCCTGCTGCTAACTGGAGGCACCGATGGGCACATCAGAGTCTGGGAGGTAAGACTCAATCATTTCAGCCACAGCTGTTAAACATATACAGTTAGCTCCGCATAGACAGAGACGGTGTTTTCTTCTAATGTTGGTTCTGAACATTACCACAATGAAGAACACTTTCAGCCTTCATGCAGTGAACAAAAAGATTGCATAAACTGAAGCATTTCTTTCAAAAACACAATCCTGTCACTTCAGCGGCTCAAAAGTAATAAATAAACTAATAACTAAAGTATTGATTTCAGGGCTTGCAAAATCGCTAGTCCGACATCCCGGGGCTTTTTCCAGTCGGGTTACTAAAATCTATCTCAGCCCTGCCTGTCGGGCTATCATAGGAAGGTGCTTTTGCAAATGTAGCTGGGTAATTGTGTCATTAGCATCGATGAGCCTCTGTCAAAATGTGACGTATTGAAATCGCGTTTGACTTTGCGCTTGTTTGTTGCTTTCACTTTCATTTTGTGATCGCACAAACTGTATAAAGAGCGGCAGTACTGACTGGTGAGTGAAAAGCCGACCACAACGCCGAAAAGTTCTGACAAATCAGACTACGAGGCAAAAAGAAAGCGCATCTTTTTTGGTTTCATGGACAAAAGAATTTCTGTGGCTGGGATATGACGAGCGAAATAACATCATGTTCTGCAGGGTGTGTCGTGAGTTTTTGAGTCGACAAGCGCCTTTGTTACTGGGACCAGTAATTTTAGGAAAGACCCCATCAGAACCCGTGAGACATCTGTGCATCACAAGAAATGCATTATTGCCCAGTCTGCAGCATCTTTCCCAGAACAAACACCAGTTGCAAAAAACATACTAAAAATAAACCAAGCACAACAAGAAGTCCTGAAGAAGCTGTACCAGAACTGCGTACCATGTTGCAAAGAGTGAACTACCACTGGCAAAATTTAGCCGTCTTTGCAAACTTCAGAAAGCAAATGGCCTCGATCTTGGTTCCACTTGCCTCAGTGACCATGCTTGCAGAGTTTATTGGAGCAGCAGCACAAACTTCAAGACACCGGATTGAAAAGGAAATTCAAGAAAGCAGGTTCTTATCCATTCTTGCAGATGGCAGTACAGACACTGGTATAATAGAACAGGAGCTGGTTCGTGTCAGGTATGTGAGGGATAATGGTGACGTAGCCACATACATGATCAAACTTCAGCCAGTCAAGAGTGCAAATGCTGCAGGTATTTTAGAGGCTTTTGATGAAGCAGCGAACACCATGGGTATCAGAGAAGATACGTGGAAGGAGAAAGTAGTGTGTGCAACTGTTGATGGCGCTGCAGTGATGATGGAGAAAACAGGAGTAGCTGGGAGACTGAAACAGAGGATACCCCCACATCATAACAATCCACTGTGTGGCACACAAACTAGAGCTAGCTGTGCTGGATAGCGTGAAAGGCTGTGAGTACCTGGTGAAATTTGAAGATACACTGAAAACCATCTTTAAGATGTACTACTATTCCCCAAAGAAGCGAAGAGAGCTGACAGAGATAAGTGAGCTGCTAAATGAGAGGCTGGCACCTTTCAGTGGCCTGAAGAGCACACGGTGACTTCCAAGCCGGCGGAGATGACTGAAGGCTGTGGAAAAAAATTACACTCCCACTGTTGTTCATATGGAGAACATGGCAGAAGGAAGTGATGTCAAAGCCGAGGATGCAGCCGAGGCTAAGGGGGTGGTGCAGGAGATGAAGACTGAGAAATTTGTTCGCTTCCTGCGTTTCATGTTGGACTCCAGTACCATCTTATCCAAGTGCTGTACGGATTTTCAGCATGATAACCTAAACATCACACGAACCAATCAGTTAGTTGAGAGCACAACATCACGCTTACTCAGCCTAAAAACAAAACCAGGAGAATATCAGAAAAGCTTGGACACAAAGTTCACAGCGAACCAGGATGGTAGCATTTGCTACTGTGGAACTCAGCTAACAAAAAGTCAGCCTCTGCTAGCAGAGGTGAGGGAACAGACAAAGACACCTTTGGTGCAGAGATCCAGAAGATTATTGACAACACAGTCAAGTACATGGACAACAGATTTAAAAATCTGCGTGGAAAAGCCTCTCTCTAGTTTCAAGGTTTTTGACCCTTCCACTCTTCCCTACCCCAGAGAAGAGCTGGCGAATTATGGGGATGAAGAGGTGGATTATCCTGTCACACATTTTGCCTGTTTGCTAGATGAGAAAAAGAAAATTCCACAAGAATGGATGGATCTAAAAGTGTGGCTTGCAGAACGCCGGGGTAGCAAAGTAGATTGCTTGTACAGAGATCATCTCTCTGAGAATCCAGAACATCTCTCTCATATCTTGTTGCTGGTGAAATTAATGCTGACACTTAGTCCATCGACAGCCATCTGTGAGAGGATTTTCTTGCATGAACCGAGTGAAGACAAACATCGTACCTCTCTACACCCTGAAACACTGAATGACTGCATGCCACTCCCTATTAATGGGGAAACAGTTGAATCTTTTTGCCCTGACAAGTCGATTCGTTTCTGGATGTTTTCAAGACACCTGGATCATAAAACCCCGACAAGAAGAGCAGTGAAATGGAGGGCAATGCACAGGAAGAGAAAGCTGATGAAGGAGATGCTATGCCCTCAACGTCGAGTGGCATTTTCTCATCCGTGACTTGAGTGGAAATGTCAGATCAGGATCTGACACAGGCTGATTCATGTCCCACACAGTTCTTACAAGTTCACAGAAATTTCTGTTCAGTTAGAACCAAGTATTTGAGTTGGTGATTGTAATTTATATACAGTTGTTGTAATTTTTGTTTTAACATTTTTTTGATTGATGTTTTGTTTCCTTTACAATATTATACAATAAAAATAATCTTTTTTTATTCGGGCTACTTAAATTTACTTTGGGCTACCAAAAACTGAAGAGTGACTGGCCGAAGGGCTAGCAGGGATTTAGAAACTTTGCGAGCCCTGGATCTCTAGTACTTGGTTGAGAACCCTTTGCTGGGAATGACAGCCTGGAGTCTTGAACTCAGGGACATGAGCAGGTTTCCTCCTTTCTAATGCTCTGCCAGGTCTTTACTGCAGCAGCTTTGCTGTGTGTTTGTGGGTCTTTCTGTCCAAAGTCTTCGATAGTTAAATGCTTAATTGGGTTCAGATCAGCTGACTGATTTGGCCATTTGAGAATATTCCCCTTCTTTGCTTTAATAAACTCCTGGGTTTGTTTGACTGTGTGTTTTTGAGTCATTGTCCATCTGTATTATGAAACGCCCCCCAATCAATTTGACTGGCGTTGGCTGCATTTGAGCAGACAGTTTGTCTCTGAACACGTCAGAATTAGTTTGGCTGCTTCTGTCTGTGTCACATCTATAAACACCAGTGTCCCAGCACCACTGGCAGCACCCCCAAGCCATCAGTCTCCACTGTGCTTACAGATGTGATGGCTTTGGGTCATGAGCTGTTCCACACCTTCTCCGTGCTTTTCTTTCTTGCCATCGTTCTGGTAGAGGTGGATGTTGGTTTCATCTGTCCAAAGAATGCTTTTCCAGAACTCTGCTGGCTGTTTAGGTGTGCTCTCTTTTGTTTCGCTTTCTTTTCTTTTTTTCTTTTTTTGCAAGCTCCAGTCTAGATTTTTTGTTCTTGAGACTTATGAGCGGCCTGCACCTTGCAGTAAGCTCTCTGTATTTACTTTCATGTAGTCTTCTATGGTAGACTTGGATACGCCTACCTCCTGGAGAATGTTGCTTGGTTGTGAAGGGGTTTCTCATCACCATGGAAATGATTCTGCGATCATCCACCACTGTTGTCGTGGACGTCCAGGTCTTTTTGAGTTGCTGAGTTCTCCAGTGCTTGCTTTCTTTCTCAGGATGCACCAAACTGTAGATTTTGCCGCTCCTAACAGTGTGAGTGTTTTCTCTTTCCGCAGTTTAAGGGTGGCTTGTTTCACCTGCACAGAGAGCTCCTTTGACCACATGATGTCTGCTCACAGCAAAATCTTCCAAATGCAAGCACGACTCCTCAAATCAACTCCAGGTCTTTTATCTGCTTGATAATGACAGAACGAAGGAACTGCCCACACCTGCCCATGAAATGGCCTTCGTCAGTTGTCCAATTACTTTTGGTCCCTCTAAAAAGAGGGTGGCACATGTTAAGGAGCTGAAACTCCTAAAACCTTCATCCAGTTTGAATGTGGATAACCTCAAATGACACTATGTCCATATTCATAATGTAACTATAACTGGAATGTTTCAGTAAATAAGTATTAATCACATCTGCAATTTTCTAAGTACATATATTTCTAAAGGTGTTACTACAGATGTTGGTAACAGCCCATCCAATCCATGCATGCAAAGAAATCAAGCATAGCTCTCTATAATGTTAATATTATGTTAAATAATGAGAAATGACACAGGGGAGCATTGAAAACACGAAGAAAGGCATGAAACCAGCTGAAATCTCAGTCATTAGAAAGCAATCATTCAGTGCACGTCTTGTTGTTGTCGGCAACAGTGGTTACTGAAGGTAAACATGAGCACTGGGGTGATAATCTGCAAGTGGAAAGAACGTGATTTCACTATAAACCATAATAATGTATTTGTTTTTGAGCTCAGTATTTAGTGGAGTGAGATGTTATAAGACGCTGGTGTATTTGTCCTGCAGTGGAAGAATAAAACGTTGTCTTCACCTGGTATGTCCTGTTTCAGTTTCCTTCCCTGAAGAAAAAGTTTGACTTCAAAGCACATGAAGGAGAGATCGAAGACTTGGATATAAGTCCTGGGAACAAGGTCAGTGTCAATATTTAACAACACAACTTGCACCACTAGCTACTTGATGAGGTGAACCTGTTCATCTGCTCATTAATGCAAATGTCTTATCAGCCAATCACATGGGAGCAAGCCAGTTTAGTTTTATTTATATAGCACCAAATCACAACAAGTTATATCAAATCACTGTAAGGTATGTAAAGTACCCTACAATACAAAGAAAACCCCAACAGTCATATGACCCCCCCTATGAACAAGCATTTTGGCAACAGTTGAGAAGAAAAACTCCTTTTTAACAGGAAAAAGAGAGCCAGAGATTAATAATGACTAATAATTGAATCCAGAGTGATGGATAACCACAGAGTGAGTCTAAAGGTGAGTGAAGAAGAAACACCCAGTGCATCATGGGAATCCCCCAGCTGCCACGGTCTATTGCAGCATAACTAAGGGAGGATTCAGGGTCACCTGGTCCAGCCCTAACTATATGCTTTAGCAAAAAGGAAAGTTTGAAGCCTAATCTTGAAAGTAGAGATAGTGTCTGTCTCCTGAATCCAAACTGGAAGCTGGTTCCACAGAAGAGGGGCCTGAAAACTGAAGGCTCTGCCTCCCATTCTACTTTTAAATACTCTAGGAACAACAAGTAGGCCTGCAGAGCGAGAGCGAAGTGCTCTAATAGGGTGATATGGTACTACAAGGTCATTAAGATAAGATGGGGCCTGATTATTTAAGACCTTGTATGTGAGGAGCAGGATTTTGAATTCTGGATTTAACAGGAAGCCAAAACAGGAGAAATCTGCGCTCTCTTTCTAGTCCCTGTCAGGACTCTTGCTGCAGCATTTTGGATCAGCTGAAGGCTTTTCAGGGAGTTTTTAGGACATCCTGATAATAATGAATTACAGTCGTCCAGCCTGGAAGTAATAAATGCATGAACTAGTTTTTCAGCGTCACTCTGAGACAGGATATTTCTAACTTTAGAGATGTTGCACAAATGGAAGAACGCAGTCTTACATATTTGTTTAATATGTGCGTTGAAGGACATGTCCTGGTCAAACATGACTCCAAGGTTCCTCACAGTGTTACTGGAGGCCGAGGATGTTTGATATAAAGGAAGGTTGGAGATTGGCCTATAATTAGCTAAGACTGCTGGGTCTAGAGATACTTTTTGAGTAAAGGTTTAACTACAGCCAGCTTGAAGGCCTGTGGTACATAGCCGATCATTAGAGATAGGTTGATCATATTTAAGATCGAAGAATTAATTAATGGCAGGACTTCTTTGAGCAGTTTTGTAGGAATGGGGTCTAAAAGACACGTTGATGGTTTGGAGGAAGTAATTATTATAATAATAATAATGGATTGGATTTATATAGCACTTTTCAAGGCACCCAAAGCGCTTTACAATGCCACTATTCATTCACTCTCACATTCACACACTGGTGAAGTTATTGAAGTTAACTCAGAAAGATCAATTAGAGAAAAAGAGTCTAACTTAACATCAATGGTACTAAGAGTAGCTGTAGATAATATTACATCTGTGGGATGATTACTGGTCATTTTTTCTCTAATGATAAAAACTTTATTTGTGAAGAAGTTCATGAAGTCATTACTAGTTAACGTTAAAGGGATGGTTGGCTCAACAGAGCTCTGACTGTTTGTCAGCCTGGCTACAGAGCTGAAGAGAAACCTGGGGTTGTTCTTATTTTCTTCAATCAGTGATGAATAGTAAGATGTTCTGGCTTTGCCAGATTGCTTTTTTTTTTTCTTTAAATAAAAGCAAAGAAGTAAAATTATTAATAAGATAATTAACCTTTGTAGCGTTCAGGTAGCTGCTCAGCAAATTTAGGTCTTTGGTTAAGATGACCTGCTAAGAAATGTGATTTTGGGCGTGGCGTGGTTGTTGATGTCAGGACTTGAAAAGAGAAGAAATTGCTGATTTACTGGGATTTTCCTGCTCACCTATCTGTCATTAGAGTGATCTGAAAAAGAGAAAATATGTCATGACCGGCAGCTCACTGTCAGAGGAGAATGGTTGAACGTTCGAGTAGACGTCTACAGCAGCAGACTGGACTACATTTCTACAATTGCTGTTTCCAAAATTGGACAACTGAACACTGAAAAATCATCAAATTCGAAAGTAACTTTTTCTACATCTGAGTGCTTTTTGTCTAATACACACACACAGTAACACTCTGAGTGCATCGGGAGCAACTTGGCGTTCAGTGTCTTGCTCAGCGATACTTTAATAAGCAGACTGGAAAAGCCAGCGATCACAAACCACCGACTTTCCAGTCACAGGCACCCTCATGACCTCCTTAGTCACTAGATTTCTACAAATGTCAGTCCCATCTCTTCATCACCTTTTGGAGTTTTTCCCTCATGGATGTGCAGCTGACAGATATACAGCATCTGTGTGCTATGATGACAATATAGATGTTTCAAGCACCTTGTTGAATCTGTGCCATGAAGAATTAAGGCAGCTGTGGATGCAAAAAGGGGTTCAGGCTCGTACCGGCACGGTGTAACTTAGTAGCCAGTTAGTGTAGATGGTTCATCAGTAACCTTCTGTCTGTTGTCATATAGCATCTGGTGACTGTTGGTCGGGACTTTGCCTGCAGTGTATGGAGTGGCAACCAGTTGTCTATGAGTCTTAAATGGCATGAAACCATGTCTCAAATAGATGAGAAGACCTATCGATATTTGGCTTGCAGGTAAAACCTAATCTAGCTTGTTCTTCAATCAAAGAGCATCTTAGTGTTTCATACAGTACGGTGCACCCAGAAAGCATTCATGCTTCACTTGTTCCACGTGTTGTTACAGCCTTATTCCAAAACGCATTAACACAATATCTCACAATGATGCAGTGAAACAAAGTTGACTGGAAATTTGTTTAAATTTGAAAAATATAAAATGGGACACTTCCACAAGTACTGAGTGTTTGTGACGGAGCTCCTGCGTCCTGTTTTCATCACCTGTCCGATGCATTACTCAAGAAAAGTGATGCAGCATGTTACTTATTTACTCACTACAGAAAGTAATTTGTTACACTACTTGTTACATTGCATTGAGATCTGAAAATGGCTGTGCACTGTTGCTCCCCATCTAAGCTGACGGAGCTGCACTGTGCGCGTCAAGCTTGTAGCATTTAACAGCTGCCAGAGGTGCTTCAGCAAAGTACTGAGCAGGCTGTACTTATGTACCAGTGTGCATCTTAGTCTTTCATTTTTTAATCAACTTGCAAAGCTTCAAGCAAACTTTTCCATTTTGTGGAGTTTAGTCTGCAGAATGTGAATGTGTAAAATAAATGGAATCCATCCATAAGACTAAGAGATGAAAAAATGTGGAACAAGTGAAGTGATGAGAGTTTCTCAGGTGCACTGTACAGACGTCTGTCAGTAACAATGACTGCATGGTTGTCTGTTCGCCTGTTTCAGGTTTGGAAAGGTTGAAGACCAGAAAGATGCCCTGAGACTTTACACCGTGCAGATCCCCCATAAACGAGACAGAAAACCTCCCCCGTGCTACCTCACCAAGTGGGACGGCAGGAGCTTATTGGCCATGCTGACGGCTCCCTGCGGCACGGAGGTCATCTCCAGTCTGGCTGTCAGGTAACAGCTTCATAAATGCTGACATGCAGACTGGCTGTTGTGTTTGTTGAGATGTGGTATGACTACGATGTCTAACGAGGCCCTCGTTTCTGATTTCAGACTTTTTAATCTGATTTAGTGCGACCTAAGCTCTGCTCCTACAGAGGCTGATTATCTGCTTTAATGTTGTCACGTCCTCACAGCGTGCGGCTCTGAATACTGTCGCTCCTCTGAACAAGTCTCAGACGTCCTGGCTCTAACTCACAAATACACAAGTAACTAATCAGTAAGCTGGAGAGGAAATGTCTTCTCACTAATTTAGAGCATTTTCATTTAGCCTGGAGAGTGTGTGAAAATGAGAATAGCTCCAGGTTTTTCCAGCACTGTATCCATGACGACAAAGAGGCTCTGATGACTGCTCCTTTTTAACCTTGAATAGTAATGACTTCATCAATAAAGTTGTAACCATTACACAAAACATGACTCATAACAATCCCATAGACTTCTTACTGTATACAGCTACTTTCACTGATATTTATTATTTAGACTCTGTCCGAGTTTACCTGCAGAATCACTTTTAATCTTCACCCTCCGTGTTCATTTTACATCGTTCCTACAAGGCTGCTCAAAGACATCCTGCCATTAGCTCACTCTTCGATCTTTATCACTCTTTATTAATTATGTATGCATGTACATTTAGGATGGCAATAATTAAGCCTTTACTCAAAAAGCATCTCTAGACCCAGCAGTCTTAGCTAATTATAGGCCAATCTCCAACCTTCCTTTATATCAAACATCCTTGAAAGAGTAGTTGTCAAACAGCGAACAGATCATCTGCAGAGGTTTATTTGAAGAGTTTCAGTCAGGTTTCAGAGCTCATCACAGCACAGAAACAGCTTTAGTGAAGGTTACAAATGATCTTCTTATGGCCTCTGACAGTGATGTTTCTCCCACTGAAAACATCCAGAATCAACCTTTTGGGATCTTAATATTATACAGATTTACTAACTGTAACCCTCTAGTTGGGGGATGGACAAGGTACCTCTGGGTTCAGGCAGCAAGGATGTTGGCACTGTTCTTTAAGTCCTGTGGTTTATGTGATGGTGACTCTTGTTCTAACACGCCCTATAGTCTAAAGAGCTTGGTAAGAAAAGTGTCTGGACCTCTTTAAGTTGCTTGAAGACGTTTCACCTCTCAAGCAACTTAAAGAAGTCCAGACACTTTTCTTACAAGCTCCTTAGACTACGATGACCTGGATGACCGAGAACCTTCACAGACAACACGTCCTATAGATGTTTACATTGGATAGTGTGGAGGCACTGCTCCATCTCTGTACTGCTTTAGCCTTAGCTGTCTTTTAGACGTCCCCTTTACTAATTTTCATCACTAAACTGGACCTCTGAACTAAGATGGCGCCCACAACAATGCTAAAGTCAAGGTCTTCAGTCAGCAACCATTAGCTGTGCACATCTTTTATCAAAAGTGATTAGTGTTTCTCTGAAAGCACGTTTGCGTAGCATATTGAGTTTGGAAAGGCAAGTCGGACTTGAAGCTGTTTGCTTTCTTCCTCGTAGTGACTCTGGAACATTTCTTGGCCTTGGAACTGTGACAGGATCAGTAGCAATCTACATCGCGTTCTCCCTACAGGTGACACGCTGCACTTACAGATGCATAAATCCAACAAGCAGCCATGTTTTTAACTTATAACGTGGTGTTTGTATGCAGAGGCTGTATTATGTGCATGAATCACACGGCATCGTGGTGACAGACCTGGCCTTCCTGCCTCACTCCATGAAAGGCAAGAACATCAAGGGGAACAATGAAACAGCCCTGCTGAGCGTAGCTGTGGACAGTCGCTGCCAACTACACCGTGTTGCCAGAAGAAGTAAGTCTTGCATCATCATTTATTGAACATGTCTCATAATCTCAGAGCCTGTTCATCATTTCCTGTGTTCTCTCCAGGATACTTCCCTGTTTGGCTGGTGTTGTTCTTCTGTGGTGTCCTGGTGGTGGGAGTCGTTCTCCTCCTACAGCACCTCTTTCCAGGGTTTATTTAAGTCGTACATGTTGCCACGAATGAGCATTTAATCATCTCTCTGCATCGGCGGACCTGAGTTCAGCCTTCATGCGTCCCATCACTGCACCGTTACTAAACCAAACCTGGACAGCGTTAAAGGTTTATCATCGTTTAAAAGCCGGATTTTCATTGGATTGTTTTGTGAGGACGTTGCCTTTTATTAAAAAAACGTTCACAGTGAATGATCCATTGACTTTGAGTAACTGTTGGCAGCAGAGACATGAATGATGACAGAAGCTGCTCGTTGGTTAAACATGTTTTTGTCTGGATTCAGCTCAATATAAATAAAAATGAATCAAACTGAAATTGTTTTTCATTGGACGTCTGAATTCAGACGTTTCCTGTGCGAGCTTGTGTCGTGTTGCAGAAGAATAGCAAGTCTGGCTTTATGAACACCTGAACAGCTTCTTCAGCCTAAGGACAAAAATAAGACTTAAAAAACAACCTGATTCCATTTGGTTAAATAAAAGAATAAAAACTAATAAAAACCAATGATTTTAGCAGTTTACTTTGTGCTTCACAACAGTGACTGTTCAAGCTCTACATTTTACAGCAGTTAGTTTTAAAACCCTGAAGTTTATTTGAGCACAGTAGAAACTTGCTGTTGAACTCATCCAACAGGTAAACGTCTCAGATGACCAGACAAACCTTTGATTGTTGGGTCTTAACTTAAAGTATTGTTTCTTGAGGCGACTGTTTGGTCCTGTGTGAATAAAACTGAATAAAACAACCACATGCATAAAGGTTATTTTAATTTATAAAGACACTGGCTGTAAACAGCTGGCCTGAGACACAACAGACCAACAGGACTAATCATTAGTGATAGTATGTCTTCATCAATAAACTGCAAACTTGCCTTCTCGTTAGAGAGCTCGAGCTCTTGTTGCATTAAGCAGTAGCTTTATTTCAATGATCTTAATATTTTTTCTGCCATCAGCTGTCACGATGTTTCAGCCTCTCGCCTGGATAAGGTACCTCTGGGTTCTGGTAACAGGGATGTTGGTGCCTTTGTGGATGGGTCTGGTTGTAGCACATCCTGCAGATGTTCGCACTGGGATCTGGGTAGTGTGAAAGCTGCACCAAAAACTGCATGTACTTTAATATGCTGTTTTCCCTCTCCTTTCAAAACTGCATGCCCAAAGTATTTTCCTAGAATATTATTTGGAAAGTATTCCCAGCACTTCACTCGTCATGTTACAGCCTCACTCAAAAATGCATGAAATCTTCACATCACACACAGTGCAGAGAAGTGATTGTGTGAATATTAGACAACGCTTCAGTAGAAAGGACAGAAACAAGTATACCTGCCCAACTAAGAGTTTTCTTTCTTGTTCAAACTTCTTCCACTGATGGAGGACGCTGATGTTTGGACGCTTCAATCCTGCAGAAATATTTGTACTTATTCTCAGCATGATGTATATTTTACAGTACTGCCTAAATTCTTGATTTATGATTAAAAACCAGCTTCTATTGGTTCTTGGCTTTAAAAAATAAAATCAGTCACCTATTTAAAAAAATGCTAATGGTTGATATTTCCTACCTCTTGAGCAGGGGTGCCCAATCCCGGTCCTCGAGAGCTACCGTCCTGCAGCTTTTAGATGCATCCCTACTCCAACACAGCTGAATCAAATGAATGGCTTGTTATCAGGCCTTTGCCAAACACGATGGCATGCTGAAGAGGTAATCAAACCATTTGATTCAGCTGTGTTGGAGTAGGGATGCATCTAAAAGCTGCAGGACGGTAGCTCTCGAGGACCGGGATTGGGCACCCCTGCTCTTGAGCTTCAGTAGGTGGCACTAATGTGACGGCGCAGAGCTGCTAACATGAACACTAGGGATGGGTATCGTTTAGGTTTTATCCGATACCGGTGCCAAATCGGTACTTTTGAAACGGTGCCGGTGCTTAAAGAATGGAGAACACAAACTTTGTCCAAAAACCTCTCATGTTCAGCTGGTTTTTTTGTAAAAAGATAACAATGTTAGCCTTTTCTGCAGCTATGTGGCATATATGGTATCACTCTTGGCTGGAAGCAGTGCTTAAACAGTAGTTACCTGTTGGTCTAAACTGATGACCGGAGTGCAGAGCTCATGTCGTGGCCATTTACACCTGTCCAGGCAAACAACCTGCTGGTAACCCCGCCCCTTTTTAAAAAAAAACCCCAAGTACAAACGTTTGCCTCTGCTGCTTAATGGCAACATGTCCGAGTGTTATTAGATAAAATCTCAAAGACAAACATCAGCAAAAATATCAATACACACCAGCAACACCAGTGTCTGTATAAAAACACATTTGAAAAAATATGACAGATTAAACGATCTCTACATTATTTATATGCTCCCTTTACAAAGAGGAAAAATAGCTGATACATTAATGGCACGATGCCCATCTCTTTGAACGCAGTGTTGTATCAACAATAACAAAAACTGAAAAAGAGTCCTGCTTTCAAAACGTGGACTCTCTTCATCATCATCATCATCATCAGTGCTTTCAGCGGGGGAAACGTTTCATCACCCATCCAGCTGACTTTGGTTTCAGCTTTCAGGGAGGAGCCTAAAAGAAGGTTTAAATGACAAAATCTTATTGAATACAGTTATAGCGGCGCCATGACAACGTAGGACAAATCTGTCAAAGGAGGCGCCGCCTGTAAGAGGACATGGAGTCTACATGTTTACAGACTTGTTCCATGTTTCAAACTTTGTTTCGTTGCTCAGGTTGGGCTTTTGATACTTTGTGCAGTTGGTTGCTGTGTTGGCTTGTTGAGTCATCTAAGAAATAAATGGCAAATGATTACGACTATTTTTGGTCATGTAATTATAAAACCAAAGGTATCAAAAACCGTTCACTGTTATTGGCCCAGGTAGCAAACAGTTACACAATACTGGCCCAAAGAGTAAACGAACGATGAAGGCCTGAGACGGCACAAAAACAAAACGTGATTCCATATATTGTGATAATGTTTATGATGCACTTTGATATATAATCTCAACACAATGTGTGTTGGTATGTGTTTTCAGTACAAAACGTATCTTCTAAATAATGTTTTAATCCTAAATAAATATCTGCATGAAAAACAGTCCATTGAAATACATGATTTGCATAAATCACCTAAAAATGAAATGCTGGGTGCTGGTTTAGCTCAGTGGGATGAGGAGGCGACCACATGCTGCAGGTTCTCCCTCTGCACTCCTGTCAGTCTCTGCTGTGTCTCCAATGAAAGCTGAAAAATGAAATCCTGGCACAGGCGTGAAGGGAGATCTGGACCTGTTTAAGGATTTTCCCTGTTCATCCAGCAGAAGAAGCAGCTGACTGCAAAAGGGTCGTCTGTGGAGGAGGAAGGAGGTGGAGGCTGGAGACGGTCAAACCTGCAGACACTGCTCAGGCCATGGTATAGCCATAGCTCCCACAGTGCAAAGCCACCAGCAGGCGGTCCCTCAGGACCTCCTTGCTTGGGTATTCTGGAAGTTTCAGCATGTTGATACTGTGGAGGGGGTAAAGGCGCCATGACCAACACAGCAGGGGAACAGCTCATTCTTTACCAAAACAACTGCAGCTATATTAATGACCTGTATGCTTGGTTTGAAACTTTCTAAGAAAGAAATGATTTTATGTACTTTTCCCAGTATTTATTATATTTATATGTAATTTCTCTCTATTGGAAAATGAAGGGGGGATTAGCAAATGATAGCAGGACGGAAAAAAGAGATCTGTTTCTAATTACCAGGTACTCGAGGTAGGCAGCAGGTTGGAGGTGTACGGGACTGCAGCAATAGTGAATTTCTGTAAACCGCTCCCACCCATCAGGTAGGCAAACCCTCCATGAGGAACCCTGGAACTGGACGAGGATTATATTAGCACCATTCCCTTTAAAAGGCATTTACACGTTTCTATATTTAAAAAAACTGTAGAAGGAATCGAGCTGACAAACCTTCCCGTGACAAACTGAAGCAAGAGAACCCTCTCCTCCTGGGTCAGGCCCGTCACCACGTCCCAGAACCACTAGGGGGGAGGAAAGCTAATTAGCTGGCAGCTAAAGGACATCCTCATATTACTGACAATGACGAACTTCACTCTGTCTTTTCCTACGGAGCCATGAAGTAAACGTTTCCCTATAATCAGTGCTGTGTTCAAAATTAAGCAGAGCGTGACAAATACATGCGACGTGTAAACTCCATGTCAGCTTCACGTATTGTAGAGTAAAATTTTAATGTGAGAGGAAATCAGAGCAGGTGAAGAGATTCTCTGGTGAAAATTAGGAAACACTCGGTTTAAAGTGCAGTCACAGGCACAGACTCAGGAATTTCAAAAGTTATTTTTTATAGTTTTGCATTATTGAGTTCTTTTGCAATTCTTTACAAAGTACTCAACGAAAATGTGAAGGTGTCTCTGGTTGACTCAGGTCTTGTGTTCAAGGATTTGGTTCTTGTGTGGTAGCAGAGGGGCCCACCTGGATGACTGGCTCCTGAGTGTCGTATCCACTGGTGTACTCAGTGTTCCTACACCAGTCCTGCACATCAATCTCGGGCATCCCTGATAGTAGGAGCTCCTGTATGTGTGCACGTACACGCAGCAATGCAGCGACGTGCACACAGAGAGAAAAGAAAAGATACTAACTGAGACGAACACAACAGGAGAGCACAGAGCTCCTCCCACAGTTCAATGGTTGGTTGAGCAATACACTCACACATGCTCACTAGGGCTGCCACGATTAGTCACTAGTCACGATTACGTTGACTATCAAAATCGTCGACGACTGATTTAATAGTCTTCATTAGGCCTTCATTTCCCCAGATTTGAAGGATGGATCGGGTGTATACTTCGTGGCCCAACCTATCCCAGAATTCATAGCGCGGCCCAGCTCAGTTTCCAACAATGGCGGCAGCTAGTTAGTTTTAATGTTACTCTTATTATTCTTTCTGGGTCACAAAATAAACGTTTAACATATTATCAGGTGAGAATGTAGCTGTGTAAACCTCAAATATCTGCTCAGTTTATCAGGACACCACATATTTTCAAAAGCGCTCCGACGTTTTCGGAGACGTCTGTTACCCACTAGCTCGATAGCGAGCCGGGGGCTAGGCTCACTAGCGCGGTGAGAACACCGGACTCCCCGCAAATCGTTTTCAAACCCACCGCCGTCTTTCGCTACTCAGGTTAAACATGATATATGAGTCACTTAGATAACTTAAATATGTTATTGTTTGGCTTTTTTTAGTATTTTATTTGTTCCTGAGTAAATCTCTTTGGCTGAGATTAAAGTTTTTACACAGCTGAATAAACGTCAAGCAGACAGCTGATTATCAGAAGTGTGAGATGCTCAGAGTTTACTCCGGTGTCCTGTTATATTTTAGATAGCAAGGAGTTTATTAAACTTCACCGAAACAATCTGCAGATTTCATTAAAATTTAATAAACTATCATCTTGTCTTTATTGTTAGTGAGCACCTGAAACACTTAAAGCTGTAAGCTAATGACAGTTATATAAGAGCAGATGCTGCTGGTGCAATAAGCTGTAGTTTTACGTCCAATGGATGATGATCTGATTAGTCGTCTATCAAAACAATCGCTTGTGGCAGCCCTGATACTCACACACTGCAGTGTGAGTATGTGTGACTATGGCCATTTTACCAAACCCAAAGAAAAAAAAGTGTACCTGGAAGCAACACAGCACCTCCACACAGGAAGGCCCCAGCTGGATGGTGGATTTCATGCTGTTAAACCAAGCAGCCTAAAACCTCATGGTGTTGAGGTCTGAATGTGGTGCCAGTAAGGAAAGAACAAGGATAAAACTAACAAGAAGAGTAACTTGAGGAGGAGGACTAACCAGTTCATATTCGTCAAAGAGCTGAATGAGCGAGGCGGGGATGAAGGTGTGGAATCCCTGCAGGAATGCATTTATCTGAGGCTGGATGGCTCGAGTCATCCTCAGCTCTGTCACTAGCTGCACATACTCGGCCTAACAGAAGAGGCACACAAAGACACCAAGCCTGAAGAGATGCCGACTGACAGAAATGGAAAAGACAGAGTTTATACATACATGTCATTTTTAGCACTCTGCTTTAAGCAACAGCAACAGGGAACACTGAGGCACAAATAGCTGACATACAGTGTTACGCTTCATCCCTTCACCAACCAAATAAGTTCCTGCATTCCACTGACACTGGGACACGTCAGACTGTATTTGTGATGACTGACCTTGTTGTCCTGGGTGACCAGGATGCTGGTCCCTCCGGGTTTTAGTGGCACTTCCTCCATCGCTCCGAACACATCAGTCTCTACTGAGAAGGTGAGCTCCAGGCCCAGATCGCTGATGTCATTGTCCAAGATCCACTGCAGATTCTTAGCATACTCTGGATCGATAGAAGACACGTCCTGGTAATTCACAGGGATACCTGTGAAACGCACAAGACAAGATGTCACCACACAACGTAGCACTAGAAACAAAAACACTGGAGCCAAGGAGGTGATATAATCAGACATTTAAAAAAAAGTCATATTACACTATAAAATATGGGGAATTTGGACGCCATGTCAACACCTCATCCTCATTGTGCTCCTCATCCTGCTGAAAGAGGGCCCGACAATCAGGGAGTGCATGGTCTGCACCAGTGGTTGTGTAGATGGTACATCGCCTGAGGCATCACACTGCCTCTGCTGGCTTGCTGTTTTCCCATAGTGCATTCTGACACCAGATGTTCCCTCAGGTGGGCGACGTAAAAGAAAACATGATTCATCGGATTAAGCCACTTTCTTCCATTGCTCCAGTTATGATGCTCATGTGGCCATTATTAGCATTTTTAGCGGTAGACACGGCTCAGCAGGAACAACCCTGACTGGTCTGCAGCCATGCAGCCCCATGTGCAACAAAAAGTGATTCACTGTGTATCCTGACACCTTTGCATCAGAACCAGCATTAAAACAGTACCTTATTTGTTGGATCGGAGCCTACAGGCATCACTCCCCACACGAATCAGTGTGCCTTGTCTGCCCATGGCCTTGCACTGGTTCTTTTGCTCGATGTTTCACTATGGGAATGACCTTGGCATGATCAGCTCCAGTGACATCGTGTGTCCATGACAGATCTGTTGAGATGTGGTCAGGGCTCCGCCCCATCATTCTAGCATGGCCAACCAGACGTGTTAGCTGGACTGTGCTTAATATGTCCTCAAAAGAAATGAACTCATAGTTACATTCTGTAGAACAGCAATCACATCGAAGAAAGCTGTTCCAGCAGTTTCCTGGTTTTAGTTAGCAGCGTACCCAACGTTTGTGTAACTCGGGCTAACGCATTATGGCAAGCCTTTTTAGTGTCTAGCTAGCATCAGCTTGTTAGTAGGCCACAAACCATGCTAGTGTCACACCACATTAGATGGTTAGCCGATTCTAGGGTTTGGCTAGCATTAGATTTGTCACTACCCGATCCGTACCGGAAACCCGATCCGTACCACGTATGTGCAAATCTTACGTCTCTTCTGCGCTGGCTAGTAGAACTCAGCTAACGTGTCATGTTGATTCTCACAGCAACTAGCTCGGCCTTAACCCCAGCTGCTAGTGCTTGCTACAAACAAGCAACCCTGGTGTGGCTTAGTTTCACCCCTTTCTGTTACCATGACTACGGCTCCTACCCACGCTGGTCAGACTGAAGGCCAAAGAGGCGTCATCCCACCCGTCCATTATGTGGTGCCCCGATTAAGAGCAGGGACACTCACCTGTGTACATTTGTAATGGCACTAAACATGGCCAGGCTTCTCTGGCGGACCCTCGAGGCTGCCCCCACTGTGCTGAGATGCCACAGAAGGTCTTGGAATGGAGGTTGAGAGTAGCAGGGACTAACTGACAGGGTGCCTGCTTGCCAGCTGCTACTGCTGCAGGTGATACGCATCATCTACGAGCCACCACGAGCTGGGCAGACATGATTGAGAAAGATCCCCCCCACTCTCCTAATATTTGAGGTCCTCCTGGATCAAAACATGGCTGAGCTGGGTGGTAAGGACACAGAGAGTGATGCCAACTCCAACCTCATCAACCTAGGGAACATGGAGGAGGAGGACTCCACGTTCCCTGCAGAGCAGTGCAGATCACCAAATGGGGCAGAAGTTGCACCCCCAGTAGACACCAACTTGTATGAGGTCTGAATACCTAGTTGCCAAGCTAGTAGTGCCATGGCCAGCAGCCTAAGATATTTAAAGGGGAAAACACAACCTGTGTGGTGGCAAGAGCCTTCCACCAGCAAAGAAGCTTCTACCAGCAGTCCCAGTTGGCATGAGAGAAATGAGGCACTTCTGTTCAACCCATTTTAAGAGCAAGCTTCTGACCCAGGGGTGCTGGGTCACAAGCTGGATATCCAAGAGATGGGTGAGCTCCGGTTGACCAAACCCAGGGCGGCAAGGAATCTTAGCTTCTTCTAACATATCTCTGCCCAGGAAGACAGATCGCCTCAACACATTCTTCCTATCAAAGGATGCACAGGTATATATGTAAGGATAAGCGAGTTTGGTGTGGAATAACTTGACTGGTCTACACAGGCCAATCCACAGAGTCCTGACCTCGACCTGACAGAACACCTTTGGGATACGTTGGAGACTGCGAGCCAGGCCTGCTCATCTAACATCTGTGTGTGACCTTACAAATATGCTTCTGGATCAAAAATTCCCATAGACCTCATGGAAAGCCTTCCCAAGAGTTGAAGCTGTTATAACTGCAAAGAGTGAACCGACTGTATGTGAAATCCTATGGATTACAAATGGGATGCCACTCAGGTTCATATGCATGTTAAGGCAGATGAGCTAATATTTTTGTCAATACATTAAATTAAAGGCGTGGGACATATTAAAGTGTTTCTGGATATTATCACTTACAGTCTAATTTTTCCACAGATCCTGGAGAAACATTGAAGGGACTTTCTCATCAGTCTGGTGTTTGGTGCAAAACTCAAACTTTATTACTTAAAGGTAGGTAACATCAGGTATTAGCAACCAAAGTTTCTTACCGAGTATGTGTTTGTAGAATGAGCGTGTGAAGTAGATGTTGACCAGCTGCCGGTGGTACAGAGCGAGACCCAGAATCTGACCTGCGAATCGAAAGTAGTTCAGATGGTCTGGGTTCACTGATGAGTTGCTGTTGGGTTGAAACGTTGTACCTGTGGATCATAGACACAATTTGTGATAAACAGGTGTGTGTGTGTGTACGGTAAGTACACTTTGTTTGTTTCAGCGTCTTAGAGAGACTCATCCTGAGACACTTGCGTCTGCTGGTGGAGCCCTGGCTGGACCCCCTGCAGTTTGCTTATCAACCCGTATCGTGTGGAGGATGCCATCATCTACCTGCTGGACCAGGCTTATTCTCACCTGGACATTGTTGGGAGCACTGGGAGGGTCATGTTCTTTGACTTCTCCAGTGCTTTTAACACAATCAGACCATCACTGCTGGGGAATAAGCTCACGGAAATGCAGGTGGACGCCCCACTGGTAGGTTGGATCACGGACTATTTAACAAGTCGACCACAGCATGTTCGGCTGAAGGGCTGCCACTCAGATAACATCCCGAGCAGCACGGGGGCGCCGCAGGGGATGGTCCTATCACCCTCCCTCTTCACCCTCTACACGTCTGACTTCAGGTACAAGTCACAGTCATGTCATCTGCAGAAACTCTCTGATGACTCAGCCATTGTGGGCTGTATCAGACGGACAGGAGGAGGAGTGCAGGAGTGTGGTGGACAGCTTTGTTGAGTGGTGTGAGCTTAACCATCTACAACTTAACATCACAAAGACAAAGGAACTGATCATGGACTTTAGGAAGCAGGCTCCTCCTCCTACCCCTGTCACTATCAGAGGGGCTGATGTGGAGATCGTGGAGGACTACCGGTACCTGCGGTAAACACTGTAAACTGGACTGGACCAAGAACACCAATGCTGTCTTTAAAAAAGGGCAGAGTCGGCTTTTCCTGCTGAGGCGGCTCAGGTCCTTCAATGTTTGTAGGAAAATGCTGACCATGTTTATCACTCTGTGGTGGAGAGCGCTGTGTTCTTTGCAGCTGTGTGCTGGGGCAGGGCGGTGAAGACAGCCGATGCCAACAGGCTGAACAAGCTGGTTAAACGGGCTGGTTCTGTCCTGGGTGTCAGACTGGAGAACCTGGAGGAGGTGTCTGAGAGGAGAATGCTAAAAAAGCTTCTTTGTATCATGGACAACCCCTCCCACCACATGCACGCCTCCATGATGGACCATCGGAGCACACGCAGCAGAAGACTCATTGCCCCGAAATGCAGAACTGACCGCCACAGGAAATCCTTTGTGCCGGTGGCAATAAAACTGTACAACTCCTGAGGATTAATAACAAAGCTATTCTGTTCCCATTCAGACCGTGCAATATCACCAACAGTTGTTTCATGTATTTATTCATTTGCACAACACTATGTCACTTTTAGAATCACCTGCACTGATAGCTAAGCTATTTATTTTTCAGGATACAGTTATATTGTTACTTTGTTACAGTTATTTGATCTTATATTTTGCACTATCCTACTGTATATTACTGTATACTAGTATTCTTATTGTATATATTGTATATCTTATTCCTCTGCTCCTCTGTCTCTCTTGCTGCATTGAGCATGTGTATGACAAAAGAATTTCCCTCGGGATAAATAAAGTTCTTCTTATCTAATCTCATCTCTCTGGCATTTATTCTCTCCTCTCTCTCTCTAACACAGTGCTCTTGCACAGCATGACTTTCATGACTTAATGCATTTTGTAGATTAACTTGGGAAGCAGTCGTGCATTTTCCTCTTACAAATTTGTAAATTATGATTCTACAGAGGCAGTCGCCATTGAGCAAGTATTGGGGAGCCATGCTAGTTCCTAAGTGCGACTAAACTGTGCCTCATCTTGTCAAGCACGTCAGTACAAAATGATCTTAATAGCAAGCAGTGGTCACACAAACATGGCATGAGCTCATTCTGTGGATCACTCTGTACACCTGAACTCTTGTGATTTAAAGGAAAAATGCCACGTACCATCAGCTGACTGAGTGAACAGAGCGTAGTCTGGGTTGATGATCTCATTGGATAGAATGTCAAACCACTCCCGAACTACACCTTGGCCCTGAAACACACACACACACACACACAGACACACACACACAGACACACACACGCACAGTACTCTGCGTCTTTAATACAAACTACAATACTACTGTTTATACTGTTAACAGCTGAACTGCAGACAACTCACCATACCCTCCTCGCCATGGAAACGAACAGCAATGCCTTGTTTGAGTTTTTCATTGGTGGACTTTGACACCATCTCACAGCTACTCCTAAATATGGAATCTGATGGTGATATGGGGAAATACAATTTATATTTTGTCGAACAAACGTTTTCATACAGATCTTCGGTTTTATGACGGTTGAATGTTATTTATTAGGGTCTTCTTGTCATTTCCCATTCAGCTGGTGCACATTTTGGACCAGTTTGTTCGACCAATGGTATTTTGAACCTTCAATGGCCCAACTGCTTTGGGCAGACCTGCTGTATGTTTCCACGTTTGTTTCTGTGTTACGACACTAGTAGACAGAGTTTATTAGATACTTTGTTACCTTTTATCATGTTACTTTAGGTTTTACACCATACAACACCTTCAACTTGCCAACAACCCTCACATGGCCACATTCACAATCTCATTCCGTATGCATAACCCTGCAAATGACATCAGCGACTGGACACGAGCAGCTTAAGTGTGTCTGTACCTCTGTGGATGAGCAGCACATCATTCTCATTGACTGGACGATGAACCATGTCAGAATCCGGCTGGCCGGCCAACAGATGCTCGTAGAACCACTCACACCGATCCTTAAAGGGCTGACGGGAAGACAAGACTTTATTTCACACTGCACAGCACTTTCTCAAACTAATTATCACTTGGCTGTGTTTTCAATTTTAAGGTTGGGGAATTTTTCAATCCGAGTTGATTCCTCAGGAAGTGTTTTGTGCTGAAACGCTCATCTGTAATTCAGAGCCAAGGCCATTTCCATAATATATGCCTTTATTCTCCAAGCACCGAGGAGTGAAAGATAGAGTGCACTGAGAGAGGAATAAGGAAGCCTGTAATTAAAACAAGGACCTACTCCCAGGTGAGCTATGATCCATGGACTTTCATGCTGCAGCTCAAATATAAATACTAAAGATAGGATAATTAATATAACTCAGAACAGCCATTAAAAATTAATGAAGCTGAATAAACTTTTCTTAAGACAAGTGTTCTCGCCGTGAAAGGAACACTTGATCATGAAATGACATGGGGTCACTCAAAGTCTCACAGGACTACAAGATAAATAAGGTTTAAATCCATCGGCCGGGCGGGACCTTTCTGTTGGCGTTTGTACATCCTGCCCTTGGTCTGAGTGTGTTCTCTCAAGGTTCTCCAGCTTCCTCCCACAGATCACAGAAGTCCACTTTAGGTTGAGTGGTAGTTCTAAATTGGCTGCAGGTTTGCGTACGAATAGCAGTCTGATACAAAAAAAGTCAGGTACAAAAAGTCAAATGTGAAGACGGACTCTTCAAAATAAGCAGCATGGTAAAATAAAGTTATTTGGCTAAAGAAAACAAAATTGTCAGTGTTTTTCTAAATAATATCACACTGATCCAACTTTGAAACGGCTTCTGTGCAGAAAGCAGTTTGCTTAGCACTGACTTTAACCACGAGTTATCTGTCATTCAACTTTTATTGTTTCATTTATATCAGAATAACAAGCAGGCTGGCTACAAAGATCATTTTCTTCTTCTTTTTCAAGCATCTTAAAGGATCTGTTGTCAACAAGTTTTGACAGTGTCTTCTAAGCCTAATGATGGTACGCTAATGAAGTCAGGAGACTCAGAGAGTAGGCCTGGCTCACAACCTCTGCTGTAACTAATCACAAAGCTGTTCTATGGGGTTGAGGTTAGGACTCTGTGCGACCAGTCAAGTTCTTACAAACAAACAAACCTGCTCATCCATGTCTTTATGGACTTTGCTTTGTACACTGGAGTGAGTGATTCAAAAGACCTCTATGAGAGAAAAACGTAGGGAACAGTTCGTCCTGCCCAGGATAGGGTTACCAGGGAGCCTTCCAGGAGCAGGGCATGGGGAGGGTGCCTGAGGACGGGCAACTGGTGGCCAGGCCTTAGCCCATGGGGCTTCGCTGGGCATAGCCTGAAAAAGGGCATGGGCCCATCCACCTGTAGGTCCACCACCCGCAGGGGGTGCAGTAGGGGTAGGCTGCAATGTGTGCAGCAGCCAAGGGTGGAGACCCTGGTGGACTGATCCCCAGAGTTGCCTTTGGTGAGAGGTGATGGGCAAGGGTGGGTATCTGTAGTATCCCCTCGGCTTGCTGCCTGTATGTTAGGGTTTTGCCCAGTGGACAAGTGGGTTTGTTCCCTGTGCCTTTGGGTCGGGGAACGGGTCCTGACTGTTGTCTGTGCTTATAGACCAAACAGTTCAGAGTACCCGGTCTTCTTGAACCCCCTCGTTAGGGTGCTTGAGGGTGCTGCACCTGGGGAATCCGTATCTTACTGGGAGACTTAAACGCTCATATTAGCAACAGAGAACTGAAGAGGGGGTGAGTGGGAGGAATGGTCTGCTAGATCTGAACCCGAGCGGTGTTCTCAAACGACAGTTTGTCTATAACAAACACCATGTTAGAACACAGGGGTGTCCATAAGTGCATGTGGCACCAGGACACCCAAGGTTGCAATCGAGGTTGTAATCGTATCAACAGATCTGCGGCTGTATGTTTGAGACACTCAGGTGCAGAGAGGGGCTGAGCTGTCAACTGATCGCCACCTTGTGGTGAGGTGGGTCAGTAGCGGGGGAGGGCGCTGGACAGACCTGGGACACCTAAACGTATAGTGAGGGTGTGCTGGGAACACATGGAAGAGGCCCACGAGCTCGTTCACAGAGCTTCGTTAGCATTCTGAGGGAGACTGGGGACACTGAGTCCAAATGGCCCATCCTCAGCACCTCCATTGCTGAAGCTGTTGCACTGAGCTGCAGCTGCAAGGTGGTTGGTGCCTGTGATGGTGGTAACCCCGAACCAGATGGTGGCTGAAGCAAAACCCGGGTGTGGGAAGAGTTCAGAGAGGCCATGGAAAAAGTTTTTTGAACTTCCTTAATGAGTTTGTGGCAAACCTTTAAGCGACTGAGGAGGTAAAGGTGGTGCTCTGACTGCAATGAGTGTAGTGTGGGTGGAGCGCTGCTGACTTCAACTGAGGATATTATCGGGCAGTAGAAGGAATACTTTGAGGATCTCCTTAATCCCACTGACACATTCCTGTAGAGGAAGCAGAGTCTGTGGATGAGAAGGATGACTCGTCTATCACAGGGGGCGAGGTCACTGAGGCAGTTAAACAACTTGTTGGTGGCAGAGCCCCTGTGGGAGGATTGCCCTGAATCCCTGAAGGCTCTGGATGTTGTAGGGCTGTCTTGTTGGTATGTTGTAGAGGCATGAATG
Organism: Copadichromis virginalis; assembly: GCF_057382275.1. Classification (NCBI taxonomy): domain Eukaryota; kingdom Metazoa; phylum Chordata; class Actinopteri; order Cichliformes; family Cichlidae; genus Copadichromis; species Copadichromis virginalis. The sequence goes on from NC_140628.1 coordinate 622,608, forward strand.
CCTCTGCTGCTGCCCCTAATACCCAGCCTCAGATAAGCAGAAGAAGGTGGATGGATAACTTATAGATTAATTAATAAATGTGGGATCAAGAATGGGTGGTAGGGTCGTCAGTGGGGTGAGAATCACAAAATACTGGTGATAATGAACTAAAAAATGTCAGGAAGTGTTACCACCTGACCGAGAACTCCGGGGCTTTGCCATGGAGAAAATGAAAATCAGAGCTGATATAGAAGAAGAGATGCAGGTCTGCAGGTTTGCACCGTGGGAAGTCGGATGAATGTTCCAAAGACAAATCTTTTGAATACTAGTACTGCTGTACTTATTCTTAGGGACACTATAGGACACACTATAGGAAGGAAGAGAAACTATTCAGCAGAAATAAAGGGCGGTTTTATTAGCTCATCAAAATTATTTAAGCTGTTTACAGACACTGAGCTGCACCACTGCCTCTGTAGGCAGAAGTGGGGCTAATGATGGCTGCCTTTATCTTTCCAGGCAGCTCTCTTTCTCTCTTGTACATAATAGGTAGTCATATATTTATTCGATTATGTCTTACCTGGCCTTTAATGATATGCATGAAGCGTGACATCAGCTCTGGACATTCAAGGAGAAAGTGGAAGTGGTTAAAGATGATCTTTGGATTTCTAAGGAGGAGGTCCAGACGGAAATATAAGGGGAAAAATGAGAGAACAAGGAAATGAGAGTGGAAATCAATTCAGAGAAAATACGTTTCTGGATCAATTCATACTTTCTAATGTTTATGTTAAAGAGCCATGTTGACTCACCTGATAACGAAACACTTGAGCACATCATCATTGTTGCAGACAAACTCAATGAAGCGGGGTGATGTCATTCTGGGTGTGGAAACAGAGAGAGGTCAGAAGGTACGAGAAACAGAAACCAGAGAAAAGACAGAGCAAACTGAAATGGGCAACAGCTCACTTCATGTCAATAACAGTCCACATTTCCTTGTTAATTAAGCATCTTTATAGATCTAATCCATAAATGTCCACTAATAGTGTGGGAGCAAATGGGATGAAGCATGGCTGCTTCCAGTGGAATCTGCCTCAGATCAGTCAGTCTGACCTGACATGAATGTGAAATATTTCATTTCGTTTTAAAAAGGAAGGTTTGGGGGAGCTATGTCTTCTGAATTCAATCTGGGAGCTGGTTTCACAGAGGAACCACAGCCTGATGGCTGAAGGGTTTCCTCACAATCTAAAGTTTTGACCTGTGTTTTGACTTACAGATAGATATTTGGTTCATAGTTTGCTATGGGTGCCTGCTTCAGTCCTTAAAGAATCAGTCAGTTTTTCCATGGAGTGTATTTCTTCTGATCTATACAGCCGTGATCTGTCCTCGGAGGATCACATTTATCCTCATTACGGCTTTGTTACTTACAATAGTAAAATTCTGAAGCGATGTATATCTTTAGGTTGGGTAAAAAACATCATTCTAGGTTTTGCAGGGATATCACAACCAAATATGTCCTTGAAAATTAAGAGAACTTTATCCCAGAATGATTGCAGATTTATATACAACCATTAATATGATTGGAATTTGGTATCCGTATGGTCTCCAGGGGTTTACTTTTTACATGTGAAGTAATAACGAAACTGATTAGATTGTTTCCTGATTAAAGTATCTTCATCTTTTAGAGCTGTTTGGAGATTTCCAGTCACTTCCCGACAGTTTCAAGCTCAGTTCTCTTTCCCATTTGAAAACATTTGATCATTACACATTAGCAGCATTAGCAGTAGTTGGATGTAGCAGTAGTATTGTAACAGAACTACCACAGTAATAACTAATGATGAATGATAAGAAGAAAACTGAACACTCTGGATTGTATAGCTGCAGGTCTATTTGATTAAAACTGATATTTAACAGTCTCTATCAGCAGATGGCCGCCCCTCCCTGAGCCTGGTTCTGCCGGAGGTTTCTTCCTGTTAAAAGGCAGTTTTTCCTTCCCACTGTTGCCAAAGTGCTTGCTCATAGGGGGTCATATGATTGTTGGGTTTTTCTCTGTATCTATGAAGCACCTTGAGGCGACTTATGTTGTGATTTGGCGCTATATAAATAAAATTGAATTGAATTGAATTGAAATGATGCCATCTGATGTTTACTACCATTGGATCTGACAGAGGGATGCAGAGCTCATACCCTTGGGGCATCTGACAGGAGCAACACATGTAGAAAGCCTGGATAACAGCACTGAGTCGACTGGCTGTCATGGAGATGACGTCCTCCCCGTCAGCATACGCCTCTGATTCGATGACAATCTGATGATCCAGCAAGGAGGGAAGCTTTGGCGTGGACCCATCATGTTCTGACTCACGCTGTTTCAGAAGCAGAGAGGCTATATCGCTGCTGGAGGAGGAAGATGGGTTCTTCCTATTCCTTTCCAGCTCTGTAGAGATGAGCACCAGCCACTCATCCAGGGAGTGCCATAGTAGCTCCAGAGGCTGCAGGGTGACAGACAAGGGACAAGAGGCTTGAGGAGGGAAACAGAGGATGTCTGCAAGTAGGGCTGGGCGATATGGCCTAAAATCCATATTGCGGTATAATTTGAAGCATGTGCGGTAACGATATATATCGTGATATATTCTTTTCCTCTGTATAACGTATTTTACACACTATAAGGTGCACTTAAAATCCTTTAATTTTCTCAAAAATCGACAGTTCGCCTTATGTATGAATTCTGGTTGTGCATACTGACCTCGAACCAATTTTATGTGGTACACGGCGCTCAGAAATCTGAGTGTTTTAGTACGACTTTGGTAAGCTATGAAGCCGCAGCACTTGATGGATTGTCAGAGCGTTAAGGCTACCGTAGTCAGGAGCCTCGCGGAGGAATCTGGGTCCTAAACTCTGTCTGTTTCAGGTCCCAAAGTCAACCGAACACTGCAGCATCACTGAGAGTTAAAAACTGTCTAAATTCTTTCATCTTTAATAAAACAATCAGCATTGCTGCTTTACCAGGTGTAACAATTAATAAATTATGTTTTCATGAATGCCTGGATGTTAAACTTAAATTTAACGGAGTTAGAAGTTAGCAGGAAGTTAGCTCGCTAGTTTCCACCTAAACATGATATAGCATGTTCTGACTGAGAGATTTCTGAAAAAATTCAAACGTACAGCTCTGCTATCACTTCCAACATAAATGAAGACAGGAAACTAAACAGCAGTGACGTTTGTAGGGTTACTGAAGTTGGGCTAGCTGGTATATAATGATGTGCTACTTGACTGCTAGCAACACAGCTATGTTAGCATAACTGTTAGGTTGATTTTGATAATAGCTGCCATTATTGTACTTAAATTTGTAAACCTTGCCTTAAACTGCATGTTTAGATATTATTCTGTTCCTCCCCTACACATCTAGGGTGTGGGGGAGGTAATTAGTTATAGTGTTTAACTGCAGGCACATCCTATGTAAAGGTTCTGTGTCCTTATTTAGTGAGGATGTTTACTTCTTGCCATTTAGGGGCTCGCCTGTGCTTGTATATGGTGAACTATTAAAGTTAAGCCATGTACAGGGTGAGGGGAGGACGTTCACTCCTTTCTGGTGTTCTGGCATACCTCATATACATCTTAAGTTCATGGGAAGGTTGCATCTTGTCTTGTGATATATGGAGTGTATTCCTTTGCAGACAGCATAGTGTAATATCGTTAGGCCTGGCTGAGCAGGTTTCACAGGGTCATATTTTGACCCACACACAACGACAGGCTATACTCTGTTCTGTCACAGTACGGCTGTGTGCAGGCAAAAGTAGGACCCAAACGCAAACTCACAGAGACAAAAGGTAAACTCAAAAAACACAGCTTTATTGCTGGCGTGGAGTGGGACACGAAAAACAATACAAAATAAACTAAACTGGGAAAACTAAAGCACAAGGAGCCACAGGGAAAAATCACACAGCTATGATGGAGACTATGACACTGACAAAGAGAAGCACAGGGCTTAAATACACAGAGGGATAACGAGGGAATGAGACACAGAAGGAGGGCACAGCTGGGAGAAATCAGGACTGGACGAGACAGAGACGCAAAACTAGAAACACTCACATGAGGCATGGACCTTCAAAGTAAAACAGGAAGTATCACACAGAGACGCGAACTAGACACAGTGGAGACAGCAACTAAGAAACCGAGACAAACCATAAGGCAGAGGTCTAAGAACCAAAATACACAGAGGGAAATACTCAGCTTTGAACACAAGAGACTAGACTAGAGGGAGTAACAAAAGACCAACCATGAGATCATAATGCACAATGCAGGGTGACAGAAAACAAGAAACTCAAACATGCAAAGACACACCATAAACAGAACAGAGGGGGCACAGAGAGACATGAAGGGCAGGGGAGACTTAACATGGGTTGAAACACAAGGGGGAACTAATAAGCAAATCAACATAGGAGGCCTAATGAGCTAAACATACTATAAACATCAAAATGAACTAAAACTCAAAACACTGGGTCCTAAGACCCAGGATCGTGACATGTTCACACAAATGCCTGTTTAAGATGTCACGTATTGATGAAACTACGCATACTCATGTAACCACAATAAAAGGAGCGCTATGGGAAGTCCGGCTGAGAGTTTGACAGGGTTCAAGTGAAAGGAACAGCGCTTAACCTCAGTTGGCCTCCCTCGCGCGAGAACACACAAAGAGCTCTGTCTTGTGTCTTGTTTTGCTGCTGCAATTGGTTGTCTAAATTGTTCCAGCAGGGTTTGTACTTAGATAAACCCAACAATAACCTTAGCACAGTGAAGTTGGAGGATGAATGCTAACTTTTTTCCACTCGATAAAAGTTAACATGAGGGTTCCCGATGGTTAGGGACAAATGCAATCGCATGGCAGGATGCTGTAAACGGACCAAACTTCAGTCAGGAGAACAACTGAGATATTCCATCCACAATACGAGGTTAGTCATTAATATACTGCAACAACATGGGAATACAGCAGCTGCCAGAGGATTCAGCATTAATGAATCAATGGTACGGAAGTGGAGGAAGCGCAGTTTTTAGCTTTCCCCATATTCCAAAAGTGCTTTGTCTCTTTGCTATTATGGCATCATTTGCAGATGACCTCGCTTGCAGCTGCTGCCATGCCTTTGACCAAAACAGGCGCAGCTTGATGACACCATCAACATGCGCTATCGCGGTAGAGCGGTATAGTCAAAATCTCTAAATTTCTATCGTTTCTACCATATACCGTTTCTACCGCCCACCCCTACCTGCGGGTTCTATAAAGCTTAATTCAAGACTTCAGCTAGCTCAGACCAAATTAACAGAAAGCTGAAATGATCCAAATTACATTTATCCACCTGTGCATAATCCATGAACGTTATAACTCTACTACATGTTAAAGGAAAGAGACGGAGACTGAAACGACATTAAGATGACTCTGTAGATTTTACTCTAATTAGGTATAATCAGCTGGTTCAGTCCGACTGATGGCCTATAAAAAGTTGTCTCATTATCAGGTTGTCATACAAGAAGCATCTCATGATGGGTTAAACCAGCGAGATCTCTCAAGACCTTTGCAACCTTATTGTTACAGAACATACTGATGGCATCGGTTATAGTAGATTTTATAATAAACTATTGACGGTTCCAGTGAGCACTGCTGAGGCCATAATCTTTAAGTGGAACAAACGTCATTTCACAATAAACAGGCCATGACCAGGTACCCCCTGCAAGATTTCAGACAGAGGAGTGAAAAGAAGAGTGAGAAGAGTTGTCCAAGAGTCAATAACAACTTGTGGGGAGCTACAGAAAGACAGGAAATCAGCAGGTACAGTTGTTTCAAAGCACATTTAAGGTTTGCTGAACAACATTTAGACAAGCCTGTGACATACTGGGAGAATATAGTCTGGTCAGATGAGACCAAAATTGAACTCTCTGGATGACCCATGTTTGGAGGTCAAAAGGCACTGCATATCACCCCAAAACACCATAGCAACAGTGAGGTTTGGAGGTGGGAACATCATGGTGTGGGGCTGTTTGGCAGGATATGGCACCCTCATGCTTTATCTAACTGAAGGAAGAATAAATGGGGAAAATGTACCAAAATTTGCTGCCATTTACCAGGATGAAGAGATTCAATGAGGCTGGACCTTTCAGCAAGACAGTGATCCAAACGCACATCCAAGAAGACTTTCAGTTAGTTTCAGAGAAAGAAGACCCAGCAATCACCTGGCATTCTATTCTACTCTAGCACTAACTGCCAACTTTTACCTTTCAAAAGAACAAAACTTTCCAGTTGTACTTTCCTTTTGTTCTCTTCAACAAGAAATACAAAAGTCTTTGTACGCTACCAGATGTGTTACCTTAAAAACTTGGCTGCGTGGCGTCTTGTTTCCATTGTAGCCCATGTCATTGCCAGTGTTTGGTGATGAAGGCCCCAGGCGGAACACATGGCAGAAAATACGAACAATTCTCAGCAGACTCTTCATCTGCGCTTCATAACTGCTAGACAGGCTAAGAAAAAAAGACAGGAAATAAACACACCTTAGCACTGATTAACTATTGTAGTAGCTTGTAACAAATGCATGAACCTGGATAAGATGCAGTGTTTGTTGGTCTCCTTGTGCTGGGTCTTTTCTTGCTTTATATCTATACACCTTTAAATAACTCTGAGTTACTGAACAGCCTTTTTCATGACACTCAAAATTGAGCTCAGGTGCATCCTGTTTGGAACCACCTTGGACCTTGGACTAGAGCAAAAAATTCATCTTTCAACAGGAGAACAACCCTAAGACAGCCACGATAACAAAGGGTGGCATCGAGACCACTCCGTGTGTGCCCTCTGGGCCCCAGCCAGAGCTCAGACTTGAACCTGCCTGAAAATTCTAGAAGGATCTGAAAATGGCTGTGCACTGATGCTCCCCATACAAGCTGACAGAGTTTGAGAGGTTCTGAAAAGAATAATGGGAGAAGAAATTGCCCAAAAATAGGTGTGAAAATATCCAAAAAGGCTAGACATCCATCCATTTGCTTCCGCTTATCCTTTTCAGGGTCGCGGGGGTGCTGGAGCCTAACCCAGCTGTCATAAGGCAGGAGGAGGGGTACACCATGGACAGGTCGCAGGGCTAACACACAGACACAGACAATCATTTGCACTCACATTCACACCCCACTAACGGCATATCTTTGGACGGTGGGAGGAAGCTGGAGTACCCGGAGGGAACCCACGCAAGCACGGGGAGAACATGCAAACTCCACACAGAAAGACACCGAATTGAACTCTGGACCTTCTTGCTGTGCGGCAACAGTGCTAACCACCGTGCCACCGTGCTGCCCTTAACAGACAATTGCTTTTAATTATTGCTATGTTTATACTCAGTGGCTTAACTATCCTTGAGACATGTATGGGAGTTGATGTGAACACACTTGTGCTAATCTGACTATTTGAACCAAGTCTGGAAAATCTAGCCATAGATGAGAGCAAAAGGTTAAACCCATTTATAAAACCGTGTCTGTTCCCACTACATGAAAAGAATCCTTATAGACTATAGTGAATCAAATACTCCAGCAAGCATGAGTCAGGAAGGTGACCAAGATCCCAACAGTGATATCTTCTTCTGACCAAGTTAATGGCTGAGTATACATAAGTATACATTCTCTTAATGATAAACACATTTAAGTCCAAGAATTCTATCCCTACAGCAAGGTATATTCTGCTATAGAGGTCCTTCTCCACAACACAGAGAGTGAAACTGGTCACTTAAAGAAAGAAGGAACACACGTCAAATACAGCAAGCTTCTTAAAAGGTTTTTCTTTCAGCATGATAATGACCGAAGGTTCAGGGCAGCGCTTGCATCAACCACTAAGCCAGCATTAGCACAACTCTCAGCTGCTGTGTTCTTCTCAGTTTGTCTTTTTACTTTGGACATTTTTCCCAGTGGAAAACAGTTGTCACACTTATTAAAGGCCTGAACGCGTACGTGTGTACCAGCAAAGTGGGGATTAGTAAGTGAGATTAAGAGAAGTTGAGCAGGACCAAGTAGCCGACATGCCTTACCCCACTGTCAGAAAACACAAGTTCCCGCTGGTACCTTTCAACCTCGCACACTAACTCAGGATCCTTCCCTACCAGGGAGGTGACATTCCATGTCCCAATCGATTTGGGGGATCGGTTTGCAAGGGCTGCCGCCCGACACACATTGCACCCAACCTGTATGGCGCCTCCTGCGGGTGGTGGGCCTACAGGAGGATGGGCCCATGTCTCTGTCTGTTACCAGTTTCAGTTAGAAGCATAGATTCCAGTTTATTAATAATAATGTTGTAGTTAATAATAAATTCATTTTTTCTAAGACCTAACATGAGGAAGTTTAAGTTTTAAATTACAGCGACACATTGACACACTGTGTTTAATGGGATAAACTGTCCAGATTTTGGTGAAACATACTCAAATATATGTAATTTTACCTGAGAAGCTTGTGTCCATTGGTGGTAGCCACTTCTGCAAGACTGGTCAAGATCCTGTGGTAATGACTATCACTCTGCTGAGAGACATGTTCCAGAACCTGTCTGAGCTACACAAACACAAACACTCGTAACTAATCTAAAGTATAAAATAGATTTCTGTGTGACATCAGATACAAATTCTGATACCATGTTCTCTTTAATGTCATTATTCTGCGTCATCTGGATGAGGGTCAAGAACAGCCTGCTATGGTGCTGGATGAGAATCTCACAGGTTTCTCCATATCCTCCCTGAGGGCGGCAGAAAAAACTCAAAGCAGAGTAACACAAACCAAACGACGACAAAATAGGAAGAGAAAAAAAATACTCAAAAATGAAACACTCACCTGCACACAGACATCCAGTGGAGTGATTCCATTGTTGTCAGCGATGTACTTGGCACCTCGAGAGAGAAGGATCTGGGCTGTGTCTCTCTGGCCGTGGCTAAAGAATAATGCAGGATGAGTTTCAATACAGCTGGATTCAAACGCAAAGCTAATCTGCTGGTGCATTTGTAATCCCGAAGACTCAAGATGAAGTGTAAAAGAGCTACGAGCACACTCAGTATCACTACTATTATTGTTATTATGACTGATGACATTACCTGCAAGCAAAGTAAAGAGGCGTTGCTCCAGAGACGTTTGGTCGGTTAATGTCAGCTCCACTTTCCAGAAGACAAAGCACCGTCTGAACAGATGTGATACATGCTCATATCACATACTGGAAATATTTATTATTAGAACGAGAAAACAGGAGCTCAGCAATCAGTAACACAACAGAACTGGTTTGCAGTGCACTGGGGATTTACGTTGCCAAATGGTTTCTAGATACTTCCTTTATGGCTGCAGATGTAATTTTCAGTCTGATGGAAGATTTCAGGTTTGAATTTCATTGAGAAAAAATGTTTATCAAATAAATGTCTAGGTATTTAGTATTCTACGCTATTGCGTGTTGAGCAACAGGTCAGACGTGTCTGCCATGGAATGAATAAGATGAGACCAGATGAGAAATCGATAGATTAGCTTTTGAATATGGCTTGTAAAATATTTACAGTTGTGTGATCTCCTACCTGGGTCCACCTGAGTTGTCCATAACAGAATACTCTGACCACACGTATGGACCCAGCAGATCGCGCAGACACTTCTCCCAACATGTTACTCCAGAAACACGAGGAGTCACTCTCCATGTTAACCCAATAGTTTCACAAATCAGAGAAATGGGCGATGAACGATGCGCTGACACTCGCTAGATTAGTTCTGCCGGTCCTGGCTAGTGCTCCCCCCCGCCCACAGCATCCGTTCCACAGACTCCCGGTTCTGACGGTGAACCCGCCCAGCTGGGTTGCTGCGGAAGTTTTCCCAGGAACCACAAGTAAACGAGCAGTCTGTGGTCTACTGGAGTGATAAGGCACTGTGAGGACTTTAAGGTAAGATGGGGCCTGATTATTCAAGATCTTGTTGAACCAAAGACAATATACTGAACAAATGAACGAAGATGCAGACAATCATGCACACACCTGGAGCAAGTAATGTGATTACTAAGAGGCTGCTAAAGCTGACATGTGCTGTTTTGATCCCTGTGCACTAACAAGCAGTTTATATATGTAATTAAAAAGGTTGCTTCTAATTTGCTTACTGTTTTGTGTCCGTTTTGACAGGCTACATGTAGCGCTGTCTGGCCCATGGCGTCTTCAACATCCACATTGGACACATGCTGGACCAGATCATGCAGGAGCTCTGTTCGCCCATTTACTGCTAACCAGTGGATCTACATTAGAGGTTACAGTGTCACTATCTCAACTACAGGAGTTCATTAAACATCAATCATTTATGATTTACCAAGAGGATTCAAGTCAACTCACAGCAGTCAGGCCTTCATTGTTACAGATATTGACGTCAGCATTATATTCCAACAGTTTCCCCATACACTTCTTCTGTCTGAGGGAACAGTACAGGAAATGGTTTAGTGTCACTGGGCCTCATTTACTAATATTTACAAGGAAATGTTCTTACCCCGTGCAAAAAATTTATTTGCACATTAACATGCATATGTTAATAAATCTGAATCTTTTGGGGCCAAGAGCCTTGTACAATCTGCACATTAGGGGTGGCTGTAGCTCAGGAGATCTAGCAGGTCATCTAATAATTGGAGGGTTGGTGGTTCAATCCCTGCTCCAGTCTACATGCAATGTATCCTTGGGCAAGATACTAACCCCGAGTTGCTCTCAGATGCATCCATTGGAGTAGGAATAGATTAGAAAGCACTTGCATAGAAAAAAAAGTATTGACATGAATGGATGGAATAGGCAAGTTGTATAAAGTGTTCTGATAGAGTAGAAAAGCACTATATAAGAACATGTCCCTCCATTTCTTTATATAAGGAAACACATTTTGCTCCAGGCGAAGCAGAAAAAGTTGTAAGAGTGAACCCTGCACCTCTAAGGCTTCATTTAGATTTCTGCCAGTAATCTACATTGTAACATTGTAACATTGTAACAGGAAACCCTACATCATGAGCTTCGACGTAACCCGAACTGCAACACCTGAGAAATGTGACTACATGTCGGGTTGACGTGGCCCCAACTGTTGTGATCGACCATCTTCCTCCTGTGCACTTCTGGCTTCTTTTATTCTGCAGGTTTGTCAGTGAGAGAATAATCAAGCTACGGTTAAACAAGGTTAGCCTGCACTGTTCCATGTAGTGTTTTGGTTTCTTTACATTCATTTTTTGTTTTATTATAATGTTGAATCTTTTGTGGCTTGTTTTATAAAAGTGTAATTAGACTAAAAGGTAAAAATAAAAATTTATATTGTTACAAATGTTAACAACAATAATAGCAATGTTAGTAACAATATTAGTAGTAGTAGGATTTATTTTAAAGACTTGCGTTTAAATTGAGAAGGCAGCCAGGTTAACATTTGCTCACATAGATGATCAGAGGGACTGTTTCTAAAGCACAAATAGATTCTGGTATGAAATATTGATAAATCGCTGATTTATGCTTGAAACGCTTTAATACATGACTTGACCACAGATTTGTGGTTGTCATTGGTCTTTCATCAGCCTTTCTGTTTTACAGATTTAAACCCCATGACTCAGATTTTGCCATCTTAAGGTCCATCGACTAGAAGTAAATAGGCATAAAGATAAAGGCTTATGAAAAAGAAAAAGAAAGTGATTCATCCAGTTTCTTCAGTTCCACTCAGCATTTCATAAACAGTCCTTACAGCACCAATCCCAAAAAGTTGATTCAGACTGAAGACGTCACTTGACAACACCTGAACTTTGTAAAACACAAAAAGAAACGTCATGATTTATTTTAACATTAGGTAGTCAGCTTATCTATAATAGAAAATAGTAGGTTGATGGTTGGTAGCACTGAGAAGATTGCAATTCGAAATCTCTCATGAAGCTCCACCTAAACGAACAGCATGATGAGAAACAAAGTGTCCTGTAACACATGAGCTAAAAGTCCAGTATTGAGACACCCTGACATGAACAAAGGTGTATTGTAGTAAATATAACAAGACAACATATCAGAAATGAACATATAAACAGATTAAATACAGCAACACACCCATTCCTGGCAGCAAGATGCAGAGGGGTGCAGCCTGAGATGTCCTGATAGTTTGGATTGGCTCCTCTCTTTAGCAGCAGCACCAGACACTCCAATGAGCCACAGCTGTACACAGAAAACAGCGTATTTAGTGCAGAACAACAGACTAGGCAACTCTCTGCATGTACACTGAATGAGAGACTGTTTGTCATCTGTTTGACAAACTTGTGATTGTGGTACGTTACATTTTTAGATCTTTTTCACTCTGTCAGAACGACTCATGATTTAAGAAGCGGGACAAAGTTGTTTGGACTTTATAAATTATAAATTAAGAGGGGAAAATACTTTTTCACTGCACTGTATTTCACTGAGCAAGCACCATTACTAGGAAATGTGCAGACGTAAAGTGGGAACTACTTATGGCCTTGGTGTTACTTTTTGATTCCACTAAATGCTTACCAGAGACTGAACCAGTGACAGCAAGCTGGACAGGTTTCTGCTAGCATCACATTAACAGGACTTACAGCACAACTTATTCCACAGTTTAGAGTTTATTTTGAAACAGAAATCGTTTAAAAAGGACTACTTTAAAGAACTCTTTGAAAATATTCAGCAAAGTAAGTAACTAGGAATTGAATGTCACAGTTACATTTGTGATTACAGCTGTAAAGTCTCTCTTACTTGGCTGCGATGTGTAGCAGACTCCTCTTCACTCGTCCAAAAGCATAATTCACATCAAACTTGGAGTTGAGCAGCAACTCTGACACTGATCTGAGGGAGGAGTGAACATGTAAAAACATGTCAATCCTTCTGCAGCCGTAGATTAGATGTACTGCCTAAAGTAAGCAGACATACCATAATATACGTTTCCATCTAATGCACAGTGAGCCAAAACGAGCACATAAATAAAAGTGAATGAATTAGTGATGAGTACAGTCTGCTCCACGTGTACCTGTGCTGGTCTGCCATGACCATTGGCATGAGTGTGTACACCGCTGTCTCATTGTCTGTGGTGAAAATAATGCAGAAAATATCAGTGAAAGCTAACACCTGACAAAGACATTACGATTTATTAGCAACGATTCATCAAGGAATTTGAATGACTTGATTACAAAAATCAATTGTTTCCTACTGGAAAATGGGTAAAAGGAACTTTATTTGATGTCTTAGTTTAATTGCATGTATACCTTTTTATGTGACATTACTGTACTGAGACCGTTTATTTGTTTTCTCATTTAGTACAACATTTACTTGAAAAGCTTTCGTTTTAATATGACGTGTAACATACCAGGGGAACACCACTGGAGGGATAAAACAATCCTTCCAAAAACATTCACTTGTGTCTAACACAGTCCAACATGTCCCAGAGGAGTTGAGCTGGGCTGGAATTAGGTGACTGAAACCATTAGCACATGACCGACATCGTTTTCATCCTCGTGGAACCGTTTAGCCTCGACAGGCTCGGCGTCAGCTGTCATTGCTCACGTTAAAGCTAGGAAAGGTGAGTGATATTCCATCATGAACAACAAAAAAGGTTTACTTAAATAAAGTTCAGAGCGAGGTCATCAGCAAATTGTTGTTTATTTCACTACATGTATTTTACCTAGTCGCCTGCCAAACCAATCATGAACAGCACAGCTCTGAGTGGCACAAAGCACCTGTTACCTTGGAGAGACAGTAGTTGATGCCTGCATTCACCCTCTCACTCACGTGAGAAACAGCTGTTCATCTGGGGTTTTGTTTATTTTATTTTTTTCATTTCAGTTTTACTTATATGGCGCCAAACCACAACAACTCTCAATTCGAGGCACTTTATGCCCCGAGTATTTTTTTTCCAGGTGCCTCTTTTCAGTCCTGATGTAATTACCTCTGTCCTTTGCATGTCATTAACCTGACTGTACTTTACCTGATGCTTCTACTTTGTGTTTGGTCCCATTTGCTGTTTGTGGGCGCTCTGTCCTCTCCTTCCCTTGGCTCTCAAAAGGCCACAGCAGCTGGCTGCCCTCCCTACACCTGCGTTTGCTGGAAGTCTCCTCCTGTTTCATCTGATTGCTGCGGATTCAGTGTAAAATCTTGGCCACACGACATAAAGCGCGTTGAGAGAACTGTTGTTTTGAAATTGCGCGTTATAAATAAAACTGAAATAAAAACCTGAATTTTGTGTCATTTTGAATCTTTACAAAGGGAAACTACGTTTTCCAAGCAGCATTGGTGCCTGCACCGATCAACACACACACGTAATAACTGATGGGGAGATCACTTTTGACCATTATCTAATAAATGAATGCTCGGTCATACTGCATCGCTACCTTCCGGGAGTTCCACGGTCCTGGCCCGGCGAAGAGACCGGGTCAATCGACTGAGCTGTACGTTGAGCTGCTCCATCGCCCGTTCCATCATAGATGGACGGTCCACGGGGTTAAAACTCGGGGGAAAGCCTTGGTCGTGGGGTCGGTATCTTTCTAATGCGGTTGTGTTGTTATCTGGTGTCTTCCATTGGCCAGACTGTACACAATGATTTCTGAAGCTGTTATTGCCATATTCCACACTTCCTGTTGTGATGACGGTCAAACGCAATGCACTATGGGTGCATTTTGCTGTGAACCGGAAGTATCTGCGTGGCGACCATAATCAAGGAGAAGGGTCTGGCTGCAGCCACTGGCTGGCTGTGTCCCAATTCAGGGTCTGCACGCTTGAAGTACGCGCACTACGCGTACTACGTACGGTGCGTACTATAAGTACGAGAAGTGCGGAAGTGAGAGGCTTGTGAAATGGGACGGTATACGCTTCGTCGCGCTGTTCAGGTTGCCTAGCAACCATGATACTAACCGCGACACACGTTACATTCAGCTTTGTTTGACAGAAATGAAGGAGAAAAATGTTTTGTTGGTCATTCATTTTTGTCATGACATCACTTTGATTAGCTGAGTATCTGAGGCTGAGACCACAGGACTGTAAACATGATTGTTGGGCTTCATGTCTGTGCTGAACAGTCATTTAAGATTAGCTAGTAAATGACAATTAGCTGATGTTGCTCATGAGACTAAAGTCATCTCACTGTGGTAATGTAAATATAATATGGCCAATATTATAGTATATATATATATATATATATATATATATATATATATATATATATATATATATATATATATATATATATTACAGCAGTGAGCCAAAGATTCAAGTTGCAGTTATTCATATATAGTTATCACCTTAAATCTTCAGTCAAAGACAAGTATCTTTGACAGTGTATATACAGATGTATTATGCATAAGAGACAAATATATTGTTCTTTTAATACGTTGACATTATTACATTTGGCTCAATGCTTACATACATGTGTAAAAAGGAAAATGTACGAGCTGTGATAACTGTGTCTGATAGAATGAAGAGTAGACTGATATATGAAATATTCCTTTATTGGGTGAGAAAATCAGACCATGTCATAACTGCTGTAAGTCGCACAGAATAGATATCAGTAAGTAACGTATTCTGAATACTTTGGATTACTTAATATATTATCATGCTTTTTACAACAACGTGAATGTACTATTGCTGTGATTTATTACTGTTACTGAAGGTCCGCGACTCCGAACTGTAGTAAAGGGACCTCTGGCTAATACGGCGGGGTCCCTGTCGGCTCGTAGCCGAAAAATAGCTTTACTTTGTTTTATTTTTATTTATTATTTATTTATTTTTGTTTTTTAACTCAAAATGTCCTGTTGTAACTGGACTTTTTGAGTTAAGAAACAGAACAAATCCCAACAACACTTCCCTCATGGTGCTTTATATTGTAAAGTCAGACCCTACAATAATGCACAAAGACTCCAACCCCCTAGAGCAGGCACTTTGGCGACAGTGGGAAGGAAAAACTCACTTATAAAGAGAGAAACCTCCGGCAGACCCAGGCTCTGGGATGGGGTGGCCATCTGCCTCGGCCAGTTGGTGATGAGGGAAGGAAGTTGGGAAAAAAGAGTAGTTATTTTTAACCACTCTGGTTTCAAAATTACATTTAGAAAGCCCAATTGAAATGAATATTTGAAGCCAATTTAAGAGTTTTCTCACATAATCACATGCACGTGTTGGTTAGACTTTAGCGTGCACATGAGAAAGCCCTAAAGATGATGTTTTGGCTCCTCAATTTTGCATGTTTTTTGAAGCTGCTGACGATTGCTTCATCCATTACTGGGTTTCTTGACCACATTAAGAGTACTGGAGAATCCCACCTGTCATGGAGTTCATTGTATATTGTCAGGGCGAGTTCTCCAATGTTCTCCAAGGACATTTTGTACTTTTTTGACAAGATTTTGTTCCAGATCTTCTGGAAAAGCCTCTCTGCAATGAACTCGGATGCTACTGGATTCACTGTCATCGTCTCATTTCCTTCGCTGATGGCGTGCATTACCAGATCTTTGGTCACATTTTTTACAACTTCCTTGTACTCTTGCCTGTCTTTAGAGACACTGAGTACTCTTGCTGGTAATGCCAACAGGTGTTTGGTGAAGATTGAGACGGTAATATTGTCAAGCTGTTCCCTCAGATTAAAGATCAAAAGGTTTTCTTTGCAGTTGTGTGTTTTGCAAAGATCTTTGAGAATGGCCTTGCCCACTTTGAAAATGCTGTTGTGGGATAAATTCAAGTGTTTCTCCTCAACTTCAGGCCAGATTTTCTCAATCAGACGACGGCTGATGCAGTTAGGAGTGAGGCGCTCTGTGAAGATCTTGTATTTGGAGGAGACTTTTTCTTTGGCCAGTAAAACCACCAACTGAACAACCCAGTTGACGCGCACCTTTTTCTGCAGCTTCAGTGTCTTTTCCAAAGCTGATACTTTAGCCTGGTTGGTCTCATCTTTGAATACAAACTGCACTTCTTCTAACACTTGTTTTTCCTGTCCAGTTTGTTTCTTTGCGTCCTCTACCATTGTCTTCTCCTCTGACAGGACTTTCTTATTTTCTTCCTCCTCGACCTCCAGGTCGCCCAGTGTACTCTTTGGCAGAGTGCACACTAATTCTGGTTTTGCTTGTTGGTCACTCGTGTTTGACATTTAAGCTACGATGTTACAATGAGTCAGACATTCAAATGTGACTGAGGGTAGCAGAACAAAATCTCATCCAGTGAATCGCTCGTGACTATAAGAAACGCGCTGGTCCAGTGTGGGTTTCACCTGCAATTTATAGACCTGAGTTGACTGTGACGTCACGGCCTGGTTCTTTTGCCTTTCATCTTTGAATCAGGCCCCGCCCACAACAACGTTCCCTATTGGCTCTTTGAAAATAGGTAACGCCCATAAAGAACGGGCTGTCGGAGTTTCTGACGTCATGGCCCGATTCTCTCTCCTTTAATGTTTGAAACAGGCCCGAAAATACGGTGGCCCTGAGAGGCCAAACGGACTGCAACTTCAGAAAACACTTGCAAAAAGAAAAATGCTGCAAAAAGAAAAATGCTGCAGAAAGAAAAACGCTGTAAAAAGAAAAACGCTGCAAAAAGAAAAATGCTACAAAAGCACACACAACACAACGGAAATATTTCTGGGGAGACAATAACCAGACGGACCAGTTGCACGAACCAAAACATGTATGTATGGCTGTATCCCCCAATTCAGGGTCTGCAGCCTTAAAGGTCCTCAAGGGCCGCACTCAAAGACCGCTGAGGCCGGAAGTGTGAGGCTTGTAGGCTTGTGAGATGGGACGGTCTGCCCAGGTTGCCTAGCAACCATGATACTAACAGCTGGAAACGTTTCATACAGCTTTGTTTGACAGAAATGAAGGAGAACATATTTTGTACATTTGTTTCTACATGAGCTCTGTGTGATTAGCTGAGTATCTGAGGCTGAGACCACAGGACTGTAAACATGATTGTTGGGCTTCATTTCTGTGCTGAACAGTCATTTAAGATTAGCTAGTAAATAACAATTAGCTGATGTTGTTCATGAGACTAAAGTCATCTCACTGTGGTAATGTAAATATAATATGGCCAATATTATATTAATCATTATTAGTTATTACAGCAGTGAACTTGAACTCTGTGCCAAACACTGAGCTTCAGTAAAGATTCAAGTTGCAGTTATTTATATTTCCTGTCACCTTAAATCTTCACTTAAACACAAGTATCTGTGACAGTGTATATATATAGATGTATTATATATATATGAGACAAATATTGTTCTTTTAATATGTTGGCATTACTAAATTTGGCTCAATGCTTACATACATGTGTAAAAAGGAAAATGTACGAGCCGTGGTAACTGTGTCTGATAGAATGAAGAGTAGACTGATATATGAAATATTCCTTTATTGGGTGAGAAAATCAGACCATGTCATAACTGCTGTAAGTCACACAGAATAGATATCAGAGCCTTAAACAGGCTGACGTCTGCTAAATGGGTCAAACTGGGCAGAAAGTCTACAAACACATAACATCCTTATAGAATATGATGTAACACTATAGATCAACTTAGCTCAGAATATATAAAGCATATAAACAGTTACAGCAATATGATGCAACAAACACAGCAGCTACTGATCCAAAATACTCAAAGCTTCATAGAACTGAAACCAACATTTATTTTAGCTCCATTCTGCTGCTGATACAGACTTTAGGTTTCTGAACATTAAACTTGTTGCTGCCTTTCATAGTGTGTAACTTGAAGGCCCTGAGTACTCTGAGTACTTTCTCCCACACTGGAAACACTGGGATGATCACATTATTTGAACATTACCTAATAAGACTGATTCAGCACAGACAGTTATGTTAAACTTTCCTAGCAGTCCTTCACAAACAGGGAACAGTCTGTCTATTCTCTCCATCTGTCAGCTGCTGCTGGCTCTTCCTCCTCCTCTTCCTCACACACTGCTGAGTTTGTCCTGGTGGATCATCAGGGCTGCAAAGCCTCACAGATGATGTGCAGCAGTGGGTCCCTCAGTCTGTCCTCACTCTGGACACTTGCAGTCGTCACACATGGAAATCAAATGTGTGATAAGCTGCAGGATTCAAACACAAGTGTAACTTATAAACACATGTTCATACTTTTATTCCACAATCAGAGAGAAAGAAACAGAGAGCGAGTGCAGGACAGACAGACAGGTGACAGTCTCAGGTGTACACACTGCTACACAACAGCACAGAGAAGCAGGATTTAGTGTTTGTGTTATTACGAGTGTAAACAAGAAGAGTTCCAGATGGTGCAGTGGACACATGTGTGACTGCTGTGATTAAAGCATCTTTCTTTCAGCTTAACGAGTGAACCGTCAGCTCGTTCAAACACACGTTAAAGTCCGTTTGGCTCGACACCACCGAACAGAGGCAGCAATATAACACAGCTCACATTAACAGTGCAGTGAATCCTGCTTGTGCCGTGATGTTCAGGACTGCAAACCGAGCAGCATCACTGACTTTCAGCCTGTTGTGTTTGTGGATATATGACTGACTTTAATTATCCATAAATCATCAGATTCTCTGTAAGATTCTCTGTAAGATTAAAGTCAACTATTGAACGGTGGATATTTTGAAGTAAAGGCTTTAAAACCAAGTTAGTACAAACGTCACTAATGTCACATAACTTTGCCGACATGTGGCCAACAGCAATGTTTTAATGTTCTTCATTATTCAACATTCGCACATAAATAAGTGACGTCATATTCAGTACTTACTTTTGACAGTTCACTCTTCGGCCGCTCCCTTCTGCCTTCTGCCGTATTTTGCGGCAAAATGAGCCACACGCACCGCCGCGCTATGAATTTTGGGATATATGGGACCACGAAGCGTGCACCGGACCACGCTTGATATTTGGGGAAATCAGTTAGGTGGCACTGAATTTTTCCTTACTTGTAATTTTGATATTGATAAAATCCCTTTAGAAACCTCTGCTTTTCATCGTCAAGCTTTTTTAGTTTGGACTCCTATTTACAAGCACTACTTTAGTCCACACAGTTATTATATCTGGAATAACAAGGATGTTTTATTTAAAAGAAAATCTCTCTTCTTAGATAATTGGTTTAGGAATAACATTGTTTTAGTCAACCAATTATATGATTCGAATGGTACGCTTTTCTCCTATGAAGAATTTTGTTTACATTTCAATTTAGCTATAAATCGTCATGATTATACAAAAGTATTTGGATCAATACCATCAGGGGTTTGTATGCTGTTTAAGAATCAACCTAATATCACTTCATTCCACAGGCCGTTGGCATCTCCCATACAAACTTTTGTTGGCAAGATTTGCTTTTCTAAGCAATCTAAAAACAACATTAAATCGATCAGATCTTTATTTCAGAGTACCATAACCACGCTACCATATGTTATTTTTTTCTGGAACCGGCTGTCAGATGGTGTTATGTGGAACGAAGTTTGGAGACTGTCATGGTCCTGAGTCTGAGGACTCAGTGTTTTGTGTTTCCTTATGCTTTTGTTCATTCCGAGTGTGTATTCTGTTGTGATTTTGCCATTTGTTAGGTTTCTGTTCTTTGCCTGCCTGCTCCCACTTCTCTGTGTTCCCTCTGTCTGTCCATGGTGTTATTGTGTCTGCTCATGAGTCTGCCTGTCAAGTTCAGTGTCCTGTCTGGTTCTCTGTGTCTGTTAGTTTCCTGTTTTATTCTGAAAGTTCATGTCTCATGTCAGTGTGTTCAGTTTTACCTCTCCCCTGTCTCGTTAGCCTAATTGCTCCCAGCTGTGTCTCCCTCCTGTGGCCCATTCCCTGATTACTCCCCGTGTATTTAAGCCCTGTGTCTTCCTGTGCTCTCTGTCGTGTTGTCTGTTTAATGCCATGTCCGGCTGCATCATTCTAACCCGGTGGTCAGTCTGCATCTCTCTGCCATCTTTCTTTGTGTATTTTGTTCCTCCTCCCGTGCGTGTTTGGTTTAAGTTGAGTTCTTTAGTTTCCCCCAGTTTAGGTTGGTTTACTCCCCGCTCTGCTCCTCCTGTTTTTGTCACCTTATCACCTCTGCAAATAAACATTCACTCGCACCCCAGTCAGTGCCTGCATCTTGGATCCTTTTCTCAATTCACCACACGACTGCTGTGCAGCCGTGACAGAGACTCCCTAATCAGTTTTTAATTACCAACAAAATTAAAGATATTTCTTATAAATTAATGCACAGAATTTATCCTTCTAAAGATTATCTTCAAAGCAAATTCAAATTAGACATTGATACAAGCTGTAGCTTTTGTAAAACTTCCAAGGAATCTACTACACATCTTTTTTGGTTTCGTAACCTTGTACAAGATTTTTGGCAGAGTTTATGTGTTTTTATCTCAGAAAATGTATTTAAAGGATTTGTACTGTTTTGGAAATATGTTTTATTTGGTCTGCACAAAAACCAAAGACAATTCAACTTTGATAACAGATATATGATTAACTTGTTAATTTTAATGGCTAAATTTCATATTCACAAGTCCAAATGTTTAGGAAGACATCCCTCTTTTTATGTATTCTCCTTTGAACTTGTAGAGTATCTTAACTCAATTAAGAACTCCACTAACCCAAAAGCTATAAAAACTATTGGTGTTTGTGAAAAAATCAAGCTCTTTCAATCACTTTATTCTTTGGCTTGATCAGTTACTTTCCCCCTAGCATATTTATATTGTTGGTTCTGAATACTGTTCCTGTGTCTGTTTGTCTATATATACAATTCTTTTGTATACAATTCTTTTGTAAGCACAACACCATTATTGTGGTACTGTTTAATTCCATTTTGTATTGTACTGATGTTTAAATAAAGGTTTTGGGAAAAAAAGATATTTGGGGAAATCGATGGCGCATTTGGAGTACACATCGAATTGGGACAGCCGTCGTCGCGTGGCGGTGACGTAATCGAATTGTTTTGTTTTCTTTCTTTTTTCGCTGTCAAAGTCGATCTTTTTTTTTTTAAATTTGCATTTGCACAGAAATGCACAACAATTATGGCAATCTCTACAAAAATTCTATTTTCCCAACATGAAATAGTATCAGAACAGGCTGAATTCCAACATATAGAAGATAGATAATGAACAGGAAGTACAAACAACAACAAATAAATAAATAAAAACAAACCCCACACAGAATCAAAGCAAACAAACAAACAAAACAAAAAAAAAGATGTTATACCTTAGGGGTTTTTTAGCAGATCTAGTTCAATAATCATATGATTCAAAACCAGAGTTTGTTTTTTGTCCATAAATTTAACAGATGAGAGGAAGAGGCAGAGTTCTTTGTGAAAAGTAAAAAAGGACGGCTTTGTTTTCAGAAAACGACATTTGTGAATGAAGAATTTTCCCATAATAATTATTACATTTAGAACATTTTCAAGCTTCTTTTCTTTTCTTAGAGAACCAAAGATAATATCGTTTTTAGAAAATTCAAGTAAGTTTGTAATCTTTGGAAAGAGCCAGTAGTGCACATCATTCCACAGGGCTTTACAGAATATACAATTATAAAACAAATGTTCTGTTGATTCAATATCCCCATCACAAAAAGAGCAAGAATTATTATCAATAGCAAAGCGACGTCTGAGAAATTCTTTGAAAGGGTAAATACCAGAGAGTATTTTGTAGTGGACCTCCTTAGCTTTGGGTGGAATGGGAAGTTTTAGGTAATTTTTTCGATCTCTTTCTTTTGATCACCGGAGAACAGATGTGAGAAGGAATTTGGATTGGATCTATAAGGGAAAAAATATTAGTAAATAATTCCCTAATTTGGGAGTTTTTTAGACTGTTAGCTGTAATGTTGTGCCCATTTACCAAGAGTTCAGGGAGGTCAGGGGATCTATAGTCAGGGTTTTGTAAAAGATTATATGCTGTACATAGAATGTTTTGAGGGATAGCCTTAGTAATTTTTTGAAATTCGTTGTTATTTATTTGCAGATTATAATTGGTGGTGAAATCTTCTAATAAAAATTTACCTCTATCATTTAACAAATGCATCACTGACCAGATGCCCTTATCGTACCATTTTTTTTATAAAGATTGATTTGTTTCCAACGTTTATGTAGCGACAGTTCCATAGGGGAGTGTTGTGTGGCTATAGTTATGTTTGTATATTAATTTCCAGTATAATACAACTTGCTGGTGAAAGGAAGAGAGCTGTATGGGGAGTTTTATGTCAAAATCACATCTAAGTAAAAGATTAATTCCACATAGATCTGAGAATATTTTGCTTGGAATGTGAAACCAAAGGCTATTTTGACTTCTTAAAAATGACCTAAGCCAATTTATTTTTAGGGTGCCATTTAAGCTATGTAATCGCACTTAAAATGCATACTTCAAGCGTGCAGACCCTGAATTGGGACACAGCCACTGTGGAGCGCCATATTTCGACTGCCACAGTAGCCGGAAATACGTACCCTGCATGGACACAGTGGAGTGGATCGTAAAGGTTGGGACAGAGTCTTTCATATGTACATTTGCCGTAATTTCATAATTCTGGCAATCTGGCACTCTGTTTGCGTTACAACAACAGTCATTTTTAAATTGTGTGTGTGGGTTTTTTTTTATCGTCCTTCCTGGCAGAGAAACACATGTGTCTGTTTACTGGCCCTGGTTAAAGTGAGAGCGCTGGATTTGTCAGGGCTCTGTGTGCGGGCAGGCGGAGAGGAGGATCCAAACGCAGGACTCAGACACAAACGTGAAACTCAAAACTTCAGCTTTATTGCTGACATGAAAACCAAAAGTGAAGTGACCACTGAAACCGGAGACCAGGAACACACAGGCATAATCTGAGGGTACGACGCGACACTGAGCACAGGAAAACACAGGGCTAATATACACAGGGTGGTAATCAGCGAATGGGCAACAGGAGGGAGACACAGCTGGGAGAGATCAGGGTTAACGAGACGGGGGAGCCAAGCTGCCCACACTAACATAAGACGCAGACCTTCACAATAAAACAGGAACAAGCAACCATCACACTAAGACACAGACTTGATATTTGAGAGACAGACAGAAAATGACACATGGAACTAGACATATACTAAGCAGACCCAACCGAAGAACAAATCCTAAACACAAACATGAAACTCTAATAATAAACATCATAATCATCATCATCATTAACACAACAAGAGAACAAGAAAACAATCCCTGATGCAAAATTACACCAAAACATAATAAACTCAGAATACTGGGTCCAACGGACCCAGAACCGTGACAGGATTAAGGGCTTACAAGACAAAAAATACACAAAATACTGTACTTCTTACTTCCACTTCAGTAAAAAGTTGAGTGAATACTTCTACTTTTAGTCGAGTATTTTTAAACAGAGGTATCTGAACTTTAGTAAGGAATGTGTGGACTTTTGACACCTCTGGTTAGCATTTAGTGGTCAGTTTCAAACGTATTTGTTTTTTGCTTGTTATCGAACAAATCCACTACTTTTCACTGTCAGTAACATCAATGCACATCGTTCCATTCAGTGCATATCACACTTTGTCTTTCATTCCACCTGCATCAACATTGAAAAGTTTGTCACAAAGCGATTTATATATTTATAAATACTAATACTCTCTATTCAGGCAGCACGGTGGCACGGTGGTTAGCACTGTTGCCGCACAGCAAGAAGGTCCTGAGTTCAATTCCACCATCAGGCCGGGGTCTTTCTGTGTGGAGTTTGCATGTTCTCCCCGTGTTTGCGTGGGTTCCCCCCGGGTACTCCGGCTTCCTCCCACCGTCCAAAGATATGCAGTTTGTGGGGATAGGTTAATTGGATAATCCAAATTGTAACTAGGTGTGAATGTGCAAATGGTTGTCTGTCCCTGTGTGTTGGCCCTGTGACAGACTGGCGACCTGTCCAGGGTGCACCCCGCCTCTCGCCCTATGACAGCTGGGATAGGCTCCAGCGCCCCCGCGACCCTGAAAAGGATAAGCGGAAGGATGGATGGAATACTCTCCATTCTATTCTGCTTTTTTATTACTCAGATTTGAGTTAGCCTTTGTTAAATTGTCTGTTATATGTCAATAGATACGTATGTCACAAATTAAAGTGCCTTGTAAATTATGTTTGTTTTTTTAAAATAATTTTCTCCCCAAATCTCTTACATGCTAACTGTAACGTGTTATTTCTGCTAAAACCTGAACTTAAATGTGTATATGGTGTTTATCTGTTTCTCTCTGTTTTAGATGCACATATCAATTTGGAATTCTGCCTCCAGGCCAGAATTGCAGGAATGCACCACGTGTTGCAGAAGACTCTTTCACTGCCCTCTGTGCCCCACTTTCAGACCTACTGTCAGGGCAAAGATTGAGGAGCAGATAAATGGACACATTAAAAATGCTTTGCCTTTCAAAGGTATGTTGAATTAAATATACCTCATAGTTAAAGTTATAAATATGCACTTCTTTTCAGCACTTCTGCAGTCTCTCTGTTGACTCAAAAGTTGCTTTTCACATTGTACAGTTCAGGGCATTCATCAGCTAGAAAAAAGTGTGTTTTATTAAATATATTTTTATTTCTTCTTCACCACATTTCTTGACAGCTCTTGTGATCCACACCATTTTGCTTTCATTATTGAGCATGGCTTGGATGCTTTTCTTAATATGTACAATCTGATTGTTAGATAAACTGATTGCATTCTGTACAACTACATTTAAATTATATGTGGGGTTTTTTTCTCTCTTACAGACAAAATGATATGCCGGTGCAGGCTGCAGTGTAGGACGACAGGACACTTTCACTGCCCTGTCTGTAACATGACAATCATACGGCGTGGGGATATGGCACGGCATTTATTGTCATGTCAGCATTCTTCAATGCCAAGTCAGCCACCACTATCAGGACTGCTCTCCGCTGCACTCTCCGTGGAACCCCGCCCCCCTCCCGCTGCACTCTCCGTGGAGCCCCGCCTCCCTCCTGCTGCCGTGGAGCCCCGCAGAAACAACTGAAAAGACTAACAATAAGTCCCCCCAGGCCACCCCACTGGACACGCCACTGCGAACAGACCGGGCCGAACCTCCACAGAAGAAAATACAGTCAGATGATCCTGACTTCTCAGCAAAGGTTCGCATCATTCATAAACTCATTAAGACAGTGCACCATTTAAAAAATGTTTCGGGGGACGGTCCTCCTCCCTCTCTGAACAAGATAGCTCACAATCTAATGACTGTGATTAAGCTATCCCCAATAGTGAAGTGCAGATTCTAATTGAGGGCAATGCTAAGAACTGGGCTCATACAACCATCATAATCCTTCGGGATCATTATAATGAACGCATGGAGGAGGCAGTTAAGACTCTTTTTGAGTTTCCTGAACAGGACTGGAGAGGCCCGTTTGAGATAGCGGCATCCTGGGCCAAAAGGAATCTGGGCCGCCGTCTTCAGCCTGAATCTTTGGAGCAAACTGAGGCTGTCATTGTGGCGAAGCTGGCAGACGTGCAGGCAACTATTGGATCGACGGAGCGGAGCAACGCCATCAATGAACCAGATCATCAGCCACAAGTACATGGAGAGGTGAGACATTTGGACATGATTGCACCCCTGATTGAAGCATCGCAATCAGCTTCTTTGGACACACAACCCGCAGCACTGCAGGCCACTACTGGCCGGATCGTTTCTGTCACAGCACAAGTTCAGGCTCCACCCACAGCTAACACCGCACCCAAAACTACGACTGCTACGACGTCTGACCCGATTGGAGGTGAACTGTCACTCTCCAGTAAGACAGAGGAGGGAAGAGACGGCGATCTGAGACCTGCCACTCCTGTGCATCTACAGGAACCAGGGCCCAATCAAGTGGCAGCGAGAGACCAGAGGGTGAGGAGAATCCCTACAGCACTTCATGGGGTTTCTTCTGAGGGGAAATCTTCTCCCGCCATTCAGCTACAACAGAACATGGAGGCGATGGACCTCATACAGGGGGAATCCACCCCCAAGAAGACCAACACAGCTTCAGTTGGACAACAGGTATGCACCCCGATGAGACATCCAAGCACAAAGAAAAAGCTCAGAGAGTGGAAACTGCACACAAAGGAAGCATCGGTGATCACTGGAGACACCAATGTGGGCTTGATTCCTCCTTATGTTGCGGAGGGAGTCCAAATTGACAGAATGGGGCCGTGCAGAGATCCTCGTGGATAAAGCAGACAGTGACACATCGGTGGAGAAGCTGGTTCTCTCCTTCGGCCTGAATAACAGGTGTCAGAGGGATAAAAATTAGGGGTGCAACGATATTCGTATCGATATTGAACCGTTCGATACAGTGCTTTCGGTTCGGTACGCATATGTATCGAACAATACAACATTTGTAATTTATTTTATCAATTTTCCTTCTGACGATGCTGTCTGTGTTGAGCGCTCAGTGAATCTGTGTTCGACTACTCCGCCTAGGCTGCACTGTCCAGCGCAGATCCACTGAGCGCTCAACACAGACAGCATAGTCAGAAGGAAGAGCGCAGGGCACCTCCCCCACCCTCATTCAGATCTGGTGTTTGGAATTATTTTGGTTTTCATGTGACGTATGACCCTGAAGGTAAGCGAGTCATGGACTAAAGTAAAACAGTATGTTGGATGTGCCATGCAATGCTCAATTACATGGGTGGGAACTAGTGTGTTAGCGCAGTTAGCTCGTTAACGTGTTGGCCGTCTAGCCCCATGCACGGAGCGATCGGCGGTAGCTCGTTAACGGAGATTTGCCGTGTTGTGGCGTTAAGGTCATTTCAACGAGATTAACCTGAAAGCACTAGTGGGAACACAACGAATATGACTGCACATTTACGCCGACATCATCCTAGTGCAAAGACAAAAACAACAAGCATGCTACTAACTTTAGCCGAGTCATTTAGACAGCTGTTAGCACGTGATTCTCCTTATGCTGCTGAGAATATAGCCCAGAAGAAGCGGATAGTATAGCTTTTATTTTGGAAAGAGCCATTTCTCTGTAATAAACTCTCTTTTCCAAAGATGAGTGATTCCTCAATCAGATACAGGGCTCGCAATATCGCTAGCCCGACGTCCCGGAGCTAGCGATTTTTTCAGTCGGGCTACCAAAATCTATCTCTTCCCTGCCCGTCGGGCTATTGTAGGAAAAATATATGTCAATGCTTTTGCATTCTTTCAGAAATGTAGCTGGGTAATTATGTCATTGGCATCGGTGAGCCGCTGTCAATATGTGACATATTGAAGTCGCGTTTGAATTTGCGCTCGTTTTTTTGCTTTCACTTTGCAATCGTGCGAACTGTGTATAGAGAGCGACAGCACTGATCTGTGAGTGATGATAATTTGTGCACCAATTCCTCTGACATCGTCTTATTAATCGTTAGCTTACTATGCAAACATGACAAGTGAAATCTCCCGCAGCAAGCTTAAACATGTGAGAGGTTGATCGCGCAGAGAATCGCTGAGCTTATGTGAGTCCCTGTGTAAAAGCATTTCAGTTCTGCTGAGCCAAATAAGACAGGTCAGGGTGAAGAAGTGACAGCCAAAGAAAAGCTTACCACAAAACGGAGAAGTTATGACAAATCAGACTATAAGGCAAAAAGAAAGTGCAGCTTTATGGTTTCATGGACAAAAGAATTTCTGTGGCTGCGATATGACGAGCTAAATAACCAGGGCTGCACATAAGTGGTCCGCAGGTGCGCATTCGCTGTCAAAATAAAAAACACGCACAAGGGTTAGGGTTAAATTTAAAAACTGTACTTTTGAGTTAAAATATATATTTATAATTTTAATAAATGACAAATTAAAAATGCATGAACATTTTTTTGTATCGAAAAAATATCGAACCGTGACACCAAAGTATCGAACCGAACCGAACCGTGAATTTTGTGTATCGTTGCACCCCTAATAAAAATGTACCAATAAGGGAGCTGAGAAGAACGCTGAGGTCGGCACAAGAAAAATTCCCCCAAGCTGACATTTATATTCCAGTGATTAACTTTTCTTCTGCCCTTCCCAAAACAGAACAAGACACATTATTACACATAAACAATTTTATTGCAGGTTTAAAGGAGCACATACCTGCTCTACCTGCTGATAAGTTCAGCACAGAATCGGACAATCTTCGCTGGACGGACAAGACTGCAGAGCACATGTTGGATCATTGGAATGATCATGTTAATGGAGCATCTCCATGAAACCAATTTGAGTGACTGATTTTATGTACTCCTGTGCTTGAGGGAGGCTTCAGATGCCATTTTGTGAGAGTTTAACCCCAATACAACCCACTAGAGGGTGCTGTAACTCCATTTAAGGGAATTTTCCCCTTCTCTTTAATTTTCTCCTTGTTTCTTCATTTTTTATTTGTATAGACCCTTTTATGGCCATCCCATTATAAACTCCTGGCCCTGAAGCCTTCCCCAACCTTAACCTCTTTTAACCCCATGCAGGGATTTCATTCCGGCCCTAAACCTAACCTCTGGGTTCCCTAAGCCTTTCAAACTTTCAAACCCCTTTATTTGGGATAAGAGAGGACACTTCCCTCCTGGAGAGCAATCCATGAGTGACGTGGGGGCCCGGGGTGGGAACAGGTGTGGTCTGTGCATGGAGTTTGGCCACCTTCCATGGCCAACCTCCCAACTTGAGCTCCCCCATCTAAACCCCCTAACCCTAACCATACCCCCTCCCCCATCCTAATTCTAATCTTACCCTGGGGGCCATAACACAAAACCCTCATCCTAATGTTTACAGTAAATTACAATTGGACATGGATATTCTCTACATTACAAAAATTGATTGAAACCTCTTTTTATTGGATAAAAAAATTCCCTCTGTGGGGGGAAACTCCCACTAGGTTTATATCTGGGACTCTCCACCATTTGACCTTAGAACTGAAGAAGCTTCTCGGTGAGAGGTGAAACGTCTTCAAGTAACTTAAAGAAGTCCAGACACTTTTCTTTGCAAGCTCCTTTGACTACGATGACCTGGATGACTGAGAACCTTAACAGAGATAAAAAAATTATATTTAGATTAATAAACCGTGGAATCATGTAAAACATTAAAAACAGTGTATTCAAAATAATATTTTCTGAAAAAACTGTTTCATGGGACAGGGCATAAACATCAGTGTTAAAAAAGGAATATGGCATGGTAAAACAGTTAAAAAACAGTTATTTCATGACATCATTTTTCAAAAAACAAATACAGTTAAAAATATTAAATATTAAAAAGTTTATTGTACAATGTTTACAGTTCATATTTAATGGTAATGGTTATAAAGGTTCACATACAGAAGGTTAATACAAATTTTACAAAAGGAGAATTGGAAAGGGATTGACAAAACAAAAAACATTCACAGACAGAAGGGTATAAAGGGAGGTGGAGTCAGCCAGGGGTTCATTTGGATTTGAAGCATTGACGAGTGAACATCTCTTACCAGCTGCAGCACTGTGCATTACAGCCACATTTTCGCAGCAGGTTTTTTGTGTGCCAAGCGCCTGAAGAAGACCCTTGAGGGGTCGAAACGTTGCGCGTACGGCACACTATTTTTTGAACGTTTTTAATTAATTAAATAAAGCTTTTGTTTTAATTTTTCTTTGTTCTTTTTCCTTTTTTTCCCTTTCATTTTCTTCATTTGTATCTTGCCTCATAAAAGCTCACTTAAGAGTTATAATTATTTAGATAACAAAGGTGAACCCACATCACAAGAACTACAACAATATACAAAACATACAACACAACAACACAAACGCAAACATTTTCCAAAGATTGAGGACTGGATGGCCTCAGCTGATTGGACCGTCGTCCGATACGGAAAAAGGCAGAGGCTTTCCCGTAATCGTGACAACCAGCAGGGTGGGTTTCCTGCGGGAGGGATGGCCCGTGCATTTCCTGCCTCACAGAGGTGGCAGGCTCAGTCCCCTTCCCCTAACCCTAACCCCCTAACCCTATCCACATTCCAAGAAATCCAAACGTGGAAATGTTTGCACACACATGTGATTATGCGCAGAGGTCCACCCTACCAGCCAACCTCAGATCTCCACGCAAGCACACATGAATGCACATACATTTACACACATCCAGGGATGAACTCCCGCTCAGAACACAAATTCCAAGATACTGTAACAGTCACAATGGTGTGGTGTCTCTTTAAGACACCCAAGTCGAGGGTTGATGGTGTCATCAGTTTGTGCCACTGCTCTCTCTCTCTGGGATTATGAGGACACGTGCCTGCATGCTTGTGTTTAACGAGGGACGGATTTATGTTCTCTTCTCCAAACCTTTGTTTTGTTTTGTTTTGTTTGCAACGCTTGGGTTGTATGGACGCTGGGCGTTATGTTGTTGAGCCGCAGCCGTTCAGCCGGGCTTTTATGTGGTTAGTGAAGACGGCGTATTAAAGAACCACCGTGGATTACCGATACCAGCGTGGGTGTGTGTTCTTCCGACTAGCCTGCTAGGTGTTTTACCGCCTCCTCTCAACCACGCAACACAACCCAACGTTACAAAATGGCGCCCGAACATCTTCTCCTGGACCTCAGTATGCAGTATCTTCGAGCAGCTGATGATTGATACATTAAAAGGTACATCACGGCAAAGTAGATCTAGTAGTAGTCTGCCATACTTCGCGGAAACAGACCAGGCTGGCCTCGATGCGGACGTCGGGAAGATCACAGATTCACCGGATCACGGAGGTGTGTTTCCACGGCAACGAGCGAAGCCGCCGCAGCGCTGTTTTCGGGATGTATTATCGTTATCTGCTGAACGCCTTTACTGCGACACTTTTGGATTAACGTGGATTCACGCTACTTGGACACGAGACGGATGCCGCTTCTTCATAGTTTCTGAAGTGCATGTATGCGGAGTGAAGCGCACCGGGGTTTTTCTCTCCCCTTCACCAGCCGAGCTCACGCTGCAGACTTTGCTTCATCCGCACGGTCTCTGCAAGTGGGAACTTTTCCACGGGACAAACCTCTATGCCGTGTCAGGACTGGACAAGTTTGGAGTCGACTGGAAAATCACTGTACTGATGTTGTGAGTGTATATATATATATATATATATATATATATATATATATATATATATATATATATGGGGATGTGGCGTACAACACTAGAGGCCAACTCCAAGCCCATAGCACAAGTCACCATCAAGTGCGGGATCTACCAAGGAGATGCTCTGTCCTCACTGCTGTTCTGCTGTTCTGCATAGGCCTGAACCCCCTCAGTGAGATCATTAACAAGACTGGCTACGGATACCGACTACGGAACGGAGCAGTTGTCAGCCACCTCCTGTTCATGGATGACATCAAGCTGTATGCCAAGAGTGAACGAGACATCGATTCACTGATTCACACTACCAGGATATACAGCAATGACATTGGAATGTCGTTCGGACTGGAGAAGTGTAGTCGGATGGTATCAAAGAGAGGGAAGGTAGTCAGAACTGAGGGGATTGAACTACCAGAAGGCAACATTGCAGACATAGAGGACAGTTACAAGTACCTGGGGATCCCGCAGGCAAATGGGAACCATGAAGAGGCCGCTAGAAAGGCTGCAACCACCAAGTACCTGCAGAGGGTCAGGCAAGTCCTGAGGAGTCAGCTGAATGGTAAGAACAAGATCCGGGCCATCAACACGTACGCCCTGCCCGTGATCAGGTACCCTGCTGGGGTAATAGGCTGGCCAAAGGAGGAGATAGAAGCCACTGACATAAAGACAAGAAAGCTCCTTACCATGTATGGAGGGTTTCACCCCAAGTCCAGCACCCTGAGGCTGTACGCTAAGCGGAAGGAAGGGGGCCGGGGACTGGTGAGTGTCAGCACCACAGTCCAGGATGAGACAAGGAACATCCAAGAATACATTGGGAAGATGGCCCCAACTGACCGAGTGCTCAGTGAATACCTCAGGCAGCAGAAACCCAAGAAAGAGGAGGGAGACGAGGAACCATCATGGAAGGACAGGCCCCTGCACGGTATGTACCACCGGCAGATAGAGG
This sequence comes from Copadichromis virginalis, assembly GCF_057382275.1. NCBI lineage: Eukaryota > Metazoa > Chordata > Actinopteri > Cichliformes > Cichlidae > Copadichromis > Copadichromis virginalis. Next base: position 655,467 of record NC_140628.1, read on the forward strand.
AGGTGGCTGATATCCAGAAATCCTACCAGTGGCTGGACAAAGCTGGACTGAAAGACAGCACAGAGGCACTAATCATGGCAGCACAAGAACAAGCTCTGAGTACAAGATCCATAGAGGCTGGGGTCTATCACACCAGGCAAGACCCCAGGTGCAGGCTGTGTAAAGATGCCCCAGAGACAATCCAGCACATAACAGCAGGGTGCAAGATGCTAGCAGGCAAGGCATACATGGAACGCCATAACCAAGTGGCCGGCATAGTGTACAGGAACATCTGTGCCGAGTATAACCTGGAAGTCCCGAGGTCAAAATGGGAGATGCCCTCAAGGGTGGTGGAGAATGACCGAGCTAAGATCCTGTGGGACTTCCAGATACAGACGGACAAAATGGTGGTGGCTAACCAACCGGACATAGTGGTGGTAGACAAACAGAAGCAGACGGCCGTAGTGATCGATGTAGCGGTTCCGAATGACAGCAATATCAGGAAGAAGGAACACGAGAAGCTGGAGAAATACCAAGGGCTCAGAGAAGAGCTCGAGAAGATGTGGAGGGTGAAGGTAACGGTGGTCCCCGTGGTAATCGGAGCACTAGGTGCGGTGACTCCCAAGCTAGGCGAGTGGCTCCAGCAGATCCCGGGAACAACATCGGAGATCTCTGTCCAGAAGAGCACAGTCCTGGGAACAACTAAGATACTGCGCAGGACCCTCAAGCACCTCACCAGCTAAAAAGCAAATCATAGAAGAGCAAGTGGAAAAAATGCTACAGGATAACATCATCGAACCTGTATCAGGACCATGGGCAGCCCCCGTGGTCATTGTGAACAAACCCCCCCCGCGAACCACGGTTCTGTGTTGACTTCCGTGGTCTGAATCAGCTGACCGTGAAGGATTCTTACCCACTCCCGCGGGTGGATGAATCACTGGACTTTCTGTCGAGGGGGAAGTTTCTCACAACACTAGACCTCGCTCGAGGTTACTGGCAGGTCCCCATTGCTGAAGAAGCTAAACCAAAGACTGCTTTTATCACGCACTGTGGCCTGTTTCAGTTCAGAGTCCTTCCTTTCGGCCTGTGTAACGCCCCTGCGACTTTTCGGAGGCTTATGAACAATGTTCTAGCTGGCCTGATTTATAAGTCCTGCGCGGTGTATCTAGATGACATTGTTGTCGCATCACCGACCTTTGAGCAACACCTGCTTGACTTAAAAGAGGTCCTTGGTAGGCTTCAGTCCGCTGGCCTCTCTTTAAAGCTGAGCAAATGAAAAAGAACTCACCTTCCTTGGTTATCGGGTTACGCCGGCTGGCATTCATCCTGATCCTGACAAGGTGAGAGCTTGATCTTCTCCCTCCCTATGCCGTGATTGGGAGCATGGACCTTCGTGCTCTGCCTTCTGTAATTGTTTCAGACCGCCCACATATTCGTCAACTGCAGCTTGAGGACCCAGTCACAGGCTCATTGCTCAATCAGCTGGAGAGTGACCAACAAACTGGGGAGGATAATCAAGATCTGGAAAAGTATGTTGTACATGATGGTCTCCTCTATTTCCTCGACCCAAAAACGAAATGTGGTCTCCACCCACTCAAGCAGCTTAAACTGTTTGCTCCTACTACACTCCGTGGTTATCTGCTCAAGTATTACCACGATCATCCTACAGCCGGACATCTGGGCATTGCAAAAACGCTGGCACGCTTGTGTCTCAGATTCTTCTGGCCACACATGAACTCTGACGTGAAAAAGTATGTGGTCTCATGTTGTTCATGTCAAGCCACTAAGCCAAGTCAAAGAAAAACAGCAGGCCTTATGGTCCCTATCCAGCCACAAAGACCATGGGAGTACGCAGGGGTGGACTATGTTGGCCCACTGCCCCGCACACAAAGAGGGAATGCTTATATCCTTGTTTTTGTGGACTATTTCTCAAAATGGGTCGAGGTGAGTGCTGTGAGAGAAGCCACTGCTCAAGTTGCAGCGAACAAGTTCATTACTGACATTTTTGCCCGACATGGTTCTCCCTCCCACCTTATTTCTGATAGGGGAATGCCTTTCGTCAGTGAACTCTTTGAGCATGTTTTGTTGACTCTTGGGACTGAACACAGACTAACGACTGCATACCATCCTCAAACGAATGCAACTGAGCGTGTAAATCGCACTTTGAAAACGGCCATTCGAGCCTATGTTGGGGATAAACACACCTCTTGGGACAAATATCTTCCCCAGATCTGTTTTGCACTGCGCACTGCGCCTCACGAGAGCACAGGCCTGAGCCCGTCCATGATGCTGTATGGGCGAGAGTTGGACACGCCCTTGGACCTTGTCACTCAGCCTTCCGGGGAGGGACTGAGCGACCCTGAAACGTCCCACTCAGATGACCTGAGAGCTTTACTTCGGGATGCTCATGAACATGCTCGCTTGGTGCTCGGAGAGAGTCATAAAAGGCAAAAGCACTACTATGATCTGAGATGTCGCACAGTCTCTTATGAAGTTGGGGACCTCGTCAGAGTAAAGTCGCACCCAAAATCAGATGCATCGTCCAACTTTTCTGCTAAGTTGGCCCCCCTTTACACGGGTCCCTACCGCATCTCCAAGAGGATGTCTGATGTGAATTACTGTCTCACCACAGTGGACACTGGGGAGAGAGTTGGAGTTTTTCATGTTGCAAACCTGCAACCATTCTACACCTGGGCCTCAGCTTTATCTGTCAAGCGTGCAAAGCTAAAGGCTACAGCAGATTTGGATCTCAGTGTCCCGGCAGCTTGCCTCCTGCTCTTTCAGTCCCAGGCCGCATTGACTGTGACGCTGTTGACACCACTCCCGCGGTCTTTAGCAACGCCTTTGCTGAGACTGACTTTGACTATGCTGACACTGTCCCGCTTTTCGTGGACCAGAACTCTTTCCAAGAGACTGCTGACATTGCTCTGGAGACAGAGGTTAACAGTTCAGCTCCTGCTGATGATGGGTGTGCTGTTAGAGGTTCTTATAACCTCAGACCAAGACGAGTTCCTAGAGTCACCGCTGACTGGTCAGTCAATAGGTGGACCAACCCTTTTCATACTGACAGATTTGACCTAAAGTGACCTTGTTTGCTTTTTGATGTGTTTCATGTGGTCTACTGTTGTAACAGGACCGTTGTTTGAGTTTTCTACGATTCATGTTGGCAATGTTTTCATGTTGTGGTAATATGTTCATGCTTACTGTTACAGTTTTTGGGGAAAAGGAAGAAACGCAATGTAAGAAAAAGAGGGAATTTTGTTCTGTAATTGTCCTGGCTATCCTAAGTTTATTTTCTTTCTTTAACATTTATTTAAATGGACATTCACCATGTGGGACACTGTCATGTATGCCAGTTTGTCAATTTTGAACTGTACATTTCCCTGTTTTGGTTTTAACGTCTTATCCTGCTGACCATGTATGGAGGCTGGTTAAGTCTGAACTGTACCTTTGCTGTGTTCGGCTGGGGACAGCCTTTGTTTAACCCGGGGGGAATATGTAACAGTCACAATGGTGTGGTGTCTCTTTAAGACACCCAAGTCGAGGGTTGATGGTGTCACCAGTTTGTGCCACTGCTCTCACTCTCTGGAATTATGAGGACACGTGCCTGCACGCTTGTGATTAAGGAGGGACGGATTTATGTTTTCTTCTCCAAACCTTTTTTTTGTTTTGTTTGCAACGCTTGGGTTGTATGGACGCTGGGCGTTATGTTGTTGAGCCGCAGCCGTTCAGCCGGGCATTTATATGGTTGTTGAAGAAGGTGTATTAAAGAACCACCGTGGATTACCGATACCAGCGTGGGTGTGTGTTCTTCCGACTAGCCTGCTAGGTGTTTTACCGCCTCCTCTCAACCATGCAACACAACCCAACGTTACAATACCCAAACATGGAAATGTTTGCACACACATGTGATTATGCGCAGAGGTCCACCCTACCAGCCAACCTCAGATCTCCACGCATGCAGACATGATGAACATACATCAATTCAATTCAATTCAATTTTATTTATATAGCGCCAAATCACAACATAAGTCGCCTGAAGGCGCTTCATAGATACAGAGAAAAACCCAACAATCATATGACCCCAGATGAGCAAAAACTTTGGCAACAGTGGGAAGGAAAAACTCCCTTTTGACAGGAAGAAACCTCCGGCAGAACCAGGCTCAGGGAGGGGCGGCCATCTGCTGCGACCGGTTGGGGTGAGAGAAGGAAGACAGGATAACAGGACATTTGCACACATCCAGAGATAAACTCCCCCAAAGAAAACAAATTCCAAGAAATCCAGCCGTGGCAATGCTTGCACACACATGTGATTATGCGCAGAGGTCCACACTACGAGCCAACCTCAGATCTCCACGCAGGCACACATGAATGCACATACATTTGCACACATCCAGAGATAAACTCAGCCCTAAAGAATCCACATTCCAAGAAATCCAATTGTGGCAATGCTTGCACACACATGTGATTATGCGCAGAGGTCCACCCTACCAGCCAACCTCAGATCTACACGCAGGCACACATGAATGCACATATATTTGCACACATCCAGAGATAAACTCCCCCTCAGAAACCAAATTCCAAGATATCCAGCCGTGGCATTGCTTGCACACACATGTGATTATGCGCAGATGTCCACCCTACCAGCCAACCTCAGATCTCCAGCAAGCACACATGAATGCACATACATTTGCACACATCCAGAGATAAACTCCCCAACAGAAACCAAATTCCAAGAAATCGAGCCGTGGCAATGCTTGCACACACGTGTGATTATGCGCAGAGGTCCACCCTACCAGCCAACCTCAGATCTCAACGCAGGAACACATGAATGCACATACATTTACACACATCCAGAGATAAACAACAGTTATCACTCATCTTAAGTCACAATTTGCCAGACACGGGATTCCTGAAACGGTGATTTCAGACAACGGACCACAGTTCAGCTCCCGTGAATTCCAAGACTTTGCAAAAGAGTGGGAGTTTTGTCACAACACTACGAGCCCCCACCATGCACAGTCAAACGTAATGGCAGAGAGAGGAGTACAAACAGTGAAAGTCTTGTTAAAAAAGGCAAAAGCCGAGGGGAATGACCCGTATCTATCATTAATAAATCTGAGGAGTACACCGTTGGAGGACATTGGAGCGTCACCAGCCCAGCTGCTAATGGGTCGACGCATAAGAACAAGACTTCCAGCAACATCACAAAGATTGAAACCCCACATGGTCACTAAGACAGTGCAGCAGTTGTTAGAAACAAGACAACAGAAACAGAGAGAATACTTTAACCAAGGAACCAAAGCACTTAAGCAACTGCAGGTTGGTGACACTGTCAGAATATGGCAACAGGGTGTATGGAATCCAGCTCAGGTGACAGGTTTATCTGAACATCCAAGATCTTATTATTGTATATTTTTATTCTATTTTATTCTACTGTATATAGTATATTATTTTATTCTATTCTGTACAGCTGTGTACTGTATTTATTGTTATTGTATTCTAATTTTTGCGTCATAACTTTTGCACTGTCCACTTCCTGCTGTGACAAAACAAATTTCCCACGTGTGGGACTAATAAAGGTTATCTTATCTTATCTTATGTTGTTCAGATGCCTGATGGACAGACATATAGAAGGAACAGAAAGTTTCTAAGGCAGTCAAGGGACAATCAAAACGTGACACAGCAAAATGAGTGTGATAAAACACAGGGACAAAGTGAGATGGACATGCAAAGTAAAAATGTCACTCCCACAGAGTTTCCAAGTTCCCCACTCAAAACTGCGAGTGGACATATTGTTTCCAAGCCCAGAAGGCTTATTGAGGAATAAAATGAACATTATGTTTTGAGCACATGCTTTGATGTTAAAAAAAAAAATGGGAAGAGAAAATATGTTCACTAGAGAGAAATGTGAGTATGCCAAGGAGCATTTATTTTTTTTCTCCCTTTCTTTTTTCCACTGGTCATGCGCCTTGAGTGGTGTTGTGAGTTACTTTGTTGTTTGCCCCTGTTGTTGAAAAAAAAAAAGGGGGGATGTCATGATATGAGTGAACAGTTGTTGTTTAAGGTGCAGTTCATGTGGAAGCCACCGGAGGGTGGTGTGGAGATAATAAAAAAGTGATGGCTAAAACCCAAGACGGTGTCATATCTGCTCCCTGAAGTAATATCGTAACACACCCTACCAGCCAACCTCAGATCTCCACGCAGGCACACATGAATGCACATACATTTGCACACATCCAGAGATAAACTCCCCAACAGAAACCAAATTCCAAGAAATCGAGCCGTGGCAATGCTTGCACACACATCAAATCAAATCAAATCACTTTTATTGTCACATCACATGTGCAGGTACATTGGTACAGCACATGTGAGTGAAATTCTTGTGTGCGAGCTTCACAAGCAACAGAGTTGTGCAAAATACAATAATGTAAACAAGCAAAATACAAGAATGGCTACATCTGAAACTAATAAATATATGTACAATATATAATAGTATATGCATTTCTGGATGTGTATACTAAATATTTTTCCACGTGTGTGTGTGTGTGTGTGTGTGTGTGTGTGTGTGTGTACACATATTTTACAAATTAAATAGAGTAAACAATAAATAAAATATATAAAAATATACAGAGTTGAGACATGTGCAAAACAGTGGCGTTACTGTACAGTATGGAGTGCATAATGTTAAAGTTCCAGTAGTGAAGCTGAGGTGTCTATGACGTGTTCAGCAGTCTGATGGCCTGGTGGAAGAAGCTGTCTCTCAGTCTGCTGGTACGGGACCGGATGCTGCAGAACCTCCTTCCTGATGGAAGCAGTCTGAACAGTTTATGGCTGGGGTGACTGGAGTCCTTGATGATCCTCCCCGCTTTCCTCAGGTAGCGCTTCCTGTAGATGTCTTGGAGGGAGGGAAGCTCACCTCCAATTATCCGTTCAGAGCACCGCACTACTCGCTGGAGAGCTTTGCAGTTGTAGGCGGTGCTGTTGGCATACCAGGTGGTGATGCATCCAGTGAGGATGCTCTCAATGGCACAGTGATAGAAGGTCCTGAGGATGCGGGGGCTCATGCCGAATCTTTTCAGTCTCCTGAGAAAGAAGAGGCGCTGCTGCGCCTTCTTCACTGTTTTGTTTGTGTGTACTGACCACGTAAGATCCTCAGCCAGGTGTACGCCAAGGAACCGGAAGCTGCTCACTCTCTCCACAGCAGCGCCGTTGATGGTGATGGGGGTGTGTACTTCTCTGCACCTCCGGAAGTCCACTATCAACTCCTTTGTCTTTGCGACGTTGAGGGTGAGATGGTTGTCTTGACACCAGTGGGTCAGGGCGCTGACCTCCTCCCTGTAAGCCGTCTCATCACCGTTGGTGATAAGACCCACCACTGTAGTGTCGTCCGCAAACTTCACAATGATGTTGGAGTTGTTAGTGGCTGTGCAGTCATAGGTGTAGAGTGAGTACAGGAGAGGGCTCAGTACACACCCCTGTGGAGCACCAGTGTTCAGTGTGATGGGGGATGAGGTGATGCTGCCCAGTCTGACCACTTGGCGTCTGTCAGACAGGAAGCTAAGGATCCAGCTGCAGAGGGAGCTGCTCAGTCCTAGATCCTGCAGTTTCCTGTCCAGCTTCGAGGGAACGATGGTATTGAATGCTGAGCTGTAATCTACAAACAGCATCCTCACATACGTGTCTCTCTTCTCCAGGTGTGACAGGGCAGTGTGTAGTGTCAGGGCTATGGCATCATCAGTGGACCTGTTGTGGCGGTATGCGAACTGTAGAGGGTCCAGTGAGTCGGGTAGTGCAGAGCAGATGAAGTCCCTGACCAGCTTCTCGAAGCATTTGCTTACGATGGGGGTCAGGGCTACAGGTCGCCAGTCGTTCAATGAGGAGATGGTGGAGGATTTGGGTACAGGGACGATGGTGGCCATTTTGAAGCAGGCTGGGACTACAGACAGAGAGAGGGAAAGGTTGAAGATGTGCGTGAACACTCCAGCCAGCTGAGCCGCGCATGACTTGAGATAAACTCCCCCTCAGAAACCAAATTCCAAGAAATCGAGCTGTGGCAATGCTTGCACACACATGTGATTATGCGCAGAGGTCCACCCTACCAGCCAACCTCAGATCTCCACGCAAGCACACATGAATGCACATACATTTGCACACATCCAGAGATAAACTCCCCTTCAGAAACCAAATTCCAAGAAATCGAGCCGTGGCAATGCTTGCACACACATGTGATTATGCGCAGAGGTCCACCCTACCAGCCAACCTCAGATCTCCACGCAAGCACACATGAATGCACATACATTTGCACACATCCAGAGATAAACTCCCCTTCAGAAACCAAATTCCAAGAAATCCAGCCGTGGCAATGCTTGCACACACATGTGATTATGCGCAGAGGTCCACCCTACCAGCCAACCTCAGATCTCAGCGCAGGAACACATGAATGCACATACATTTGCACACATCCAGAGATAAACTCACCCCAAAGAAACCAAATTCCAAGAAATCCAGCCGTGGCAATGCTTGCACACACATGTGATTATGCGCAGAGGTACACCCTACCAGCCAACCTCAGATCTACACGCAGGAACACATGAATGCACATACATTTGCACACATCCAGAAATAAACTCCCCAACAGAAACCAAATTCCAAGAAATCGTTCCGTGGCAATGCTTGCACACACATGTGATTATGCGCGGAGGTCCACCCTACCAGCCAACCTCAGATCTCAACGCAGGAACACATGAATGCACATACATTTGCACACATCCATAGATAAACTCACCCCAAACTAAACCAAATTTCAAGAAATCGAGCCGTGGCAATGTTTGCACACACATGTGATTATGCGCAGAGGTCCACCCTACCAGCCAACCTCAGATCTACACGCAGGCACACATGAATGCAAATACATTTGCACACATCCAGAGATAAACTCACCCCAAAGAATCCAAATTCCAAGAAATCGAGCTGTGGCAATGCTTGCACACACATGTGATTATGCGCAGAGGTCCACCCTACCAGCCAACCTCAGATCTCCACGCAAGCACACATGAATGCACATACATTTGCACACATCCAGAGATAAACTCACCCCAAAGAATCCAAATTCCAAAAAATCGAGCCGTGGCAATGCTTGCACACACATGTGATTATGCGCAGAGGTCCACCCTACCAGCCAACCTCAGATCTCAACGCAGGAACACATGAATGCACATACATTTGCACACATCCAGAGATAAACTCACCCCAAAGAAACCAAATTGCAAGAAATCCAGCCGTGGCAATGCTTGCACACACATGTGATTATGCGCAGAGGTCCACCCTACCAGCCAACCTCAGATCTACACGCAAGCACAGATGAATGCACATACATTTGCACACATCCAGAAATAAACTCCCCAACAGAAACCAAATTCCAAGAAATCCAGCCGTGGCAATGCTTGCACACACATGTGATTATGCGCAGAGGTCCACCCTACCAGTCAACCTCAGATCTACACGCAAGCACAGATGAATGCACATACATTTGCACACATCCAGAGATAAACTCCCCCTCAGAAACCAAATTCCAAGAAATCGAGCCGTGGCAATGCTTGCACACACATGTGATTATGCGCAGAGGTACACCCTACCAGCCAACCTCAGATCTCAGCGCAAGAACACATGAATGCACATACATTTGCACACATCCAGAGATAAACTCGCCAAGAGAAACCAAATTCCAAGATATCCAGAAATGTAAATGTTTGCACACACGTGTGATTATGCGCAGAGGTACACCCTACCAGCCAACCTCAGATCTACACGCAGGCACACATGAATGCACATACATTTGCACACATCCAGAGATAAACTCCCCCTCAGAAACCAAATTCCAAGAAATCGAGCTGTGGCAATGCTTGCACACACATGTGATTATGCGCAGAGGTCCACCCTACCAGCCAACCTCAGATCTCCACGCAAGCACACATGAATGCACATACATTTGCACACATCCAGAGATAAACTCCCCCACAGAAACCAAATTCCAAGAAATCGAGCCGTGGCAATGCTTGCACACACATGTGATTATGCGCAGAGGTCCACCCTACCAGCCAACCTCAGATCTCAGCGCAGGAACACATGAATGCACATACATTTGCACACATCCAGAGATAAACTCACCCCAAAGAAACCAAATTCCAAGAAATCCAGCCGTGGCAATGCTTGCACACACATGTGATTATGCGCAGAGGTCCACCCTACCAGCCGACCTCAGATCTCCACGCAAGCACACATGAATGCACATACATTTGCACACATCCAGAGATAAACTCCCCCTCAGAAACCAAATTCCAAGATATCCAGAAATGGAAATGTTTGCACACACATGTAATTATGTGCAGAGGTCCACCCTACCAGCCAACCTCAGATCTACACGCAGGAACACATGAATGCACATATATTTGCACACATCCAGAGATAAACTCCCCTTCAGAAACCAAATTCCAAGAAATCGAGCCGTGGCAATGCTTGCACACACATGTGATTATGCGCAGAGGTCCACCCTACCAGCCAACCTCAGATCTCCACGCAAGCACACATGAATGCACATACATTTGCACACATCCAGAGATAAACTCCCCTTCAGAAACCAAATTCCAAGAAATCCAGCCGTGGCAATGCTTGCACACACATGTGATTATGCGCAGAGGTCCACCCTACCAGCCAACCTCAGATCTCAGCGCAGGAACACATGAATGCACATACATTTGCACACATCCAGAGATAAACTCACCCCAAAGAAACCAAATTCCAAGAAATCAAGCCGTGGCAATGCTTGCACACACATGTGATTATGCGCAGAGGTACACCCTACCAGCCAACCTCAGATCTACACGCAGGAACACATGAATGCACATACATTTGCACACATCCAGAAATAAACTCCCCAACAGAAACCAAATTCCAAGAAATCGTTCCGTGGCAATGCTTGCACACACATGTGATTATGCGCGGAGGTCCACCCTACCAGCCAACCTCAGATCTCAACGCAGGAACACATGAATGCACATACATTTGCACACATCCATAGATAAACTCACCCCAAACTAAACCAAATTTCAAGAAATCGAGCCGTGGCAATGTTTGCACACACATGTGATTATGCGCAGAGGTCCACCCTACCAGCCAACCTCAGATCTACACGCAGGCACACATGAATGCAAATACATTTGCACACATCCAGAGATAAACTCACCCCAAAGAATCCAAATTCCAAGAAATCGAGCCGTGGCAATGCTTGCACACACATGTGATTATGCGCAGAGGTCCACCCTACCAGCCAACCTCAGATCTCCACGCAAGCACACATGAATGCACATACATTTGCACACATCCAGAGATAAACTCACCCCAAAGAATCCAAATTCCAAAAAATCGAGCCGTGGCAATGCTTGCACACACATGTTATTATGCGCAGAGGTCCACCCTACCAGCCAACCTCAGATCTCAACGCAGGAACACATGAATGCACATACATTTGCACACATCCAGAAATAAACTCCCCAACAGAAACCAAATTCCAAGAAATCGTTCCGTGGCAATGCTTGCACACACATGTGATTATGCGCGGAGGTACACCCTACCAGCCAACCTCAGATCTCAACGCAGGAACACATGAATGCACATACATTTGCACACATCCAGAGATAAACTCCCCCTCAGAAACCAAATTTCAAGAAATCGAGCCGTGGCAATGCTTGCACACACATGTGATTATGCGCAGAGGTCCACCCTACCAGCCAACCTCAGATCTCAACGCAGGAACACATGAATGCACATACATTTGCACACATCCAGAGATAAACTCACCCCAAAGAAACCAAATTGCAAGAAATCCAGCCGTGGCAATGCTTGCACACACATGTGATTATGCGCAGAGGTCCACCCTACCAGCCAACCTCAGATCTACACGCAAGCACAGATGAATGCACATACATTTGCACACATCCAGAAATAAACTCCCCAACAGAAACCAAATTCCAAGAAATCCAGCCGTGGCAATGCTTGCACACACATGTGATTATGCGCAGAGGTCCACCCTACCAGTCAACCTCAGATCTACACGCAAGCACAGATGAATGCACATACATTTGCACACATCCAGAGATAAACTCGCCAAGAGAAACCAAATTCCAAGATATCCAGAAATGTAAATGTTTGCACACACGTGTGATTATGCGCAGAGGTACACCCTACCAGCCAACCTCAGATCTACACGCAGGCACACATGAATGCACATACATTTGCACACATCCAGAGATAAACTCCCCCTCAGAAACCAAATTCCAAGAAATCGAGCTGTGGCAATGCTTGCACACACATGTGATTATGCGCAGAGGTCCACCCTACCAGCCAACCTCAGATCTCAGCGCAGGAACACATGAATGCACATACATTTGCACACATCCAGAGATAAACTCGTCAAGAGAAACCAAATTCCAAGATATCCAGAAATGTAAATGTTTGCACACACGTGTGATTATGCGCAGAGGTCCACCCTACCAGCCAACCGCAGATCTACACGCAAGCACACATGAATGCACATACATTTGCACACATCCATAGATAAACTCACCCCAAACTAAACCAAATTCCAAGAAATCGAGCCGTGGCAATGTTTGCACACACATGTGATTATGCGCAGAGGTCCACCATACCAGCCAACCTCAGATCTCAACGCAGGAACACATGAATGCACATACATTTGCACACATCCAGAGATAAACTCCCCCTCTGAAACCAAATTCCAAGATATCCAGAAATGGAAATGTTTGCACACACATGTAATTATGTGCAGAGGTCCACCCTACCAGCCAACCTCAGATCTCAACGCAGGAACACATGAATGCACATACATTTGCACACATCCAGAGATAAACTCACCCCAAACTAAACCAAATTCCAAGAAATCGAGCCGTGGCAATGCTTGCACACACATGTGATTATGCGCAGAGGTCCACCCTACCAGCCAACCTCAGATCTACACGCAGGCACACATGAATGCACATACATTTGCACACATCCAGAGATAAACTCACCCCAAAGAATCCAAATTCCAAGAAATCGAGCCGTGGCAATGTTTGCACACACATGTGATTATGCGCAGAGGTCCACCCTACCAGCCAACCTCAGATCTCCACGCAAGCACAGATGAATGCACATACATTTGCACACATCCAGAGATAAACTCCCCCTCAGAAACCAAATTTCAAGAAATCGAGCCGTGGCAATGCTTGCACACACATGTGATTATGCGCAGAGGTCCACCCTACCAGCCAACCTCAGAACTCAGCGCAGGAACACATGAATGCACATACATTTGCACACATCCAGAGATAAACTCACCCCAAAGAAACCAAATTCCAAGAAATCGAGCTGTGGCAATGCTTGCACACACATGTGATTATGCGCAGAGGTCCACCCTACCAGCCAACCTCAGATCTACACGCAGGAACACATGAATGCACATACATTTGCACACATCCAGAGATAAACTCGTCAAGAGAAACCAAATTCCAAGATATCCAGAAATGGAAATGTTTGCACACACATGTAATTATGTGCAGAGGTCCACCCTACCAGCCAACCTCAGATCTCAACGCAGGAACACATGAATGCACATACATTTGCACACATCCATAGATAAACTCCCCCCAAACTAAACCAAATTCCAAGAAATCGAGCCGTGGCAATGCTTGCACACACATGTGATTATGCGCAGAGGTACACCCTACCAGCCAACCTCAGATCTACACGCAGGAACACATGAATGCACATACATTTGCACACATCCAGAGATAAACTCACCCCAAAGAATCCAAATTCCAAGAAATCGAGCTGTGGCAATGTTTGCACACACATGTGATTATGCGCAGAGGTACACCCTACCAGCCAACCTCAGATCTCAACGCAGGAACACATGAATGCACATACATTTGCACACATCCATAGATAAACTCCCCCCAAACTAAACCAAATTCCAAGAAATCGAGCCGTGGCAATGCTTGCACACACATGTGATTATGCGCAGAGGTACACCCTACCAGCCAACCGCAGATCTACACGCAGGCACACATGAATGCACATACATTTGCACACATCCAGAGATAAACTCCCCCTCAGAAACCAAATTCCAAGAAATCGTTACGTGGCAATGCTTGCACACACACGTGATTATGCGCAGAGGTCCACCCTACGAGCCAACCTCAGATCTCAACGCAGGAACACATGAATGCACATACATTTGCACACATCCAGAGATAAACTCAACTCAGAAACCAAATTCCAAGATATCCAGAAATGGAAATGTTTGCACACACATGTAATTATGTGCAGAGGTCCACCCTACCAGCCAACCTCAGATCTCAACGCAGGAACACATGAATGCACATACATTTGCACACATCCATAGATAAACTCACCCCAAACTAAACCAAATTTCAAGAAATCGAGCCGTGGCAATGTTTGCACACACATGTGATTATGCGCAGAGGTCCACCCTACCAGCCAACCTCAGATCTCCACGCAAGCACAGATGGATGCACATACATTTGCACACATCCAGAGATAAACTCCCCTTCAGAAACCAAATTCCAAGAAATCCAGCCGTGGCAATGCTTGCACACACATGTGATTATGCGCAGAGGTACACCCTACCAGCCAACCTCAGATCTCAGCGCAGGAACACATGAATGCACATACATTTGCACACATCCATAGATAAACTCCCCCCAAACTAAACCAAATTCCAAGAAATCGAGCCGTGGCAATGCTTGCACACACATGTTATTATGCGCAGAGGTCCACCCTACCAGCCAACCTCAGATCTCCACGCAAGCACACATGAATGCACATACATTTGCACACATCCAGAGATAAACTCCCCCACAGAAACCAAATTCCAAGAAATCGAGCCGTGGCAATGCTTGCACACACATGTGATTATGCGCAGAGGTACACCCTACCAGCCAACCTCAGATCTCAGCGCAGGAACACATGAATGCACATACATTTGCACACATCCAGAGATAAACTCACCCCAAAGAAACCAAATTCCAAGAAATCGAGCTGTGGCAATGCTTGCACACACATGTGATTATGCGCAGAGGTCCACCCTACCAGCCAACCTCAGATCTCCACGCAAGCACACATGAATGCACATACATTTGCACACATCCAGAGATAAACTCCCCCTCAGAAATCAAATTCCAAGATATCCAGAAATGGAAATGTTTGCACACACATGTAATTATGCGCAGAGGTCCACCCTACCAGCCAACCTCAGATCTCAACGCAGGAACACATGAATGCACATACATTTGCACACATCCAGAGATAAACTCCCCCAAAGAATCCAAATTCCAAGAAATCGAGCCGTGGCAATGCTTGCACACACATGTGATTATGCGCAGAGGTACAGCCTAACAGCCAACCTCAGATCTCCACGCAAGCACACATGAATGCACATACATTTGCACACATCCAGAGATAAACTCCCTTTCAGAAACCAAATTGCAAGAAATCCAGCCGTGGCAATGCTTGCACACACATGTGATTATGCGCAGAGGTCCACCCTACCAGCCAACCTCAGATCTCCACGCAAGCACACATGAATGCACATACATTTGCACACATCCAGAGATAAACTCCCCAACAGAAACCAAATTCCAAGAAATCGAACCGTGGCAATGCTTGCACACACATGTGATTATGCGCAGAGGTCCACCCTACCAGTCAACCTCAGATCTCAACGCAGGAACACATGAATGCACATACATTTGCACACATCCAGAGATAAACTCCCCCTCAGAAACCAAATTCCAAGATATCCAGAAATGGAAATGTTTGCACACACATGTAATTATGCGCAGAGGTGCACCCTACCAGCCAACCTCAGATCTCAACGCAGGAACACATGAATGCACATACATTTGCACACATCCAGAGATAAACTCCCCCTCAGAAACCAAATTCCAAGAAATCGAGCCGTGGCAATGCTTGCACACACATGTGATTATGCGCAGAGGTCCACCCTACCAGCCAACCTCAGATCTCCACGCAAGCACAGATGAATGCACATACATTTGCACACATCCAGAGATAAACTCACCAACAGAAACCAAATTCCAAGAAATCGAGCCGTGGCAATGCTTGCACACACATGTGATTATGCGAAGAGGTCCACCCTACCAGCCAACCTCAGATCTCCATGCAAGCACAGATGAATGCACATACATTTGCACACATCCAGAGATAAACTCCCCAACAGAAACCAAATTCCAAGAAATCGAGCCGTGGCAATGCTTGCACACACATGTGATTATGCGCAGAGGTCCACCCTACCAGCCAACCTCAGATCTCAACGCAGGAACACATGAATGCACATACATTTGCACACATCCAGAGATAAACTCACCCCAAAGAATCCAAATTCCAAGAAATCGAGCCGTGGCAATGTTTGCACACACATGTGATTATGCGCAGAGGTACACCCTACCAGTCAACCTCAGATCTACACGCAGGCACACATGAATGCACATACATTTGCACACATCCAGAGATAAACTCACCCCAAAGAATCCAAATTCCAAGAAATCGAGCCGTGGCAATGTTTGCACACACGTGATTATGCGCAGAGGTCCACCCTACCAGCCAACCTCAGATCTCCACGCAAGCACAGATGAATGCACATACATTTGCACACATCCAGAGATAAACTCCCTCTCAGAAACCAAATTTCAAGAAATCGAGCCGTGGCAATGCTTGCACACACATGTGATTATGCGCAGAGGTCCACCCTACCAGCCAACCTCAGAACTCAGCGCAGGAACACATGAATGCACATACATTTGCACACATCCAGAGATAAACTCACCCCAAAGAAACCAAATTCCAAGAAATCGAGCTGTGGCAATGCTTGCACACACATGTGATTATGCGCAGAGGTCCACCCTACCAGCCGACCTCAGGTCTCAACGCAGGAACACATGAATGCACATACATTTGCACACATCCAGAGATAAACTCACCCCAAAGAAACCAAATTCCAAGAAATCGAGCCGTGGCAATGTTTGCACACACATGTGATTATGCACAGAGGTCCACCCTGCCAGCCAACCTCAGATCTACACGCAGGCACACATGAATGCACATACATTTGCACACATCCAGAGATAAACTCACCCCAAAGAATCCAAATTCCAAAAAATCGAGCCGTGGCAATTCTTGCACACACATGTGATTATGCGCAGAGGTCCACCGTACCAGCCAACCTCAGATCTCAACGCAGGAACACATGAATGCACATACATTTGCACACATCCATAGATAAACTCCCCCTCAGAAACCAAATTCCAAGATATCCAGAAATGGAAATGTTTGCACACACATGTGATTATGCGCAGAGGTCCACCCTACCAGCCAACCTCAGATCTCAACGCAGGAACACATGAATGCACATACATTTGCACACATCCAGAGATAAACTCCCCCTCAGAAACCAAATTCCAAGAAATCGAGCCGTGGCAATGCTTGCACACACATGTGATTATGCGCAGAGGTCCACCCTACCAGCCAACCTCAGATCTCCACGCAAGCACAGATGAATGCACATACATTTGCACACATCAAGAGATAAACTCCCCCTCAGAAACCAAATTTCAAGAAATCGAGCCGTGGCAATGCTTGCACACACATGTGATTATGCGCAGAGGTCCACCCTACCAGCCAACCTCAGATCTCAGCGCAGGAACACATGAATGCACATACATTTGCACACATCCAGAAATAAACTCCCCTTCAGAAACCAAATTCCAAGAAATCGAGCCGTGGCAATGCTTGCACACACATGTGATTATGCGCAGAGGTCCACCCTACCAGCCGACCTCAGATCTCAACGCAGGAACACATGAATGCACATACATTTGCACACATCCAGAAATAAACTCCCCTTCAGAAACCAAATTCCAAGAAATCGAGCCGTGGCAATGTTTGCACACACATGTGATTATGCGCAGAGGTCCACCCTACCAGCCAACCTCAGATCTACACGCAGGAACACATGAATGCACATATATTTGCACACATCCAGAGATAAACTCCCCTTCAGAAACCAAATTCCAAGAAATCCAGCCGTGGCAATGCTTGCACACACATGTGATTATGCGCAGAGGTCCACCGTACCAGCCAACCTCAGATCTACACGCAGGCACACATGAATGCACATACATTTGCACACATCCAGAGATAAACTCACCCCAAAGAATCCAAATTCCAAAAAATCGAGCCGTGGCAATGCTTGCACACACATGTGATTATGCGCAGAGGTCCACCGTACCAGCCAACCTCAGATCTCAACGCAGGAACACATGAATGCACATACATTTGCACACATCCAGAGATAAACTCCCCCTCAGAAACCAAATTCCAAGAAATCGAGCCGTGGCAATGCTTGCACACACATGTGATTATGCGCAGAGGTACACCCTACCAGCCGACCTCAGATCTCCACGCAAGCACACATGAATGCACATACATTTGCACACATCCAGAGATAAACTCCCCCTCAGAAACCAAATTCCAAGAAATCGAGCCGTGGCAATGCTTGCACACACATGTTATTATGCACAGAGGTCCACCCTACCAGCCAACCTCAGATCTCAACGCAGGAACACATGAATGCACATACTTTTGCACACATCCAGAGATAAACTCCCCTTCAGAAACCAAATTCCAAGAAATCGAGCCGTGGCAATGCTTGCACACACATGTGATTATGCGCAGAGGTCCACCCTACCAGCCAACCTCAGATCTCAGCGCAGGAACACATGAATGCACATACATTTGCACACATCCATAGATAAACTCACC
Organism: Copadichromis virginalis; assembly: GCF_057382275.1. Lineage (NCBI taxonomy): Eukaryota > Metazoa > Chordata > Actinopteri > Cichliformes > Cichlidae > Copadichromis > Copadichromis virginalis. The sequence continues at coordinate 674,364 of NC_140628.1, forward strand.
CCAAACTAAACCAAATTCCAAGAAATCCAGCCGTGGCAATGTTTGCACACACATGTGATTATGCGCAGAGGTACACCCTACCAGCCAACCTCAGATCTACACGCAGGCACACATGAATGCACATACATTTGCACACATCCAGAGATAAACTCGCCAAGAGAAACCAAATTCCAAGATATCCAGAAATGGAAATGTTTGCACACACATGTAATTATGCGCAGAGGTCCACCCTACCAGCCAACCTCAGATCTCCACGCAAGCACAGATGAATGCACATACATTTGCACACATCCAGAGATAAACTCCCCAAGAGAAACCAAATTCCAAGAAATCGAGCCGTGGCAATGTTTGCACACACATGTGATTATGCGCAGAGGTCCACCCTACCAGCCAACCTCAGATCTCCACGCAAGCACACATGAATGCACATACATTTGCACACATCCAGAGATAAACTCCCCCTCAGAAACCAAATTCCAAGAAATCGAGCCGTGGCAATGTTTGCACACACATGTGATTATGCGCAGAGGTCCACCCTACCAGCCGACCTCAGGTCTCAACGCAGGAACACATGAATGCACATATATTTGCACACATCCAGAGATAAACTCACACCAAATAAACCAAATTCCAAGAAATCGAGCCGTGGCAATGTTTGCACACACATGTGATTATGCACAGAGGTACACCCTGCCAGCCAACCTCAGATCTACACGCAGGCACACATGAATGCACATACATTTGCACACATCCAGAGATAAACTCCCCCTCAGAAACCAAATTTCAAGATATCCAGAAATGGAAATGTTTGCACACACATGTAATTATGCACAGAGGTACACCCTGCCAGCCAACCTCAGATCTACACGCAGGCACAGATGAATGCACATACATTTGCACACATCCATAGATAAACTCACCCCAAACTAAACCAAATTCCAAGAAATCCAGCCGTGGCAATGTTTGCACACACATGTGATTATGCGCAGAGGTACACCCTACCAGCCAACCTCAGATCTACACGCAGGCACACATGAATGCACATACATTTGCACACATCCAGAGATAAACTCGCCAAGAGAAACCAAATTCCAAGATATCCAGAAATGGAAATGTTTGCACACACATGTAATTATGCGCAGAGGTCCACCCTACCAGCCAACCTCAGATCTCCACGCAAGCACAGATGAATGCACATACATTTGCACACATCCAGAGATAAACTCCCCAAGAGAAACCAAATTCCAAGAAATCGAGCCGTGGCAATGTTTGCACACACATGTGATTATGCGCAGAGGTCCACCCTACCAGCCAACCTCAGATCTCCACGCAAGCACACATGAATGCACATACATTTGCACACATCCAGAGATAAACTCCCCCTCAGAAACCAAATTCCAAGAAATCGAGCCGTGGCAATGTTTGCACACACATGTGATTATGCACAGAGGTACACCCTGCCAGCCAACCTCAGATCTACACGCAGGCACACATGAATGCACATACATTTGCACACATCCAGAGATAAACTCCCCCTCAGAAACCAAATTTCAAGATATCCAGAAATGGAAATGTTTGCACACACATGTAATTATGCACAGAGGTACACCCTGCCAGCCAACCTCAGATCTACACGCAGGCACAGATGAATGCACATACATTTGCACACATCCAGAGATAAACTCCCCCTCAGAAACCAAATTTCAAGAAATCGAGCCGTGGCAATGCTTGCACACACATGTGATTATGCGCAGAGGTCCACCCTACCAGCCAACCTCAGATCTACACGCAGGAACACATGAATGCACATATATTTGCACACATCCAGAGATAAACTCCCCTTCAGAAACCAAATTGCAAGAAATCGAGCCGTGGCAATGCTTGCACACACATGTGATTATGCGCAGAGGTCCACCCTACCAGCCAACCTCAGATCTACACGCAGGCACACATGAATGCACATACATTTGCACACATCCAGAGATAAACTCCCCCTCAGAAACCAAATTCCAAGATATCCAGAAATGGAAATGTTTGCACACACATGTAATTATGCGCAGAGGTCCACCCTACCAGCCAACCTCAGATCTCCACGCAAGCACAGATGAATGCACATACATTTGCACACATCCAGAGATAAACTCCCCAAGAGAAACCAAATTCCAAGAAATCGAGCCGTGGCAATGTTTGCACACACATGTGATTATGCGCAGAGGTCCACCCTACCAGCCAACCTCAGATCTCCACGCAAGCACACATGAATGCACATACATTTGCACACATCCAGAGATAAACTCCCCCTCAGAAACCAAATTCCAAGAAATCGAGCCGTGGCAATGTTTGCACACACATGTGATTATGCGCAGAGGTCCACCCTACCAGCCGACCTCAGGTCTCAACGCAGGAACACATGAATGCACATATATTTGCACACATCCAGAGATAAACTCACACCAAATAAACCAAATTCCAAGAAATCGAGCCGTGGCAATGTTTGCACACACATGTGATTATGCACAGAGGTACACCCTGCCAGCCAACCTCAGATCTACACGCAGGCACACATGAATGCACATACATTTGCACACATCCAGAGATAAACTCCCCCTCAGAAACCAAATTTCAAGATATCCAGAAATGGAAATGTTTGCACACACATGTAATTATGCACAGAGGTACACCCTGCCAGCCAACCTCAGATCTACACGCAGGCACAGATGAATGCACATACATTTGCACACATCCAGAGATAAACTCCCCCTCAGAAACCAAATTTCAAGAAATCGAGCCGTGGCAATGCTTGCACACACATGTGATTATGCGCAGAGGTCCACCCTACCAGCCAACCTCAGATCTCCACGCAAGCACAGATGAATGCACATACATTTGCACACATCCAGAGATAGACTCCCCAACAGAAACCAAATTCCAAGAAATCGAGCCGTGGCAATGCTTGCACACACATGTGATTATGCGCAGAGGTCCACCCTACCAGCCAACCTCAGATCTCAGCGCAGGAACACATGAATGCACATACATTTGCACATATCCAGAGATAAACTCCCCAACAGAAACCAAATTCCAAGAAATCGAGCCGTGGCAATGTTTGCACACACATGTGATTATGCGCAGAGGTCCACCCTACCAGCCGACCTCAGGTCTCAACGCAGGAACACATGAATGCACATATATTTGCACACATCCAGAGATAAACTCACCCCAAAGAAACCAAATTCCAAGAAATCGAGCCGTGGCAATGTTTGCACACACATGTGATTATGCACAGAGGTCCACCCTGCCAGCCAACCTCAGATCTACACGCAGGCACACATGAATGCACATACATTTGCACACATCCAGAGATAAACTCACCCCAAAGAAACCAAATTCCAAAAAATCGAGCCGTGGCAATGCTTGCACACACATGTGATTATGCGCAGAGGTCCACCGTACCAGCCAACCTCAGATCTCAACGCAGGAACACATGAATGCACATACATTTGCACACATCCAGAGATAAACTCCCCTTCAGAAACCAAATTCCAAGAAATCGAGCCGTGGCAATGCTTGCACACACATGTGATTATGCGCAGAGGTCCACCCTACCAGCCAACCTCAGATCTCCACGCAAGCACACATGAATGCACATACATTTGCACACATCCAGAGATAGACTCCCCCCAAAGAAACCAAATTCCAAGAAATCGAGCCGTGGCAATGTTTGCACACACATGTGATTATGCACAGAGGTACACCCTGCCAGCCAACCTCAGATCTACACGCAGGCACACATGAATGCACATACATTTGCACACATCCAGAGATAAACTCCCCTTCAGAAACCAAATTCCAAGAAATCGAGCCGTGGCAATGCTTGCACACACATGTGATTATGTGCAGAGGTCCACCCTACCAGCCAACCTCAGATCTCAACGCAGGAACACATGAATGCACATACATTTGCACACATCCAGAGATAAACTCACCCCAAACTAAACCAAATTCCAAGAAATCGAGCCGTGGCAATGTTTGCACACACATGTGATTATGCGCAGAGGTACACCCTACCAGCCAACCTCAGATCTACACGCAGGCACACATGAATGCACATACATTTGCACACATCCAGAGATAAACTCCCCCAAAGAAACCAAATTCCAAGAAATCGAGCCGTGGCAATGCTTGCACACACATGTGATTATGCGCAGAGGTCCACCCTACCAGCCAACCTCAGATCTCCACGCAAGCACAGATGAATGCACATACATTTGCACACATCCAGAGATAAACTCCCCAACAGAAACCAAATTCCAAGAAATCGAGCCGTGGCAATGCTTGCACACACATGTGATTATGCGCAGAGGTACACCCTGCCAGCCAACCTCAGGTCTCAACGCAGGAACACATGAATGCACATACATTTGCACACATCCAGAGATAAACTCCCCCTCAGAAACCAAATTTCAAGAAATCGAGCCGTGGCAATGCTTGCACACACATGTGATTATGCGCAGAGGTCCACCCTACCAGCCAACCTCAGATCTACACGCAGGAACACATGAATGCACATACATTTGCACACATCCAGAGATAAACTCCCCCTCAGAAACCAAATTCCAAGAAATCGAGCCGTGGCAATGTTTGCACACACATGTGATTATGCGCAGAGGTACACCCTACCAGCCAACCTCAGATCTCCACGCAAGCACACATGAATGCACATACATTTGCACACATCCAGAGATAAACTCACCCCAAAGAATCCAAATTCCAAGAAATCGAGCCGTGGCAATGCTTGCACACACATGTGATTATGCGCAGAGGTCCACCCTACCAGCCGACCTCAGGTCTCAACGCAGGAACACATGAATGCACATATATTTGCACACATCCAGAGATAAACTCACCCCAAACTAAACCAAATTCCAAGAAATCCAGCCGTGGCAATGTTTGCACACACATGTGATTATGTGCAGAGGTCCACCCTACCAGCCAACCTCAGATCTACACGCAGGAACACATGAATGCACATACATTTGCACACATCCAGAGATAAACTCCCCCTCAGAAACCAAATTCCAAGATATCCAGAAATGGAAATGTTTGCACACACATGTAATTATGCGCAGAGGTACACCCTACCAGCCAACCTCAGATCTCCACGCAAGCACAGATGAATGCACATACATTTGCACACATCCAGAGATAAACTCCCCCTCAGAAACCAAATTCCAAGAAATCGAGCCGTGGCAATGCTTGCACACACATGTTATTATGCGCAGAGGTACACCCTACCAGCCAACCTCAGATCTCCACGCAAGCACAGATGAATGCACATACATTTGCACACATCCAGAGATAAACTCCCCAACAGAAACCAAATTCCAAGAAATCGAGCCATGGCAATGCTTGCACACACATGTGATTATGCGCAGAGGTCCACCCTACCAGCCAACCTCAGATCTCAACGCAGGAACACATGAATGCACATACATTTGCACACATCCAGAGATAAACTCCCCCTCAGAAACCAAATTTCAAGAAATCGAGCCGTGGCAATGTTTGCACACACATGTGATTATGCGCAGAGGTACACCCTGCCAGCCAACCTCAGATCTACACGCAGGAACACATGAATGCACATACATTTGCACACATCCAGAGATAAACTCACCCCAAAGAATCCAAATTCCAAAAAATCGAGCCGTGGCAATGCTTGCACACACATGTGATTATGCGCAGAGGTACACCCTACCAGCCAACCTCAGGTCTCAACGCAGGAACACATGAATGCACATACATTTGCACACATCCAGAGATAAACTCACCCCAAAGAATCCAAATTCCAAGAAATCGAGCTGTGACAATGCTTGCACACACATGTTATTATGCGCAGAGGTCCACCCTACCAGCCAACCTCAGATCTCCACGCAAGCACAGATGAATGCACATACATTTGCACACATCCAGAGATAAACTCACCCCAAAGAATCCAAATTCCAAAAAATCGAGCCGTGGCAATGCTTGCACACACATGTGATTATGCGCAGAGGTCCACCGTACCAGCCAACCTCAGATCTCAACGCAGGAACACATGAATGCACATACATTTGCACACATCCAGAGATAAACTCCCCTTCAGAAACCAAATTCCAAGAAATCGAGCCGTGGCAATGCTTGCACACACATGTTATTATGCGCAGAGGTCCACCCTACCAGCCAACCTCAGATCTCAACGCAGGCACACATGAATGCACATATATTTGCACACATCCAGAGATAAACTCCCCAACAGAAACCAAATTCCAAGAAATCGAGCCGTGGCAATGTTTGTACACACATGTGATTATGCACAGAGGTACACCCTGCCAGCCAACCTCAGATCTACACGCAGGCACACATGAATGCACATACATTTGCACACATCCAGAGATAAACTCACCCCAAAGAATCCAAATTCCAAAAAATCGAGCCGTGGCAATGTTTGCACACACATGTGATTATGCGCAGAGGTCCACCGTACCAGCCAACCTCAGATCTCAACGCAGGAACACATGAATGCACATACATTTGCACACATCCAGAGATAAACTCCCCTTCAGAAACCAAATTCCAAGAAATCCAGCTGTGGCAATGCTTGCACACACATGTGATTATGCGCAGAGGTCCACCCTACCAGCCAACCTCAGATCTCCACGCAAGCACAGATGAATGCACATACATTTGCACACATCCAGAGATAAACTCCCCTTCAGAAACCAAATTTCAAGAAATCCAGCCGTGGCAATGCTTGCACACACATGTGATTATGCGCAGAGGTACACCCTACCAGCCGACCTCAGATCTCAATGCAGGAACACATGAATGCACATACATTTGCACACATCCAGAGATAAACTCACCCCAAAGAATCCAAATTCCAAGAAATCGAGCCGTGGCAATGCTTGCACACACATGTGATTATGCGCAGAGGTCCACCCTACCAGCCGACCTCAGATCTCAACGCAGGAACACATGAATGCACATACATTTGCACACATCCAGAGATAAACTCCCCAAGAGAAACCAAATTCCAAGAAATCGAGCCGTGGCAATGTTTGCACACACATGTGATTATGCGCAGAGGTCCACCCTACCAGCCGACCTCAGATCTCAACGCAGGAACACATGAATGCACATATATTTGCACACATCCAGAGATAAACTCCCCCTCAGAAACCAAATTCCAAGAAATCGAGCCGTGGCAATGTTTGCACACACATGTGATTATGCGCAGAGGTCCACCCTACCAGCCGACCTCAGGTGTCAACGCAGGAACACATGAATGCACATACATTTGCACACATCCAGAGATAAACTCACCCCAAAGAATCCAAATTCCAAGAAATCGAGCCGTGGCAATGCTTGCACACACATGTGATTATGCGCAGAGGTCCACCCTACCAGCCAACCTCAGATCTCAACGCAGGAACACATGAATGCACATACATTTGCACACATCCAGAGATAAACTCCCCAAGAGAAACCAAATTCCAAGAAATCGAGCCGTGGCAATGTTTGCACACACATGTGATTATGCGCAGAGGTCCACCCTACCAGCCAACCTCAGATCTCCACGCAAGCACAGATGAATGCACATACATTTGCACACATCCAGAGATAAACTCCCCCTCAGAAACCAAATTTCAAGAAATCCAGCCGTGGCAATGTTTGCACACACATGTGATTATACGCAGAGGTCCACCCTACCAGCCAACCTCAGATCTACACGCAAGCACACATGAATGCACATACATTTGCACACATCCAGAGATAAACTCCACAAGAGAAACCAAATTCCAAGAAATCGAGCCGTGGCAATGCTTGCACACACATGTGATTATGCGCAGAGGTCCATCCTGCCAGCCAACCTCAGATCTACACGCAGGCACACATGAATGCACATACATTTGCACACATCCAGAGATAAACTCACCCCAAAGAATCCAAATTCCAAAAAATCGAGCCGTGGCAATGCTTGCACACACATGTGATTATGCGCAGAGGTCCACCGTACCAGCCAACATCAGATCTCCACGCAAGCACACATTAATGCACATACATTTGCACACATCCAGAGATAAACTCCCCAACAGAAACCAAATTCCAAGAAATCGAGCCGTGGCAATGTTTGCACACACATGTGATTATGCGCAGAGGTCCACCCTACCAGCCGACCTCAGGTCTCAACGCAGGAACACATGAATGCACATATATTTGCAGACATCCAGAGATAAACTCACCCCAAAGAAACCAAATTCCAAAAAATCGAGCCGTGGCAATGCTTGCACACACATGTGATTATGCGCAGAGGTCCACCGTACCAGCCAACCTCAGATCTACACGCAGGCACACATGAATGCACATACATTTGCACACATCCAGAGATAAACTCACCCCAAAGAAACCAAATTCCAAGAAATCGAGCCGTGGCAATGTTTGCACACACATGTGATTATGCGCAGAGGTACACCCTGCCAGCCAACCTCAGATCTACACGCAGGCACACATGAATGCACATACATTTGCACACATCCAGAGATAAACTCACCCCAAAGAATCCAAATTCCAAGAAATCGAGCCGTGGCAATGCTTGCACACACATGTGATTATGCGCAGAGGTCCACCCTACCAGCCGACCTCAGGTCTCAACGCAGGAACACATGAATGCACATACATTTGCACACATCCAGAGATAAACTCCACAAGAGAAACCAAATTCCAAGAAATCGAGCCGTGGCAATGCTTGCACACACATGTGATTATGCGCAGAGGTCCACCCTACCAGCCAACCTCAGATCTCCACGCAAGCACAGATGAATGCACATACATTTGCACACATCCAGAGATAAACTCCCCCTCAGAAACCAAATTTCAAGAAATCGAGCCGTGGCAATGCTTGCACACACATGTGATTATGCGCAGAGGTACACCCTGCCAGCCAACCTCAGATCTACACGCAGGCACACATGAATGCACATACATTTGCACACATCCAGAGATAAACTCACCCCAAAGAATCCAAATTCCAAAAAATCGAGCCGTGGCAATGTTTGCACACACATGTGATTATGCGCAGAGGTCCACCCTACCAGCCAACCTCAGATCTCAACGCAGGAACACATGAATGCACATACATTTGCACACATCCAGAGATAAACTCCCCTTCAGAAACCAAATTCCAAGAAATCGAGCCGTGGCAATGCTTGCACACACATGTGATTATGCGCAGAGGTCCACCCTACCAGCCGACCTCAGATCTCCGCGCAAGCACAGATGAATGCACATACATTTGCACACATCCAGAGATAAACTCCCCTTCAGAAACCAAATTTCAAGAAATCCAGCCGTGGCAATGCTTGCACACACATGTGATTATGCGCAGAGGTCCACCCTACCAGCCAACCTCAGGTCTCAACGCAGGAACACATGAATGCACATATATTTGCACACATCCAGAGATAAACTCACCCCAAAGAAACCAAATTCCAAGAAATCGAGCCGTGGCAATGTTTGCACACACATGTGATTATGCGCAGAGGTACACCCTGCCAGCCAACCTCAGATCTACACGCAGGCACACATGAATGCACATACATTTGCACACATCCAGAGATAAACTCACCCCAAAGAAACCAAATTCCAAAAAATCGAGCCGTGGCAATGCTTGCACACACATGTGATTATGCGCAGAGGTACACCCTGCCAGCCAACCTCAGATCTACACGCAGGCACACATGAATGCACATACATTTGCACACATCCAGAGATAAACTCCCCTTCAGAAACCACATTCCAAGAAATCGAGCCGTGGCAATGTTTGCACACACATGTGATTATGCGCAGAGGTCCACCCTACCAGCCGACCTCAGGTCTCAACGCAGGAACACATGAATGCACATACATTTGCACACATCCAGAGATAAACTCCCCCTCAGAAACCAAATTTCAAGAAATCCAGCTGTGGCAATGCTTGCACACACATGTGATTATGCGCAGAGGTCCACCCTACCAGCCGACCTCAGATCTCCGCGCAAGCACAGATGAATGCACATACATTTGCACACATCCAGAGATAAACTCACCCCAAAGAATCCAAATTCCAAAAAATCGAGCCGTGGCAATGCTTGCACACACATGTGATTATGCGCAGAGGTCCACCCTACCAGCCAACCTCAGATCTCCACGCAAGCACAGATGAATGCACATACATTTGCACACATCCAGAGATAAACTCCCCCTCAGAAACCAAATTTCAAGAAATCGAGCCGTGGCAATGTTTGCACACACATGTGATTATGCGCAGAGGTACACCCTGCCAGCCAACCTCAGATCTACACGCAGGCACACATGAATGCACATACATTTGCACACATCCAGAGATAAACTCCCCAAGAGAAACCAAATTCCAAGAAATCGAGCCGTGGCAATGTTTGCACACACATGTGATTATGCGCAGAGGTCCACCCTACCAGCCAACCTCAGATCTCAACGCAGGAACACATGAATGCACATACATTTGCACACATCCAGAGATAAACTCCCCAAGAGAAACCAAATTCCAAGAAATCGAGCCGTGGCAATGCTTGCACACACATGTGATTATGCGCAGAGGTCCACCCTACCAGCCAACCTCAGGTCTCAACGCAGGAACACATGAATGCACATATATTTGCACACATCCAGAGATAAACTCACCCCAAAGAAACCAAATTCCAAGAAATCGAGCCGTGGCAATGTTTGCACACACATGTGATTATGCGCAGAGGTACACCCTGCCAGTCAACCTCAGATCTACACGCAGGCACACATGAATGCACATACATTTGCACACATCCAGAGATAAACTCACCCCAACGAATCCAAATTCCAAGAAATCGAGCCGTGGCAATGTTTGCACACACATGTGATTATGCGCAGAGGTCCACCCTACCAGCCGACCTCAGGTCTCAACGCAGGCACACGTGAATGCACATATATTTGCACACATCCAGAGATAAACTCACCAAGAGAAACCAAATTCCAAGAAATCGAGCCGTGGCAATGCTTGCACACACATGTGATTATGCGCAGAGGTCCACCCTACCAGCCGACCTCAGGTCTCAACGCAGGCACACGTGAATGCACATATATTTGCACATATCCAGAGATAAACTCCCCCTCAGAAACCAAATTCCAAGAAATCGAGCCGTGGCAATGCTTGCACACACATGTGATTATGCGCAGAGGTACACCCTACCAGCCAACCTCAGATCTCCACGCAAGCACACATGAATGCACATACATTTGCACACATCCAGAGATAAACTCCCCCAGAGAAACCAAATTCTAAGATATCGAGCCGTGGCAATGCTTGCACACACATGTGATTATGCGCAGAGGTCCACCCTACCAGCCGACCTCAGATCTCAACGCAGGAACACATGAATGCACATACATTTGCACAACTCCAGAGATAAACTCCCCCTCAGAAACCAAATTCCAAGAAATCGAGCCGTGGCAATGTTTGCACACACATGTGATTATGCGCAGAGGTACACCCTACCAGCCAACCTTTGATCTACACGCAGGCACACATGAATGCACATACATTTGCACACATCCAGAGATAAACTCACCCCAAAGAATCCAAATTCCAACAAAATCGAGCCGTGGCAATGTTTGCACACACATGTGATTATGCGCAGAGGTCCACCCTACCAGCCAACCTCAGATCTCAACGCAGGAACACATGAATGCACATACATTTGCACACATCTAGAGATAAACTCACCCCAAAGAAACCAAATTCCAAGAAATCGAGCCGTGGCAATGCTTGCACACACATGTGATTATGCGCAGAGGTCCACCCTACCAGCCAACCTCAGATCTCCACGCAAGCACAGATGAATGCACATACATTTGCACACATCCAGAGATAAACTCCCCAACAGAAACCAAATTCCAAGAAATCGAGCTGTGGCAATGCTTGCACACACATGTGATTATGCGCAGAGGTCCACCCTACCAGCCAACCTCAGATCTCCGCGCAAGCACAGATGAATGCACATACATTTGCACACATCCAGAGATAAACTCCCCTTCAGAAACCAAATTCCAAGAAATCGAGCCGTGGCAATGCTTGCACACAGGTGATTATGCGCAGAGGTACACCCTACCAGCCGACCTCAGGTCTCAACGCAGGAACACATGAATGCACATACATTTGCACACATCCAGAGATAAACTCACCCCAAAGAAACCAAATTCCAAGAAATCGAGCCGTGGCAATGCTTGCACACACGTGATTATGCACAGAGGTACACCCTGCCAGCCAACCTCAGATCTACACGCAGGCACACATGAATGCACATACATTTGCACACATCCAGAGATAAACTCCCCTTCAGAAACCAAATTCCAAGAAATCGAGCCGTGGCAATGCTTGCACACACATGTTATTATGCGCAGAGGTACACCCTACCAGCCAACCTCAGATCTCCACGCAAGCACAGATGAATGCACATACATTTGCACACATCCAGAGATAAACTCCCCCTCAGAAACCAAATTCCAAGATATCCAGAAATGGAAATGTTTGCACACACATGTGATTATGCGCAGAGGTCCACCCTGCCAGCCAACCTCAGATCTCAACGCAGGAACACATGAATGCACATACATTTGCACACATCCAGAGATAAACTCACCCCAAAGAATCCAAATTCCAAAAAATCGAGCCGTGGCAATGCTTGCACACACATGTGATTATGCGCAGAGGTCCACCGTACCAGCCAACCTCAGATCTCAACGCAGGAACACATGAATGCACATACATTTGCACACATCCAGAGATAAACTCCCCCTCAGAAACCAAATTCCAAGAAATCGAGCCGTGGCAATGCTTGCACACACGTGTTATTATGCGCAGAGGTACACCCTACCAGCCAACCTCAGATCTCCACGCAGGCACACATGAATGCACATATATTTGCACACATCCAGAGATAAACTCCCCAACAGAAACCAAATTCCAAGAAATCGAGCCGTGGCAATGTTTGCACACACATGTGATTATGCGCAGAGGTACACCCTGCCAGCCGACCTCAGGTCTCAACGCAGGAACACATGAATGCACATACATTTGCACACATCCAGAGATAAACTCACCCTAAAGAATCCAAATTCCAAAAAATCGAGCCGTGGCAATGCTTGCACACACATGTGATTATGCGCAGAGGTCCACCCTACCAGCCAACCTCAGATCTCCACGCAGGCACACATGAATGCACATACATTTGCACACATCCAGAGATAAACTCCCCTTCAGAAACCACATTCCAAGAAATCGAGCCGTGGCAATGTTTGCACACACATGTGATTATGCGCAGAGGTCCACCCTGCCAGCCAACCTCAGATCTACACGCAGGCACACATGAATGCACATACATTTGCACACATCCAGAGATAAACTCACCCCAAAGAATCCAAATTCCAAAAAATCGAGCCGTGGCAATGCTTGCACACACATGTGATTATGCGCAGAGGTCCACCGTACCAGCCAACCTCAGATCTCAACGCAGGAACACATGAATGCACATACATTTGCACACATCCAGAGATAAACTCCCCCTCGGAAACCAAATTTCAAGAAATCCAGCTGTGGCAATGCTTGCACACACATGTGATTATGCGCAGAGGTCCACCCTACCAGCCAACCTCAGATCTCAACGCAGGAACACATGAATGCACATACATTTGCACACATCCAGAGATAAACTCCCCCCAAAGGACCCAAATTCCAAGAAATCGAGCCGTGGCAATGTTTGCACACACATGTGATTATGCGCAGAGGTCCACCCTACCAGCCAACCTCAGATCTACACGCAGGCACACATGAATGCACATACATTTGCACACATCCAGAGATAAACTCACCCCAAAGAATCCAAATTCTAAGAAATCGAGCCGTGGCAATGTTTGCACACACATGTGATTATGCGCAGAGGTCCACCCTACCAGCCGACCTCAGGTCTCAACGCAAGCACACATGAATGCACATACATTTGCACACATCCAGAGATAAACTCACCCCAAAGAAACCAAATTGCAAGAAATCCAGCCGTGGCAATGCTTGCACACACATGTGATTATGCGCAGAGGTCCACCCTACCAGCCAACCTCAGATCTCCACGCAAGCACAGATGAATGCACATACATTTGCACACATCCAGAGATAAACTCCCCCTCAGAAACCAAATTCCAAGATATCCAGAAATGGAAATGTTTGCAAACACATGTGATTATGCGCAGAGGTACACCCTACCAGCCAACCTCAGATCTCCACGCAGGCACACATGAATGCACATATATTTGCACACATCCAGAGATAAACTCCCCTTCAGAAACCAAATTCCAAGAAATCGAGCCGTGGCAATGCTTGCACACACATGTGATTATGCGCAGAGGTCCACCCTACCAGCCAACCTCAGATCTCCACGCAAGCACAGATGAATGCACATACATTTGCACACATCCAGAGATAAACTCCCCAACAGAAACCAAATTCCAAGAAATCGAGCCGTGGCAATGTTTGCACACACATGTGATTATGCGCAGAGGTCCACCCTACCAGCCAACCTCAGATCTCCACGCAAGCACACATGAATGCACATACATTTGCACACATCCAGAGATAAACTCCCCTTCAGAAACCAAATTCCAAGAAATCGAGCCGTGGCAATGCTTGCACACACATGTGATTATGCGCAGAGGTCCACCCTACCAGCCAACCTCAGATCTCAACGCAGGAACACATGAATGCACATACATTTGCACACATTCAGAGATAAACTCACCCCAAAGAATCCAAATTCCAAAAAATCGAGCCGTGGCAATGCTTGCACACACATGTGATTATGCGCAGAGGTACACCCTACCAGCCAACCTCAGATCTCAACGCAGGAACACATGAATGCACATACATTTGCACACATCCAGAAATAAACTCCCCCTCAGAAACCAAATTCCAAGAAATCGAGCCGTGGCAATGCTTGCACACACGTGATTATGCGCAGAGGTACACCCTACCAGCCGACCTCAGATCTCAACGCAGGAACACATGAATGCACATACATTTGCACACATCCAGAGATAAACTCCCCCAAAGAATCCAAATTCCAAGAAATCGAGCCGTGGCAATGCTTGCACACACATGTGATTATGCGCAGAGGTCCACCCTACCAGCCAACCTCAGATCTCAACGCAGGAACACATGAATGCACATACATTTGCACACATCCAGAGATAAACTCCCCAAGAGAAACCAAATTCCAAGAAATCGAGCCGTGGCAATGTTTGCACACACATGTGATTATGCGCAGAGGTCCACCCTACCAGCCAACCTCAGATCTCAACGCAGGAACACATGAATGCACATACATTTGCACACATCCAGAGATAAACTCACCCCAAAGAAACCAAATTCCAAGAAATCGAGCCGTGGCAATGTTTGCACACACATGTGATTATGCGCAGAGGTCCACCCTACCAGCCAACCTCAGATCTACACGCAGGCACACATGAATGCACATACATTTGCACACATCCAGAGATAAACTCACCCCAAAGAATCCAAATTCCAAAAAATCGAGCCATGGCAATGCTTGCACACACATGTTATTATGCGCAGAGGTACACCCTACCAGCCAACCTCAGATCTCCACGCAGGCACACATGAATGCACATACATTTGCACACATCCAGAGATAAACTCCCCTTCAGAAACCAAATTCCAAGAAATCGAGCCGTGGCAATGTTTGCACACACATGTGATTATGCGCAGAGGTCCACCCTACCAGCCAACCTCAGATCTACACGCAGGCACACATGAATGCACATACATTTGCACACATCCAGAGATAAACTCACCCCAAAGAATCCAAATTCCAAAAAATCGAGCCATGGCAATGCTTGCACACACATGTTATTATGCGCAGAGGTACACCCTACCAGCCAACCTCAGATCTCCACGCAGGCACACATGAATGCACATACATTTGCACACATCCAGAGATAAACTCCCCCTCAGAAACCAAATTCCAAGATATCCAGAAATGGAAATGTTTGCACACACATGTGATTATGCGCAGAGGTCCACCCTGCCAGCCAACCTCAGATCTCAACGCAGGAACACATGAATGCACATACATTTGCACACATCCAGAGATAAACTCCCCTTCAGAAACCAAATTCCAAGAAATCGAGCCGTGGCAATGTTTGCACACACATGTGATTATGCGCAGAGGTCCACCCTACCAGCCGACCTCAGGTCTCAACGCAGGAACACATGAATGCACATATATTTGCACACATCCAGAGATAAACTCACCCCAAAGAAACCAAATTCCAAAAAATCGAGCCGTGGCAATGCTTGCACACACATGTGATTATGCGCAGAGGTACACCCTGCCAGCCGACCACAGGTCTCAACGCAGGAACACATGAATGCACATATATTTGCACACATCCAGAGATAAACTCACCCCAAAGAAACCAAATTCCAAGAAATCGAGCCGTGGCAATGTTTGCACACACATGTGATTATGCGCAGAGGTCCACCCTACCAGTCAACCTCAGATCTACACGCAGGCACACATGAATGCACATACATTTGCACACATCCAGAGATAAACTCCCCCTCAGAAACCAAATTCCAAGAAATCGAGCTGTGGCAATGCTTGCACACACATGTGATTATGCGCAGAGGTCCACCCTGCCAGCCAACCTCAGATCTACACGCAGGCACACATGAATGCACATACATTTGCACACATCCAGAGAAAAACTCCCCCTCAGAAACCAAATTCCAAGAAATCGAGCTGTGGCAATGCTTGCACACACATGTGATTATGCGCAGAGGTACACCCTGCCAGCCGACCTCAGGTCTCAACGCAGGAACACATGAATGCACATATATTTGCAGACATCCAGAGATAAACTCACCCCAAAGAAACCAAATTCCAAAAAATCGAGCCGTGGCAATGCTTGCACACACATGTGATTATGCGCAGAGGTACACCCTGCCAGCCAACCTCAGATCTACACGCAGGCACACATGAATGCACATACATTTGCACACATCCAGAGATAAACTCACCCCAAAGAAACCAAATTCCAAGAAATCGAGCCGTGGCAATGTTTGCACACACATGTGATTATGCGCAGAGGTACACCCTGCCAGCCAACCTCAGATCTACACGCAGGCACACATGAATGCACATACATTTGCACACATCCAGAGATAAACTCACCCCAAAGAATCCAAATTCCAAAAAATCGAGCCGTGGCAATGCTTGCACACACATGTGATTATGCGCAGAGGTCCACCGTACCAGCCAACCTCAGATCTCAATGCAGGAACACATGAATGCACATACATTTGCACACATCCAGAGATAAACTCCACAAGAGAAACCACATTCCAAGAAATCGAGCCGTGGCAATGCTTGCACACACATGTGATTATGCGCAGAGGTCCACCCTACCAGCCGACCTCAGGTCTCAACGCAGGAACACATGAATGCACATACATTTGCACACATCCAGAGATAAACTCCACAAGAGAAACCAAATTCCAAGAAATCGAGCCGTGGCAATGCTTGCACACACATGTGATTATGCGCAGAGGTACACCCTGCCAGCCAACCTCAGATCTCAACGCAGGAACACATGAATGCACATACATTTGCACACATCCAGAGATAAACTCACCCCAAAGAATCCAAATTCCAAAAAATCGAGCCGTGGCAATGCTTGCACACACATGTGATTATGCGCAGAGGTCCACCCTACCAGCCAACCTCAGATCTCCGCGCAAGCACAGATGAATGCACATACATTTGCACACATCCAGAGATAAACTCCCCCTCAGAAACCAAATTTCAAGAAATCGAGCCGTGGCAATGTTTGCACACACATGTGATTATGCGCAGAGGTACACCCTGCCAGCCAACCTCAGATCTACACGCAGGCACACATGAATGCACATACATTTGCACACATCCAGAGATAAACTCCCCAAGAGAAACCAAATTCCAAGAAATCGAGCCGTGGCAATGTTTGCACACACATGTGATTATGCGCAGAGGTCCACCCTACCAGCCAACCTCAGATCTCAACGCAGGAACACATGAATGCACATACATTTGCACACATCCAGAGATAAACTCCCCAAGAGAAACCAAATTCCAAGAAATCGAGCCGTGGCAATGCTTGCACACACATGTGATTATGCGCAGAGGTCCACCCTACCAGCCAACCTCAGGTCTCAACGCAGGAACACATGAATGCACATATATTTGCACACATCCAGAGATAAACTCACCCCAAAGAAACCAAATTCCAAGAAATCGAGCCGTGGCAATGTTTGCACACACATGTGATTATGCGCAGAGGTACACCCTGCCAGCCAACCTCAGATCTACACGCAGGCACACATGAATGCACATACATTTGCACACATCCAGAGATAAACTCACCCCAACGAATCCAAATTCCAAGAAATCGAGCCGTGGCAATGTTTGCACACACATGTGATTATGCGCAGAGGTCCACCCTACCAGCCGACCTCAGGTCTCAACGCAGGCACACGTGAATGCACATATATTTGCACACATCCAGAGATAAACTCACCAAGAGAAACCAAATTCCAAGAAATCGAGCCGTGGCAATGCTTGCACACACATGTGATTATGCGCAGAGGTCCACCCTACCAGCCGACCTCAGGTCTCAACGCAGGCACACGTGAATGCACATATATTTGCACATATCCAGAGATAAACTCCCCCTCAGAAACCAAATTCCAAGAAATCGAGCCGTGGCAATGCTTGCACACACATGTGATTATGCGCAGAGGTACACCCTACCAGCCAACCTCAGATCTCCACGCAAGCACACATGAATGCACATACATTTGCACACATCCAGAGATAAACTCCCCCAGAGAAACCAAATTCTAAGATATCGAGCCGTGGCAATGCTTGCACACACATGTGATTATGCGCAGAGGTCCACCCTACCAGCCGACCTCAGATCTCAACGCAGGAACACATGAATGCACATACATTTGCACAACTCCAGAGATAAACTCCCCCTCAGAAACCAAATTCCAAGAAATCGAGCCGTGGCAATGCTTGCACACACATGTGATTATGCGCAGAGGTCCACCCTACCAGCCAACCTCAGATCTCCACGCAAGCACAGATGAATGCACATACATTTGCACACATCCAGAGATAAACTCCCCAACAGAAACCAAATTCCAAGAAATCGAGCCGTGGCAATGCTTGCACACACATGTGATTATGCGCAGAGGTCCACCCTACCAGCCAACCTCAGATCTCCGCGCAAGCACAGATGAATGCACATACATTTGCACACATCCAGAGATAAACTCCCCTTCAGAAACCAAATTCCAAGAAATCGAGCCGTGGCAATGCTTGCACACAGGTGATTATGCGCAGAGGTACACCCTACCAGCCGACCTCAGGTCTCAACGCAGGAACACATGAATGCACATACATTTGCACACATCCAGAGATAAACTCACCCCAAAGAAACCAAATTCCAAGAAATCGAGCCGTGGCAATGCTTGCACACACGTGATTATGCACAGAGGTACACCCTGCCAGCCAACCTCAGATCTACACGCAGGCACACATGAATGCACATACATTTGTACACATCCAGAGATAAACTCCCCTTCAGAAACCAAATTCCAAGAAATCGAGCCGTGGCAATGCTTGCACACACATGTTATTATGCGCAGAGGTACACCCTACCAGCCAACCTCAGATCTCCACGCAAGCACAGATGAATGCACATACATTTGCACACATCCAGAGATAAACTCCCCCTCAGAAACCAAATTCCAAGATATCCAGAAATGGAAATGTTTGCACACACATGTGATTATGCGCAGAGGTCCACCCTGCCAGCCAACCTCAGATCTCAACGCAGGAACACATGAATGCACATACATTTGCACACATCCAGAGATAAACTCACCCCAAAGAATCCAAATTCCAAAAAATCGAGCCGTGGCAATGCTTGCACACACATGTGATTATGCGCAGAGGTCCACCGTACCAGCCAACCTCAGATCTCAACGCAGGAACACATGAATGCACATACATTTGCACACATCCAGAGATAAACTCCCCCTCAGAAACCAAATTCCAAGAAATCGAGCCGTGGCAATGCTTGCACACACGTGTTATTATGCGCAGAGGTACACCCTACCAGCCAACCTCAGATCTCCACGCAGGCACACATGAATGCACATATATTTGCACACATCCAGAGATAAACTCCCCAACAGAAACCAAATTCCAAGAAATCGAGCCGTGGCAATGTTTGCACACACATGTGATTATGCGCAGAGGTCCACCCTACCAGCCGACCTCAGGTCTCAACGCAGGAACACATGAATGCACATACATTTGCACACATCCAGAGATAAACTCACCCCAAAGAAACCAAATTCCAAAAAATCGAGCCGTGGCAATGCTTGCACACACATGTGATTATGCGCAGAGGTACACCCTGCCAGCCGACCTCAGGTCTCAACGCAGGAACACATGAATGCACATATATTTGC
Organism: Copadichromis virginalis; assembly: GCF_057382275.1. NCBI lineage: Eukaryota > Metazoa > Chordata > Actinopteri > Cichliformes > Cichlidae > Copadichromis > Copadichromis virginalis. Next base: position 695,041 of record NC_140628.1, read on the forward strand.
ACACATCCAGAGATAAACTCACCCCAAAGAAACCAAATTCCAAGAAATCGAGCCGTGGCAATGTTTGCACACACATGTGATTATGCGCAGAGGTACACCCTGCCAGCCGACCTCAGGTCTCAACGCAGGAACACATGAATGCACATACATTTGCACACATCCAGAGATAAACTCACCCTAAAGAATCCAAATTCCAAAAAATCGAGCCGTGGCAATGCTTGCACACACATGTGATTATGCGCAGAGGTCCACCCTACCAGCCAACCTCAGATCTCCACGCAGGCACACATGAATGCACATACATTTGCACACATCCAGAGATAAACTCCCCTTCAGAAACCACATTCCAAGAAATCGAGCCGTGGCAATGTTTGCACACACATGTGATTATGCGCAGAGGTCCACCCTGCCAGCCAACCTCAGATCTACACGCAGGCACACATGAATGCACATACATTTGCACACATCCAGAGATAAACTCACCCCAAAGAATCCAAATTCCAAAAAATCGAGCCGTGGCAATGCTTGCACACACATGTGATTATGCGCAGAGGTCCACCGTACCAGCCAACCTCAGATCTCAACGCAGGAACACATGAATGCACATACATTTGCACACATCCAGAGATAAACTCCCCCTCGGAAACCAAATTTCAAGAAATCCAGCTGTGGCAATGCTTGCACACACATGTGATTATGCGCAGAGGTCCACCCTACCAGCCAACCTCAGATCTCAACGCAGGAACACATGAATGCACATACATTTGCACACATCCAGAGATAAACTCCCCCCAAAGGACCCAAATTCCAAGAAATCGAGCCGTGGCAATGTTTGCACACACATGTGATTATGCGCAGAGGTCCACCCTACCAGCCAACCTCAGATCTACACGCAGGCACACATGAATGCACATACATTTGCACACATCCAGAGATAAACTCACCCCAAAGAATCCAAATTCTAAGAAATCGAGCCGTGGCAATGTTTGCACACACATGTGATTATGCGCAGAGGTCCACCCTACCAGCCGACCTCAGGTCTCAACGCAAGCACACATGAATGCACATACATTTGCACACATCCAGAGATAAACTCACCCCAAAGAAACCAAATTGCAAGAAATCCAGCCGTGGCAATGCTTGCACACACATGTGATTATGCGCAGAGGTCCACCCTACCAGCCAACCTCAGATCTCCACGCAAGCACAGATGAATGCACATACATTTGCACACATCCAGAGATAAACTCCCCCTCAGAAACCAAATTCCAAGATATCCAGAAATGGAAATGTTTGCAAACACATGTGATTATGCGCAGAGGTACACCCTACCAGCCAACCTCAGATCTCCACGCAGGCACACATGAATGCACATATATTTGCACACATCCAGAGATAAACTCCCCTTCAGAAACCAAATTCCAAGAAATCGAGCCGTGGCAATGCTTGCACACACATGTGATTATGCGCAGAGGTCCACCCTACCAGCCAACCTCAGATCTCCACGCAAGCACAGATGAATGCACATACATTTGCACACATCCAGAGATAAACTCCCCAACAGAAACCAAATTCCAAGAAATCGAGCCGTGGCAATGTTTGCACACACATGTGATTATGCGCAGAGGTCCACCCTACCAGCCAACCTCAGATCTCCACGCAAGCACACATGAATGCACATACATTTGCACACATCCAGAGATAAACTCCCCTTCAGAAACCAAATTCCAAGAAATCGAGCCGTGGCAATGCTTGCACACACATGTGATTATGCGCAGAGGTCCACCCTACCAGCCAACCTCAGATCTCAACGCAGGAACACATGAATGCACATACATTTGCACACATTCAGAGATAAACTCACCCCAAAGAATCCAAATTCCAAAAAATCGAGCCGTGGCAATGCTTGCACACACATGTGATTATGCGCAGAGGTACACCCTACCAGCCAACCTCAGATCTCAACGCAGGAACACATGAATGCACATACATTTGCACACATCCAGAAATAAACTCCCCCTCAGAAACCAAATTCCAAGAAATCGAGCCGTGGCAATGCTTGCACACACGTGATTATGCGCAGAGGTACACCCTACCAGCCGACCTCAGATCTCAACGCAGGAACACATGAATGCACATACATTTGCACACATCCAGAGATAAACTCCCCCAAAGAATCCAAATTCCAAGAAATCGAGCCGTGGCAATGCTTGCACACACATGTGATTATGCGCAGAGGTCCACCCTACCAGCCAACCTCAGATCTCAACGCAGGAACACATGAATGCACATACATTTGCACACATCCAGAGATAAACTCCCCAAGAGAAACCAAATTCCAAGAAATCGAGCCGTGGCAATGTTTGCACACACATGTGATTATGCGCAGAGGTCCACCCTACCAGCCAACCTCAGATCTCAACGCAGGAACACATGAATGCACATACATTTGCACACATCCAGAGATAAACTCACCCCAAAGAAACCAAATTCCAAGAAATCGAGCCGTGGCAATGTTTGCACACACATGTGATTATGCGCAGAGGTCCACCCTACCAGCCAACCTCAGATCTACACGCAGGCACACATGAATGCACATACATTTGCACACATCCAGAGATAAACTCACCCCAAAGAATCCAAATTCCAAAAAATCGAGCCATGGCAATGTTTGCACACACATGTGATTATGCGCAGAGGTCCACCCTACCAGCCAACCTCAGATCTACACGCAAGCACACATGAATGCACATACATTTGCACACATCCAGAGATAAACTCCCCTTCAGAAACCAAATTCCAAGAAATCGAGCCGTGGCAATGCTTGCACACACATGTTATTATGCGCAGAGGTACACCCTACCAGCCAACCTCAGATCTCCACGCAAGCACAGATGAATGCACATACATTTGCACACATCCAGAGATAAACTCCCCCTCAGAAACCAAATTCCAAGATATCCAGAAATGGAAATGTTTGCACACACATGTGATTATGCGCAGAGGTCCACCCTGCCAGCCAACCTCAGATCTCAACGCAGGAACACATGAATGCACATACATTTGCACACATCCAGAGATAAACTCCCCTTCAGAAACCAAATTCCAAGAAATCGAGCCGTGGCAATGTTTGCACACACATGTGATTATGCGCAGAGGTCCACCCTACCAGCCGACCTCAGGTCTCAACGCAGGAACACATGAATGCACATATATTTGCACACATCCAGAGATAAACTCACCCCAAAGAAACCAAATTCCAAAAAATCGAGCCGTGGCAATGCTTGCACACACATGTGATTATGCGCAGAGGTACACCCTGCCAGCCGACCACAGGTCTCAACGCAGGAACACATGAATGCACATATATTTGCACACATCCAGAGATAAACTCACCCCAAAGAAACCAAATTCCAAGAAATCGAGCCGTGGCAATGTTTGCACACACATGTGATTATGCGCAGAGGTCCACCCTACCAGTCAACCTCAGATCTACACGCAGGCACACATGAATGCACATACATTTGCACACATCCAGAGATAAACTCCCCCTCAGAAACCAAATTCCAAGAAATCGAGCTGTGGCAATGCTTGCACACACATGTGATTATGCGCAGAGGTCCACCCTGCCAGCCAACCTCAGATCTACACGCAGGCACACATGAATGCACATACATTTGCACACATCCAGAGAAAAACTCCCCCTCAGAAACCAAATTCCAAGAAATCGAGCTGTGGCAATGCTTGCACACACATGTGATTATGCGCAGAGGTACACCCTGCCAGCCGACCTCAGGTCTCAACGCAGGAACACATGAATGCACATATATTTGCAGACATCCAGAGATAAACTCACCCCAAAGAAACCAAATTCCAAAAAATCGAGCCGTGGCAATGCTTGCACACACATGTGATTATGCGCAGAGGTACACCCTGCCAGCCAACCTCAGATCTACACGCAGGCACACATGAATGCACATACATTTGCACACATCCAGAGATAAACTCACCCCAAAGAAACCAAATTCCAAGAAATCGAGCCGTGGCAATGTTTGCACACACATGTGATTATGCGCAGAGGTACACCCTGCCAGCCAACCTCAGATCTACACGCAGGCACACATGAATGCACATACATTTGCACACATCCAGAGATAAACTCACCCCAAAGAATCCAAATTCCAAAAAATCGAGCCGTGGCAATGCTTGCACACACATGTGATTATGCGCAGAGGTCCACCGTACCAGCCAACCTCAGATCTCAATGCAGGAACACATGAATGCACATACATTTGCACACATCCAGAGATAAACTCCACAAGAGAAACCACATTCCAAGAAATCGAGCCGTGGCAATGCTTGCACACACATGTGATTATGCGCAGAGGTCCACCCTACCAGCCGACCTCAGGTCTCAACGCAGGAACACATGAATGCACATACATTTGCACACATCCAGAGATAAACTCCACAAGAGAAACCAAATTCCAAGAAATCGAGCCGTGGCAATGCTTGCACACACATGTGATTATGCGCAGAGGTCCACCCTGCCAGCCAACCTCAGATCTACACGCAGGCACACATGAATGCACATACATTTGCACACATCCAGAGATAAACTCACCCCAAAGAATCCAAATTCCAAAAAATCGAGCCGTGGCAATGCTTGCACACACATGTGATTATGCGCAGAGGTCCACCCTACCAGCCAACCTCAGATCTCCGCGCAAGCACAGATGAATGCACATACATTTGCACACATCCAGAGATAAACTCCCCTTCAGAAACCAAATTTCAAGAAATCCAGCCGTGGCAATGCTTGCACACACATGTGATTATGCGCAGAGGTCCACCCTACCAGCCAACCTCAGATCTCAACGCAGGAACACATGAATGCACATACATTTGCACACATCCAGAGATAAACTCACCCCAAAGAATCCAAATTCCAAGAAATCGAGCCGTGGCAATGTTTGCACACACATGTGATTATGCGCAGAGGTCCACCCTGCCAGCCAACCTCAGATCTACACGCAGGCACACATGAATGCACATACATTTGCACACATCCAGAGATAAACTCCCCTTCAGAAACCACATTCCAAGAAATCGAGCCGTGGCAATGTTTGCACACACATGTGATTATGCGCAGAGGTCCACCCTACCAGCCGACCTCAGGTCTCAACGCAGGAACACATGAATGCACATACATTTGCACACATCCAGAGATAAACTCCCCCTCAGAAACCAAATTTCAAGAAATCCAGCTGTGGCAATGCTTGCACACACATGTGATTATGCGCAGAGGTCCACCCTACCAGCCGACCTCAGATCTCCGCGCAAGCACAGATGAATGCACATACATTTGCACACATCCAGAGATAAACTCCCCCTCAGAAACCAAATTCCAAGAAATCGAGCCGTGGCAATGTTTGCACACACATGTGATTATGCGCAGAGGTACACCCTGCCAGCCAACCTCAGATCTACACGCAGGCACACATGAATGCACATACATTTGCACACATCCAGAGATAAACTCCCCAACAGAAACCAAATTTCAAGAAATCCAGCCGTGGCAATGTTTGCACACACATGTGATTATGCGCAGAGGTCCACCCTACCAGCCAACCTCAGGTCTCAACGCAGGAACACATGAATGCACATATATTTGCACACATCCAGAGATAAACTCCCCAAGAGAAACCAAATTCCAAGAAATCGAGCCGTGGCAATGTTTGCACACACATGTGATTATGCGCAGAGGTCCACCCTACCAGCCAACCTCAGATCTCAACGCAGGAACACATGAATGCACATACATTTGCACACATCCAGAGATAAACTCCCCCTCAGAAACCAAATTCCAAGAAATCGAGCCGTGGCAATGCTTGCACACACATGTGATTATGCGCAGAGGTACACCCTACCAGCCAACCTCAGGTCTCAACGCAGGAACACATGAATGCACATATATTTGCACACATCCAGAGATAAACTCACCCCAAAGAAACCAAATTCCAAGAAATCGAGCCGTGGCAATGTTTGCACACACATGTGATTATGCGCAGAGGTACACCCTGCCAGCCAACCTCAGATCTACACGCAGGCACACATGAATGCACATACATTTGCACACATCCAGAGATAAACTCACCAAGAGAAACCAAATTCCAAGAAATCGAGCCGTGGCAATGCTTGCACACACATGTGATTATGCGCAGAGGTACACCCTACCAGCCAACCTCAGATCTCCACGCAAGCACACATGAATGCACATACATTTGCACACATCCAGAGATAAACTCCCCCAGAGAAACCAAATTCTAAGATATCCAGCCGTGGCAATGCTTGCACACACATGTGATTATGCGCAGAGGTACACCCTACCAGCCAACCTCAGATCTCCACGCAAGCACAGATGAATGCACATACATTTGCACACATCCAGAAATAAACTCCCCAACAGAAACCAAATTCCAAGATATCCAGCCGTGGCAATGCTTGCACACACATGTGATTATGCGCAGAGGTCCACCCTACCAGCCAACCTCAGATCTCAACGCAGGAACACATGAATGCACATACATTTGCACACATCTAGAGATAAACTCACCCCAAAGAAACCAAATTCCAAGAAATCGAGCCGTGGCAATGCTTGCACACACATGTGATTATGCGCAGAGGTCCACCCTACCAGCCAACCTCAGATCTCCGCGCAAGCACAGATGAATGCACATACATTTGCACACATCCAGAGATAAACTCCCCTTCAGAAACCAAATTCCAAGAAATCGAGCCGTGGCAATGCTTGCACACAGGTGATTATGCGCAGAGGTACACCCTACCAGCCGACCTCAGGTCTCAACGCAGGAACACATGAATGCACATACATTTGCACACATCCAGAGATAAACTCCCCAAGAGAAACCAAATTCCAAGAAATCGAGCCGTGGCAATGTTTGCACACACATGTGATTATGCGCAGAGGTCCACCCTACCAGCCAACCTCAGATCTCAACGCAGGAACACATGAATGCACATACATTTGCACACATCCAGAGATAAACTCACCCCAAAGAAACCAAATTCCAAGAAATCGAGCCGTGGCAATGTTTGCACACACATGTGATTATGCGCAGAGGTCCACCCTGCCAGCCAACCTCAGATCTACACGCAGGCACACATGAATGCACATACATTTGCACACATCCAGAGATAAACTCCCCTTCAGAAACCAAATTCCAAGAAATCGAGCCGTGGCAATGCTTGCACACACATGTTATTATGCGCAGAGGTACACCCTACCAGCCAACCTCAGATCTCCACGCAAGCACAGATGAATGCACATACATTTGCACACATCCAGAGATAAACTCCCCCTCAGAAACCAAATTCCAAGATATCCAGAAATGGAAATGTTTGCACACACATGTGATTATGCGCAGAGGTCCACCCTGCCAGCCAACCTCAGATCTCAACGCAGGAACACATGAATGCACATACATTTGCACACATCCAGAGATAAACTCACCCCAAAGAATCCAAATTCCAAAAAATCGAGCCGTGGCAATGCTTGCACACACATGTGATTATGCGCAGAGGTCCACCCTACCAGCCAACCTCAGATCTCCACGCAGGCACACATGAATGCACATATATTTGCACACATCCAGAGATAAACTCCCCCTCAGAAACCAAATTCCAAGAAATCGAGCCGTGGCAATGCTTGCACACACGTGTTATTATGCGCAGAGGTCCACCCTACCAGCCAACCTCAGATCTCCACGCAGGCACACATGAATGCACATATATTTGCACACATCCAGAGATAAACTCCCCAACAGAAACCAAATTCCAAGAAATCGAGCCGTGGCAATGTTTGCACACACATGTGATTATGCGCAGAGGTCCACCCTACCAGCCGACCTCAGGTCTCAACGCAGGAACACATGAATGCACATACATTTGCACACATCCAGAGATAAACTCACCCCAAAGAAACCAAATTCCAAAAAATCGAGCCGTGGCAATGCTTGCACACACATGTGATTATGCGCAGAGGTCCACCCTGCCAGCCGACCTCAGGTCTCAACGCAGGAACACATGAATGCACATATATTTGCACACATCCAGAGATAAACTCACCCCAAAGAAACCAAATTCCAAGAAATCGAGCCGTGGCAATGTTTGCACACACATGTGATTATGCGCAGAGGTACACCCTGCCAGCCGACCTCAGGTCTCAACGCAGGAACACATGAATGCACATACATTTGCACACATCCAGAGATAAACTCACCCTAAAGAATCCAAATTCCAAGAAATCGAGCCGTGGCAATGTTTGCACACACATGTGATTATGCGCAGAGGTCCACCCTGCCAGCCAACCTCAGATCTACACGCAGGCACACATGAATGCACATACATTTGCACACATCCAGAGATAAACTCACCCCAAAGAATCCAAATTCCAAAAAATCGAGCCGTGGCAATGCTTGCACACACATGTGATTATGCGCAGAGGTCCACCGTACCAGCCAACCTCAGATCTCAACGCAGGAACACATGAATGCACATACATTTGCACACATCCAGAGATAAACTCCCCCTCAGAAACCAAATTCCAAGAAATTGAGCCGTGGCAATGTTTGCACACACATGTGATTATGCGCAGAGGTCCACCCTACCAGCCAACCTCAGATCTCAACGCAGGAACACATGAATGCACATACATTTGCACACATCCAGAGATAAACTCCCCCCAAAGGACCCAAATTCCAAGAAATCGAGCCGTGGCAATGTTTGCACACACATGTGATTATGCGCAGAGGTACACCCTACCAGCCAACCTCAGATCTCAACGCAGGAACACATGAATGCACATACATTTGCACACATCCAGAAATAAACTCCCCTTCAGAAACCAAATTCCAAGAAATCGAGCCGTGGCAATGCTTGCACACACATGTGATTATGCGCAGAGGTCCACCCTACCAGCCAACCTCAGATCTCCACGCAAGCACACATGAATGCACATACATTTGCACACATCCAGAGATAAACTCCCCTTCAGAAACCAAATTCCAAGAAATCGAGCCGTGGCAATGTTTGCACACACATGTGATTATGCGCAGAGGTCCACCCTACCAGCCAACCTCAGATCTCAACGCAGGAACACATGAATGCACATACATTTGCACACATTCAGAGATAAACTCACCCCAAAGAATCCAAATTCCAAAAAATCGAGCCGTGGCAATGCTTGCACACACGTGATTATGCGCAGAGGTCCACCCTACCAGCCAACCTCAGATCTCAACGCAGGAACACATGAATGCACATACATTTGCACACATCCAGAAATAAACTCCCCCTCAGAAACCAAATTTCAAGAAATCCAGCCGTGGCAATGCTTGCACACACATGTGATTATGCGCAGAGGTCCACCCTACCAGCCAACCTCAGATCTCCACGCAGGAACACATGAATGCACATACATTTGCACACATCCAGAGATAAACTCCCCCTCAGAAACCAAATTCCAAGAAATCGAGCCGTGGCAATGCTTGCACACACGTGATTATGCGCAGAGGTACACCCTACCAGCCGACCTCAGATCTCAACGCAGGAACACATGAATGCACATACATTTGCACACATCCAGAGATAAACTCCCCCAAAGAATCCAAATTCCAAGAAATCGAGCCGTGGCAATGCTTGCACACACATGTGATTATGCGCAGAGGTCCACCCTACCAGCCGACCTCAGGTCTCAACGCAGGAACACATGAATGCACATACATTTGCACACATCCAGAGATAAACTCCCCAAGAGAAACCAAATTCCAAGAAATCGAGCCGTGGCAATGTTTGCACACACATGTGATTATGCGCAGAGGTCCACCCTACCAGCCAACCTCAGATCTCAACGCAGGAACACATGAATGCACATACATTTGCACACATCCAGAGATAAACTCACCCCAAAGAAACCAAATTCCAAGAAATCGAGCCGTGGCAATGTTTGCACACACATGTGATTATGCGCAGAGGTCCACCCTACCAGCCAACCTCAGATCTACACGCAGGCACACATGAATGCACATACATTTGCACACATCCAGAGATAAACTCACCCCAAAGAATCCAAATTCCAAAAAATCGAGCCATGGCAATGCTTGCACACACATGTTATTATGCGCAGAGGTACACCCTACCAGCCAACCTCAGATCTCCACGCAGGCACACATGAATGCACATACATTTGCACACATCCAGAGATAAACTCCCCTTCAGAAACCAAATTCCAAGAAATCGAGCCGTGGCAATGCTTGCACACACATGTTATTATGCGCAGAGGTACACCCTACCAGCCAACCTCAGATCTCCACGCAAGCACAGATGAATGCACATACATTTGCACACATCCAGAGATAAACTCCCCCTCAGAAACCAAATTCCAAGAAATCGAGCCGTGGCAATGTTTGCACACACATGTGATTATGCGCAGAGGTCCACCCTGCCAGCCAACCTCAGATCTCCACGCAGGCACACATGAATGCACATACATTTGCACACATCCAGAGATAAACTCCCCTTCAGAAACCACATTCCAAGAAATCGAGCCGTGGCAATGTTTGCACACACATGTGATTATGCGCAGAGGTCCACCCTGCCAGCCAACCTCAGATCTACACGCAGGCACACATGAATGCACATACATTTGCACACATCCAGAGATAAACTCACCCCAAAGAATCCAAATTCCAAAAAATCGAGCCGTGGCAATGCTTGCACACACATGTGATTATGCGCAGAGGTCCACCGTACCAGCCAACCTCAGATCTCAACGCAGGAACACATGAATGCACATACATTTGCACACATCCAGAGATAAACTCCCCCTCAGAAACCAAATTCCAAGAAATTGAGCCGTGGCAATGTTTGCACACACATGTGATTATGCGCAGAGGTCCACCCTACCAGCCAACCTCAGATCTCAACGCAGGAACACATGAATGCACATACATTTGCACACATCCAGAGATAAACTCCCCCTCAGAAACCAAATTTCAAGAAATCCAGCTGTGGCAATGCTTGCACACACATGTGATTATGCGCAGAGGTCCACCCTACCAGCCAACCTCAGATCTCAACGCAGGAACACATGAATGCACATACATTTGCACACATCCAGAGATAAACTCCCCCCAAAGGACCCAAATTCCAAGAAATCGAGCCGTGGCAATGTTTGCACACACATGTGATTATGCGCAGAGGTCCACCCTACCAGCCAACCTCAGATCTACACGCAAGCACACATGAATGCACATACATTTGCACACATCCAGAGATAAACTCCCCAAGAGAAACCAAATTCCAAGAAATCGAGCCGTGGCAATGTTTGCACACACATGTGATTATGCGCAGAGGTCCACCCTACCAGCCGACCTCAGGTCTCAACGCAGGAACACATGAATGCACATACATTTGCACACATCCAGAGATAAACTCACCCCAAAGAAACCAAATTGCAAGAAATCCAGCCGTGGCAATGCTTGCACACACATGTGATTATGCGCAGAGGTCCACCCTACCAGCCAACCTCAGATCTCCACGCAAGCACAGATGAATGCACATACATTTGCACACATCCAGAGATAAACTCCCCCTCAGAAACCAAATTCCAAGATATCCAGAAATGGAAATGTTTGCAAACACATGTGATTATGCGCATAGGTACCTCCTGCCAGCCAACCTCAGATCTCAACGCAGGAACACATGAATGCACATACATTTGCACACATCCAGAGATAAACTCCCCTTCAGAAACCAAATTCCAAGAAATCGAGCCGTGGCAATGTTTGCACACACATGTGATTATGCGCAGAGGTACACCCTACCAGCCAACCTCAGATCTCCACGCAGGCACACATGAATGCACATATATTTGCACACATCCAGAGATAAACTCCCCTTCAGAAACCAAATTCCAAGAAATCGAGCCGTGGCAATGCTTGCACACACATGTGATTATGCGCAGAGGTCCACCCTACCAGCCAACCTCAGATCTCAACGCAGGAACACATGAATGCACATACATTTGCACACATTCAGAGATAAACTCACCCCAAAGAATCCAAATTCCAAAAAATCGAGCCGTGGCAATGCTTGCACACACATGTGATTATGCGCAGAGGTACACCCTACCAGCCAACCTCAGATCTCAACGCAGGAACACATGAATGCACATACATTTGCACACATCCAGAAATAAACTCCCCTTCAGAAACCAAATTCCAAGAAATCGAGCCGTGGCAATGCTTGCACACACATGTGATTATGCGCAGAGGTCCACCCTACCAGCCAACCTCAGATCTCCACGCAAGCACAGATGAATGCACATACATTTGCACACATCCAGAGATAAACTCCCCAACAGAAACCAAATTCCAAGAAATCGAGCCGTGGCAATGTTTGCACACACATGTGATTATGCGCAGAGGTCCACCCTACCAGCCAACCTCAGATCTCCACGCAAGCACACATGAATGCACATACATTTGCACACATCCAGAGATAAACTCCCCTTCAGAAACCAAATTCCAAGAAATCGAGCCGTGGCAATGCTTGCACACACATGTGATTATGCGCAGAGGTCCACCCTACCAGCCAACCTCAGATCTCAACGCAGGAACACATGAATGCACATACATTTGCACACATTCAGAGATAAACTCACCCCAAAGAATCCAAATTCCAAAAAATCGAGCCGTGGCAATGCTTGCACACACATGTGATTATGCGCAGAGGTACACCCTACCAGCCAACCTCAGATCTCCACGCAGGAACACATGAATGCACATACATTTGCACACATCCAGAGATAAACTCCCCCTCAGAAACCAAATTTCAAGAAATCCAGCCGTGGCAATGCTTGCACACACATGTGATTATGCGCAGAGGTCCACCCTACCAGCCAACCTCAGATCTCCACGCAGGAACACATGAATGCACATACATTTGCACACATCCAGAGATAAACTCCCCCTCAGAAACCAAATTCCAAGAAATCGAGCCGTGGCAATGCTTGCACACACGTGATTATGCGCAGAGGTACACCCTACCAGCCGACCTCAGATCTCAACGCAGGAACACATGAATGCACATACATTTGCACACATCCAGAGATAAACTCCCCAAGAGAAACCAAATTCCAAGAAATCGAGCCGTGGCAATGTTTGCACACACATGCGATTATGCGCAGAGGTCCACCCTACCAGCCAACCTCAGATCTCAACGCAGGAACACATGAATGCACATACATTTGCACACATCCAGAGATAAACTCACCCCAAAGAAACCAAATTCGAAGAAATCGAGCGGTGGCAATGCTTGCACACACATGTGATTATGCGCAGAGGTCCACCCTACCAGCCAACCTCAGATCTCCACGCAAGCACAGATGAATGCACATACATTTGCACACATCCAGAGATAAACTCCCCCTCAGAAACTAAATTCCAAGAAATCGAGCCGTGGCAATGCTTGCACACACATGTGATTATGCACAGAGGTCCACCCGACGAGCCAACCTCAGATCTCCACGCAAGCACACATGAATGCACATACATTTGCACACATCCAGAGATAAACTCCCCCTCAGAAACCAAATTCCAAGAAATCGAGCCGTGGCAATGCTTGCACACACATGTGATTATGCACAGAGGTCCACCCGACGAGCCAACCTCAGATCTCCACGCAGGCACACATGAATGCACATACATTTGCACACATCCAGAGATAAACTCCCCTTCAGAAACCAAATTTCAAGAAATCCAGCCGTGGCAATGCTTGCACACACATGTGATTATGCGCAGAGGTCCACCCTACCAGCCAACCTCAGATCTCCACGCAAGCACAGATGAATGCAAATACATTTGCACACATCCAGAGATAAACTCCCCCTCAGAAACCAAATTTCAAGAAATCCAGCCGTGGCAATGTTTGCACACACATGTGATTATGCGCAGAGGTCCACCCTACCAGCCAACCTCAGATCTCAACGCAGGAACACATGAATGCACATACATTTGCACACATCCAGAGATAAACTCCCCCCAAAGGACCCAAATTTCAAGAAATCCAGCCGTGGCAATGCTTGCACACACATGTGATTATGCGCAGAGGTCCACCCTACCAGCCAACCTCAGATCTCAACGCAGGCACACATGAATGCACATACATTTGCACACATCCAGAGATAAACTCCCCCTCAGAAACCAAATTCCAAGAAATCGAGCCGTGGCAATGCTTGCACACACATGTTATTATGCGCAGAGGTACACCCTACCAGCCAACCTCAGATCTCCACGCAAGCACACATGAATGCACATACATTTGCACACATCCAGAGATAAACTCCCCAACAGAAACCAAATTCCAAGAAATCGAGCCGTGGCAATGTTTGCACACACATGTGATTATGCGCAGAGGTCCACCCTACCAGCCGACCTCAGGTCTCAACGCAGGAACACATGAATGCACATACATTTGCACACATCCAGAGATAAACTCACCCCAAAGAAACCAAATTCCAAGAAATCGAGCCGTGGCAATGTTTGCACACACATGTGATTATGCGCAGAGGTACACCCTGCCAGCCAACCTCAGATCTACACGCAGGCACACATGAATGCACATACATTTGCACACATCCAGAGATAAACTCACCCCAAAGAATCCAAATTCCAAAAAATCGAGCCGTGGCAATGCTTGCACACACATGTGATTATGCGCAGAGGTCCACCCTACCAGCCGACCTCAGATCTCAACGCAGGAACACATGAATGCACATATATTTGCACACATCCAGAGATAAACTCCCCCTCAGAAACCAAATTCCAAGAAATCGAGCCGTGGCAATGCTTGCACACACATGTGATTATGCGCAGAGGTCCACCCTACCAGCCAACCTCAGATCTCCACGCAAGCACAGATGAATGCACATACATTTGCACACATCCAGAGATAAACTCCCCCTCAGAAACCAAATTTCAAGAAATCCAGCCGTGGCAATGTTTGCACACACATGTGATTATGCGCAGAGGTCCACCCTACCAGCCAACCTCAGATCTCAACGCAGGAACACATGAATGCACATACATTTGCACACATCCAGAGATAAACTCCCCCCAAAGGACCCAAATTCCAAGAAATCGAGCCGTGGCAATGTTTGCACACACATGTGATTATGCGCAGAGGTCCACCCTACCAGCCAACCTCAGATCTACACGCAAGCACACATGAATGCACATACATTTGCACACATCCAGAGATAAACTCCCCCCAAAGGACCCAAATTCCAAGAAATCCAGCCGTGGCAATGCTTGCACACACATGTGATTATGCGCAGAGGTCCACCCTACCAGCCAACCTCAGATCTCAACGCAGGAACACATGAATGCACATACATTTGCACACATCCAGAGATAAACTCCCCCTCAGAAACCAAATTCCAAGAAATCGAGCCGTGGCAATGCTTGCACACACATGTTATTATGCGCAGAGGTACACCCTACCAGCCAACCTCAGATCTCCACGCAAGCACAGATGAATGCACATACATTTGCACACATCCAGAGATAAACTCCCCAACAGAAACCAAATTCCAAGAAATCGAGCCGTGGCAATGCTTGCACACACATGTTATTATGCGCAGAGGTACACCCTACCAGCCGACCTCAGGTCTCAACGCAGGAACACATGAATGCACATATATTTGCACACATCCAGAGATAAACTCACCCCAAAGAAACCAAATTCCAAGAAATCGAGCCGTGGCAATGTTTGCACACACATGTGATTATGCGCAGAGGTACACCCTGCCAGCCAACCTCAGATCTACACGCAGGCACACATGAATGCACATACATTTGCACACATCCAGAGATAAACTCACCCCAAAGAAACCAAATTCCAAAAAATCGAGCCGTGGCAATGCTTGCACACACATGTGATTATGCGCAGAGGTACACCCTGCCAGCCGACCTCAGGTCTCAACGCAGGAACACATGAATGCACATATATTTGCACACATCCAGAGATAAACTCACCCCAAAGAAACCAAATTCCAAGAAATCGAGCCGTGGCAATGTTTGCACACACATGTGATTATGCGCAGAGGTCCACCCTACCAGCCAACCTCAGATCTCAACGCAGGAACACATGAATGCACATACATTTGCACACATCCAGAGATAAACTCCACAAGAGAAACCAAATTCCAAGAAATCGAGCCGTGGCAATGTTTGCACACACATGTGATTATGCGCAGAGGTCCACCCTACCAGCCAACCTCAGATCTCAACGCAGGAACACATGAATGCACATACATTTGCACACATCCAGAGATAAACTCCACAAGAGAAACCAAATTCCAAGAAATCGAGCCGTGGCAATGTTTGCACACACATGTGATTATGCGCAGAGGTCCACCCTACCAGCCAACCTCAGATCTCCACGCAAGCACAGATGAATGCACATACATTTGCACACATCCAGAGATAAACTCCCCCTCAGAAACCAAATTTCAAGAAATCGAGCCGTGGCAATGCTTGCACACACATGTGATTATGCGCAGAGGTACACCCTGCCAGCCAACCTCAGATCTACACGCAGGCACACATGAATGCACATACATTTGCACACATCCAGAGATAAACTCACCCCAAAGAATCCAAATTTCAAAAAATCGAGCCGTGGCAATGCTTGCACACACATGTGATTATGCGCAGAGGTACACCCTGCCAGCCAACCTCAGATCTACACGCAGGCACACATGAATGCACATACATTTGCACACATCCAGAGATAAACTCACCCCAAAGAAACCAAATTCCAAAAAATCGAGCCGTGGCAATGCTTGCACACACATGTGATTATGCGCAGAGGTACACCCTGCCAGCCGACCTCAGGTCTCAACGCAGGAACACATGAATGCACATATATTTGCACACATCCAGAGATAAACTCACCCCAAAGAAACCAAATTCCAAGAAATCGAGCCGTGGCAATGTTTGCACACACATGTGATTATGCGCAGAGGTACACCCTACCAGCCGACCTCAGGTCTCAACGCAGGAACACATGAATGCACATACATTTGCACACATCCAGAGATAAACTCCCCCTCAGAAACCACATTCCAAGAAATCGAGCCGTGGCAATGTTTGCACACACATGTGATTATGCGCAGAGGTACACCCTACCAGCCAACCTCAGATCTACACGCAGGCACACATGAATGCACATACATTTGCACACATCCAGAGATAAACTCCCCCTCAGAAACCACATTCCAAGAAATCGAGCCGTGGCAATGTTTGCACACACATGTGATTATGCGCAGAGGTCCACCCTACCAGCCGACCTCAGGTCTCAACGCAGGAACACATGAATGCACATACATTTGCACACATCCAGAGATAAACTCACCCCAAAGAATCCAAATTCCAAAAAATCAAGCCGTGGCAATGCTTGCACACACATGTGATTATGCGCAGAGGTCCACCCTACCAGCCAACCTCAGATCTCAACGCAGGAACACATGAATGCACATATATTTGCACACATCCAGAGATAAACTCCACAAGAGAAACCAAATTCCAAGAAATCGAGCCGTGGCAATGCTTGCACACACATGTGATTATGCGCAGAGGTCCACCCTACCAGCCAACCTCAGATCTCCACGCAAGCACAGATGAATGCACATACATTTGCACACATCCAGAGATAAACTCACCCCAAAGAATCCAAATTTCAAAAAATCGAGCCGTGGCAATGCTTGCACACACATGTGATTATGCGCAGAGGTCCACCCTACCAGCCAACCTCAGATCTCAACGCAGGAACACATGAATGCACATACATTTGCACACATCCAGAGATAAACTCACCCCAAAGAAACCAAATTCCAAGAAATCGAGCCGTGGCAATGCTTGCACACACATGTGATTATGCGCAGAGGTCCACCCTACCAGCCAACCTCAGATCTCAACGCAGGAACACATGAATGCACATACATTTGCACACATCCAGAGATAAACTCACCCCAAAGAAACCAAATTCCAAGAAATCGAGCCGTGGCAATGCTTGCACACACATGTGATTATGCGCAGAGGTCCACCCTACCAGCCAACCTCAGATCTCCACGCAAGCACAGATGAATGCACATACATTTGCACACATCCAGAGATAAACTCCCCAACAGAAACCAAATTCCAAGAAATCGAGCTGTGGCAATGCTTGCACACACATGTGATTATGCGCATAGGTACACCCTACCAGCCAACCTCAGATCTCAACGCAGGAACACATGAATGCACATACATTTGCACACATTCAGAGATAAACTCCCCCTCAGAAACCAAATTCCAAGATATCCAGAAATGGAAATGTTTGCACACACATGTGATTATGCGCAGAGGTACACCCTACCAGCCAACCTCAGATCTCCACGCAAGCACACATGAATGCACATACATTTGCACACATCCAGAGATAAACTCCCCTTCAGAAACCAAATTCCAAGAAATCGAGCCGTGGCAATGCTTGCACACACATGTGATTATGCGCAGAGGTCCACCCTACCAGCCAACCTCAGATCTCAACGCAGGAACACATGAATGCACATACATTTGCACACATCCAGAGATAAACTCCCCCCAAAGGACCCAAATTCCAAGAAATCGAGCCGTGGCAATGTTTGCACACACATGTGATTATGCGCAGAGGTCCACCCTACCAGCCAACCTCAGATCTACACGCAAGCACACATGAATGCACATACATTTGCACACATCCAGAGATAAACTCCCCCCAAAGGACCCAAATTCCAAGAAATCCAGCCGTGGCAATGCTTGCACACACATGTGATTATGCGCAGAGGTCCACCCTACCAGCCAACCTCAGATCTCAACGCAGGAACACATGAATGCACATACATTTGCACACATCCAGAGATAAACTCACCCCAAAGAATCCAAATTCCAAAAAATCGAGCCGTGGCAATGCTTGCACACACATGTGATTATGCGCAGAGGTCCACCCTACCAGCCAACCTCAGATCTCAACGCAGGAACACATGAATGCAC
The DNA here is from genome assembly GCF_057382275.1 of Copadichromis virginalis. NCBI lineage: Eukaryota > Metazoa > Chordata > Actinopteri > Cichliformes > Cichlidae > Copadichromis > Copadichromis virginalis. Next base: position 714,198 of record NC_140628.1, read on the forward strand.
ATACATTTGCACACATCCAGAGATAAACTCCCCCTCAGAAACCAAATTCCAAGAAATCGAGCCGTGGCAATGCTTGCACACACATGTTATTATGCGCAGAGGTACACCCTACCAGCCAACCTCAGATCTCCACGCAAGCACACATGAATGCACATACATTTGCACACATCCAGAGATAAACTCCCCAACAGAAACCAAATTCCAAGAAATCGAGCCGTGGCAATGTTTGCACACACATGTGATTATGCGCAGAGGTCCACCCTACCAGCCGACCTCAGGTCTCAACGCAGGAACACATGAATGCACATACATTTGCACACATCCAGAGATAAACTCACCCCAAAGAAACCAAATTCCAAAAAATCGAGCCGTGGCAATGCTTGCACACACATGTGATTATGCGCAGAGGTACACCCTGCCAGCCGACCTCAGGTCTCAACGCAGGAACACATGAATGCAGATATATTTGCACACATCCAGAGATAAACTCACCCCAAAGAAACCAAATTCCAAGAAATCGAGCCGTGGCAATGTTTGCACACACATGTGATTATGCGCAGAGGTCCACCCTACCAGCCAACCTCAGATCTCAACGCAGGAACACATGAATGCACATACATTTGCACACATCCAGAGATAAACTCCCCAAGAGAAACCAAATTCCAAGAAATCGAGCCGTGGCAATGCTTGCACACACATGTGATTATGCGCAGAGGTACACCCTACCAGCCAACCTCAGATCTACACGCAGGCACACATGAATGCACATACATTTGCACACATCCAGAGATAAACTCACCCCAAAGAAACCAAATTCCAAAAAATCGAGCCGTGGCAATGCTTGCACACACATGTGATTATGCGCAGAGGTACACCCTGCCAGCCGACCTCAGGTCTCAACGCAGGAACACATGAATGCACATATATTTGCACACATCCAGAGATAAACTCACCCCAAAGAAACCAAATTCCAAGAAATCGAGCCGTGGCAATGTTTGCACACACATGTGATTATGCGCAGAGGTACACCCTGCCAGCCAACCTCAGATCTACACACAGGCACACATGAATGCACATACATTTGCACACATCCAGAGATAAACTCCCCCTCAGAAACCACATTCCAAGAAATCGAGCCGTGGCAATGTTTGCACACACATGTGATTATGCGCAGAGGTCCACCCTACCAGCCGACCTCAGGTCTCAACGCAGGAACACATGAATGCACATACATTTGCACACATCCAGAGATAAACTCACCCCAAAGAATCCAAATTCCAAAAAATCAAGCCGTGGCAATGCTTGCACACACATGTGATTATGCGCAGAGGTCCACCCTACCAGCCAACCTCAGATCTCAACGCAGGAACACATGAATGCACATATATTTGCACACATCCAGAGATAAACTCCACAAGAGAAACCAAATTCCAAGAAATCGAGCCGTGGCAATGCTTGCACACACATGTGATTATGCGCAGAGGTCCACCCTACCAGCCAACCTCAGATCTCCACGCAAGCACAGATGAATGCACATACATTTGCACACATCCAGAGATAAACTCCCCCTCAGAAACCAAATTTCAAGAAATCGAGCCGTGGCAATGCTTGCACACACATGTGATTATGCGCAGAGGTCCACCCTACCAGCCAACCTCAGATCTACACGCAGGCACACATGAATGCACATACATTTGCACACATCCAGAGATAAACTCACCCCAAAGAATCCAAATTTCAAAAAATCGAGCCGTGGCAATGCTTGCACACACATGTGATTATGCGCAGAGGTACACCCTGCCAGCCAACCTCAGATCTACACGCAGGCACACATGAATGCACATACATTTGCACACATCCAGAGATAAACTCACCCCAAAGAAACCAAATTCCAAGAAATCGAGCCGTGGCAATGCTTGCACACACATGTGATTATGCGCAGAGGTCCACCCTACCAGCCAACCTCAGATCTCCACGCAAGCACAGATGAATGCACATACATTTGCACACATCCAGAGATAAACTCCCCAACAGAAACCAAATTCCAAGAAATCGAGCTGTGGCAATGCTTGCACACACATGTGATTATGCGCATAGGTACACCCTACCAGCCAACCTCAGATCTCAACGCAGGAACACATGAATGCACATACATTTGCACACATTCAGAGATAAACTCCCCCTCAGAAACCAAATTCCAAGATATCCAGAAATGGAAATGTTTGCACACACATGTGATTATGCGCAGAGGTACACCCTACCAGCCAACCTCAGATCTCCACGCAAGCACACATGAATGCACATACATTTGCACACATCCAGAGATAAACTCCCCTTCAGAAACCAAATTCCAAGAAATCGAGCCGTGGCAATGCTTGCACACACATGTGATTATGCGCAGAGGTACACCCTACCAGCCAACCTCAGATCTCAGCGCAGGAACACATGAATGCACATACATTTGCACACATCCATAGATAAACTCACCCCAAACTAAACCAAATTCCAAGAAATCGAGCCGTGGCAATGTTTGCACACACATGTGATTATGCGCAGAGGTCCACCCTACCAGCCAACCTCAGATCTCAGCGCAGGAACACATGAATGCACATACATTTGCACACATCCAGAGATAAACTCACCCCAAAGAAACCAAATTCCAAGAAATCGAGCCGTGGCAATGCTTGCACACACATGTGATTATGCGCAGAGGTCCACCCTACCAGTCAACCTCAGATCTACACGCAGGCACACATGAATGCACATACATTTGCACACATCCAGAGATAAACTCCCCTTCAGAAACCAAATTTCAAGAAATCGAGCCGTGGCAATGCTTGCACACACATGTGATTATGCGCAGAGGTCCACCCTACCAGCCAACCTCAGATCTCAGCGCAGGAACACATGAATGCACATACATTTGCACACATCCATAGATAAACTCACCCCAAACTAAACCAAATTCCAAGAAATCGAGCCGTGGCAATGTTTGCACATACATGTGATTATGCGCAGAGGTACACCCTACCAGCCAACCTCAGATCTCCACGCAAGCACACATGAATGCACATACATTTGCACACATCCAGAGATAAACTCACCCCAAAGAATCCAAATTCCAAGAAATCGAGCCGTGGCAATGCTTGCACATACATGTGATTATGCGCAGAGGTCCACCCTACCAGTCAACCTCAGATCTCCACGCAAGCACAGATGAATGCACATACATTTGCACACATCCAGAAATAAACTCCCCAACAGAAACCAAATTCCAAGAAATCCAGCCGTGGCAATGCTTGCACACACATGTGATTATGCGCAGAGGTCCACCCTACCAGTCAACCTCAGATCTCAACGCAGGAACACATGAATGCACATACATTTGCACACATCCAGAGATAAACTCACCCCAAAGAAACCACATTCCAAGAAATCGAGCCGTGGCAATGTTTGCACACACATGTGATTATGCGCAGAGGTCCACCCTACCAGTCAACCTCAGATCTCAGCGCAGGAACACATGAATGCACATACATTTGCACACATCCAGAAATAAACTCCCCTTCAGATCTCAGCGCAGGAACACATGAATGCACATACATTTGCACACATCCATAGATAAACTCACCCCAAACTAAACCAAATTCCAAGAAATCGAGCCGTGGCAATGTTTGCACACACATGTGATTATGCGCAGAGGTACACCCTACCAGCCAACCTCAGATCTACACGCAAGCACACATGAATGCACATACATTTGCACACATCCAGAGATAAACTCCCCAACAGAAACCAAATTCCAAGAAATCGAGCCGTGGCAATGCTTGCACACACATGTGATTATGCGCAGAGGTACACCCTACCAGCCAACCTCAGATCTACACGCAGGAACACATGAATGCACATATATTTGCACACATCCAGAGATAAACTCCCCCTCAGAAACCAAATTCCAAGATATCCAGAAATGGAAATGTTTGCACACACATGTGATTATGCGCAGAGGTCCACCCTACCAGCCCACCTCAGATCTCCACGCAAGCACACATGAATGCACATACATTTGCACACATCCAGAGATAAACTCCCCTTCAGAAACCAAATTCCAAGAAATCGAGCTGTGGCAATGCTTGCACACACATGTGATTATGCGCAGAGGTCCACCCTACCAGCCAACCTCAGATCTCAACGCAGGAACACATGAATGCACATACATTTGCACACATCCAGAGATAAACTCCCCCAGAGAAACCAAATTCCAAGATATCCAGAAATGGAAATGTTTGCACACACATGTAATTATGCGCAGAGGTCCACCCTACCAGCCCACCTCAGATCTCCACGCAAGCACACATGAATGCACATACATTTGCACACATCCAGAAATAAACTCCCCAACAGAAACCAAATTCCAAGAAATCGAGCCGTGGCAATGCTTGCACACACATGTGATTATGCGCAGAGGTCCACCCTACCAGCCCACCTCAGATCTCCACGCAAGCACACATGAATGCACATACATTTGCACACATCCAGAAATAAACTCCCCAACAGAAACCAAATTCCAAGAAATCGAGCCGTGGAAATGTTTGCACACACATGTAATTATGCGCAGAGGTCCACCCTACCAGTCAACCTCAGATCTCAGCGCAGGAACACATGAATGCACATACATTTGCACACATCCAGAGATAAACTCCCCTTCAGAAACCACATTCCAAGAAATCGAGCCGTGGCAATGCTTGCACACACATGTGATTATGCGCAGAGGTCCACCCTACGAGCCAACCTCAGATCTCAACGCAGGAACACATGAATGCACATACATTTGCACACATCCAGAGATAAACTCCCCCTCAGAAACCAAATTCCAAGAAATCGAGCTGTGGCAATGCTTGCACACACATGTGATTATGCGCAGAGGTCCACCCTACCAGCCAACCTCAGATCTCCACGCAAGCACACATGAATGCACATACATTTGCACACATCCAGAGATAAACTCCCCCTCAGAAACCAAATTCCAAGATATCCAGAAATGGAAATGTTTGCACACACATGTAATTATGCGCAGAGGTACACCCTACCAGCCAACCTCAGATCTCAACGCAGGAACACATGAATGCACATACATTTGCACACATCCAGAGATAAACTCCCCAACAGAAACCAAATTCCAAGAAATCGAGCCGTGGCAATGCTTGCACACACATGTGATTATGCGCAGAGGTCCACCTTACCAGCCAACCTCAGATCTCCACGCAAGCACACATGAATGCACATACATTTGCACACATCCATAGATAAACTCCCCCTCAGAAACCAAATTTCAAGAAATCCAGCCGTGGCAATGCTTGCACACACATGTGATTATGCGCAGAGGTACACCCTACCAGCCAACCTCAGATCTCAGCGCAGGAACACATGAATGCACATACATTTGCACACATCCAGAAATAAACTCCCCTTCAGAAACCAAATTCCAAGAAATCGAGCCGTGGCAATGTTTGCACACACATGTGATTATGCGCAGAGGTCCACCGTACCAGCCAACCTCAGATCTCCACGCAAGCACACATGAATGCACATACATTTGCACACATCCAGAGATAAACTCCCCAACAGAAACCAAATTCCAAGAAATCGAGCCATGGCAATGCTTGCACACACATGTGATTATGCGCAGAGGTACACCCTACCAGCCAACCTCAGATCTACACGCAGGAACACATGAATGCACATATATTTGCACACATCCAGAGATAAACTCCCCCTCAGAAACCAAATTCCAAGAAATCCAGCCGTGGCAATGTTTGCACACACATGTGATTATGCGCAGAGGTCCACCCTACCAGCCAACCTCAGATCTCAACGCAGGAACACATGAATGCACATACATTTGCACACATCCAGAGATAAACTCACCCCAAAGAAACCAAATTCCAAGAAATCGAGCCGTGGCAATGTTTGCACACACATGTGATTATGCGCAGAGGTCCACCCTACTAGTAAACCTCAGATCTACACGCAGGCACACATGAATGCACATATATTTGCACACATCCAGAGATAAACTCCCCTTCAGAAACCAAATTCCAAGAAATCGAGCCATGGCAATGCTTGCACACACATGTGATTATGCGCAGAGGTCCACCCTACCAGCCAACCTCAGATCTCCACGCAAGCACAGATGAATGCACATACATTTGCACACATCCAGAGAAAAACTCCCCCTCAGAAACCAAATTTCAAGAAATCCAGCTGTGGCAATGCTTGCACACACATGTGATTATGCGCAGAGGTCCACCCTACCATCCGACCTCAGATCTCAGCGCAGGAACACATGAATGCACATACATTTGCACACATCCAGAGTTAAACTCACCCTCAGAAACCAAATTCCAAGAAATCCAGCCGTGGCAATGCTTGCACACACATGTGATTATGCGCAGAGGTCCACCCTACCAGCCGACCTCAGATCTCAGCGTAGGAACACATGAATGCACATACATTTGCACATATCCAGAAATAAACTCCCCCCAAAGAAACCAAATTCCAAGAAATCGAGCCGTGGCAATGTTTGCACACACATGTTATTATGCGCAGAGGTCCACCCTACCAGCCAACCTCAGATCTCCACGCAAGCACACATGAATGCACATACATTTGCACACATCCAGAGATAAACTCCCAAACAGAAACCAAATTCCAAGAAATCCAGCCGTGGCAATGCTTGCACACACATGTGATTATGCGCAGAGGTCCACCCTACCAGCCGACCTCAGGTCTCAACGCAGGAACACATGAATGCACATACATTTGCACACATCCAGAGATAAACTCACCCCAAAGAAACCACATTCCAAGAAATCGAGCCGTGGCAATGCTTGCACACACATGTGATTATGCGCAGAGGTCCACCCTACCAGTCAACCTCAGATCTACACGCAGGCACACATGAATGCACATACATTTGCACACATCCAGAGATAAACTCCCCCTCAGAAACCAAATTCCAAGAAATCGAGCCGTGGCAATGCTTGCACACACATGTGATTATGCGCAGAGGTCCACCCTACCAGCCGACCTCAGATCTCAGCGCAGGAACACATGAATGCACATACATTTGCACACATCCAGAGATAAACTCCCCCTCAGAAACCAAATTTCAAGAAATCGAGCCGTGGCAATGCTTGCACACACATGTGATTATGCGCAGAGGTACACCCTACCAGCCAACCTCAGATCTCCACGCAAGCACAGATGAATGCACATACCTTTGCACACATCCAGAGATAAACTCCCCCTCAGAAACCAAATTCCAAGAAATCGAGCCGTGGCAATGCTTGCACACACATGTGATTATGCGCAGAGGTCCACCCTACCAGCCAACCTCAGATCTCAGCGCAGGAATACATGAATGCACATACATTTGCACACATCCAGAGATAAACTCGCCAAGAGAAACCAAATTCCAAGATATCCAGAAATGGAAATGTTTGCACACACATGTAATTATGTGCAGAGGTCCACCCTACCAGCCAACCTCAGATCTCAACGCAGGAACACATGAATGCACATACATTTGCACACATCCAGAGATAAACTCACCCCAAACTAAACCAAATTCCAAGAAATCGAGCCGTGGCAATGTTTGCACACACATGTGATTATGCGCAGAGGTCCACCCTACCAGCCAACCTCAGATCTACACGCAGGCACACATGAATGCACATACATTTGCACACATCCATAGATAAACTCACCCCAAACTAAACCAAATTCCAAGAAATCGAGCCGTGGCAATGCTTGCACACACATGTGATTATGCGCAGAGGTACACCCTGCCAGCCAACCTCAGATCTACACGCAGGCACACATGAATGCACATACATTTGCACACATCCATAGATAAACTCACCCCAAACTAAACCAAATTCCAAGAAATCGAGCCGTGGCAATGTTTGCACACACATGTGATTATGCGCAGAGGTACACCCTACCAGCCAACCTCAGATCTCAACGCAGGAACACATGAATGCACATACATTTGCACACATCCAGAGATAAACTCCCCCTCAGAAACCAAATTCCAAGATATCCAGAAATGGAAATGTTTGCACACACATGTGATTATGCGCAGAGGTCCACCCTACCAGCCAACCTCAGATCTCAACGCAGGAACACATGAATGCACATACATTTGCACATATCCAGAAATAAACTCCCCCCAAAGAAACCAAATTCCAAGAAATCGAGCCGTGGCAATGTTTGCACACACATGTTATTATGCGCAGAGGTCCACCCTACCAGCCAACCTCAGATCTCCACGCAAGCACACATGAATGCACATACATTTGCACACATCCAGAGATAAACTCCCCAACAGAAACCAAATTCCAAGAAATCCAGCCGTGGCAATGCTTGCACACACATGTGATTATGCGCAGAGGTCCACCCTACCAGCCGACCTCAGGTCTCAACGCAGGAACACATGAATGCACATACATTTGCACACATCCAGAGATAAACTCACCCCAAAGAAACCACATTCCAAGAAATCGAGCCGTGGCAATGCTTGCACACACATGTGATTATGCGCAGAGGTCCACCCTACCAGTCAACCTCAGATCTACACGCAGGCACACATGAATGCACATACATTTGCACACATCCAGAGATAAACTCCCCCTCAGAAACCAAATTCCAAGAAATCGAGCCGTGGCAATGCTTGCACACACATGTGATTATGCGCAGAGGTCCACCCTACCAGCCGACCTCAGATCTCAGCGCAGGAACACATGAATGCACATACATTTGCACACATCCAGAGATAAACTCCCCCTCAGAAACCAAATTTCAAGAAATCGAGCCGTGGCAATGCTTGCACACACATGTGATTATGCGCAGAGGTACACCCTACCAGCCAACCTCAGATCTCCACGCAAGCACAGATGAATGCACATACCTTTGCACACATCCAGAGATAAACTCCCCCTCAGAAACCAAATTCCAAGAAATCGAGCCGTGGCAATGCTTGCACACACATGTGATTATGCGCAGAGGTCCACCCTACCAGCCAACCTCAGATCTCAGCGCAGGAACACATGAATGCACATACATTTGCACACATCCAGAGATAAACTCGCCAAGAGAAACCAAATTCCAAGATATCCAGAAATGGAAATGTTTGCACACACATGTAATTATGTGCAGAGGTCCACCCTACCAGCCAACCTCAGATCTCAACGCAGGAACACATGAATGCACATACATTTGCACACATCCAGAGATAAACTCACCCCAAACTAAACCAAATTCCAAGAAATCGAGCCGTGGCAATGTTTGCACACACATGTGATTATGCGCAGAGGTCCACCCTACCAGCCAACCTCAGATCTCCACGCAAGCACAGATGAATGCACATACATTTGCACACATCCAGAGATAAACTCCCCCTCAGAAACCAAATTTCAAGAAATCGAGCCGTGGCAATGCTTGCACACACATGTGATTATGCGCAGAGGTACACCCTGCCAGCCAACCTCAGATCTACACGCAGGCACACATGAATGCACATACATTTGCACACATCCAGAGATAAACTCACCCCAAAGAATCCAAATTTCAAAAAATCGAGCCGTGGCAATGCTTGCACACACATGTGATTATGCGCAGAGGTACACCCTGCCAGCCAACCTCAGATCTACACGCAGGCACACATGAATGCACATACATTTGCACACATCCAGAGATAAACTCACCCCAAAGAAACCAAATTCCAAAAAATCGAGCCGTGGCAATGCTTGCACACACATGTGATTATGCGCAGAGGTACACCCTGCCAGCCGACCTCAGGTCTCAACGCAGGAACACATGAATGCACATATATTTGCACACATCCAGAGATAAACTCACCCCAAAGAAACCAAATTCCAAGAAATCGAGCCGTGGCAATGTTTGCACACACATGTGATTATGCGCAGAGGTACACCCTGCCAGCCAACCTCAGATCTACACGCAGGCACACATGAATGCACATACATTTGCACACATCCAGAGATAAACTCCCCCTCAGAAACCACATTCCAAGAAATCGAGCCGTGGCAATGTTTGCACACACATGTGATTATGCGCAGAGGTCCACCCTACCAGCCGACCTCAGGTCTCAACGCAGGAACACATGAATGCACATACATTTGCACACATCCAGAGATAAACTCACCCCAAAGAATCCAAATTCCAAAAAATCAAGCCGTGGCAATGCTTGCACACACATGTGATTATGCGCAGAGGTCCACCCTACCAGCCAACCTCAGATCTCAACGCAGGAACACATGAATGCACATATATTTGCACACATCCAGAGATAAACTCCACAAGAGAAACCAAATTCCAAGAAATCGAGCCGTGGCAATGCTTGCACACACATGTGATTATGCGCAGAGGTCCACCCTACCAGCCAACCTCAGATCTCCACGCAAGCACAGATGAATGCACATACATTTGCACACATCCAGAGATAAACTCCCCCTCAGAAACCAAATTTCAAGAAATCGAGCCGTGGCAATGCTTGCACACACATGTGATTATGCGCAGAGGTCCACCCTACCAGCCAACCTCAGATCTACACGCAGGCACACATGAATGCACATACATTTGCACACATCCAGAGATAAACTCACCCCAAAGAATCCAAATTTCAAAAAATCGAGCCGTGGCAATGCTTGCACACACATGTGATTATGCGCAGAGGTACACCCTGCCAGCCAACCTCAGATCTACACGCAGGCACACATGAATGCACATACATTTGCACACATCCAGAGATAAACTCACCCCAAAGAAACCAAATTCCAAGAAATCGAGCCGTGGCAATGCTTGCACACACATGTGATTATGCGCAGAGGTCCACCCTACCAGCCAACCTCAGATCTCCACGCAAGCACAGATGAATGCACATACATTTGCACACATCCAGAGATAAACTCCCCAACAGAAACCAAATTCCAAGAAATCGAGCTGTGGCAATGCTTGCACACACATGTGATTATGCGCATAGGTACACCCTACCAGCCAACCTCAGATCTCAACGCAGGAACACATGAATGCACATACATTTGCACACATTCAGAGATAAACTCCCCCTCAGAAACCAAATTCCAAGATATCCAGAAATGGAAATGTTTGCACACACATGTGATTATGCGCAGAGGTACACCCTACCAGCCAACCTCAGATCTCCACGCAAGCACACATGAATGCACATACATTTGCACACATCCAGAGATAAACTCCCCTTCAGAAACCAAATTCCAAGAAATCGAGCCGTGGCAATGCTTGCACACACATGTGATTATGCGCAGAGGTACACCCTACCAGCCAACCTCAGATCTCAGCGCAGGAACACATGAATGCACATACATTTGCACACATCCATAGATAAACTCACCCCAAACTAAACCAAATTCCAAGAAATCGAGCCGTGGCAATGTGTGCACACACATGTGATTATGCGCAGAGGTCCACCCTACCAGCCAACCTCAGATCTCAGCGCAGGAACACATGAATGCACATACATTTGCACACATCCAGAGATAAACTCACCCCAAAGAAACCAAATTCCAAGAAATCGAGCCGTGGCAATGCTTGCACACACATGTGATTATGCGCAGAGGTCCACCCTACCAGTCAACCTCAGATCTACACGCAGGCACACATGAATGCACATACATTTGCACACATCCAGAGATAAACTCCCCTTCAGAAACCAAATTTCAAGAAATCGAGCCGTGGCAATGCTTGCACACACATGTGATTATGCGCAGAGGTCCACCCTACCAGCCAACCTCAGATCTCAGCGCAGGAACACATGAATGCACATACATTTGCACACATCCATAGATAAACTCACCCCAAACTAAACCAAATTCCAAGAAATCGAGCCGTGGCAATGTTTGCACATACATGTGATTATGCGCAGAGGTACACCCTACCAGCCAACCTCAGATCTCCACGCAAGCACACATGAATGCACATACATTTGCACACATCCAGAGATAAACTCACCCCAAAGAATCCAAATTCCAAGAAATCGAGCCGTGGCAATGCTTGCACATACATGTGATTATGCGCAGAGGTCCACCCTACCAGTCAACCTCAGATCTCCACGCAAGCACAGATGAATGCACATACATTTGCACACATCCAGAAATAAACTCCCCAACAGAAACCAAATTCCAAGAAATCCAGCCGTGGCAATGCTTGCACACACATGTGATTATGCGCAGAGGTCCACCCTACCAGTCAACCTCAGATCTCAACGCAGGAACACATGAATGCACATACATTTGCACACATCCAGAGATAAACTCACCCCAAAGAAACCACATTCCAAGAAATCGAGCCGTGGCAATGTTTGCACACACATGTGATTATGCGCAGAGGTCCACCCTACCAGTCAACCTCAGATCTCAGCGCAGGAACACATGAATGCACATACATTTGCACACATCCAGAAATAAACTCCCCTTCAGATCTCAGCGCAGGAACACATGAATGCACATACATTTGCACACATCCATAGATAAACTCACCCCAAACTAAACCAAATTCCAAGAAATCGAGCCGTGGCAATGTTTGCACACACATGTGATTATGCGCAGAGGTACACCCTACCAGCCAACCTCAGATCTACACGCAAGCACACATGAATGCACATACATTTGCACACATCCAGAGATAAACTCCCCAACAGAAACCAAATTCCAAGAAATCGAGCCGTGGCAATGCTTGCACACACATGTGATTATGCGCAGAGGTACACCCTACCAGCCAACCTCAGATCTACACGCAGGAACACATGAATGCACATATATTTGCACACATCCAGAGATAAACTCCCCCTCAGAAACCAAATTCCAAGATATCCAGAAATGGAAATGTTTGCACACACATGTGATTATGCGCAGAGGTCCACCCTACCAGCCCACCTCAGATCTCCACGCAAGCACACATGAATGCACATACATTTGCACACATCCAGAGATAAACTCCCCTTCAGAAACCAAATTCCAAGAAATCGAGCTGTGGCAATGCTTGCACACACATGTGATTATGCGCAGAGGTCCACCCTACCAGCCAACCTCAGATCTCAACGCAGGAACACATGAATGCACATACATTTGCACACATCCAGAGATAAACTCCCCCAGAGAAACCAAATTCCAAGATATCCAGAAATGGAAATGTTTGCACACACATGTAATTATGCGCAGAGGTCCACCCTACCAGCCCACCTCAGATCTCCACGCAAGCACACATGAATGCACATACATTTGCACACATCCAGAAATAAACTCCCCAACAGAAACCAAATTCCAAGAAATCGAGCCGTGGCAATGCTTGCACACACATGTGATTATGCGCAGAGGTCCACCCTACCAGTCAACCTCAGATCTCAGCGCAGGAACACATGAATGCACATACATTTGCACACATCCAGAGATAAACTCCCCTTCAGAAACCACATTCCAAGAAATCGAGCCGTGGCAATGCTTGCACACACATGTGATTATGCGCAGAGGTCCACCCTACGAGCCAACCTCAGATCTCAACGCAGGAACACATGAATGCACATACATTTGCACACATCCAGAGATAAACTCCCCCTCAGAAACCAAATTCCAAGAAATCGAGCTGTGGCAATGCTTGCACACACATGTGATTATGCGCAGAGGTCCACCCTACCAGCCAACCTCAGATCTCCACGCAAGCACACATGAATGCACATACATTTGCACACATCCAGAGATAAACTCCCCCTCAGAAACCAAATTCCAAGATATCCAGAAATGGAAATGTTTGCACACACATGTAATTATGCGCAGAGGTACACCCTACCAGCCAACCTCAGATCTCAACGCAGGAACACATGAATGCACATACATTTGCACACATCCAGAGATAAACTCCCCAACAGAAACCAAATTCCAAGAAATCGAGCCGTGGCAATGCTTGCACACACATGTGATTATGCGCAGAGGTCCACCTTACCAGCCAACCTCAGATCTCCACGCAAGCACACATGAATGCACATACATTTGCACACATCCATAGATAAACTCCCCCTCAGAAACCAAATTTCAAGAAATCCAGCCGTGGCAATGCTTGCACACACATGTGATTATGCGCAGAGGTACACCCTACCAGCCAACCTCAGATCTCAGCGCAGGAACACATGAATGCACATACATTTGCACACATCCAGAAATAAACTCCCCTTCAGAAACCAAATTCCAAGAAATCGAGCCGTGGCAATGTTTGCACACACATGTGATTATGCGCAGAGGTCCACCGTACCAGCCAACCTCAGATCTCCACGCAAGCACACATGAATGCACATACATTTGCACACATCCAGAGATAAACTCCCCAACAGAAACCAAATTCCAAGAAATCGAGCCATGGCAATGCTTGCACACACATGTGATTATGCGCAGAGGTCCACCCTACCAGCCAACCTCAGATCTACACGCAGGAACACATGAATGCACATATATTTGCACACATCCAGAGATAAACTCCCCCTCAGAAACCAAATTCCAAGAAATCCAGCCGTGGCAATGTTTGCACACACATGTGATTATGCGCAGAGGTCCACCCTACCAGCCAACCTCAGATCTCAACGCAGGAACACATGAATGCACATACATTTGCACACATCCATAGATAAACTCACCCCAAACTAAACCAAATTCCAAGAAATCCAGCCGTGGCAATGTTTGCACACACATGTGATTATGCGCAGAGGTCCACCCTACCAGCCAACCTCAGATCTCAACGCAGGAACACATGAATGCACATACATTTGCACACATCCAGAGATAAACTCACCCCAAAGAAACCAAATTCCAAGAAATCGAGCCGTGGCAATGTTTGCACACACATGTGATTATGCGCAGAGGTCCACCCTACTAGTAAACCTCAGATCTACACGCAGGCACACATGAATGCACATATATTTGCACACATCCAGAGATAAACTCCCCTTCAGAAACCAAATTCCAAGAAATCGAGCCATGGCAATGCTTGCACACACATGTGATTATGCGCAGAGGTCCACCCTACCAGCCAACCTCAGATCTCCACGCAAGCACAGATGAATGCACATACATTTGCACACATCCAGAGAAAAACTCCCCCTCAGAAACCAAATTTCAAGAAATCCAGCTGTGGCAATGCTTGCACACACATGTGATTATGCGCAGAGGTCCACCCTACCATCCGACCTCAGATCTCAGCGCAGGAACACATGAATGCACATACATTTGCACACATCCAGAGTTAAACTCACCCTCAGAAACCAAATTCCAAGAAATCCAGCCGTGGCAATGCTTGCACACACATGTGAT
The DNA here is from genome assembly GCF_057382275.1 of Copadichromis virginalis. Taxonomy (NCBI): domain Eukaryota; kingdom Metazoa; phylum Chordata; class Actinopteri; order Cichliformes; family Cichlidae; genus Copadichromis; species Copadichromis virginalis. Next base: position 729,614 of record NC_140628.1, read on the forward strand.
TATGCGCAGAGGTCCACCCTACCAGCCGACCTCAGATCTCAGCGTAGGAACACATGAATGCACATACATTTGCACATATCCAGAAATAAACTCCCCCCAAAGAAACCAAATTCCAAGAAATCGAGCCGTGGCAATGTTTGCACACACATGTTATTATGCGCAGAGGTCCACCCTACCAGCCAACCTCAGATCTCCACGCAAGCACACATGAATGCACATACATTTGCACACATCCAGAGATAAACTCCCCAACAGAAACCAAATTCCAAGAAATCCAGCCGTGGCAATGCTTGCACACACATGTGATTATGCGCAGAGGTCCACCCTACCAGCCGACCTCAGGTCTCAACGCAGGAACACATGAATGCACATACATTTGCACACATCCAGAGATAAACTCACCCCAAAGAAACCACATTCCAAGAAATCGAGCCGTGGCAATGCTTGCACACACATGTGATTATGCGCAGAGGTCCACCCTACCAGTCAACCTCAGATCTACACGCAGGCACACATGAATGCACATACATTTGCACACATCCAGAGATAAACTCCCCCTCAGAAACCAAATTCCAAGAAATCGAGCCGTGGCAATGCTTGCACACACATGTGATTATGCGCAGAGGTCCACCCTACCAGCCGACCTCAGATCTCAGCGCAGGAACACATGAATGCACATACATTTGCACACATCCAGAGATAAACTCCCCCTCAGAAACCAAATTTCAAGAAATCGAGCCGTGGCAATGCTTGCACACACATGTGATTATGCGCAGAGGTACACCCTACCAGCCAACCTCAGATCTCCACGCAAGCACAGATGAATGCACATACCTTTGCACACATCCAGAGATAAACTCCCCCTCAGAAACCAAATTTCAAGAAATCGAGCCGTGGCAATGCTTGCACACACATGTGATTATGCGCAGAGGTCCACCCTACCAGCCAACCTCAGATCTCAGCGCAGGAATACATGAATGCACATACATTTGCACACATCCAGAGATAAACTCGCCAAGAGAAACCAAATTCCAAGATATCCAGAAATGGAAATGTTTGCACACACATGTAATTATGTGCAGAGGTCCACCCTACCAGCCAACCTCAGATCTCAACGCAGGAACACATGAATGCACATACATTTGCACACATCCAGAGATAAACTCACCCCAAACTAAACCAAATTCCAAGAAATCGAGCCGTGGCAATGTTTGCACACACATGTGATTATGCGCAGAGGTCCACCCTACCAGCCAACCTCAGATCTACACGCAGGCACACATGAATGCACATACATTTGCACACATCCATAGATAAACTCACCCCAAACTAAACCAAATTCCAAGAAATCGAGCCGTGGCAATGCTTGCACACACATGTGATTATGCGCAGAGGTACACCCTGCCAGCCAACCTCAGATCTACACGCAGGCACACATGAATGCACATACATTTGCACACATCCATAGATAAACTCACCCCAAACTAAACCAAATTCCAAGAAATCGAGCCGTGGCAATGTTTGCACACACATGTGATTATGCGCAGAGGTACACCCTACCAGCCAACCTCAGATCTCAACGCAGGAACACATGAATGCACATACATTTGCACACATCCAGAGATAAACTCCCCCTCAGAAACCAAATTCCAAGATATCCAGAAATGGAAATGTTTGCACACACATGTGATTATGCGCAGAGGTCCACCCTACCAGCCAACCTCAGATCTCAACGCAGGAACACATGAATGCACATACATTTGCACATATCCAGAAATAAACTCCCCCCAAAGAAACCAAATTCCAAGAAATCGAGCCGTGGCAATGTTTGCACACACATGTTATTATGCGCAGAGGTCCACCCTACCAGCCAACCTCAGATCTCCACGCAAGCACACATGAATGCACATACATTTGCACACATCCAGAGATAAACTCCCCAACAGAAACCAAATTCCAAGAAATCCAGCCGTGGCAATGCTTGCACACACATGTGATTATGCGCAGAGGTCCACCCTACCAGCCGACCTCAGGTCTCAACGCAGGAACACATGAATGCACATACATTTGCACACATCCAGAGATAAACTCACCCCAAAGAAACCACATTCCAAGAAATCGAGCCGTGGCAATGCTTGCACACACATGTGATTATGCGCAGAGGTCCACCCTACCAGTCAACCTCAGATCTACACGCAGGCACACATGAATGCACATACATTTGCACACATCCAGAGATAAACTCCCCCTCAGAAACCAAATTCCAAGAAATCGAGCCGTGGCAATGCTTGCACACACATGTGATTATGCGCAGAGGTCCACCCTACCAGCCGACCTCAGATCTCAGCGCAGGAACACATGAATGCACATACATTTGCACACATCCAGAGATAAACTCCCCCTCAGAAACCAAATTTCAAGAAATCGAGCCGTGGCAATGCTTGCACACACATGTGATTATGCGCAGAGGTACACCCTACCAGCCAACCTCAGATCTCCACGCAAGCACAGATGAATGCACATACCTTTGCACACATCCAGAGATAAACTCCCCCTCAGAAACCAAATTCCAAGAAATCGAGCCGTGGCAATGCTTGCACACACATGTGATTATGCGCAGAGGTCCACCCTACCAGCCAACCTCAGATCTCAGCGCAGGAACACATGAATGCACATACATTTGCACACATCCAGAGATAAACTCGCCAAGAGAAACCAAATTCCAAGATATCCAGAAATGGAAATGTTTGCACACACATGTAATTATGTGCAGAGGTCCACCCTACCAGCCAACCTCAGATCTCAACGCAGGAACACATGAATGCACATACATTTGCACACATCCAGAGATAAACTCACCCCAAACTAAACCAAATTCCAAGAAATCGAGCCGTGGCAATGTTTGCACACACATGTGATTATGCGCAGAGGTCCACCCTACCAGCCAACCTCAGATCTACACGCAGGCACACATGAATGCACATACATTTGCACACATCCATAGATAAACTCACCCCAAACTAAACCAAATTCCAAGAAATCGAGCCGTGGCAATGCTTGCACACACATGTGATTATGCGCAGAGGTACACCCTGCCAGCCAACCTCAGATCTACACGCAGGCACACATGAATGCACATACATTTGCACACATCCATAGATAAACTCACCCCAAACTAAACCAAATTCCAAGAAATCGAGCCGTGGCAATGTTTGCACACACATGTGATTATGTGCAGAGGTCCACCCTACCAGTCAACCTCAGATCTCAACGCAGGAACACATGAATGCACATACATTTGCACACATCCAGAGATAAACTCCCCCTCAGAAACCAAATTCCAAGATATCCAGAAATGGAAATGTTTGCACACACATGTGATTATGCGCAGAGGTCCACCCTACCAGCCAACCTCAGATCTCAACGCAGGAACACATGAATGCACATACATTTGCACACATCCAGAGATAAACTCCCCCTCAGAAACCAAATTCCAAGAAATCGAGCTGTGGCAATGCTTGCACACACATGTGATTATGCGCAGAGGTCCACCCTACCAGCCAACCTCAGATCTCCACGCAAGCACACATGAATGCACATACATTTGCACACATCCAGAGATAAACTCACCCCAAAGAATCCAAATTCCAAGAAATCGAGCCGTGGCAATGCTTGCACATACATGTGATTATGCGCAGAGGTCCACCCTACCAGCCCACCTCAGATCTCCACGCAAGCACACATGAATGCACATACATTTGCACACATCCAGAGATAAACTCCCCAACAGAAACCAAATTCCAAGAAATCCAGCCGTGGCAATGTTTGCACACATGTGATTATGCGCAGAGGTCCACCCTACTAGTAAACCTCAGATCTACACGCAGGCACACATGAATGCACATATATTTGCACACATCCAGAGATAAACTCCCCCTCAGAAACCAAATTTCAAGAAATCCAGCCGTGGCAATGCTTGCACACACATGTGATTATGCGCAGAGGTCCACCCTACCATCCGACCTCAGATCTCAGCGCAGGAACACATGAATGCACATACATTTGCACACATCCAGAGATAAACTCACCCTCAGAAACCAAATTCCAAGAAATCGAGCCGTGGCAATGCTTGCACACACATGTGATTATGCGCAGAGGTCCACCCTACCAGCCAACCACAGATCTCAGCGCAGGAACACATGAATGCACATACATTTGCACACATCCAGAGATAAACTCACCCTCAGAAACCAAATTCCAAGAAATCGAGCCGTGGCAATGCTTGCACACACATGTGATTATGCGCAGAGGTCCACCCTACCAGCCAACCTCAGATCTCAGCGCAGGAACACATGAATGCACATACATTTGCACACATCCAGAAATAAACTCCCCAAGAGAAACCAAATTCCAAGAAATCGAGCCGTGGCAATGCTTGCACATACATGTGATTATGCGCAGAGGTCCACCCTACCAGCCGACCTCAGATCTCAACGCAGGAACACATGAATGCACATACATTTGCACACATCCAGAGATAAACTCACCCCAAAGAAACCAAATTCCAAGAAATCGAGCCGTGGCAATGCTTGCACATACATGTGATTATGCGCAGAGGTCCCTCCTACCAGCCAACCTCAGATCTCAACGCAGGAACACATGAATGCACATACATTTGCACACATCCAGAGATAAACTCCCCCTCAGAAACCAAATTCCAAGAAATCGAGCCGTGGCAATGCTTGCACACACATGTGATTATGCGCAGAGGTCCACCCTACCAGCCAACCTCAGATCTCAACGCAGGAACACATGAATGCACATACATTTGCACACATCCAGAGATAAACTCCCCCTCAGAAACCAAATTCCAAGAAATCGAGCCGTGGCAATGCTTGCACACACATGTGATTATGCGCAGAGGTACACCCTACCAGCCGACCTCAGATCTCCACGCAAGCACACATGAATGCACATACATTTGCACACATCCAGAGATAAACTCCCCCTCAGAAACCAAATTCCAAGAAATCGAGCCGTGGCAATGCTTGCACACACATGTTATTATGCGCAGAGGTCCACCCTACCAGCCAACCTCAGATCTCCACGCAAGCACAGATGAATGCACATACATTTGCACACATCCAGAGATAAACTCCCCAAGAGAAACCAAATTCCAAGAAATCGAGCCGTGGCAATGTTTGCACACACATGTGATTATGCGCAGAGGTCCACCCTACCAGCCGACCTCAGGTCTCAACGCAGGAACACATGAATGCACATATATTTGCACACATCCAGAGATAAACTCACCCCAAAGAAACCAAATTCCAAGAAATCGAGCCGTGGCAATGTTTGCACACACATGTGATTATGCACAGAGGTACACCCTACCAGCCAACCTCAGATCTACACGCAGGCACACATGAATGCACATACATTTGCACACATCCAGAGATAAACTCACCCCAAAGAATCCAAATTCCAAAAAATCGAGCCGTGGCAATGCTTGCACACACATGTGATTATGCGCAGAGGTCCACCGTACCAGCCAACCTCAGATCTCAACGCAGGAACACATGAATGCACATACATTTGCACACATCCAGAGATAAACTCCCCCTCAGAAACCAAATTCCAAGAAATCGAGCCGTGGCAATGTTTGCACACACATGTGATTATGCGCAGAGGTCCACCCTACCAGCCGACCTCAGGTCTCAACGCAGGAACACATGAATGCACATATATTTGCACACATCCAGAGATAAACTCACCCCAAAGAAACCAAATTCCAAGAAATCGAGCCGTGGCAATGTTTGCACACACATGTGATTATGCACAGAGGTACACCCTGCCAGCCAACGTCAGATCTACACGCAGGCACACATGAATGCACATACATTTGCACACATCCAGAGATAAACTCACCCCAAAGAATCCAAATTCCAAAAAATCGAGCCGTGGCAATGCTTGCACACACATGTGATTATGCGCAGAGGTCCACCGTACCAGCCAACCTCAGATCTCAACGCAGGAACACATGAATGCACATACATTTGCACACATCCAGAGATAAACTCCCCCTCAGAAACCAAATTCCAAGAAATCGAGCCGTGGCAATGCTTGCACACACATGTTATTATGCGCAGAGGTACACCCTACCAGCCAACCTCAGATCTCCACGCAGGCACACATGAATGCACATACATTTGCACACATCCAGAGATAAACTCCCCTTCAGAAACCAAATTCCAAGAAATCGAGCCGTGGCAATGCTTGCACACACATGTGATTATGCGCAGAGGTCCACCCTACCAGCCAACCTCAGATCTCAACGCAGGAACACATGAATGCACATACATTTGCACACATCCAGAGATAAACTCCCCCCAAAGAATCCAAATTCCAAGAAATCGAGCCGTGGCAATGGTTGCACACACATGTGATTATGTGCAGAGGTCCACCCTACCAGCCGACCTCAGATCTCCGCGCAAGCACAGATGAATGCACATACATTTGCACACATCCAGAGATAAACTCCCCTTCAGAAACCAAATTCCAAGAAATCGAGCCGTGGCAATGCTTGCACACACATGTGATTATGCGCAGAGGTCCACCCTACCAGCCAACCTCAGATCTCCACGCAAGCACAGATGAATGCACATACATTTGCACACATCCAGAGATAAACTCCCCTTCAGAAACCAAATTCCAAGAAATCGAGCCGTGGCAATGCTTGCACACACATGTGATTATGCGCAGAGGTACACCCTACCAGCCGACCTCAGGTCTCAACGCAGGAACACATGAATGCACATATATTTGCACACATCCAGAGATAAACTCACCCCAAAGACACCAAATTCCAAGAAATCGAGCCGTGGCAATGTTTGCACACACATGTGATTATGCGCAGAGGTCCACCCTACCAGCCAACCTCAGATCTCAATGCAGGAACACATGAATGCACATACATTTGCACACATCCAGAGATAAACTCCCCTTCAGAAACCAAATTCCAAGATATCCAGAAATGGAAATGTTTGCACACACATGTAATTATGCGCAGAGGTCCACCCTACCAGCCAACCTCAGATCTCAATGCAGGAACACATGAATGCACATACATTTGCACACATCCAGAGATAAACTCCCCCTCAGAAACCAAATTCCAAGAAATCGAGCCGTGGCAATGCTTGCACACACATGTGATTATGCGCAGAGGTCCACCCTACCAGCCGACCTCAGATCTCAGCGCAGGAACACATGAATGCACATACATTTGCACACATCCAGAGATAAACTCACCCCAAAGAAACCAAATTCCAAGAAATCGAGCCGTGGCAATGCTTGCACACACATGTGATTATGCGCAGAGGTCCACCCTACCAGCCAACCTCAGATCTCCACGCAAGCACAGATGAATGCACATACATTTGCACACATCCAGAGATAGACTCCCCAACAGAAACCAAATTCCAAGAAATCGAGCCGTGGCAATGTTTGCACACACATGTGATTATGCGCAGAGGTCCACCCTACCAGCCGACCTCAGGTCTCAACGCAGGAACACATGAATGCACATATATTTGCACACATCCAGAGATAAACTCACCCCAAAGAAACCAAATTCCAAGAAATCGAGCCGTGGCAATGTTTGCACACACATGTGATTATGCACAGAGGTCCACCCTGCCAGCCAACCTCAGATCTACACGCAGGAACACATGAATGCACATATATTTGCACACATCCAGAGATAAACTCACCCCAAAGAATCCAAATTCCAAAAAATCGAGCCGTGGCAATGCTTGCACACACATGTGATTATGCGCAGAGGTCCACCGTACCAGCCAACCTCAGATCTCAACGCAGGAACACATGAATGCACATACATTTGCACACATCCAGAGATAAACTCCCCCTCAGAAACCAAATTCCAAGAAATCGAGCCGTGGCAATGCTTGCACACACATGTGATTATGCGCAGAGGTCCACCCTACCAGCCAACCTCAGATCTCCACGCAAGCACACATGAATGCACATACATTTGCACACATCCAGAGATAAACTCCCCCTCAGAAACCAAATTCCAAGAAATCGAGCCGTGGCAATGTTTGCACACACATGTGATTATGCACAGAGGTCCACCCTACCAGCCAACCTCAGATCTCAACGCAGGAACACATGAATGCACATACATTTGCACACATCCAGAGATAAACTCACCCCAAAGAATCCAAATTCCAAAAAATCGAGCCGTGGCAATGCTTGCACACACATGTGATTATGCGCAGAGGTCCACCCTACCAGCCAACCTCAGATCTCAGCGCAGGAACACATGAATGCACATACATTTGCACACATCCAGAAATAAACTCCCCTTCAGAAACCAAATTCCAAGATATCCAGAAATGTAAATGTTTGCACACACATGTAATTATGTGCAGAGGTCCACCGTACCAGCCAACCTCAGATCTCCACGCAGGCACAGATGAATGCACATACATTTGCACACATCCAGAGATAAACTCCCCCTCAGAAACCAAATTTCAAGAAATCCAGCTGTGGCAATGCTTGCACACACATGTGATTATGCGCAGAGGTCCACCCTACCAGCCAACCTCAGATCTCCACGCAAGCACACATGAATGCACATACATTTGCACACATCCAGAGATAAACTCCCCTTCAGAAACCAAATTCCAAGAAATCGAGCCGTGGCAATGTTTGCACACACATGTGATTATGCACAGAGGTCCACCCTACCAGCCAACCTCAGATCTACACGCAGGCACACATGAATGCACATACATTTGCACACATCCAGAGATAAACTCCCCTTCAGAAACCAAATTCCAAGAAATCGAGCCGTGGCAATGCTTGCACACACATGTGATTATGCGCAGAGGTCCACCCTACCAGCCAACCTCAGATCTCAGCGCAGGAACACATGAATGCACATACATTTGCACACATCCAGAGATAAACTCGCCAAGAGAAACCAAATTCCAAGATATCCAGAAATGGAAATGTTTGCACACACATGTAATTATGTGCAGAGGTCCACCCTACCAGCCAACCTCAGATCTCAACGCAGGAACACATGAATGCACATACATTTGCACACATCCAGAGATAAACTCACCCCAAACTAAACCAAATTCCAAGAAATCGAGCCGTGGCAATGTTTGCACACACATGTGATTATGCGCAGAGGTCCACCCTACCAGCCAACCTCAGATCTACACGCAGGCACACATGAATGCACATACATTTGCACACATCCATAGATAAACTCACCCCAAACTAAACCAAATTCCAAGAAATCGAGCCGTGGCAATGCTTGCACACACATGTGATTATGCGCAGAGGTACACCCTGCCAGCCAACCTCAGATCTACACGCAGGCACACATGAATGCACATACATTTGCACACATCCATAGATAAACTCACCCCAAACTAAACCAAATTCCAAGAAATCGAGCCGTGGCAATGTTTGCACACACATGTGATTATGCGCAGAGGTACACCCTACCAGCCAACCTCAGATCTCAACGCAGGAACACATGAATGCACATACATTTGCACACATCCAGAGATAAACTCCCCCTCAGAAACCAAATTCCAAGATATCCAGAAATGGAAATGTTTGCACACACATGTGATTATGCGCAGAGGTCCACCCTACCAGCCAACCTCAGATCTCAACGCAGGAACACATGAATGCACATACATTTGCACACATCCAGAGATAAACTCCCCCTCAGAAACCAAATTCCAAGAAATCGAGCTGTGGCAATGCTTGCACACACATGTGATTATGCGCAGAGGTCCACCCTACCAGCCAACCTCAGATCTCCACGCAAGCACACATGAATGCACATACATTTGCACACATCCAGAGATAAACTCACCCCAAAGAATCCAAATTCCAAGAAATCGAGCCGTGGCAATGCTTGCACATACATGTGATTATGCGCAGAGGTCCACCCTACCAGCCCACCTCAGATCTCCACGCAAGCACACATGAATGCACATACATTTGCACACATCCAGAGATAAACTCCCCAACAGAAACCAAATTCCAAGAAATCCAGCCGTGGCAATGTTTGCACACATGTGATTATGCGCAGAGGTCCACCCTACTAGTAAACCTCAGATCTACACGCAGGCACACATGAATGCACATATATTTGCACACATCCAGAGATAAACTCCCCCTCAGAAACCAAATTTCAAGAAATCCAGCCGTGGCAATGCTTGCACACACATGTGATTATGCGCAGAGGTCCACCCTACCATCCGACCTCAGATCTCAGCGCAGGAACACATGAATGCACATACATTTGCACACATCCAGAGATAAACTCACCCTCAGAAACCAAATTCCAAGAAATCGAGCCGTGGCAATGCTTGCACACACATGTGATTATGCGCAGAGGTCCACCCTACCAGCCAACCACAGATCTCAGCGCAGGAACACATGAATGCACATACATTTGCACACATCCAGAGATAAACTCACCCTCAGAAACCAAATTCCAAGAAATCGAGCCGTGGCAATGCTTGCACACACATGTGATTATGCGCAGAGGTCCACCCTACCAGCCAACCTCAGATCTCAGCGCAGGAACACATGAATGCACATACATTTGCACACATCCAGAAATAAACTCCCCAAGAGAAACCAAATTCCAAGAAATCGAGCCGTGGCAATGCTTGCACATACATGTGATTATGCGCAGAGGTCCACCCTACCAGCCGACCTCAGATCTCAACGCAGGAACACATGAATGCACATACATTTGCACACATCCAGAGATAAACTCACCCCAAAGAAACCAAATTCCAAGAAATCGAGCCGTGGCAATGCTTGCACATACATGTGATTATGCGCAGAGGTCCCTCCTACCAGCCAACCTCAGATCTCAACGCAGGAACACATGAATGCACATACATTTGCACACATCCAGAGATAAACTCCCCCTCAGAAACCAAATTCCAAGAAATCGAGCCGTGGCAATGCTTGCACACACATGTTATTATGCGCAGAGGTCCACCCTACCAGCCAACCTCAGATCTCCACGCAAGCACAGATGAATGCACATACATTTGCACACATCCAGAGATAAACTCCCCAAGAGAAACCAAATTCCAAGAAATCGAGCCGTGGCAATGTTTGCACACACATGTGATTATGCGCAGAGGTCCACCCTACCAGCCGACCTCAGGTCTCAACGCAGGAACACATGAATGCACATATATTTGCACACATCCAGAGATAAACTCACCCCAAAGAAACCAAATTCCAAGAAATCGAGCCGTGGCAATGTTTGCACACACATGTGATTATGCACAGAGGTACACCCTACCAGCCAACCTCAGATCTACACGCAGGCACACATGAATGCACATACATTTGCACACATCCAGAGATAAACTCACCCCAAAGAATCCAAATTCCAAAAAATCGAGCCGTGGCAATGCTTGCACACACATGTGATTATGCGCAGAGGTCCACCGTACCAGCCAACCTCAGATCTCAACGCAGGAACACATGAATGCACATACATTTGCACACATCCAGAGATAAACTCCCCCTCAGAAACCAAATTCCAAGAAATCGAGCCGTGGCAATGTTTGCACACACATGTGATTATGCGCAGAGGTCCACCCTACCAGCCGACCTCAGGTCTCAACGCAGGAACACATGAATGCACATATATTTGCACACATCCAGAGATAAACTCACCCCAAAGAAACCAAATTCCAAGAAATCGAGCCGTGGCAATGTTTGCACACACATGTAATTATGCACAGAGGTACACCCTGCCAGCCAACGTCAGATCTACACGCAGGCACACATGAATGCACATACATTTGCACACATCCAGAGATAAACTCACCCCAAAGAATCCAAATTCCAAAAAATCGAGCCGTGGCAATGCTTGCACACACATGTGATTATGCGCAGAGGTCCACCGTACCAGCCAACCTCAGATCTCAACGCAGGAACACATGAATGCACATACATTTGCACACATCCAGAGATAAACTCCCCCTCAGAAACCAAATTCCAAGAAATCGAGCCGTGGCAATGCTTGCACACACATGTTATTATGCGCAGAGGTACACCCTACCAGCCAACCTCAGATCTCCACGCAGGCACACATGAATGCACATACATTTGCACACATCCAGAGATAAACTCCCCTTCAGAAACCAAATTCCAAGAAATCGAGCCGTGGCAATGCTTGCACACACATGTGATTATGCGCAGAGGTCCACCCTACCAGCCAACCTCAGATCTCAACGCAGGAACACATGAATGCACATACATTTGCACACATCCAGAGATAAACTCCCCCCAAAGAATCCAAATTCCAAGAAATCGAGCCGTGGCAATGGTTGCACACACATGTGATTATGTGCAGAGGTCCACCCTACCAGCCGACCTCAGATCTCCGCGCAAGCACAGATGAATGCACATACATTTGCACACATCCAGAGATAAACTCCCCTTCAGAAACCAAATTCCAAGAAATCGAGCCGTGGCAATGCTTGCACACACATGTGATTATGCGCAGAGGTCCACCCTACCAGCCAACCTCAGATCTCCACGCAAGCACAGATGAATGCACATACATTTGCACACATCCAGAGATAAACTCCCCTTCAGAAACCAAATTCCAAGAAATCGAGCCGTGGCAATGCTTGCACACACATGTGATTATGCGCAGAGGTACACCCTACCAGCCGACCTCAGGTCTCAACGCAGGAACACATGAATGCACATATATTTGCACACATCCAGAGATAAACTCACCCCAAAGACACCAAATTCCAAGAAATCGAGCCGTGGCAATGTTTGCACACACATGTGATTATGCACAGAGGTACACCCTGCCAGCCAACCTCAGATCTCAACGCAGGAACACATGAATGCACATACATTTGCACACATCCAGAGATAAACTCCCCTTCAGAAACCAAATTCCAAGATATCCAGAAATGGAAATGTTTGCACACACATGTAATTATGCGCAGAGGTCCACCCTACCAGCCAACCTCAGATCTCAATGCAGGAACACATGAATGCACATACATTTGCACACATCCAGAGATAAACTCCCCCTCAGAAACCAAATTCCAAGAAATCCAGCCGTGGCAATGCTTGCACACACATGTGATTATGCGCAGAGGTCCACCCTACCAGCCAACCTCAGATCTCCACGCAAGCACAGATGAATGCACATACATTTGCACACATCCAGAGATAAACTCCCCCTCAGAAACCAAATTTCAAGAAATCGAGCCGTGGCAATGCTTGCACACACATGTGATTATGCGCAGAGGTCCACCCTACCAGTCAACCTCAGATCTCAACGCAGGAACACATGAATGCACATACATTTGCACACATCCAGAGATAAACTCACCCCAAAGAAACCAAATTCCAAGAAATCGAGCCGTGGCAATGCTTGCACATACATGTGATTATGCGCAGAGGTCCCTCCTACCAGCCAACCTCAGATCTCCACGCAAGCACACATGAATGCACATACATTTGCACACATCCAGAGATAAACTCCCCCTCAGAAACCAAATTCCAAGAAATCGAGCCGTGGCAATGCTTGCACACACATGTGATTATGCGCAGAGGTCCACCCTACCAGCCAACCTCAGATCTCAGCGCAGGAACACATGAATGCACATACATTTGCACACATCCAGAGATAAACTCACCCCAAAGAAACCAAATTCCAAGAAATCGAGCCGTGGCAATGCTTGCACACACATGTGATTATGCGCAGAGGTCCACCCTACCAGCCAACCTCAGATCTCCACGCAAGCACAGATGAATGCACATACATTTGCACACATCCAGAGATAGACTCCCCAACAGAAACCAAACTCCAAGAAATCGAGCCGTGGCAATGTTTGCACACACATGTGATTATGCGCAGAGGTCCACCCTACCAGCCGACCTCAGGTCTCAACGCAGGAACACATGAATGCACATATATTTGCACACATCCAGAGATAAACTCACCCCAAAGAAACCAAATTCCAAGAAATCGAGCCGTGGCAATGTTTGCACACACATGTGATTATGCACAGAGGTCCACCCTGCCAGCCAACCTCAGATCTACACGCAGGCACACATGAATGCACATACATCTGCACACATCCAGAGATAAACTCACCCCAAAGAATCCAAATTCCAAAAAATCGAGCCGTGGCAATGCTTGCACACACATGTGATTATGCGCAGAGGTCCACCGTACCAGCCAACCTCAGATCTCAACGCAGGAACACATGAATGCACATACATTTGCACACATCCAGAGATAAACTCCCCCTCAGAAACCAAATTCCAAGAAATCGAGCCGTGGCAATGCTTGCACACACATGTGATTATGCGCAGAGGTCCACCCTACCAGCCAACCTCAGATCTCCACGCAAGCACACATGAATGCACATACATTTGCACACATCCAGAGATAAACTCCCCCTCAGAAACCAAATTCCAAGAAATCGAGCCGTGGCAATGTTTGCACACACATGTGATTATGCACAGAGGTCCACCCTACCAGCCAACCTCAGATCTCAACGCAGGAACACATGAATGCACATACATTTGCACACATCCAGAGATAAACTCACCCCAAAGAATCCAAATTCCAAAAAATCGAGCCGTGGCAATGCTTGCACACACATGTGATTATGCGCAGAGGTCCACCCTACCAGCCAACCTCAGATCTCAGCGCAGGAACACATGAATGCACATACATTTGCACACATCCAGAAATAAACTCCCCTTCAGAAACCAAATTCCAAGATATCCAGAAATGTAAATGTTTGCACACACATGTAATTATGTGCAGAGGTCCACCGTACCAGCCAACCTCAGATCTCCACGCAGGCACAGATGAATGCACATACATTTGCACACATCCAGAGATAAACTCCCCCTCAGAAACCAAATTTCAAGAAATCCAGCTGTGGCAATGCTTGCACACACATGTGATTATGCGCAGAGGTCCACCCTACCAGCCAACCTCAGATCTCCACGCAAGCACAGATGAATGCACATACATTTGCACACATCCAGAGATAAACTCCCCAACAGAAACCAAATTCCAAGAAATCGAGCCGTGGCAATGTTTGCACACACATGTGATTATGCGCAGAGGTCCACCCTACCAGCCGACCTCAGGTCTCAACGCAGGAACACATGAATGCACATATATTTGCACACATCCAGAGATAAACTCACCCCAAAGAAACCAAATTCCAAGAAATCGAGCCGTGGCAATGTTTGCACACACATGTGATTATGCACAGAGGTCCACCCTACCAGCCAACCTCAGATCTACACGCAGGCACACATGAATGCACATACATTTGCACACATCCAGAGATAAACTCCCCTTCAGAAACCAAATTCCAAGAAATCGAGCCGTGGCAATGCTTGCACACACATGTGATTATGCGCAGAGGTCCACCCTACCAGCCAACCTCAGATCTCAGCGCAGGAACACATGAATGCACATACATTTGCACACATCCAGAGATAAACTCCCCCTCAGAAACCAAATTCCAAGATATCCAGAAATGGAAATGTTTGCACACACATGTAATTATGTGCAGAGGTCCACCCTACCAGCCAACCTCAGATCTCAACGCAGGAACACATAAATGCACATACATTTGCACACATCCAGAGATAAACTCCCCCTCAGAAACCAAATTCCAAGAAATCGAGCCGTGGCAATGGTTGCACATACATGTGATTATGCGCAGAGGTCCACCCTACCAGCCAACCTCAGATCTCCACGCAAGCACAGATGAATGCACATACATTTGCACACATCCAGAGATAAACTCCCCCTCAGAAACCAAATTCCAAGATATCCAGAAATGGAAATGTTTGCACACACATGTGATTATGCGCAGAGGTCCACCGTACCAGCCAACCTCAGATCTCAACGCAGGAACACATGAATGCACATACATTTGCACACATTCAGAGATAAACTCCCCTTCAGAAACCAAATTCCAAGAAATCGAGCCGTGGCAATGTTTGCACACACATGTGATTATGCGCAGAGGTCCACCCTACCAGCCAACCTCAGATCTCCACGCAAGCACACATGAATGCACATACATTTGCACACATCCAGAGATAAACTCCCCTTCAGAAACCAAATTCCAAGAAATCGAGCCGTGGCAATGCTTGCACACACATGTGATTATGCGCAGAGGTCCACCCTACCAGCCAACCTCAGATCTCAACGCAGGAACACATGAATGCACATACATTTGCACACATTCAGAGATAAACTCACCCCAAAGAATCCAAATTCCAAAAAATCGAGCCGTGGCAATGCTTGCACACACATGTGATTATGCGCAGAGGTCCACCCTACCAGCCAACCTCCGATCTCCGCGCAAGCACAGATGAATGCACATACATTTGCACACATCCAGAGATAAACTCCCCTTCAGAAACCAAAATTCCAAGAAATCGAGCCGTGGCAATGCTTGCACACACGTGATTATGCGCAGAGGTACACCCTACCAGCCAACCTCAGATCTCAACGCAGGAACACATGAATGCACATACATTTGCACACATCCAGAGATAAACTCCCCCAAAGAATCCAAATTCCAAGAAATCGAGCCGTGGCAATGCTTGCACACACATGTGATTATGCGCAGAGGTCCACCCTACCAGCCGACCTCAGGTCTCAACGCAGGAACACATGAATGCACATATATTTGCACACATCCAGAGATAAACTCCCCAAGAGAAACCAAATTCCAAGAAATCGAGCCGTGGCAATGTTTGCACACACATGTGATTATGCGCAGAGGTCCACCCTACCAGCCAACCTCAGATCTCCACGCAAGCACAGATGAATGCACATACATTTGCTCACATCCAGAGATAAACTCACCCCAAAGAAACCAAATTCCAAGAAATCGAGCCGTGGCAATGTTTGCACACACATGTGATTATGCACAGAGGTACACCCTACCAGCCAACCTCAGATCTACACGCAGGCACACATGAATGCACATACATTTGCACACATCCAGAGATAAACTCCCCCTCAGAAACCAAATTCCAAGAAATCGAGCCGTGGCAATGTTTGCACACACATGTGATTATGCGCAGAGGTCCACCCTATCAGCCAACCTCAGATCTCAGTGCAGGAACACATGAATGCACATACATTTGCACACATCCAGAGATAAACTCGCCAAGAGAAACCAAATTCCAAGATATCCAGAAATGTAAATGTTTGCACACACGTGTGATTATGCGCAGAGGTCCACCCTATCAGCCAACCTCAGATCTCAGCGCAGGAACACATGAATGCACATACATTTGCACACATCCAGAGATAAACTCCCCCTCAGAAACCAAATTCCAAGATATCCAGAAATGGAAATGTTTGCACACACATGTAATTATGTGCAGAGGTCCACCCTACCAGCCAACCTCAGATCTCAACGCAGGAACACATGAATGCACATACATTTGCACACATCCATAGATAAACTCACCCCAAACTAAACCAAATTCCAAGAAATCGAGCCGTGGCAATGTTTGCACACACATGTGATTATGCACAGAGGTACACCCTACCAGCCAACCTCAGATCTACACGCAGGCACACATGAATGCACATACATTTGCACACATCCAGAGATAAACTCACCCCAAAGAATCCAAATTCCAAAAAATCGAGCCGTGGCAATGCTTGCACACACATGTGATTATGCGCAGAGGTCCACCGTACCAGCCAACCTCAGATCTCAACGCAGGAACACATGAATGCACATACATTTGCACACATCCAGAGATAAACTCCCCCTCAGAAACCAAATTCCAAGAAATCGAGCCGTGGCAATGTTTGCACACACATGTGATTATGCGCAGAGGTCCACCCTACCAGCCGACCTCAGGTCTCAACGCAGGAACACATGAATGCACATATATTTGCACACATCCAGAGATAAACTCACCCCAAAGAAACCAAATTCCAAGAAATCGAGCCGTGGCAATGTTTGCACACACATGTAATTATGTGCAGAGGTCCACCCTACCAGCCAACCTCAGATCTCAACGCAGGAACACATGAATGCACATACATTTGCACACATCCATAGATAAACTCACCCCAAACTAAACCAAATTCCAAGAAATCGAGCCGTGGCAATGTTTGCACACACATGTGATTATGCACAGAGGTACACCCTGCCAGCCAACCTCAGATCTACACGCAGGCACACATGAATGCACATACATTTGCACACATCCAGAGATAAACTCACCCCAAAGAATCCAAATTCCAAAAAATCGAGCCGTGGCAATGCTTGCACACACATGTGATTATGCGCAGAGGTCCACCGTACCAGCCAACCTCAGATCTCAACGCAGGAACACATGAATGCACATACATTTGCACACATCCAGAGATAAACTCCCCCTCAGAAACCAAATTCCAAGAAATCGAGCCGTGGCAATGCTTGCACACACATGTTATTATGCGCAGAGGTCCACCCTACCAGCCAACCTCAGATCTCCACGCAGGCACACATGAATGCACATACATTTGCACACATCCAGAGATAAACTCCCCTTCAGAAACCAAATTCCAAGAAATCGAGCCGTGGCAATGCTTGCACACACATGTGATTATGCGCAGAGGTCCACCCTACCAGCCAACCTCAGATCTCAACGCAGGAACACATGAATGCACATACATTTGCACACATCCAGAGATAAACTCCCCCCAAAGAATCCAAATTCCAAGAAATCGAGCCGTGGCAATGCTTGCACACACATGTGATTATGTGCAGAGGTCCACCCTACCAGCCGACCTCAGATCTCCGCGCAAGCACAGATGAATGCACATACATTTGCACACATCCAGAGATAAACTCCCCTTCAGAAACCAAATTCCAAGAAATCGAGCCGTGGCAATGCTTGCACACACATGTGATTATGCGCAGAGGTCCACCCTACCAGCCAACCTCAGATCTCCACGCAAGCACAGATGAATGCACATACATTTGCACACATCCAGAGATAAACTCCCCTTCAGAAACCAAATTCCAAGAAATCGAGCCGTGGCAATGTTTGCACACACATGTGATTATGCGCAGAGGTACACCCTACCAGCCGACCTCAGGTCTCAACGCAGGAACACATGAATGCACATATATTTGCACACATCCAGAGATAAACTCACCCCAAAGACACCAAATTCCAAGAAATCGAGCCGTGGCAATGTTTGCACACACATGTGATTATGCACAGAGGTACACCCTGCCAGCCAACCTCAGATCTCAACGCAGGAACACATGAATGCACATACATTTGCACACATCCAGAGATAAACTCCCCTTCAGAAACCAAATTCCAAGATATCCAGAAATGGAAATGTTTGCACACACATGTAATTATGCGCAGAGGTCCACCCTACCAGCCAACCTCAGATCTCAACGCAGGAACACATGAATGCACATACATTTGCACACATCCAGAGATAAACTCCCCCTCAGAAACCAAATTCCAAGAAATCCAGCCGTGGCAATGCTTGCACACACATGTGATTATGCGCAGAGGTCCACCCTACCAGCCAACCTCAGATCTCCACGCAAGCACAGATGAATGCACATACATTTGCACACATCCAGAGATAAACTCCCCCTCAGAAACCAAATTTCAAGAAATCGAGCCGTGGCAATGCTTGCACACACATGTGATTATGCGCAGAGGTCCACCCTACCAGTCAACCTCAGATCTCAACGCAGGAACACATGAATGCACATACATTTGCACACATCCAGAGATAAACTCACCCCAAAGAAACCAAATTCCAAGAAATCGAGCCGTGGCAATGCTTGCACATACATGTGATTATGCGCAGAGGTCCCTCCTACCAGCCAACCTCAGATCTCCACGCAAGCACACATGAATGCACATACATTTGCACACATCCAGAGATAAACTCCCCCTCAGAAACCAAATTCCAAGAAATCGAGCCGTGGCAATGCTTGCACACACATGTGATTATGCGCAGAGGTCCACCCTACCAGCCGACCTCAGATCTCAGCGCAGGAACACATGAATGCACATACATTTGCACACATCCAGAGATAAACTCACCCCAAAGAAACCAAATTCCAAGAAATCGAGCCGTGGCAATGCTTGCACACACATGTGATTATGCGCAGAGGTCCACCCTACCAGCCAACCTCAGATCTCCACGCAAGCACAGATGAATGCACATACATTTGCACACATCCAGAGATAAACTCCCCTTCAGAAACCAAATTGCAAGAAATCCAGCCGTGGCAATGCTTGCACACACATGTGATTATGCGCAGAGGTCCACCCTACCAGCCAACCTCAGATCTCCACGCAAGCACAGATGAATGCACATACATTTGCACACATCCAGAGATAAACTCACCCCAAAGAATCCAAATTCCAAAAAATCGAGCCGTGGCAATGCTTGCACACACATGTGATTATGCGCAGAGGTCCACCGTACCAGCCAACCTCAGATCTCAACGCAGGAACACATGAATGCACATACATTTGCACACATCCAGAGATAAACTCCCCCTCAGAAACCAAATTCCAAGAAATCGAGCCGTGGCAATGCTTGCACACACATGTGATTATGCGCAGAGGTCCACCCTACCAGCCAACCTCAGATCTCCACGCAAGCACACATGAATGCACATACATTTGCACACATCCAGAGATAAACTCCCCCTCAGAAACCAAATTCCAAGAAATCGAGCCGTGGCAATGTTTGCACACACATGTGATTATGCACAGAGGTCCACCCTACCAGCCAACCTCAGATCTCAACGCAGGAACACATGAATGCACATACATTTGCACACATCCAGAGATAAACTCACCCCAAAGAATCCAAATTCCAAAAAATCGAGCCGTGGCAATGCTTGCACACACATGTGATTATGCGCAGAGGTCCACCCTACCAGCCAACCTCAGATCTCAGCGCAGGAACACATGAATGCACATACATTTGCACACATCCAGAAATAAACTCCCCTTCAGAAACCAAATTCCAAGATATCCAGAAATGGAAATGTTTGCACACACATGTAATTATGTGCAGAGGTCCACCGTACCAGCCAACCTCAGATCTCCACGCAGGCACAGATGAATGCACATACATTTGCACACATCCAGAGATAAACTCCCCCTCAGAAACCAAATTTCAAGAAATCCAGCTGTGGCAATGCTTGCACACACATGTGATTATGCGCAGAGGTCCACCCTACCAGCCAACCTCAGATCTACACGCAGGCACACATGAATGCACATACATTTGCACACATCCAGAGATAAACTCCCCTTCAGAAACCAAATTCCAAGAAATCGAGCCGTGGCAATGCTTGCACACACATGTGATTATGCGCAGAGGTCCACCCTACCAGCCAACCTCAGATCTCAGCGCAGGAACACATGAATGCACATACATTTGCACACATCCAGAGATAAACTCCCCCTCAGAAACCAAATTCCAAGATATCCAGAAATGGAAATGTTTGCACACACATGTAATTATGTGCAGAGGTCCACCCTACCAGCCAACCTCAGATCTCAGCGCAGGAACACATGAATGCACATACATTTGCACACATCCAGAGATAAACTCCCCCTCAGAAACCAAATTCCAAGATATCCAGAAATGGAAATGTTTGCAAACACATGTGATTATGCGCATAGGTACCCCCTGCCAGCCAACCTCAGATCTCAACGCAGGAACACATGAATGCACATACATTTGCACACATCCAGAGATAAACTCCCCAAGAGAAACCAAATTCCAAGAAATCGAGCCGTGGCAATGTTTGCACACACATGTGATTATGCGCAGAGGTACACCCTACCAGCCAACCTCAGATCTCCACGCAGGCACACATGAATGCACATACATTTGCACACATCCAGAGATAAACTCCCCTTCAGAAACCAAATTCCAAGAAATCGAGCCGTGGCAATGCTTGCACACACATGTGATTATGCGCAGAGGTCCACCCTACCAGCCAACCTCAGATCTCAACGCAGGAACACATGAATGCACATACATTTGCACACATTCAGAGATAAACTCACCCCAAAGAATCCAAATTCCAAAAAATCGAGCCGTGGCAATGCTTGCACACACATGTGATTATGCGCAGAGGTCCACCCTACCAGCCAACCTCAGATCTCAACGCAGGAACACATGAATGCACATACATTTGCACACATCCAGAAATAAACTCCCCCTCAGAAACCAAATTTCAAGAAATCCAGCCATGGCAATGCTTGCACACACATGTGATTATGCGCAGAGGTCCACCCTACCAGCCAACCTCCGATCTCCGCGCAAGCACAGATGAATGCACATACATTTGCACACATCCAGAGATAAACTCCCCTTCAGAAACCAAATTCCAAGAAATCGAGGCGTGGCAATGCTTGCACACACGTGATTATGCGCAGAGGTACACCCTACCAGCCAACCTCAGATCTCAACGCAGGAACACATGAATGCACATACATTTGCACACATCCAGAGATAAACTCCCCCAAAGAATCCAAATTCCAAGAAATCGAGCCGTGGCAATGCTTGCACACACATGTGATTATGCGCAGAGGTCCACCCTACCAGCCGACCTCAGGTCTCAACGCAGGAACACATGAATGCACATACATTTGCACACATCCAGAGATAAACTCCCCAAGAGAAACCAAATTCCAAGAAATCGAGCCGTGGCAATGTTTGCACACACATGTGATTATGCGCAGAGGTCCACCCTACCAGCCAACCTCAGATCTCCACGCAAGCACAGATGAATGCACATACATTTGCTCACATCCAGAGATAAACTCACCCCAAAGAAACCAAATTCCAAGAAATCGAGCCGTGGCAATGTTTGCACACACATGTGATTATGCACAGAGGTACACCCTACCAGCCAACCTCAGATCTACACGCAGGCACACATGAATGCACATACATTTGCACACATCCAGAGATAAACTCCCCCTCAGAAACCAAATTCCAAGAAATCGAGCCGTGGCAATGTTTGCACACACATGTGATTATGCGCAGAGGTCCACCCTACCAGCCAACCTCAGATCTCAGCGCAGGAACACATGAATGCACATACATTTGCACACATCCAGAGATAAACTCCCCCTCAGAAACCAAATTCCAAGATATCCAGAAATGGAAATGTTTGCACACACATGTAATTATGTGCAGAGGTCCACCCTACCAGCCAACCTCAGATATCAACGCAGGAACACATGAATGCACATACATTTGCACACATCCATAGATAAACTCACCCCAAACTAAACCAAATTCCAAGAAATCGAGCCGTGGCAATGTTTGCACACACATGTGATTATGCGCAGAGGTACACCCTACCAGCCAACCTCAGATCTACACGCAGGCACACATGAATGCACATACATTTGCACACATCCAGAGATAAACTCCCCCTCAGAAACCAAATTCCAAGATATCCAGAAATGGAAATGTTTGCACACACATGTGATTATGCGCAGAGGTCCACCCTACCAGCCAACCTCAGATCTCAACGCAGGAACACATGAATGCACATACATTTGCACACATCCAGAGATAAACTCCCCAAGAGAAACCAAATTTCAAGAAATCGAGCCGTGGCAATGCTTGCACACACATGTGATTATGCGCAGAGGTCCACCCTACCAGCCAACCTCAGATCTCAGCGCAGGAACACATGAATGCACATATATTTGCACACATCCAGAAATAAACTCCCCTTCAGAAACCAAATTCCAAGAAATCGAGCCGTGGCAATGCTTGCACACACATGTGATTATGCGCAGAGGTCCACCCTACCAGCCAACCTCAGATCTCCACGCAAGCACAGATGAATGCACATACATTTGCACACATCCAGAAATAAACTCCCCTTCAGAAACCAAATTCCAAGAAATCGAGCCGTGGCAATGCTTGCACACACATGTGATTATGCGCAGAGGTCCACCCTACCAGCCGACCTCAGATCTCCACGCAAGCACAGATGAATGCACATACATTTGCACACATCCAGAGATAAACTCCCCTTCAGAAACCAAATTGCAAGAAATCCAGCCGTGGCAATGCTTGCACACACATGTGATTATGCGCAGAGGTCCACCGTACCAGCCAACCTCAGATCTCCACGCAGGCACACATGAATGCACATATATTTGCACACATCCAGAGATAAACTCCCCTTCAGAAACCAAATTCCAAGAAATCGAGCCGTGGCAATGCTTGCACACACATGTGATTATGCGCAGAGGTCCACCGTACCAGCCAACCTCAGATCTCCACGCAGGCACACATGAATGCACATATATTTGCACACATCCAGAGATAAACTCCCCTTCAGAAACCAAATTGCAAGAAATCCAGCCGTGGCAATGCTTGCACACACATGTGATTATGCGCAGAGGTCCACCCTACCAGCCAACCTCAGATCTCCACGCAAGCACAGATGAATGCACATACATTTGCACACATCCAGAGATAAACTCCCCAAGAGAAACCAAATTCCAAGAAATCGAGCCGTGGCAATGTTTGCACACACATGTGATTATGCACAGAGGTCCACCCTGCCAGCCAACCTCAGATCTACACGCAGGCACACATGAATGCACATACATTTGCACACATCCAGAGATAAACTCACCCCAAAGAATCCAAATTCCAAAAAATCGAGCCGTGGCAATGCTTGCACACACATGTGATTATGCGCAGAGGTCCACCGTACCAGCCAACCTCAGATCTCAACGCAGGAACACATGAATGCACATACATTTGCACACATCCAGAGATAAACTCCCCCTCAGAAACCAAATTCCAAGAAATCGAGCCGTGGCAATGCTTGCACACACATGTGATTATGCGCAGAGGTCCACCCTACCAGCCAACCTCAGATCTCCACGCAAGCACACATGAATGCACATATATTTGCACACATCCAGAGATAAACTCACCCCAAAGAAACCAAATTCCAAGAAATCGAGCCGTGGCAATGTTTGCACACACATGTGATTATGCACAGAGGTACACCCTGCCAGCCAACCTCAGATCTACACGCAGGCACACATGAATGCACATACATTTGCACACATCCAGAGATAAACTCACCCCAAAGAATCCAAATTCCAAGAAATCGAGCCGTGGCAATGCTTGCACACACATGTGATTATGCGCAGAGGTACACCCTACCAGTCAACCTCAGATCTCAACGCAGGAACACATGAATGCACATACATTTGCACACATCCAGAGATAAACTCCCCTTCAGAAACCAAATTCCAAGAAATCGAGCCGTGGCAATGCTTGCACACACATGTGATTATGCGCAGAGGTCCACCCTACCAGCCAACCTCAGATCTCAACGCAGGAACACATGAATGCACATACATTTGCACACATTCAGAGATAAACTCACCCCAAAGAATCCAAATTCCAAAAAATCGAGCCGTGGCAATGCTTGCACACACATGTTATTATGCGCAGAGGTCCACCCTACCAGCCGACCTCAGATCTCCGCGCAAGCACAGATGAATGCACATACATTTGCACACATCCAGAGATAAACTCCCCTTCAGAAACCAAATTCCAAGAAATCGAGCCGTGGCAATGCTTGCACACACATGTGATTATGCGCAGAGGTCCACCCTACCAGCCAACCTCAGATCTCCACGCAAGCACAGATGAATGCACATACATTTGCACACATCCAGAGATAAACTCCCCTTCAGAAACCAAATTCCAAGAAATCGAGCCGTGGCAATGTTTGCACACACATGTGATTATGCGCAGAGGTCCACCCTACCAGCCGACCTCAGGTCTCAACGCAGGAACACATGAATGCACATATATTTGCACACATCCAGAGATAAACTCACCCCAAAGACACCAAATTCCAAGAAATCGAGCCGTGGCAATGTTTGCACACACATGTGATTATGCACAGAGGTACACCCTGCCAGCCAACCTCAGATCTCAACGCAGGAACACATGAATGCACATACATTTGCACACATCCAGAGATAAACTCCCCTTCAGAAACCAAATTCCAAGATATCCAGAAATGGAAATGTTTGCACACACATGTGATTATGCGCAGAGGTACACCCTGCCAGCCAACCTCAGATCTCAACGCAGGAACACATGAATGCACATACATTTGCACACATCCAGAGATAAACTCCCCCTCAGAAACCAAATTTCAAGAAATCGAGCCGTGGCAATGCTTGCACACACATGTGATTATGCGCAGAGGTCCACCCTACCAGCCAACCTCAGATCTCAGCGCAGGAACACATGAATGCACATACATTTGCACACATCCAGAAATAAACTCCCCTTCAGAAACCAAATTCCAAGAAATCGAGCCGTGGCAATGCTTGCACACACATGTGATTATGCGCAGAGGTCCACCCTACCAGCCAACCTCAGATCTACACGCAGGAACACATGAATGCACATATATTTGCACACATCCAGAGATAAACTCCCCTTCAGAAACCAAATTGCAAGAAATCCAGCCGTGGCAATGCTTGCACACACATGTGATTATGCGCAGAGGTCCACCCTACCAGCCAACCTCAGATCTCCACGCAAGCACAGATGAATGCACATACATTTGCACACATCCAGAGATAGACTCCCCAACAGAAACCAAATTCCAAGAAATCGAGCCGTGGCAATGTTTGCACACACATGTGATTATGCGCAGAGGTCCACCCTACCAGCCGACCTCAGGTCTCAACGCAGGAACACATGAATGCACATATATTTGCACACATCCAGAGATAAACTCACCCCAAAGAAACCAAATTCCAAGAAATCGAGCCGTGGCAATGTTTGCACACACATGTGATTATGCACAGAGGTCCACCCTGCCAGCCAACCTCAGATCTACACGCAGGCACACATGAATGCACATACATTTGCACACATCCAGAGATAAACTCACCCCAAAGAATCCAAATTCCAAAAAATCGAGCCGTGGCAATGCTTGCACACACATGTGATTATGCGCAGAGGTCCACCGTACCAGCCAACCTCAGATCTCAACGCAGGAACACATGAATGCACATACATTTGCACACATCCAGAGATAAACTCCCCTTCAGAAACCAAATTCCAAGAAATCGAGCCGTGGCAATGCTTGCACGCACATGTGATTATGCGCAGAGGTCCACCCTACCAGCCAACCTCAGATCTCCACGCAAGCACAGATGAATGCACATACATTTGCACACATCCAGAGATAAACTCCCCTTCAGAAACCAAATTCCAAGAAATCGAGCCGTGGCAATGCTTGCACACACATGTGATTATGCGCAGAGGTCCACCCTACCAGCCAACCTCAGATCTCAGCGCAGGAACACATGAATGCACATACATTTGCACACATCCAGAGATAAACTCGCCAAGAGAAACCAAATTCCAAGATATCCAGAAATGTAAATGTTTGCACACACGTGTGATTATGCGCAGAGGTCCACCCTACCAGCCAACCTCAGATCTCAACGCAGGAACACATGAATGCACATACATTTGCACACATCCAGAGATAAACTCCCCAAGAGAAACCAAATTTCAAGAAATCGAGCCGTGGCAATGCTTGCACACACATGTGATTATGCGCAGAGGTCCACCCTACCAGCCAACCTCAGATCTCAGCGCAGGAACACATGAATGCACATATATTTGCACACATCCAGAAATAAACTCCCCTTCAGAAACCAAATTCCAAGAAATCGAGCCGTGGCAATGCTTGCACACACATGTGATTATGCGCAGAGGTCCACCCTACCAGCCAACCTCAGATCTCCACGCAAGCACAGATGAATGCACATACATTTGCACACATCCAGAAATAAACTCCCCTTCAGAAACCAAATTCCAAGAAATCGAGCCGTGGCAATGCTTGCACACACATGTTATTATGCACAGAGGTCCACCCTGCCAGCCAACCTCAGATCTACACGCAGGCACACATGAATGCACATACATTTGCACACATCCAGAGATAAACTCACCCCAAAGAATCCAAATTCCAAAAAATCGAGCCGTGGCAATGCTTGCACACACATGTGATTATGCGCAGAGGTCCACCCTACCAGCCAACCTCAGATCTCCACGCAAGCACACATGAATGCACATACATTTGCACACATCCAGAGATAAACTCCCCCTCAGAAACCAAATTCCAAGAAATCGAGCCGTGGCAATGTTTGCACACACATGTGATTATGCGCAGAGGTCCACCCTACCAGCCGACCTCAGGTCTCAACGCAGGAACACATGAATGCACATATATTTGCACACATCCAGAGATAAACTCACCCCAAAGAAACCAAATTCCAAGAAATCGAGCCGTGGCAATGTTTGCACACACATGTGATTATGCACAGAGGTACACCCTGCCAGCCAACCTCAGATCTACACGCAGGCACACATGAATGCACATACATTTGCACACATCCAGAGATAAACTCACCCCAAAGAATCCAAATTCCAAAAAATCGAGCCGTGGCAATGCTTGCACACACATGTGATTATGCGCAGAGGTCCACCGTACCAGCCAACCTCAGATCTCAACGCAGGAACACATGAATGCACATACATTTGCACACATCCAGAGATAAACTCCCCCTCAGAAACCAAATTCCAAGAAATCGAGCCGTGGCAATGCTTGCACACACATGTGATTATGCGCAGAGGTCCACCCTACCAGCCAACCTCAGATCTCAACGCAGGAACACATGAATGCACATACATTTGCACACATCCAGAGATAAACTCCCCCTCAGAAACCAAATTCCAAGAAATCGAGCCGTGGCAATGCTTGCACACACATGTGATTATGCGCAGAGGTCCACCCTACCAGCCAACCTCAGATCTCCACGCAAGCACAGATGAATGCACATACATTTGCACACATCCAGAGATAAACTCCCCTTCAGAAACCAAATTTCAAGAAATCGAGCCGTGGCAATGCTTGCACACACATGTGATTATGCGCAGAGGTCCACCCTACCAGCCAACCTCAGATCTCAGCGCAGGAACACATGAATGCACATACATTTGCACACATCCAGAAATAAACTCCCCTTCAGAAACCAAATTCCAAGAAATCGAGCCGTGGCAATGCTTGCACACACATGTGATTATGCGCAGAGGTCCACCCTACCAGCCGACCTCAGATCTCAGCGCAGGAACACATGAATGCACATACATTTGCACACATCCAGAGATAAACTCACCCCAAAGAAACCAAATTCCAAGAAATCGAGCCGTGGCAATGCTTGCACACACATGTGATTATGCGCAGAGGTCCACCCTACCAGCCAACCTCAGATCTACACGCAGGAACACATGAATGCACATATATTTGCACACATCCAGAGATAAACTCCCCTTCAGAAACCAAATTGCAAGAAATCCAGCCGTGGCAATGCTTGCACACACATGTGATTATGCGCAGAGGTCCACCCTACCAGCCGACCTCAGGTCTCAACGCAGGAACACATGAATGCACATATATTTGCACACATCCAGAGATAAACTCACCCCAAAGAAACCAAATTCCAAAAAATCGAGCCGTGGCAATGCTTGCACACACATGTGATTATGCGCAGAGGTCCACCGTACCAGCCAACCTCAGATCTCAACGCAGGAACACATGAATGCACATACATTTGCACACATCCAGAGATAAACTCCCCTTCAGAAACCAAATTCCAAGAAATCGAGCCGTGGCAATGCTTGCACACACATGTGATTATGCGCAGAGGTCCACCCTACCAGCCAACCTCAGATCTCCACGCAAGCACACATGAATGCACATACATTTGCACACATCCAGAGATAAACTCACCCCAAAGAATCCAAATTCCAAGAAATCGAGCCGTGGCAATGTTTGCACACACATGTGATTATGCGCAGAGGTCCACCCTACCAGCCGACCTCAGGTCTCAACGCAGGAACACATGAATGCACATATATTTGCACACATCCAGAGATAAACTCACCCCAAAGAAACCAAATTCCAAGAAATCGAGCCGTGGCAATGTTTGCACACACATGTGATTATGCACAGAGGTACACCCTACCAGCCGACCTCAGGTCTCAACGCAGGAACACATGAATGCACATATATTTGCACACATCCAGAGATAAACTCACCCCAAAGAAACCAAATTCCAAGAAATCGAGCCGTGGCAATGCTTGCACACACATGTGATTATGCGCAGAGGTCCACCCAACCAGCCAACCTCAGATCTACACGCAGGCACACATGAATACACATACACTTGCACACATCCAGAGATAAACTCCCCTTCAGAAACCAAATTGCAAGAAATCCAGCCGTGGCAATGCTTGCACACACATGTGATTATGCGCAGAGGTCCACCGTACCAGCCAACCTCAGATCTCCACGCAAGCACAGATGAATGCACATACATTTGCACACATCCAGAGATAAACTCCCCAAGAGAAACCAAATTCCAAGAAATCGAGCCGTGGCAATGTTTGCACACACATGTGATTATGCGCAGAGGTCCACCCTACCAGCCAACCTCAGATCTCAACGCAGGAACACATGAATGCACATACATTTGCACACATCCAGAGATAAACTCCCCCTCAGAAACCAAATTCCAAGAAATCGAACCGTGGCAATGCTTGCACACACATGTGATTATGCGCAGAGGTCCACCCTACCAGCCAACCTCAGATCTCCACGCAAGCACACATGAATGCACATACATTTGCACACATCCAGAGATAAACTCCCCCTCAGAAACCAAATTCCAAGAAATCGAGCCGTGGCAATGTTTGCACACACATGTGATTATGCGCAGAGGTCCACCCTACCAGCCAACCTCAGATCTCAACGCAGGAACACATGAATGCACATACATTTGCACACATCCAGAGATAAACTCCCCCCAAAGAATCCAAATTCCAAGAAATCGAGCCGTGGCAATGCTTGCACACACATGTTATTATGCGCAGAGGTACACCCTACCAGCCAACCTCAGATCTCAACGCAGGAACACATGAATGCACATACATTTGCACACATCCAGAGATAAACTCCCCCTCAGAAACCAAATTCCAAGAAATCGAGCCGTGGCAATGCTTGCACACACATGTTATTATGCGCAGAGGTCCACCCTACCAGCCGACCTCAGATCTCAGCGCAGGAACACATGAATGCACATACATTTGCACACATCCAGAGATAAACTCACCCCAAAGAAACCAAATTCCAAGAAATCGAGCCGTGGCAATGCTTGCACACACATGTGATTATGCGCAGAGGTCCACCCTACCAGCCAACCTCAGATCTACACGCAGGAACACATGAATGCACATATATTTGCACACATCCAGAGATAAACTCCCCTTCAGAAACCAAATTCCAAGATATCCAGAAATGGAAATGTTTGCACACACATGTGATTATGCGCAGAGGTCCACCCTACCAGCCAACCTCAGATCTCAACGCAGGAACACATGAATGCACATACATTTGCACACATCCAGAGATAAACTCCCCCTCAGAAACCAAATTCCAAGAAATCGAGCCGTGGCAATGCTTGCACACACATGTGATTATGCGCAGAGGTCCACCCTACCAGCCAACCTCAGATCTCCACGCAAGCACAGATGAATGCACATACATTTGCACACATCCAGAGATAAACTCCCCTTCAGAAACCAAATTCCAAGAAATCGAGCCGTGGCAATGCTTGCACACACATGTGATTATGCGCAGAGGTCCACCCTACCAGCCGACCTCAGATCTCAGCGCAGGAACACATGAATGCACATACATTTGCACACATCCAGAGATAAACTCACCCCAAAGAAACCAAATTCCAAGAAATCGAGCCGTGGCAATGCTTGCACACACATGTGATTATGCGCAGAGGTCCACCCTACCAGCCAACCTCAGATCTACACGCAGGAACACATGAATGCACATATATTTGCACACATCCAGAGATAAACTCCCCTTCAGAAACCAAATTGCAAGAAATCCAGCCGTGGCAATGCTTGCACACACATGTGATTATGCGCAGAGGTCCACCCTACCAGCCAACCTCAGATCTCCACGCAAGCACAGATGAATGCACATACATTTGCACACATCCAGAGATAGACTCCCCAACAGAAACCAAATTCCAAGAAATCGAGCCGTGGCAATGCTTGCACACACATGTGATTATGCGCAGAGGTCCACCCTACCAGCCGACCTCAGGTCTCAACGCAGGAACACATGAATGCACATATATTTGCACACATCCAGAGATAAACTCACCCCAAAGAATCCAAATTCCAAAAAATCGAGCCGTGGCAATGCTTGCACACACATGTGATTATGCGCAGAGGTCCACCGTACCAGCCAACCTCAGATCTCAACGCAGGAACACATGAATGCACATACATTTGCACACATCCAGAGATAAACTCCCCTTCAGAAACCAAATTCCAAGAAATCGAGCCGTGGCAATGCTTGCACACACATGTGATTATGCGCAGAGGTCCACCCTACCAGCCAACCTCAGATCTCCACGCAAGCACACATGAATGCACATACATTTGCACACATCCAGAGATAAACTCACCCCAAAGAATCCAAATTCCAAGAAATCGAGCCGTGGCAATGTTTGCACACACATGTGATTATGCGCAGAGGTCCACCCTACCAGCCGACCTCAGGTCTCAACGCAGGAACACATGAATGCACATATATTTGCACACATCCAGAGATAAACTCACCCCAAAGAAACCAAATTCCAAGAAATCGAGCCGTGGCAATGTTTGCACACACATGTGATTATGCACAGAGGTACACCCTGCCAGCCAACCTCAGATCTACACGCAGGCACACATGAATGCACATACATTTGCACACATCCAGAGATAAACTCCCCTTCAGAAACCAAATTCCAAGAAATCGAGCCGTGGCAATGCTTGCACACACATGTGATTATGTGCAGAGGTCCACCCTACCAGCCAACCTCAGATCTCAACGCAGGAACACATGAATGCACATACATTTGCACACATCCAGAGATAAACTCCCCCTCAGAAACCAAA
Organism: Copadichromis virginalis; assembly: GCF_057382275.1. Taxonomy (NCBI): domain Eukaryota; kingdom Metazoa; phylum Chordata; class Actinopteri; order Cichliformes; family Cichlidae; genus Copadichromis; species Copadichromis virginalis. The sequence goes on from NC_140628.1 coordinate 762,852, forward strand.
TTCCAAGAAATCGAGCCGTGGCAATGCTTGCACACACATGTGATTATGCGCAGAGGTCCACCCTACCAGCCAACCTCAGATCTCCACGCAAGCACAGATGAATGCACATACATTTGCACACATCCAGAGATAAACTCCCCCTCAGAAACCAAATTTCAAGAAATCGAGCCGTGGCAATGCTTGCACACACATGTGATTATGCGCAGAGGTCCACCCTACCAGCCAACCTCAGATCTCAGCGCAGGAACACATGAATGCACATACATTTGCACACATCCAGAGATAAACTCCCCAAGAGAAACCAAATTCCAAGATATCCAGAAATGGAAATGTTTGCACACACATGTAATTATGTGCAGAGGTCCACCCTACCAGCCAACCTCAGATCTCAACGCAGGAACACATGAATGCACATACATTTGCACACATCCATAGATAAACTCACCCCAAAGAAACCAAATTGCAAGAAATCCAGCCGTCGCAATGTTTGCACACACATGTGATTATGCGCAGAGGTACACCCTACCAGCCAACCTCAGATCTACACGCAGGCACACATGAATGCACATACATTTGCACACATCCAGAGATAAACTCCCCCTCAGAAACCAAATTCCAAGAAATCGAGCCGTGGCAATGCTTGCACATACATGTGATTATGCGCAGAGGTCCACCCTACCAGCCAACCTCAGATCTCCACGCAAGCACAGATGAATGCACATACATTTGCACACATCCAGAGATAAACTCCCCCTCAGAAACCAAATTCCAAGATATCCAGAAATGGAAATGTTTGCAAACACATGTGATTATGCGCAGAGGTACACCCTGCCAGCCAACCTCAGATCTCAACGCAGGAACACATGAATGCACATACATTTGCACACATCCAGAGATAAACTCCCCTTCAGAAACCAAATTGCAAGAAATCCAGCCGTGGCAATGCTTGCACACACATGTGATTATGCGCAGAGGTACACCCTACCAGCCAACCTCAGATCTCCACGCAGGCACACATGAATGCACATACATTTGCACACATCCAGAGATAAACTCCCCCTCAGAAACCACATTTCAAGAAATCCAGCTGTGGCAATGCTTGCACACACATGTGATTATGCGCAGAGGTCCACCCGACGAGCCAACCTCAGATCTCCACGCAAGCACACATGAATGCACATACATTTGCACACATCCAGAGATAAACTCCCCTTCAGAAACCAAATTCCAAGAAATCGAGCCGTGGCAATGCTTGCACACACATGTGATTATGCGCAGAGGTACACCCTACCAGCCAACCTCAGATCTCCACGCAAGCACACATGAATGCACATACATTTGCACACATCCAGAGATAAACTCCCCCTCAGAAACCAAATTCCAAGAAATCGAGCCGTGGCAATGCTTGCACATACATGTGATTATGCGCAGAGGTCCACCCTACCAGCCAACCTCAGATCTCCACGCAAGCACAGATGAATGCACATACATTTGCACACATCCAGAGATAAACTCCCCCTCAGAAACCAAATTCCAAGATATCCAGAAATGGAAATGTTTGCAAACACATGTGATTATGCGCATAGGTACCCCCTGCCAGCCAACCTCAGATCTCAACGCAGGAACACATGAATGCACATACATTTGCACACATCCAGAGATAAACTCACCCCAAAGAAACCAAATTGCAAGAAATCCAGCCGTGGCAATGTTTGCACGCACATGTGATTATGCGCAGAGGTCCACCCTACCAGCCAACCTCAGATCTACACGCAGGCACACATGAATGCACATACATTTGCACACATCCAGAGATAAACTCCCCCTCAGAAACCAAATTCCAAGAAATCGAGCCGTGGCAATGCTTGCACATACATGTGATTATGCGCAGAGGTCCACCCTACCAGCCAACCTCAGATCTCCACGCAAGCACAGATGAATGCACATACATTTGCACACATCCAGAGATAAACTCCCCTTCAGAAACCAAATTCCAAGATATCCAGAAATGGAAATGTTTGCAAACACATGTGATTATGCGCATAGGTACCCCCTGCCAGCCAACCTCAGATCTCAACGCAGGAACACATGAATGCACATACATTTGCACACATCCAGAGATAAACTCCCCTTCAGAAACCACATTTCAAGAAATCCAGCTGTGGCAATGCTTGCACACACATGTGATTATGCGCAGAGGTCCACCCGACGAGCCAACCTCAGATCTCCACGCAAGCACACATGAATGCACATACATTTGCACACATCCAGAGATAAACTCCCCTTCAGAAACCAAATTCCAAGAAATCGAGCCGTGGCAATGCTTGCACACACATGTGATTATGCGCAGAGGTCCACCGTACCAGCCAACCTCAGATCTCAACGCAGGAACACATGAATGCACATACATTTGCACACATTCAGAGATAAACTCACCCCAAAGAATCCAAATTCCAAAAAATCGAGCCGTGGCAATGTTTGCACACACATGTGATTATGCGCAGAGGTCCACCCTACCAGCCAACCTCAGATCTCCACGCAGGCACACATGAATGCACATACATTTGCACACATCCAGAGATAAACTCCCCTTCAGAAAACAAATTCCAAGAAATCGAGCCGTGGCAATGTTTGCACACACATGTGATTATGCGCAGAGGTCCACCCTACCAGCCAACCTCAGATCTCAACGCAGGAACACATGAATGCACATACATTTGCACACATTCAGAGAGAAACTCACCCCAAAGAATCCAAATTCCAAAAAATCGAGCCGTGGCAATGCTTGCACACACATGTGATTATGCGCAGAGGTACACCCTACCAGCCAACCTCAGATCTACACGCAGGAACACATGAATGCACATACATTTGCACACATCCAGAAATAAACTCCCCCTCAGAAACCAAATTCCAAGAAATCGAGCCGTGGCAATGCTTGCACACACCTGTTAATATTAGCAGAGGTCCACCCTACCAGCCAACCTCCGATCTCCGCGCAAGCACAGATGAATGCACATACATTTGCACACATCCAGAGATAAACTCCCCTTCAGAAACCAAATTCCAAGAAATCGAGCCGTGGCAATGCTTGCACACACGTGATTATGCGCAGAGGTACACCCTACCAGCCAACCTCAGATCTCAACGCAGGAACACATGAATGCACATACATTTGCACACATCCAGAGATAAACTCCCCCAAAGAATCCAAATTCCAAGAAATCGAGCCGTGGCAATGCTTGCACACACATGTGATTATGCGCAGAGGTCCACCCTACCAGCCGACCTCAGGTCTCAACGCAGGAACACATGAATGCACATACATTTGCACACATCCAGAGATAAACTCACCCCAAAGAAACCAAATTCCAAGAAATCGAGCCGTGGCAATGTTTGCACACACATGTGATTATGCGCAGAGGTACACCCTGCCAGCCAACCTCAGATCTACACGCAGGCACACATGAATGCACATACATTTGCACACATCCAGAGATAAACTCACCCCAAAGAATCCAAATTCCAAAAAATCGAGCCGTGGCAATGTTTGCACACACATGTGATTATGCGCAGAGGTCCACCGTACCAGCCAACCTCAGATCTCAACGCAGGAACACATGAATGCACATACATTTGCACACATCCAGAGATAAACTCACCCCAAAGAATCCAAATTCCAAAAAATCGAGCCGTGGCAATGCTTGCACACACATGTTATTATGCGCAGAGGTACACCCTACCAGCCAACCTCAGATCTCCACGCAGGCACACATGAATGCACATACATTTGCACACATCCAGAGATAAACTCCCCTTCAGAAACCAAATTCCAAGAAATCGAGCCGTGGCAATGCTTGCACACACATGTTATTATGCGCAGAGGTACACCCTACCAGCCAACCTCAGATCTCCACGCAAGCACAGATGAATGCACATACATTTGCACACATCCAGAGATAAACTCCCCCTCAGAAACCAAATTCCAAGATATCCAGAAATGGAAATGTTTGCACACACATGTGATTATGCGCAGAGGTCCACCCTGCCAGCCAACCTCAGATCTCAACGCAGGAACACATGAATGCACGTACATTTGCACACATCCAGAGATAAACTCACCCCAAAGAATCCAAATTCCAAAAAATCGAGCCGTGGCAATGCTTGCACACACATGTGATTATGCGCAGAGGTCCACCGTACCAGCCAACCTCAGATCTCAACGCAGGAACACATGAATGCACATATATTTGCACACATCCAGAGATAAACTCCCCTTCAGAAACCAAATTCCAAGAAATCGAGCCGTGGCAATGTTTGCACACACATGTGATTATGCGCAGAGGTCCACCCTACCAGCCGACCTCAGGTCTCAACGCAGGAACACATGAATGCACATACATTTGCACACATCCAGAGATAAACTCACCCCAAAGAAACCAAATTCCAAGAAATCGAGCCGTGGCAATGTTTGCACACACATGTGATTATGCGCAGAGGTACACCCTGCCAGCCAACCTCAGATCTACACGCAGGAACACATGAATGCACATACATTTGCACACATCCAGAGATAAACTCACCCCAAAGAATCCAAATTCCAAAAAATCGAGCCGTGGCAATGCTTGCACACACATGTGATTATGCGCAGAGGTCCACCGTACCAGCCAAACTCAGATCTCAACGCAGGAACACATGAATGCACATACATTTGCACACATCCAGAGATAAACTCCCCCTCAGAAACCAAATTCCAAGAAATCGAGCCGTGGCAATGCTTGCACACACATGTGATTATGCGCAGAGGTACACCCTACCAGCCAACCTCAGATCTCCACGCAGGCACACATGAATGCACATACATTTGCACACATCCAGAGATAAACTCCCCTTCAGAAACCACATTCCAAGAAATCGAGCCGTGGCAATGTTTGCACACACATGTGATTATGCGCAGAGGTACACCCTACCAGCCGACCTCAGGTCTCAACGCAGGAACACATGAATGCACATATATTTGTACACATCCAGAGATAAACTCACCCCAAAGAAACCAAATTCCAAGAAATTGAGCCGTGGCAATGTTTGCACACACATGTGATTATGCGCAGAGGTCCACCCTACCAGCCAACCTCAGATCTACACGCAGGCACACATGAATGCACATACATTTGCACACATCCAGAGATAAACTCACCAAGAGAAACCAAATTCCAAGAAATCGAGCCGTGGCAATGCTTGCACACACATGTTATTATGCGCAGAGGTCCACCCTACCAGCCAACCTCAGATCTCAACGCAGGAACACATGAATGCACATACATTTGCACACATTCAGAGATAAACTCACCCCAAAGAATCCAAATTCCAAAAAATCGAGCCGTGGCAATGCTTGCACACACATGTGATTATGCGCAGAGGTACACCCTACCAGCCAACCTCAGATCTCAACGCAGGAACACATGAATGCACATACATTTGCACACATCCAGAGATAAACTCCCCCTCAGAAACCAAATTCCAAGAAATCGAGCCGTGGCAATGCTTGCACACACCTGTTAATATTAGCAGAGGTCCACCCTACCAGCCAACCTCAGATCTCCACGCAGGAACACATGAATGCACATACATTTGCACACATCCAGAGATAAACTCCCCCTCAGAAACCAAATTTCAAGAAATCTAGCCATGGCAATGCTTGCACACACATGTGATTATGCGCAGAGGTCCACCCTACCAGCCAACCTCAGATCTCCGCGCAAGCACAGATGAATGCACATACATTTGCACACATCCAGAGATAAACTCCCCTTCAGAAACCAAATTCCAAGAAATCGAGCCGTGGCAATGCTTGCACACACGTGATTATGCGCAGAGGTACACCCTACCAGCCAACCTCAGATCTCAACGCAGGAACACATGAATGCACATACATTTGCACACATCCAGAGATAAACTCCCCCAAAGAATCCAAATTCCAAGAAATCGAGCCGTGGCAATGCTTGCACACACATGTGATTATGCGCAGAGGTCCACCCTACCAGCCAACCTCAGATCTCAACGCAGGAACACATGAATGCACATACATTTGCACACATCCAGAGATAAACTCACCCCAAAGAATCCAAATTCCAAGAAATCGAGCCGTGGCAATGTTTGCACACACATGTGATTATGCACAGAGGTACACCCTGCCAGCCAACCTCAGATCTACACGCAGGCACACATGAATGCACATACATTTGCACACATCCAGAGATAAACTCACCCCAAAGAATCCAAATTCCAAAAAATCGAGCCGTGGCAATGTTTGCACACACATGTGATTATGCGCAGAGGTCCACCCTACCAGCCAACCTCAGATCTCAACGCAGGAACACATGAATGCACATATATTTGCACACATCCAGAGATAAACTCCCCTTCAGAAACCAAATTCCAAGAAATCGAGCCGTGGCAATGTTTGCACACACATGTGATTATGCGCAGAGGTCCACCCTGCCAGCGGACCTCAGGTCTCAACGCAGGAACACATGAATGCACATACATTTGCACACATCCAGAGATAAACTCACCCCAAAGAAACCAAATTCCAAAAAATCGAGCCGTGGCAATGCTTGCACACACATGTGATTATGCGCAGAGGTACACCCTGCCAGCCAACCTCAGATCTACACGCAGGCACACATAAATGCACATACATTTGCACACATCCAGAGATAAACTCCCCAAGAGAAACCAAATTCCAAGAAATCGAGCCGTGACAATGCTTGCACACACATGTGATTATGCGCAGAGGTACACCCTACCAGCCAACCTCAGATCTCCACGCAGGCACACATGAATGCACATACATTTGCACACATCCAGAGATAAACTCCCCTTCAGAAACCACATTCCAAGAAATCGAGCCGTGGCAATGTTTGCACACACATGTGATTATGCGCAGAGGTACACCCTACCAGCCGACCTCAGGTCTCAACGCAGGAACACATGAATGCACATACATTTGCACACATCCAGAGATAAACTCCCCCTCAGAAACCAAATTCCAAGAAATCGAGCTGTGGCAATGCTTGCACACACATGTGATTATGCGCAGAGGTACACCCTGCCAGCCGACCTCAGGTCTCAACGCAGGAACACATGAATGCACATATATTTGTACACATCCAGAGATAAACTCACCCCAAAGAAACCAAATTCCAAGAAATTGAGCCGTGGCAATGTTTGCACACACATGTGATTATGCGCAGAGGTCCACCCTACCAGCCAACCTCAGATCTCCACGCAAGCACACATGAATGCACATACATTTGCACACATCCAGAGATAAACTCACCCTAAAGAATCCAAATTCCAAAAAATCGAGCCGTGGCAATGCTTGCACACACATGTGATTATGCGCAGAGGTCCACCGTACCAGCCAACCTCAGATCTCAACGCAGGAACACATGAATGCACATACATTTGCACACATCCAGAGATAAACTCCCCTTCAGAAACCACATTCCAAGAAATCGAGCCGTGGCAATGTTTGCACACACATGTGATTATGCGCAGAGGTCCACCCTACCAGCCAACCTCAGATCTCAACGCAGGAACACATGAATGCACATACATTTGCACACATCCAGAGATAAACTCCCCAAGAGAAACCAAATTCCAAAAAATCGAGCCGTGGCAATGCTTGCACACACATGTGATTATGCGCAGAGGTCCACCCTACCAGCCAACCTCAGATCTCAACGCAGGAACACATGAATGCACATACATTTGCACACATCCAGAGATAAACTCCCCCTCAGAAACCAAATTCCAAGAAATCGAGCCGTGGCAATGCTTGCACACACATGTTATTATGCGCAGAGGTACACCCTACCAGCCAACCTCAGATCTCCACGCAGGCACACATGAATGCACATATATTTGCACACATCCAGAGAAAAACTCCCCTTCAGAAACCAAATTCCAAGAAATCGAGCCGTGGCAATGTTTGCACACACATGTGATTATGCGCAGAGGTCCACCCTACCAGCCAACCTCAGATCTCCACGCAAGCACACATAAATGCACATACATTTGCACACATCCAGAGATAAACTCCCCCTCAGAAACCAAATTTCAAGAAATCCAGCTGTGGCAATGCTTGCACACACATGTGATTATGCGCAGAGGTCCACCCTACCAGCCAACCTCAGATCTCAACGCAGGAACACATGAATGCACATACATTTGCACACATCCAGAGATAAACTCACCCCAAAGGACCCAAATTCCAAGAAATCGAGCCGTGGCAATGTTTGCACACACATGTGATTATGCGCAGAGGTCCACCCTACCAGCCAACCTCAGATCTACACGCAAGCACACATGAATGCACATACATTTGCACACATCCAGAGATAAACTCACCCCAAAGAAACCAAATTCCAAGAAATCGAGCCGTGGCAATGTTTGCACACACATGTGATTATGCGCAGAGGTCCACCCTACCAGCCAACCTCAGATCTCAACGCAGGAACACATGAATGCACATACATTTGCACACATCCAGAGATAAACTCCCCTTCAGAAACCAAATTCCAAGAAATCGAGCCGTGGCAATGCTTGCACACACATGTGATTATGCGCAGAGGTCCACCCTACCAGCTGACCTCAGGTCTCAACGCAGGAACACATGAATGCACATACATTTGCACACATCCAGAGATAAACTCCCCAAGAGAAACCAAATTCCAAGAAATCGAGCCGTGGCAATGTTTGCACACACATGTGATTATGCACAGAGGTACACCCTACCAACCAACCTCAGATCTCCACGCAAGCACACATGAATGCACATACATTTGCACACATCCAGAGATAAACTCCCCAAGAGAAACCAAATTCCAAGAAATCGAGCCGTGGCAATGTTTGCACACACATGTGATTATGCACAGAGGTACACCCTGCCAGCCAACCTCAGATCTACACGCAGGCACACATGAATGCACATACATTTGCACACATCCAGAGATAAACTCACCCCAAAGATTCCAAATTCCAAAAAATCGAGCCGTGGCAATGCTTGCACACACATGTGATTATGCGCAGAGGTCCACCCGACGAGCCAACCTCAGATCTCCACGCAAGCACACATGAATGCACATACATTTGCACACATCCAGAGATAAACTCCCCCTCAGAAACCAAATTCCAAGAAATCGAGCCGTGGCAATGCTTGCACACACATGTGATTATGCGCAGAGGTCCACCCGACGAGCCAACCTCAGATCTCCACGCAAGCACACATGAATGCACATACATTTGCACACATCCAGAGATAAACTCCCCCTCAGAAACCAAATTCCAAGAAATCGAGCCGTGGCAATGCTTGCACACACATGTTATTATGCGCAGAGGTACACCCTACCAGCCAACCTCAGATCTCCACGCAGGCACACATGAATGCACATATATTTGCACACATCCAGAGATAAACTCCCCTTCAGAAACCAAATTCCAAGAAATCGAGCCGTGGCAATGCTTGCACACACATGTGATTATGCGCAGAGGTCCACCCTACCAGCCAACCTCAGATCTCCACGCAAGCACAGATGAATGCACATACATTTGCACACATCCAGAGATAAACTCCCCTTCAGAAACCAAATTCCAAGAAATCGAGCCGTGGCAATGCTTGCACACACATGTGATTATGCGCAGAGGTCCACCGTACCAGCCGACCTCAGGTCTCAGCGCAGGAACACATGAATGCACATACATTTGCACACATCCAGAGATAAACTCCCCAACAGAAACCAAATTCCAAGAAATCCAGTCGTGGCAATGTTTCCACACACATGTGATTATGCGCAGAGGTCCACCCTACCAGCTGACCTCAGGTCTCAACGCAGGAACACATGAATGCACATACATTTGCACACATCCAGAGATAAACTCCCCAAGAGAAACCAAATTCCAAGAAATCGAGCCGTGGCAATGTTTGCACACACATGTGATTATGCACAGAGGTACACCCTACCAACCAACCTCAGATCTCCACGCAAGCACACATGAATGCACATACATTTGCACACATCCAGAGATAAACTCCCCAAGAGAAACCAAATTCCAAGAAATCGAGCCGTGGCAATGTTTGCACACACATGTGATTATGCACAGAGGTACACCCTACCAGCCAACCTCAGATCTACACGCAGGCACACATGAATGCACATACATTTGCACACATCCAGAGATAAACTCACCCCAAAGATTCCAAATTCCAAAAAATCGAGCCGTGGCAATGCTTGCACACACATGTGATTATGCGCAGAGGTCCACCCTACCAACCAACCTCAGATCTCCACGCAAGTACAGATGAATGCACATACATTTGCACACATCCAGAGATAAACTCCCCCTCAGAAACCAAATTCCAAGAAATCGAGCCGTGGCAATGCTTGCACACACATGTGATTATGCGCAGAGGTCCACCCGACGAGCCAACCTCAGCTCTCCACGCAAGCACACATGAATGCACATACATTTGCACACATCCAGAGATAAACTCCCCTTCAGAAACCAAATTCCAAGAAATCGAGCGGTGGCAATGCTTGCACACACATGTGATTATGCGCAGAGGTCCACCCTACCAGCCAACCTCAGATCTCCACGCAAGCACAGATGAATGCACATACATTTGCACACATCCAGAGATAAACTCCCCCTCAGACACTAAATTCCAAGAAATCGAGCCGTGGCAATGCTTGCACACACATGTGATTATGCACAGAGGTCCACCCGACGAGCCAACCTCAGATCTCCACGCAAGCACACATGAATGCACATACATTTGCACACATCCAGAGATAAACTCCCCCTCAGAAACCAAATTCCAAGAAATCGAGCCGTGGCAATGCTTGCACACACATGTGATTATGCGCAGAGGTCCACCGTACCAGCCAACCTCAGATCTCAACGCAGGAACACATGAATGCACATAAATTTGCACACATCCAGAGATAAACTCCCCTTCAGAAACCACATTCCAAGAAATCGAGCCGTGGCAATGTTTGCACACACATGTGATTATGCGCAGAGGTCCACCCTACCAGCCAACCTCAGATCTCAACGCAGTAACACATGAATGCACATACATTTGCACACATCCAGAGATAAACTCCCCAAGAGAAACCAAATTCCAAAAAATCGAGCCGTGGCAATGCTTGCACACACATGTGATTATGCGCAGAGGTCCACCCTACCAGCCAACCTCAGATCTCAACGCAGGAACACATGAATGCACATACATTTGCACACATCCAGAGATAAACTCCCCCTCAGAAACCAAATTCCAAGAAATCGAGCCGTGGCAATGCTTGCACACACATGTTATTATGCGCAGAGGTACACCCTACCAGCCAACCTCAGATCTCCACGCAGGCACACATGAATGCACATATATTTGCACACATCCAGAGAAAAACTCCCCTTCAGAAACCAAATTCCAAGAAATCGAGCCGTGGCAATGTTTGCACACACATGTGATTATGCGCAGAGGTCCACCCTACCAGCCAACCTCAGATCTCCACGCAAGCACACATAAATGCACATACATTTGCACACATCCAGAGATAAACTCCCCCTCAGAAACCAAATTTCAAGAAATCCAGCTGTGGCAATGCTTGCACACACATGTGATTATGCGCAGAGGTCCACCCTACCAGCCAACCTCAGATCTCAACGCAGGAACACATGAATGCACATACATTTGCACACATCCAGAGATAAACTCACCCCAAAGGACCCAAATTCCAAGAAATCGAGCCGTGGCAATGTTTGCACACACATGTGATTATGCGCAGAGGTCCACCCTACCAGCCAACCTCAGATCTACACGCAAGCACACATGAATGCACATACATTTGCACACATCCAGAGATAAACTCACCCCAAAGAAACCAAATTCCAAGAAATCGAGCCGTGGCAATGTTTGCACACACATGTGATTATGCGCAGAGGTCCACCCTACCAGCCAACCTCAGATCTCAACGCAGGAACACATGAATGCACATACATTTGCACACATCCAGAGATAAACTCCCCTTCAGAAACCAAATTCCAAGAAATCGAGCCGTGGCAATGCTTGCACACACATGTGATTATGCGCAGAGGTCCACCCTACCAGCTGACCTCAGGTCTCAACGCAGGAACACATGAATGCACATACATTTGCACACATCCAGAGATAAACTCCCCAAGAGAAACCAAATTCCAAGAAATCGAGCCGTGGCAATGTTTGCACACACATGTGATTATGCACAGAGGTACACCCTACCAACCAACCTCAGATCTCCACGCAAGCACACATGAATGCACATACATTTGCACACATCCAGAGATAAACTCCCCAAGAGAAACCAAATTCCAAGAAATCGAGCCGTGGCAATGTTTGCACACACATGTGATTATGCACAGAGGTACACCCTGCCAGCCAACCTCAGATCTACACGCAGGCACACATGAATGCACATACATTTGCACACATCCAGAGATAAACTCACCCCAAAGATTCCAAATTCCAAAAAATCGAGCCGTGGCAATGCTTGCACACACATGTGATTATGCGCAGAGGTCCACCCGACGAGCCAACCTCAGATCTCCACGCAAGCACACATGAATGCACATACATTTGCACACATCCAGAGATAAACTCCCCCTCAGAAACCAAATTCCAAGAAATCGAGCCGTGGCAATGCTTGCACACACATGTGATTATGCGCAGAGGTCCACCCGACGAGCCAACCTCAGATCTCCACGCAAGCACACATGAATGCACATACATTTGCACACATCCAGAGATAAACTCCCCCTCAGAAACCAAATTCCAAGAAATCGAGCCGTGGCAATGCTTGCACACACATGTTATTATGCGCAGAGGTACACCCTACCAGCCAACCTCAGATCTCCACGCAGGCACACATGAATGCACATATATTTGCACACATCCAGAGATAAACTCCCCTTCAGAAACCAAATTCCAAGAAATCGAGCCGTGGCAATGCTTGCACACACATGTGATTATGCGCAGAGGTCCACCCTACCAGCCAACCTCAGATCTCCACGCAAGCACAGATGAATGCACATACATTTGCACACATCCAGAGATAAACTCCCCTTCAGAAACCAAATTCCAAGAAATCGAGCCGTGGCAATGCTTGCACACACATGTGATTATGCGCAGAGGTCCACCGTACCAGCCGACCTCAGGTCTCAGCGCAGGAACACATGAATGCACATACATTTGCACACATCCAGAGATAAACTCCCCAACAGAAACCAAATTCCAAGAAATCCAGTCGTGGCAATGTTTCCACACACATGTGATTATGCGCAGAGGTCCACCCTACCAGCTGACCTCAGGTCTCAACGCAGGAACACATGAATGCACATACATTTGCACACATCCAGAGATAAACTCCCCAAGAGAAACCAAATTCCAAGAAATCGAGCCGTGGCAATGTTTGCACACACATGTGATTATGCACAGAGGTACACCCTACCAACCAACCTCAGATCTCCACGCAAGCACACATGAATGCACATACATTTGCACACATCCAGAGATAAACTCCCCAAGAGAAACCAAATTCCAAGAAATCGAGCCGTGGCAATGTTTGCACACACATGTGATTATGCACAGAGGTACACCCTACCAGCCAACCTCAGATCTACACGCAGGCACACATGAATGCACATACATTTGCACACATCCAGAGATAAACTCACCCCAAAGATTCCAAATTCCAAAAAATCGAGCCGTGGCAATGCTTGCACACACATGTGATTATGCGCAGAGGTCCACCCTACCAACCAACCTCAGATCTCCACGCAAGTACAGATGAATGCACATACATTTGCACACATCCAGAGATAAACTCCCCCTCAGAAACCAAATTCCAAGAAATCGAGCCGTGGCAATGCTTGCACACACATGTGATTATGCGCAGAGGTCCACCCGACGAGCCAACCTCAGCTCTCCACGCAAGCACACATGAATGCACATACATTTGCACACATCCAGAGATAAACTCCCCTTCAGAAACCAAATTCCAAGAAATCGAGCGGTGGCAATGCTTGCACACACATGTGATTATGCGCAGAGGTCCACCCTACCAGCCAACCTCAGATCTCCACGCAAGCACAGATGAATGCACATACATTTGCACACATCCAGAGATAAACTCCCCCTCAGACACTAAATTCCAAGAAATCGAGCCGTGGCAATGCTTGCACACACATGTGATTATGCACAGAGGTCCACCCGACGAGCCAACCTCAGATCTCCACGCAAGCACACATGAATGCACATACATTTGCACACATCCAGAGATAAACTCCCCCTCAGAAACCAAATTCCAAGAAATCGAGCCGTGGCAATGCTTGCACACACATGTGATTATGCGCAGAGGTCCACCGTACCAGCCAACCTCAGATCTCAACGCAGGAACACATGAATGCACATAAATTTGCACACATCCAGAGATAAACTCCCCCTCAGAAACCAAATTCCAAGAAATCGAGCCGTGGCAATGCTTGCACACACATGTGATTATGCGCAGAGGTCCACCGTACCAGCCAACCTCAGATCTCAACGCAGGAACACATGAATGCACATACATTTGCACACATCCAGAGATAAACTCCCCAAGAGAAACCAAATTCCAAGAAATCGAGCCGTGGCAATGCTTGCACACACATGTGATTATGCACAGAGGTACACCCTGCCCGCCAACCTCAGATCTACACGCAGGCACACATGAATGCACATACATTTGCACACATCCAGAGATAAACTCACCCCAAAGAATCCAAATTCCAAAAAATCGAGCCGTGGCAATGCTTGCACACACATGTGATTATGCGCAGAGGTCCACCCTACCAACCAACCTCAGATCTCCACGCAAGCACACATGAATGCACATACATTTGCACACATCCAGAGATAAACTCCCCTTCAGAAACCAAATTCCAAGAAATCGAGCCGTGGCAATGCTTGCACACACATGTGATTATGCGCACAGGTCCACCCTACCAGCCAACCTCAGATCTCCACGCAAGCACAGATGAATGCACATACATTTGCACACATCCAGAGATAAACTCCCCCTCAGAAACCAAATTCCAAGAAATCCAGCCGTGGCAATGCTTGCACACACATGTGATTATGCGCAGAGGTCCACCCTACCAGCCAACCTCAGATCTCAAGGCAGGAACACATGAATGCACATACATTTGCACACATCCAGAGATAAACTCCCCCCAAAGGACCCAAATTCCAAGAAATCGAGCCGTGGCAATGTTTGCACACACATGTGATTATGCGCAGAGGTCCACCCTACCAGCCGACCTCAGATCTCAGCGCAGGAACACATGAATGCACATACATTTGCACACATCCAGATGTAAACTCCCCAACAGAAACCAAATTCCAAGAAATCGAGCCGTGGCAATGCTTGCACACACATGTGATTATGCGCAGAGGTCCACCCTACCAGCCGACCTCAGATCTCAGCGCAGGAACACATGAATGCACATACATTTGCACACATCCAGAGATAAACTCCCCTTCAGAAACCAAATTTCAAGAAATCCAGCCGTGGCAATGCTTGCACACACATGTGATTATGCGCAGAGGTCCACCCTACCAGCCAACCTCAGATCTCAACGCAGGAACACATGAATGCACATATATTTGCACACATCCAGAGATAAACTCCCCAACAGAAACCAAATTCCAAGAAATCCAGTCGTGGCAATGTTTCCACACACATGTGATTATGCGCAGAGGTCCACCCTACCAGCTGACCTCAGGTCTCAACGCAGGAACACATGAATGCACATACATTTGCACACATCCAGAGATAAACTCCCCAAGAGAAACCAAATTCCAAGAAATCGAGCCGTGGCAATGTTTGCACACACATGTGATTATGCACAGAGGTACACCCTACCAACCAACCTCAGATCTCCACGCAAGCACACATGAATGCACATACATTTGCACACATCCAGAGATAAACTCCCCAAGAGAAACCAAATTCCAAGAAATCGAGCCGTGGCAATGTTTGCACACACATGTGATTATGCACAGAGGTACACCCTACCAGCCAACCTCAGATCTACACGCAGGCACACATGAATGCACATACATTTGCACACATCCAGAGATAAACTCACCCCAAAGATTCCAAATTCCAAAAAATCGAGCCGTGGCAATGCTTGCACACACATGTGATTATGCGCAGAGGTCCACCCTACCAGCCAACCTCAGATCTCAACGCAGGAACACATGAATGCACATACATTTGCACACATCCAGAGATAAACTCCCCCTCAGAAACCAAATTCCAAGAAATCGAGCCGTGGCAATGCTTGCACACACATGTTATTATGCGCAGAGGTACACCCTACCAGCCAACCTCAGATCTCCACGCAAGCACACATGAATGCACATACATTTGCACACATCCAGAGATAAACTCCCCAACAGAAACCAAATTCCAAGAAATCGAGCCGTGGCAATGTTTGCACACACATGTGATTATGCGCAGAGGTCCACCCTCCCAGCCGACCTCAGGTCTCAACGCAGGAACACATGAATGCACATACATTTGCACACATCCAGAGATAAACTCACCCCAAAGAAACCAAATTCCAAGAAATCGAGCCGTGGCAATGTTTGCACACACATGTGATTATGCGCAGAGGTACACCCTGCCAGCCAACCTCAGATCTACACGCAGGCACACATGAATGCACATACATTTGCACACATCCAGAGATAAACTCACCCCAAAGAAACCAAATTCCAAAAAATCGAGCCGTGGCAATGCTTGCACACACATGTGATTATGCGCAGAGGTCCACCCTACCAGCCAACCTCAGATCTCCATGCAAGCACAGATGAATGCACATACATTTGCACACATCCAGAGATAAACTCCCCAACAGAAACCAAATTCCAAGAAATCGAGCCGTGGCAATGCTTGCACACACATGTGATTATGCGCAGAGGTCCACCCTACCAGCCAACCTCAGATCTCCATGCAAGCACAGATGAATGCACATACATTTGCACACATCCAGAGATAAACTCCCCAACAGAAACCAAATTCCAAGAAATCCAGCCGTGGCAATGCTTGCACACACATGTGATTATGCGCAGAGGTCCACCCTACCATCCAACCTCAGATCTCAGCGCAGGAACACATGAATGCACATACATTTGCACACATCCAGAAATAAACTCCCCCTCAGAAACCAAATTCCAAGAAATCGTTCCGTGGCAATGCTTGCACACACATGTGATTATGCGCAGAGGTCCACCCTACCAGCCAACCTCAGATCTCCACGCAAGCACAGATGAATGCACATACATTTGCACACATCCAGAGATAAACTCCCCCCAAAGAAACCAAATTCCAAGAAATCGAGCTGTGGCAATGCTTGCACACACATGTGATTATGCGCAGAGGTCCACCCTACCAGTCAACCTCAGATCTCAACGCAGGAACACATGAATGCACATACATTTGCACACATCCAGAGATAAACTCACCCCAAAGAAACCACATTCCAAGAAATCGAGCCGTGGCAATGTTTGCACACACATGTGATTATGCGCAGAGGTCCACCCTACGAGCCAACCTCAGATCTCAACGCAGGAACACATGAATGCACATACATTTGCACACATCCAGAGATAAACTCCCCCTCAGAAACCAAATTCCAAGATATCCAGAAATGGAAATGTTTGCACACACATGTAATTATGTGCAGAGGTCCACCCTACCAGCCAACCTCAGATCTCAACGCAGGAACACATGAATGCACATACATTTGCACACATCCATAGATAAACTCCCCCCAAACTAAACCAAATTCCAAGAAATCGAGCCGTGGCAATGTTTGCACACACATGTGATTATGCGCAGAGGTACACCCTACCAGCCAACCTCAGATCTACACGCAGGCACACATGAATGCACATACATTTGCACACATCCAGAGATAAACTCACCCTCAGAAACCAAATTTCAAGAAATCGAGCCGTGGCAATGCTTGCACACACATGTGATTATGCGCAGAGGTACACCCTACCAGCCAACCTCAGATCTCAGCGCAGGAACACATGAATGCACATACATTTGCACACATCCAGAGATAAACTCGCCAAGAGAAACCAAATTCCAAGATATCCAGAAATGTAAATGTTTGCACACACGTGTGATTATGCGCAGAGGTCCACCCTACCAGCCAACCGCAGATCTACACGCAAACACACATGAATGCACATACATTTGCACACATCCAGAGATAAACTCCCCCTCAGAAACCAAATTCCAAGATATCCAGAAATGGAAATGTTTGCACACACATGTAATTATGTGCAGAGGTCCACCCTACCAGCCAACCTCAGATCTCAACGCAGGAACACATGAATGCACATACATTTGCACACATCCATAGATAAACTCCCCCCAAACTAAACCAAATTCCATGAAATCGAGCCGTGGCAATGTTTGCACACACATGTGATTATACGCAGAGGTCCACCCTACCAGCCAACCTCAGATCTACACGCAGGCACACATGAATGCACATACATTTGCACACATCCAGAGATAAACTCACCCCAAAGAATCCAAATTCCAAGAAATCGAGCTGTGGCAATGTTTGCACACACATGTGATTATGCGCAGAGGTCCACCCTACCAGCCAACCTCAGATCTACACGCAAGCACAGATGAATGCACATACATTTGCACACATCCAGAGATAAACTCCCCTTCAGAAACCAAATTGCAAGAAATCCAGCCGTGGCAATGCTTGCACACACATGTGATTATGCGCAGAGGTCCACCCTACCAGCCAACCTCAGATCTCCACGCAAGCACAGATGAATGCACATACATTTGCACACATCCAGAGATAAACTCACCCCAAAGAAACCAAATTGCAAGAAATCGAGCCGTGGCAATGCTTGCACACACATGTGATTATGCGCAGAGGTCCACCCTACCAGCCAACCTCAGATCTCCACGCAAGCACAGATGAATGCACATACATTTGCACACATCCAGAGATAAACTCCCCCTCAGAAACCAAATTTCAAGAAATCGAGCCGTGGCAATGCTTGCACACACATGTGATTATGCGCAGAGGTACACCCTACCAGCCAACCTCAGATCTCAGCGCAGGAACACATGAATGCACATACATTTGCACACATCCAGAGATAAACTCGCCAAGAGAAACCAAATTCCAAGATATCCAGAAATGTAAATGTTTGCACACACGTGTGATTATGCGCAGAGGTCCACCCTACCAGCCAACCGCAGGTCTACACGCAAGCACACATGAATGCACATATATTTGCACACATCCAGAGATAAACTCCCCCTCAGAAACCAAATTCCAAGATATCCAGAAATGGAAATGTTTGCACACACATGTAATTATGTGCAGAGGTCCACCCTACCAGCCAACCTCAGATCTCAACGCAGGAACACATGAATGCACATACATTTGCACACATCCATAGATAAACTCACCCCAAACTAAACCAAATTCCAAGAAATCGAGCCGTGGCAATGTTTGCACACACATGTGATTATGCGCAGAGGTACACCCTACCAGCCAACCTCAGATCTACACGCAGGCACACATGAATGCACATACATTTGCACACATCCAGAGATAACCTCCCCCTCAGAAACCAAATTCCAAGAAATCGAGCTGTGGCAATGCTTGCACACACATGTGATTATGCGCAGAGGTCCACCGTACCAGCCAACCTCAGATCTCCACGCAAGCACACATGAATGCACATACATTTGCACACATCCAGAGATAAACTCCCCAACAGAAACCAAATTCCAAGAAATCGAACCGTGGCAATGCTTGCACACACATGTGATTATGCGCAGAGGTCCACCCTACCAGTCAACCTCAGATCTCAACGCAGGAACACATGAATGCACATATATTTGCACACATCCAGAGATAAACTCCCCCTCAGAAACCAAATTCCAAGATATCCAGAAATGGAAATGTTTGCACACACATGTAATTATGCGCAGAGGTCCACCCTACCAGCCAACCTCAGATCTCAACGCAGGAACACATGAATGCACATACATTTGCACACATCCAGAGATAAACTCCCCCTCAGAAACCAAATTCCAAGAAATCGAGCCGTGGCAATGCTTGCACACACATGTGATTATGCGCAGAGGTCCACCCTACCAGCCAACCTCAGATCTCCACGCAGGCACAGATGAATGCACATACATTTGCACACATCCAGAGATAACCTCCCCCTCAGAAACCAAATTCCAAGAAATCGAGCTGTGGCAATGTTTGCACACACATGTGATTATGCGCAGAGGTCCACCCTACCAGTCAACCTCAGATCTCAACGCAGGAACACATGAATGCACATGCATTTGCACACATCCAGAGATAAACTCACCCCAAAGAAACCAAATTCCAAGAAATCGAGCCGTGGCAATGTTTGCACACACATGTGATTATGTGCAGAGGTCCACCCTACCAGTCAACCTCAGATCTACACGCAGGCACACATGAATGCACATACATTTGCACACATCCAGAGATAAACTCCCCTTCAGAAACCAAATTCCAAGAAATCGAGCCGTGGCAATGCTTGCACACACATGTGATTATGCGCAGAGGTCCACCCTACCAGCCAACGTCAGATCTCCACGCAAGCACAGATGAATGCACATACATTTGCACACATCCAGAGATAAACTCCCCCTCAGAAACCAAATTTCAAGAAATCGAGCCGTGGCAATGCTTGCACACACATGTGATTATGCGCAGAGGTCCACCCTACCAGCCAACCGCAGATCTACACGCAAGCACACATGAATGCACATACATTTGCACACATCCAGAGATAAACTCCCCAACAGAAACCAAATTCCAAGAAATCCAGCCGTGGCAATGCTTGCACACACATGTGATTATGCGCAGAGGTCCACCCTACCATCCAACCTCAGATCTCAGCGCAGGAACACATGAATGCACATACATTTGCACACATCCAGAAATAAACTCCCCCTCAGAAACCAAATTCCAAGAAATCGTTCCGTGGCAATGCTTGCACACACATGTGATTATGCGCAGAGGTCCACCCTACCATCCAACCTCAGATCTCAGCGCAGGAACACATGAATGCACATACATGTGCACACATCCAGAGATAAACTCCCCCTCAGAAACCAAATTCCAAGATATCCAGAAATGGAAATGTTTGCACACACATGTAATTATGTGCAGAGGTCCACCCTACCAGCCAACCTCAGATCTCAACGCAGGAACACATGAATGCACATACATTTGCACACATCCATAGATAAACTCCCCCCAAACTAAACCAAATTCCAAGAAATCGAGCCGTGGCAATGTTTGCACACACATGTGATTATGCGCAGAGGTCCACCCTACCAGCCAACCTCAGATCTCAACGCAAGCACAGATGAATGCACATACATTTGCACACATCCAGAGATAAACTCCCCCTCAGAAACCAAATTTCAAGAAATCGAGCCGTGGCAATGCTTGCACACACATGTGATTATGCGCAGAGGTCCACCCTACCAGCCAACCTCAGAACTCAGCGCAGGAACACATGAATGCACATACATTTGCACACATCCAGAGATAAACTCACCCCAAAGAAACCAAATTCCAAGAAATCGAGCTGTGGCAATGCTTGCACACACATGTGATTATGCGCAGAGGTCCACCCTACCAGTCAACCTCAGATCTACACGCAGGCACACATGAATGCACATACATTTGCACACATCCAGAGATAAACTCCCCTTCAGAAACCAAATTCCAAGAAATCGAGCCGTGGCAATGCTTGCACACACATGTGATTATGCGCAGAGGTCCACCCTACCAGCCAACCTCAGATCTCCACGCAAGCACAGATGAATGCACATACATTTGCACACATCCAGAGATAAACTCCCCCTCAGAAACCAAATTTCAAGAAATCGAGCCGTGGCAATGCTTGCACACACATGTGATTATGCGCAGAGGTCCACCCTACCAGCCGACCTCAGATCTCAGCGCAGGAACACATGAATGCACATACATTTGCACACATCCAGAGATAAACTCACCCCAAACTAAACAAAATTCCAAGAAATCGAGCCGTGGCAATGTTTGCACACACATGTGATTATGCGCAGAGGTACACCCTACCAGCCAACCTCAGATCTCAACGCAGGAACACATGAATGCACATACATTTGCACACATCCAGAGATAAACTCCCCAACAGAAACCAAATTCCAAGATATCCAGAAATGGAAATGTTTGCACACACATGTGATTATGCGCAGAGGTCCACCCTACCAGCCCACCTCAGATCTCCACGCAAGCACACATGAATGCACATATATTTGCACACATCCAGAGATAAACTCCCCCTCAGAAACCAAATTTCAAGAAATCGAGCCGTGGCAATGCTTGCACACACATGTGATTATGCGCAGAGGTCCACCCTACCAGCCAACCTCAGATCTACACGCAGGAACACATGAATGCACATATATTTGCACACATCCAGAGATAAACTCCCCTTCAGAAACCAAATTCCAAGAAATCCAGCCGTGGCAATGCTTGCACACACATGTGATTATGCGCAGAGGTACACCCTACCAGCCAACCTCAGATCTCAACGCAGGAACACATGAATGCACATACATTTGCACACATCCAGAGATAAACTCCCCAACAGAAACCAAATTCCAAGATATCCAGAAATGGAAATGTTTGCACACACATGTAATTATGCGCAGAGGTACACCCTACCAGCCAACCTCAGATCTCCACGCAAGCACACATGAATGCACATACATTTGCACACATCCAGAGATAAACTCCCCAACAGAAACCAAATTCCAAGAAATCGAACCGTGGCAATGTTTGCACACACATGTGATTATGCGCAGAGGTCCACCCTACCAGTCAACCTCAGATCTCAACGCAGGAACACATGAATGCACATATATTTGCACACATCCAGAGATAAACTCCCCCTCAGAAACCAAATTCCAAGATATCCAGAAATGGAAATGTTTGCACACACATGTAATTATGCGCAGAGGTCCACCCTACCAGCCAACCTCAGATCTCCACGCAAGCACAGATGAATGCACATACATTTGCACACATCCAGAGATAAACTCCCCCTCAGAAACCAAATTCCAAGAAATCGAGCCGTGGCAATGCTTGCACACACATGTGATTATGCGCAGAGGTCCACCCTACCAGCCAACCTCAGATCTCCACGCAAGCACAGATGAATGCACATACATTTGCACACATCCAGAAATAAACTCCCCCTCAGAAACCAAATTCCAAGAAATCCAGCCGTGGCAATGCTTGCACACACATGTGATTATGCGCAGAGGTCCACCCTACCAGTCAACCTCAGATCTCAACGCAGGAACACATGAATGCACATGCATTTGCACACATCCAGAGATAAACTCACCCCAAAGAAACCAAATTCCAAGAAATCGAGCCGTGGCAATGTTTGCACACACATGTGATTATGCGCAGAGGTCCACCCTACCAGTCAACCTCAGATCTACACGCAGGCACACATGAATGCACATACATTTGCACACATCCAGAGATAAACTCCCCTTCAGAAACCAAATTCCAAGAAATCGAGCCGTGGCAATGCTTGCACACACATGTGATTATGCGCAGAGGTCCACCCTACCAGCCAACCTCAGATCTCCACGCAAGCACAGATGAATGCACATACATTTGCACACATCCAGAGATAAACTCCCCCTCAGAAACCAAATTTCAAGAAATCGAGCCGTGGCAATGCTTGCACACACATGTGATTATGCGCAGAGGTCCACCCTACCAGCCAACCGCAGATCTACACGCAAGCACACATGAATGCACATACATTTGCACACATCCAGAGATAAACTCCCCAACAGAAACCAAATTCCAAGAAATCCAGCCGTGGCAATGCTTGCACACACATGTGATTATGCGCAGAGGTCCACCCTACCATCCAACCTCAGATCTCAGCGCAGGAACACATGAATGCACATACATTTGCACACATCCAGAGATAAACTCCCCCTCAGAAACCAAATTCCAAGATATCCAGAAATGGAAATGTTTGCACACACATGTAATTATGTGCAGAGGTCCACCCTACCAGCCAACCTCAGATCTCAACGCAGGAACACATGAATGCACATACATTTGCACACATCCATAGATAAACTCCCCCCAAAGAATCCAAATTCCAAGAAATCGAGCCGTGGCAATGTTTGCACACACATGTGATTATGCGCAGAGGTACACCCTACCAGCCAACCTCAGATCTCAACGCAGGAACACATGAATGCACATACATTTGCACACATCCATAGATAAACTCCCCCCAAAGTAAACCAAATTCCAAGAAATCGAGCCGTGGCAATGTTTGCACACACATGTGATTATGCGCAGAGGTACACCCTACCAGCCAACCTCAGATCTACACGCAGGCACACATGAATGCACATACATTTGCACACATCCAGAGATAAACTCACCCCAAAGAATCCAAATTCCAAGAAATCGAGCCGTGGCAATGTTTGCACACACATGTGATTATGCGCAGAGGTCCACCCTACCAGCCAACCTCAGATCTCCACGCAAGCACAGATGAATGCACATACATTTGCACACATCCAGAGATAAACTCCCCCTCAGAAACCAAATTTCAAGAAATCGAGCCGTGGCAATGCTTGCACACACATGTGATTATGCGCAGAGGTCCACCCTACCAGCCAACCTCAGAACTCAGCGCAGGAACACATGAATGCACATACATTTGCACACATCCAGAGATAAACTCACCCCAAAGAAACCAAATTCCAAGAAATCGAGCTGTGGCAATGCTTGCACACACATGTGATTATGCGCAGAGGTCCACCCTACCAGCCAACCTCAGATCTACACACAGGAACACATGAATGCACATATATTTGCACACATCCAGAGATAAACTCCCCTTCAGAAACCAAATTGCAAGAAATCCAGCCGTGGCAATGCTTGCACACACATGTGATTATGCGCAGAGGTCCACCCTACCAGCCAACCTCAGATCTCCACGCAAGCACAGATGAATGCACATACATTTGCACACATCCAGAGATAAACTCCCCCTCAGAAACCAAATTTCAAGAAATCGAGCCGTGGCAATGTTTGCACACACATGTGATTATGCGCAGAGGTACACCCTACCAGCCAACCTCAGATCTCCACGCAAGCACAGATGAATGCACATACATTTGCACACATCCAGAGATAAACTCCCCCTCAGAAACCAAATTTCAAGAAATCGAGCCGTGGCAATGTTTGCACAAACATGTGATTATGCGCAGAGGTCCACCCTACCAGCCAACCTCAGATCTCAACGCAGGAACACATGAATGCACATACATTTGCACACATCCAGAGATAAACTCCCCAACAGAAACCAAATTCCAAGATATCCAGAAATGGAAATGTTTGCACACACATGTGATTATGCGCAGAGGTCCACCCTACCAGCCAACCTCAGATCTCAACGCAGGAACACATGAATGCACATACATTTGCACACATTCAGAGATAAACTCCCCCTCAGAAATCAAATTCCAAGATATCCAGAAATGGAAATGTTTGCACACACATGTAATTATGCGCAGAGGTCCACCCTACCAGCCCACCTCAGATCTCCACGCAAGCACACATGAATGCACATACATTTGCACACATCCAGAGATAAACTCCCCCTCAGAAACCAAATTGCAAGAAATCCAGCCGTGGCAATGCTTGCACACACATGTGATTATGCGCAGAGGTCCACCCTACCAGCCAACCTCAGATCTCCACGCAAGCACAGATGAATGCACATACATTTGCACACATCCAGAGATAAACTCCCCCTCAGAAACCAAATTCCAAGAAATCGAGCCGTGGCAATGCTTGCACACACATGTGATTATGCGCAGAGGTCCACCCTACCAGCCAACCTCAGATCTCCACGCAAGCACAGATGAATGCACATACATTGGCACACATCCATAGATAAACTCCCCCTCAGAAACCAAATTTCAAGAAATCGAGCCGTGGCAATGCTTGCACACACATGTGATTATGCGCAGAGGTACACCCTACCAGCCAACCTCAGATCTCAGCGCAGGAACACATGAATGCACATACATTTGCACACATCCAGAGATAAACTCACCCCAAACTAAACCAAATTCCAAGAAATCCAGCCGTGGCAATGCTTGCACACACATGTGATTATGCGCAGAGGTCCACCCTACCAGTCAACCTCAGATCTCAACGCAGGAACACATGAATGCACATGCATTTGCACACATCCAGAGATAAACTCACCCCAAAGAAACCAAATTCCAAGAAATCGAGCCGTGGCAATGTTTGCACACACATGTGATTATGCGCAGAGGTCCACCCTACCAGTCAACCTCAGATCTACACGCAGGCACACATGAATGCACATACATTTGCACACATCCAGAGATAAACTCCCCTTCAGAAACCAAATTCCAAGAAATCGAGCCGTGGCAATGCTTGCACACACATGTGATTATGCGCAGAGGTCCACCCTACCAGCCAACCTCAGATCTCCACGCAAGCACAGATGAATGCACATACATTTGCACACATCCAGAGATAAACTCCCCCTCAGAAACCAAATTTCAAGAAATCGAGCCGTGGCAATGCTTGCACACACATGTGATTATGCGCAGAGGTCCACCCTACCAGCCAACCGCAGATCTACACGCAAGCACACATGAATGCACATACATTTGCACACATCCAGAGATAAACTCCCCAACAGAAACCAAATTCCAAGAAATCCAGCCGTGGCAATGCTTGCACACACATGTGATTATGCGCAGAGGTCCACCCTACCATCCAACCTCAGATCTCAGCGCAGGAACACATGAATGCACATACATTTGCACACATCCAGAGATAAACTCCCCCTCAGAAACCAAATTCCAAGATATCCAGAAATGGAAATGTTTGCACACACATGTAATTATGTGCAGAGGTCCACCCTACCAGCCAACCTCAGATCTCAACGCAGGAACACATGAATGCACATACATTTGCACACATCCATAGATAAACTCCCCCCAAAGAATCCAAATTCCAAGAAATCGAGCCGTGGCAATGTTTGCACACACATGTGATTATGCGCAGAGGTACACCCTACCAGCCAACCTCAGATCTCAACGCAGGAACACATGAATGCACATACATTTGCACACATCCATAGATAAACTCCCCCCAAAGTAAACCAAATTCCAAGAAATCGAGCCGTGGCAATGTTTGCACACACATGTGATTATGCGCAGAGGTACACCCTACCAGCCAACCTCAGATCTACACGCAGGCACACATGAATGCACATACATTTGCACACATCCAGAGATAAACTCACCCCAAAGAATCCAAATTCCAAGAAATCGAGCCGTGGCAATGTTTGCACACACATGTGATTATGCGCAGAGGTCCACCCTACCAGCCAACCTCAGATCTCCACGCAAGCACAGATGAATGCACATACATTTGCACACATCCAGAGATAAACTCCCCCTCAGAAACCAAATTTCAAGAAATCGAGCCGTGGCAATGCTTGCACACACATGTGATTATGCGCAGAGGTCCACCCTACCAGCCAACCTCAGAACTCAGCGCAGGAACACATGAATGCACATACATTTGCACACATCCAGAGATAAACTCACCCCAAAGAAACCAAATTCCAAGAAATCGAGCTGTGGCAATGCTTGCACACACATGTGATTATGCGCAGAGGTCCACCCTACCAGCCAACCTCAGATCTACACACAGGAACACATGAATGCACATATATTTGCACACATCCAGAGATAAACTCCCCTTCAGAAACCAAATTGCAAGAAATCCAGCCGTGGCAATGCTTGCACACACATGTGATTATGCGCAGAGGTCCACCCTACCAGCCAACCTCAGATCTCCACGCAAGCACAGATGAATGCACATACATTTGCACACATCCAGAGATAAACTCCCCCTCAGAAACCAAATTTCAAGAAATCGAGCCGTGGCAATGTTTGCACACACATGTGATTATGCGCAGAGGTACACCCTACCAGCCAACCTCAGATCTCCACGCAAGCACAGATGAATGCACATACATTTGCACACATCCAGAGATAAACTCCCCCTCAGAAACCAAATTTCAAGAAATCGAGCCGTGGCAATGTTTGCACAAACATGTGATTATGCGCAGAGGTCCACCCTACCAGCCAACCTCAGATCTCAACGCAGGAACACATGAATGCACATACATTTGCACACATCCAGAGATAAACTCCCCAACAGAAACCAAATTCCAAGATATCCAGAAATGGAAATGTTTGCACACACATGTGATTATGCGCAGAGGTCCACCCTACCAGCCAACCTCAGATCTCAACGCAGGAACACATGAATGCACATACATTTGCACACATTCAGAGATAAACTCCCCCTCAGAAATCAAATTCCAAGATATCCAGAAATGGAAATGTTTGCACACACATGTAATTATGCGCAGAGGTCCACCCTACCAGCCCACCTCAGATCTCCACGCAAGCACACATGAATGCACATACATTTGCACACATCCAGAGATAAACTCCCCCTCAGAAACCAAATTGCAAGAAATCCAGCCGTGGCAATGCTTGCACACACATGTGATTATGCGCAGAGGTCCACCCTACCAGCCAACCTCAGATCTCCACGCAAGCACAGATGAATGCACATACATTTGCACACATCCAGAGATAAACTCCCCCTCAGAAACCAAATTCCAAGAAATCGAGCCGTGGCAATGCTTGCACACACATGTGATTATGCGCAGAGGTCCACCCTACCAGCCAACCTCAGATCTCCACGCAAGCACAGATGAATGCACATACATTGGCACACATCCATAGATAAACTCCCCCTCAGAAACCAAATTTCAAGAAATCGAGCCGTGGCAATGCTTGCACACACATGTGATTATGCGCAGAGGTACACCCTACCAGCCAACCTCAGATCTCAGCGCAGGAACACATGAATGCACATACATTTGCACACATCCAGAGATAAACTCACCCCAAACTAAACCAAATTCCAAGAAATCGAGCCGTGGCAATGTTTGCACACACATGTGATTATGCGCAGAGGTACACCCTACCAGCCAACCTCAGATCTCAACGCAGGAACACATGAATGCACATACATTTGCACACATCCAGAGATAAACTCCCCAACAGAAACCAAATTCCAAGATATCCAGAAATGGAAATGTTTGCACACACATGTAATTATGCGCAGAGGTCCACCCTACCAGCCCACCTCAGATCTCCACGCAAGCACAGATGAATGCACATACATTTGCACACATCCAGAAATAAACTCCCCCAGAGAAACCAAATTCCAAGATATCCAGCCGTGGCAATGCTTGCACACACATGTGATTATGCGCAGAGGTCCACCCTACCAGCCAACCTCAGATCTACACGCAGGCACACATGAATGCACATACATTTGCACACATCCAGAGATAAACTCCCCCTCAGAAACCAAATTCCAAGAAATCGAGCCGTGGCAATGCTTGCACACACATGTGATTATGCGCAGAGGTCCACCCTACCAGCCAACCTCAGATCTCAACGCAGGAACACATGAATGCACATACATTTGCACACATCCAGAAATAAACTCCCCCTCAGAAACCAAATTCCAAGAAATCGAGCCGTTGCAATGCTTGCACACACATGTGATTATGCGCAGAGGTCCACCCTACCAGCCAACCTCAGATCTCCACGCAAGCACAGATGAATGCACATACATTTGCACACATCCAGAGATAAACTCCCCCTCAGAAACCAAATTTCAAGAAATCGAGCCGTGGCAATGCTTGCACACACATGTGATTATGCGCAGAGGTCCACCCTACCAGCCAACCTCAGATCTCAACGCAGGAACACATGAATGCACATACATTTGCACACATCCAGAGATAAACTCACCCCAAAGAAACCACATTCCAAGAAATCGAGCCGTGGCAATGTTTGCACACACATGTGATTATGCGCAGAGGTCCACCCTACCAGTCAACCTCAGATCTACACGCAGGCACACATGAATGCACATACATTTGCACACATCCAGAGATAAACTCACCCCAAAGAAACCACATTCCAAGAAATCGAGCCGTGGCAATGTTTGCACACACATGTGATTATGCGCAGAGGTCCACCCTACCAGCCAACCTCAGATCTCAGCGCAGGAACACATGAATGCACATACATTTGCACACATCCAGAGATAAACTCACCAAGAGAAACCAAATTCCAAGAAATCGAGCTGTGGCAATGCTTGCACACACATGTGATTATGCGCAGAGGTACACCCTACCAGCCAACCTCAGATCTACACGCAGGAACACATGAATGCACATATATTTGCACACATCCAGAGATAAACTCCCCTTCAGAAACCAAATTGCAAGAAATCCAGCCGTGGCAATGCTTGCACACACATGAGATTATGCGCAGAGGTCCACCCTACCAGCCAACCTCAGATCTCCACGCAAGCACAGATGAATGCACATACATTTGCACACATCCAGAGATAAACTCCCCCTCAGAAACCAAATTTCAAGAAATCGAGCCGTGGCAATGCTTGCACACACATGTGATTATGCGCAGAGGTACACCCTACCAGCCAACCTCAGATCTCAGCGCAGGAACACATGGATGCACATACATTTGCACACATCCAGAAATAAACTCCCAAACAGAAACCAAATTCCAAGAAATCCAGAAATGGAAATGTTTGCACACACGTGATTATGCGCAGAGGTCCACCCTACCAGCCAACCTCAGATCTCAACGCAGGAACACATGAATGCACATACATTTGCACACATTCAGTGATAAACTCCCCCTCAGAAACCAAATTCCAAGATATCCAGAAATGGAAATGTTTGCACACACATGTAATTATGCGCAGAGGTCCACCCTACCAGTCAACCTCAGATCTACACGCAGGCACACATGAATGCACATACATTTGCACACATCCAGAGATAAACTCCCCCTCAGAAACCAAATTTTAAGAAATCGAGCCGTGGCAATGCTTGCACACACATGTGATTATGCGCAGAGGTCCACCCTACCAGTCAACCTCAGATCTCAGCGCAGGAACACATGAATGCACATACATTTGCACACATCCATAGATAAACTCACCCCAAACTAAACCAAATTCCAAGAAATCGAGCCGTGGCAATGTTTGCACATACATGTGATTATGCGCAGAGGTCCACCCTACCAGCCAACCTCAGATCTCCACGCAAGCACAGATGAATGCACATACATTTGCACACATCCAGAGATAAACTCCCCCTCAGAAACCAAATTTTAAGAAATCGAGCCGTGGCAATGCTTGCACACACATGTGATTATGCGCAGAGGTCCACCCTACCAGTCAACCTCAGATCTCAGCGCAGGAACACATGAATGCACATACATTTGCACACATCCATAGATAAACTCACCCCAAACTAAACCAAATTCCAAGAAATCGAGCCGTGGCAATGTTTGCACATACATGTGATTATGCGCAGAGGTCCACCCTACCAGCCAACCTCAGATCTCCACGCAAGCACAGATGAATGCACATACATTTGCACACATCCAGAAATAAACTCCCCAACAGAAACCAAATTCCAAGAAATCGAGCCGTGGCAATGCTTGCACACACATGTGATTATGCGCAGAGGTCCACCCTACCAGTCAACCTCAGATCTCAACGCAGGAACACATGAATGCACATACATTTGCACACATCCAGAGATAAACTCACCCCAAAGAAACCACATTCCAAGAAATCGAGCCGTGGCAATGTTTGCACACACATGTGATTATGCGCAGAGGTCCACCCTACCAGTCAACCTCAGATCTCCACGCAAGTACACATGAATGCACATACATTTGCACACATCCAGAGATAAACTCCCCTTCAGAAACCAAATTCCAAGAAATCGAGCCGTGGCAATGCTTGCACACACATGTGATTATGCGCAGAGGTACACCCTACCAGCCAACCTCAGATCTCCACGCAAGCACAGATGAATGCACATACATTTGCACACATCCAGAGATAAACTCCCCCTCAGAAACCAAATTTCAAGAAATCGAGCCGTGGCAATGCTTGCACACACATGTGATTATGCGCAGAGGTACACCCTACCAGCCAACCTCAGATCTCAGCGCAGGAACACATGAATGCACATACATTTGCACACATCCAGAAATAAACTCCCCTTCAGAAACCAAATTCCAAGAAATCGAGCCGTGGCAATGTTTGCACACACATGTGATTATGCGCAGAGGTCCACCCTACCAGCCAACCTCAGATCTCCACGCAAGCACACATGAATGCACATACATTTGCACACATCCAGAGATAAACTCCCCAACAGAAACCAAATTCCAAGAAATCGAGCCATGGCAATGCTTGCACACACATGTGATTATGCGCAGAGGTCCACCCTACCAGCCAACCTCAGATCTCAACGCAGGAACACATGAATGCACATACATTTGCACACATCCAGAGATAAACTCACCCCAAAGAAACCAAATTCCAAGAAATCGAGCCGTGGCAATGTTTGCACACACATGTGATTATGCGCAGAGGTCCACCCTACTAGTAAACCTCAGATCTACACGCAGGCACACATGAATGCACATATATTTGCACACATCCAGAGATAAACTCCCCTTCAGAAACCAAATTCCAAGAAATCGAGCCATGGCAATGCTTGCACACACATGTGATTATGCGCAGAGGTCCACCCTACCATCCGACCTCAGATCTACACGCAGGCACACATGAATGCACATACATTTGCACACATCCAGAGATAAACTCCCCCTCAGAAACCAAATTTCAAGAAATCCAGCCGTGGCAATGCTTGCACACACATGTGATTATGCGCAGAGGTCCACCCTACCAGCCGACCTCAGATCTCAGCGCAGGAACACATGAATGCACATACATTTGCACATATCCAGAAATAAACTCCCCCCAAAGAAACCAAATTCCAAGAAATCGAGCCGTGGCAATGCTTGCACACACATGTGATTATGCGCAGAGGTCCACCCTACCAGCCGACCTCAGATCTAGACGCAGGAACACATGAATGCACATACATTTGCACACATCCAGAGATAAACTCACCCCAAAGAAACCAATTCCAAGAAATCGAGCCGTGGCAATGTTTGCACACACATGTTATTATGCGCAGAGGTCCACCCTACCAGCCGACCTCAGGTCTCAACGCATGCACACATGAATGCACATACATTTGCACACATCCAGAGATAAACTCACCCCAAAGAAACCAATTCCAAGAAATCGAGCCGTGGCAATGCTTGCACACACATGTGATTATGCGCAGAGGTCCACCCTACCAGCCAACCTCAGATCTCCACGCAAGCACACATGAATGCACATACATTTGCACACATCCAGAGATAAACTCCCCAACAGAAACCAAATTCCAAGAAATCCAGCCGTGGCAATGCTTGCACATACATGTGATTATGCGCAGAGGTCCACCCTACCAGCCGACCTCAGGTCTCAACGCAGGAACACATGAATGCACATACATTTGCACACATCCAGAGATAAACTCACCCCAAAGAAACCACATTCCAAGAAATCGAGCCGTGGCAATGCTTGCACACACATGTGATTATGCGCAGAGGTCCACCCTACCAGTCAACCTCAGATCTACACGCAAGCACAGATGAATGCACATACATTTGCACACATCCAGAGATAAACTCCCCCTCAGAAACCAAATTTCAAGAAATCGAGCCGTGGCAATGCTTGCACACACATGTGATTATGCGCAGAGGTCCACCCTACCAGCCAACCTCAGATCTCAGCGCAGGAACACATGAATGCACATACATTTGCACACATCCAGAAATAAACTCCCCTTCAGAAACCAAATTCCAAGAAATCGAGCCGTGGCAATGCTTGCACACACATGTGATTATGCGCAGAGGTCCACCCTACCAGCCGACCTCAGATCTCAGCGCAGGAACACATGAATGCACATACATTTGCACACATCCAGAGATAAACTCCCCCTCAGAAACCAAATTTCAAGAAATCGAGCCGTGGCAATGCTTGCACACACATGTGATTATGCGCAGAGGTCCACCCTACCAGCCAACCTCAGATCTCAGCGCAGGAACACATGAATGCACATACATTTGCACACATCCAGAAATAAACTCACCCTCAGAAACCAAATTCCAAGATATCCAGAAATGGAAATGTTTGCACACACATGTGATTATGCGCAGAGGTCCACCCTACCAGCCAACCTCAGATCTACACGCAGGCACACATGAATGCACATACATTTGCACACATCCAGAGATAAACTCCCCCTCAGAAACCAAATTCCAAGAAATCGAGCCGTGGCAATGCTTGCACACACATGTGATTATGCGCAGAGGTCCACCCTACCAGCCAACCTCAGATCTCCACGCAAGCACACATGAATGCACATACATTTGCACACATCCAGAGATAAACTCCCCCTCAGAAACCAAATTCCAAGAAATCGAGCCGTGGCAATGCTTGCACACACATGTGATTATGCGCAGAGGTACACCCTGCCAGCCAACCTCAGATCTACACGCAGGCACACATGAATGCACATACATTTGCACACATCCAGAGATAAACTCACCCCAAACTAAACCAAATTCCAAGAAATCGAGCCGTGGCAATGTTTGCACACACATGTGATTATGCGCAGAGGTACACCCTACCAGCCAACCTCAGATCTCAACGCAGGAACACATGAATGCACATACATTTGCACACATCCAGAGATAAACTCCCCCTCAGAAACCAAATTCCAAGAAATCGAGCCGTGGCAATGCTTGCACACACATGTGATTATGCGCAGAGGTCCACCCTACCAGCCCACCTCAGATCTCCACGCAAGCACACATGAATGCACATACATTTGCACACATCCAGAGATAAACTCACCCCAAAGAATCCAAATTCCAAGAAATCGAGCCGTGGCAATGCTTGCACATACATGTGATTATGCGCAGAGGTCCACCCTACCAGCCCACCTCAGATCTCCACGCAAGCACACATGAATGCACATACATTTGCACACATCCAGAGATAAACTCACCCCAAAGAATCCAAATTCCAAGAAATCGAGCCGTGGCAATGCTTGCACATACATGTGATTATGCGCAGAGGTCCACCCTACCAGCCAACCTCAGATCTCAACGCAGGAACACATGAATGCACATACATTTGCACACATCCAGAGATAAACTCCCCAACAGAAACCAAATTCCAAGAAATCCAGCCGTGGCAATGTTTGCACACATGTGATTATGCGCAGAGGTCCACCCTACTAGTAAACCTCAGATCTACACGCAGGCACACATGAATGCACATATATTTGCACACATCCAGAGATAAACTCCCCCTCAGAAACCAAATTTCAAGAAATCCAGCCGTGGCAATGCTTGCACACACATGTGATTATGCGCAGAGGTCCACCCTACCAGCCGACCTCAGATCTCAGCGCAGGAACACATGAATGCACATACATTTGCACACATCCAGAAATAAACTCCCCAAGAGAAACCAAATTCCAAGAAATCGAGCCGTGGCAATGCTTGCACACACATGTGATTATGCGCAGAGGTCCACCCTACCAGCCGACCTCAGATCTCAGCGCAGGAACACATGAATGCACATACATTTGCACACATCCAGAGATAAACTCCCCAACAGAAACCAAATTCCAAGAAATCCAGCCGTGGCAATGCTTGCACATACATGTGATTATGCGCAGAGGTCCCTCCTACCAGCCAACCTCAGATCTCCACGCAAGCACACATGAATGCACATACATTTGCACACATCCAGAGATAAACTCCCCCTCAGAAACCAAATTCCAAGAAATCGAGCCGTGGCAATGCTTGCACACACATGTGATTATGCGCAGAGGTCCACCCTACCAGCCAACCTCAGATCTACACGCAGGAACACATGAATGCACATATATTTGCACACATCCAGAGATAAACTCCCCCTCAGAAACCAAATTCCAAGATATCCAGAAATGGAAATGTTTGCACACACATGTAATTATGCACAGAGGTCCACCCTACCAGCCAACCTCAGATCTCAACGCAGGAACACATGAATGCACATACATTTGCACACATCCAGAGATAAACTCCCCCTCAGAAACCAAATTCCAAGAAATCGAGCCGTGGCAATGCTTGCATGCACATGTGATTATGCGCAGAGGTACACCCTACCAGCCAACCTCAGATCTCAGCGCAGGAACACATGAATGCACATACATTTGCACACATCCAGAGATAAACTCACCCCAAAGAAACCAAATTCCAAGAAATCGAGCCGTGGCAATGTTTGCACACACATGTGATTATGCGCAGAGGTCCACCCTACCAGCCAACCTCAGATCTACACGCAGGAACACATGAATGCACATATATTTGCACACATCCAGAGATAAACTCCCCTTCAGAAACCAAATTGCAAGAAATCCAGCCGTGGCAATGCTTGCACACACATGTGATTATGCGCAGAGGTCCACTGTACCAGCCAACCTCAGATCTCCACGCAGGCACACATGAATGCACATACATTTGCACACATCCAGAGATAAACTCCCCAACAGAAACCAAATTCCAAGAAATCGAGCCGTGGCAATGTTTGCACACACATGTGATTATGCGCAGAGGTCCACCCTACCAGCCGACCTCAGGTCTCAACGCAGGAACACATGAATGCACATACATTTGCACACATCCAGAGATAAACTCACCCCAAAGAATCCAAATTCCAAAAAATCGAGCCGTGGCAATGCTTGCACACACATGTGATTATGCACAGAGGTCCACCCTGCCAGCCAACCTCAGATCTACACGCAGGCACACATGAATGCACATACATTTGCACACATCCAGAGATAAACTCACCCCAAAGAATCCAAATTCCAAAAAATCGAGCCGTGGCAATGCTTGCACACACATGTGATTATGCGCAGAGGTCCACCGTACCAGCCAACCTCAGATCTCAACGCAGGAACACATGAATGCACATACATTTGCACACATCCAGAGA
The DNA here is from genome assembly GCF_057382275.1 of Copadichromis virginalis. NCBI lineage: Eukaryota > Metazoa > Chordata > Actinopteri > Cichliformes > Cichlidae > Copadichromis > Copadichromis virginalis. The sequence goes on from NC_140628.1 coordinate 800,232, forward strand.
TAAACTCCCCCTCAGAAACCAAATTCCAAGATATCCAGAAATGGAAATGTTTGCACACACATGTAATTATGTGCAGAGGTCCACCCTACCAGCCAACCTCAGATCTCAACGCAGGAACACATGAATGCACATACATTTGCACACATCCATAGATAAACTCACCCCAAACTAAACCAAATTCCAAGAAATCGAGCCGTGGCAATGTTTGCACACACATGTGATTATGCGCAGAGGTACACCCTACCAGCCAAACTCAGATCTACACGCAGGCACACATGAATGCACATACATTTGCACACATCCAGAGATAAACTCCCCCTCAGAAACCAAATTCCAAGATATCCAGAAATGGAAATGTTTGCACACACATGTGATTATGCGCAGAGGTCCACCCTACCAGCCAACCTCAGATCTCAACGCAGGAACACATGAATGCACATACATTTGCACACATCCAGAGATAAACTCCCCCTCAGAAACCAAATTCCAAGAAATCGAGCCGTGGCAATGCTTGCACACACATGTTATTATGCGCAGAGGTCCACCCTACCAGCCAACCTCAGATCTCCACGCAAGCACAGATGAATGCACATACATTTGCACACATCCAGAGATAAACTCCCCCTCAGAAACCAAATTCCAAGAAATCGAGCCGTGGCAATGCTTGCACACACATGTGATTATGCGCAGAGGTCCACCCTACCAGCCAACCTCAGATCTCCACGCAAGCACACATGAATGCACATACATTTGCACACATCCAGAGATAAACTCACCCCAAAGAATCCAAATTCCAAGAAATCGAGCCGTGGCAATGCTTGCACATACATGTGATTATGCGCAGAGGTCCACCCTACCAGCCCACCTCAGATCTCCACGCAAGCACACATGAATGCACATACATTTGCACACATCCAGAGATAAACTCCCCAACAGAAACCAAATTCCAAGAAATCCAGCCGTGGCAATGTTTGCACACATGTGATTATGCGCAGAGGTCCACCCTACTAGTAAACCTCAGATCTACACGCAGGCACACATGAATGCACATATATTTGCACACATCCAGAGATAAACTCCCCCTCAGAAACCAAATTTCAAGAAATCCAGCCGTGGCAATGCTTGCACACACATGTGATTATGCGCAGAGGTCCACCCTACCAGCCGACCTCAGATCTCAGCGCAGGAACACATGAATGCACATACATTTGCACACATCCAGAGATAAACTCCCCAACAGAAACCAAATTCCAAGAAATCCAGCCGTGGCAATGCTTGCACATACATGTGATTATGCGCAGAGGTCCCTCCTACCAGCCAACCTCAGATCTCCACGCAAGCACACATGAATGCACATACATTTGCACACATCCAGAGATAAACTCCCCCTCAGAAACCAAATTCCAAGAAATCGAGCCGTGGCAATGCTTGCACACACATGTGATTATGCGCAGAGGTCCACCCTACCAGCCAACCTCAGATCTACACGCAGGAACACATGAATGCACATATATTTGCACACATCCAGAGATAAACTCCCCCTCAGAAACCAAATTCCAAGATATCCAGAAATGGAAATGTTTGCACACACATGTAATTATGCACAGAGGTCCACCCTACCAGCCAACCTCAGATCTCAACGCAGGAACACATGAATGCACATACATTTGCACACATCCAGAGATAAACTCCCCCTCAGAAACCAAATTCCAAGAAATCGAGCCGTGGCAATGCTTGCATGCACATGTGATTATGCGCAGAGGTACACCCTACCAGCCAACCTCAGATCTCAGCGCAGGAACACATGAATGCACATACATTTGCACACATCCAGAGATAAACTCACCCCAAAGAATCCAAATTCCAAAAAATCGAGCCGTGGCAATGTTTGCACACACATGTGATTATGCGCAGAGGTCCACCCTACCAGCCGACCTCAGGTCTCAACGCAGGAACACATGAATGCACATATATTTGCACACATCCAGAGATAAACTCACCCCAAAGAAACCAAATTCCAAGAAATCGAGCCGTGGCAATGTTTGCACACACATGTGATTATGCGCAGAGGTACACCCTGCCAGCCAACCTCAGATCTACACGCAGGCACACATGAATGCACATACATTTGCACACATCCAGAGATAAACTCACCCCAAAGAAACCAAATTCCAAAAAATCGAGCCGTGGCAATGCTTGCACACACATGTGATTATGCGCAGAGGTACACCCTGCCAGCCGACCTCAGGTCTCAACGCAGGAACACATGAATGCACATATATTTGCACACATCCAGAGATAAACTCACCCCAAAGAAACCAAATTCCAAGAAATCGAGCCGTGGCAATGTTTGCACACACATGTGATTATGCGCAGAGGTCCACCCTACCAGCCAACCTCAGATCTCAACGCAGGAACACATGAATGCACATACATTTGCACACATCCAGAGATAAACTCCACAAGAGAAACCAAATTCCAAGAAATCGAGCCGTGGCAATGTTTGCACACACATGTGATTATGCGCAGAGGTCCACCCTACCAGCCAACCTCAGATCTCAACGCAGGAACACATGAATGCACATACATTTGCACACATCCAGAGATAAACTCCACAAGAGAAACCAAATTCCAAGAAATCGAGCCGTGGCAATGTTTGCACACACATGTGATTATGCGCAGAGGTCCACCCTACCAGCCAACCTCAGATCTCCACGCAAGCACAGATGAATGCACATACATTTGCACACATCCAGAGATAAACTCCCCCTCAGAAACCAAATTTCAAGAAATCGAGCCGTGGCAATGCTTGCACACACATGTGATTATGCGCAGAGGTACACCCTGCCAGCCAACCTCAGATCTACACGCAGGCACACATGAATGCACATACATTTGCACACATCCAGAGATAAACTCACCCCAAAGAATCCAAATTTCAAAAAATCGAGCCGTGGCAATGCTTGCACACACATGTGATTATGCGCAGAGGTACACCCTGCCAGCCAACCTCAGATCTACACGCAGGCACACATGAATGCACATACATTTGCACACATCCAGAGATAAACTCACCCCAAAGAAACCAAATTCCAAAAAATCGAGCCGTGGCAATGCTTGCACACACATGTGATTATGCGCAGAGGTACACCCTGCCAGCCGACCTCAGGTCTCAACGCAGGAACACATGAATGCACATATATTTGCACACATCCAGAGATAAACTCACCCCAAAGAAACCAAATTCCAAGAAATCGAGCCGTGGCAATGTTTGCACACACATGTGATTATGCGCAGAGGTACACCCTGCCAGCCAACCTCAGATCTACACGCAGGCACACATGAATGCACATACATTTGCACACATCCAGAGATAAACTCCCCCTCAGAAACCACATTCCAAGAAATCGAGCCGTGGCAATGTTTGCACACACATGTGATTATGCGCAGAGGTCCACCCTACCAGCCGACCTCAGGTCTCAACGCAGGAACACATGAATGCACATACATTTGCACACATCCAGAGATAAACTCACCCCAAAGAATCCAAATTCCAAAAAATCAAGCCGTGGCAATGCTTGCACACACATGTGATTATGCGCAGAGGTCCACCCTACCAGCCAACCTCAGATCTCAACGCAGGAACACATGAATGCACATATATTTGCACACATCCAGAGATAAACTCCACAAGAGAAACCAAATTCCAAGAAATCGAGCCGTGGCAATGCTTGCACACACATGTGATTATGCGCAGAGGTCCACCCTACCAGCCAACCTCAGATCTCCACGCAAGCACAGATGAATGCACATACATTTGCACACATCCAGAGATAAACTCACCCCAAAGAATCCAAATTTCAAAAAATCGAGCCGTGGCAATGCTTGCACACACATGTGATTATGCGCAGAGGTCCACCCTACCAGCCGACCTCAGATCTCCGCGCAAGCACAGATGAATGCACATACATTTGCACACATCCAGAGATAAACTCCCCTTCAGAAACCAAATTCCAAGAAATCGAGCCGTGGCAATGCTTGCACACACATGTGATTATGCGCAGAGGTCCACCCTACCAGCCAACCTCAGATCTCAACGCAGGAACACATGAATGCACATACATTTGCACACATCCAGAGATAAACTCACCCCAAAGAAACCAAATTCCAAGAAATCGAGCCGTGGCAATGCTTGCACACACATGTGATTATGCGCAGAGGTCCACCCTACCAGCCAACCTCAGATCTCCACGCAAGCACAGATGAATGCACATACATTTGCACACATCCAGAGATAAACTCCCCAACAGAAACCAAATTCCAAGAAATCGAGCTGTGGCAATGCTTGCACACACATGTGATTATGCGCATAGGTACACCCTACCAGCCAACCTCAGATCTCAACGCAGGAACACATGAATGCACATACATTTGCACACATTCAGAGATAAACTCCCCCTCAGAAACCAAATTCCAAGATATCCAGAAATGGAAATGTTTGCACACACATGTGATTATGCGCAGAGGTACACCCTACCAGCCAACCTCAGATCTCCACGCAAGCACACATGAATGCACATACATTTGCACACATCCAGAGATAAACTCCCCTTCAGAAACCAAATTCCAAGAAATCGAGCCGTGGCAATGCTTGCACACACATGTGATTATGCGCAGAGGTCCACCCTACCAGCCAACCTCAGATCTCAACGCAGGAACACATGAATGCACATACATTTGCACACATCCAGAGATAAACTCCCCCCAAAGGACCCAAATTCCAAGAAATCGAGCCGTGGCAATGTTTGCACACACATGTGATTATGCGCAGAGGTCCACCCTACCAGCCAACCTCAGATCTACACGCAAGCACACATGAATGCACATACATTTGCACACATCCAGAGATAAACTCCCCCCAAAGGACCCAAATTCCAAGAAATCCAGCCGTGGCAATGCTTGCACACACATGTGATTATGCGCAGAGGTCCACCCTACCAGCCAACCTCAGATCTCAACGCAGGAACACATGAATGCACATACATTTGCACACATCCAGAGATAAACTCACCCCAAAGAATCCAAATTCCAAAAAATCGAGCCGTGGCAATGCTTGCACACACATGTGATTATGCGCAGAGGTCCACCCTACCAGCCAACCTCAGATCTCAACGCAGGAACACATGAATGCACATACATTTGCACACATCCAGAGATAAACTCCCCCTCAGAAACCAAATTCCAAGAAATCGAGCCGTGGCAATGCTTGCACACACATGTTATTATGCGCAGAGGTACACCCTACCAGCCAACCTCAGATCTCCACGCAAGCACACATGAATGCACATACATTTGCACACATCCAGAGATAAACTCCCCAACAGAAACCAAATTCCAAGAAATCGAGCCGTGGCAATGTTTGCACACACATGTGATTATGCGCAGAGGTCCACCCTACCAGCCGACCTCAGGTCTCAACGCAGGAACACATGAATGCACATATATTTGCACACATCCAGAGATAAACTCACCCCAAAGAAACCAAATTCCAAGAAATCGAGCCGTGGCAATGTTTGCACACACATGTGATTATGCGCAGAGGTACACCCTGCCAGCCAACCTCAGATCTACACGCAGGCACACATGAATGCACATACATTTGCACACATCCAGAGATAAACTCACCCCAAAGAAACCAAATTCCAAAAAATCGAGCCGTGGCAATGCTTGCACACACATGTGATTATGCGCAGAGGTACACCCTGCCAGCCGACCTCAGGTCTCAACGCAGGAACACATGAATGCACATATATTTGCACACATCCAGAGATAAACTCACCCCAAAGAAACCAAATTCCAAGAAATCGAGCCGTGGCAATGTTTGCACACACATGTGATTATGCGCAGAGGTCCACCCTACCAGCCAACCTCAGATCTCAACGCAGGAACACATGAATGCACATACATTTGCACACATCCAGAGATAAACTCCCCAAGAGAAACCAAATTCCAAGAAATCGAGCCGTGGCAATGCTTGCACACACATGTGATTATGCGCAGAGGTCCACCCTACCAGCCAACCTCAGATCTCCACGCAAGCACAGATGAATGCACATACATTTTCACACATCCAGAGATAAACTCCCCCTCAGAAACCAAATTTCAAGAAATCGAGCCGTGGCAATGCTTGCACACACATGTGATTATGCGCAGAGGTACACCCTGCCAGCCAACCTCAGATCTACACGCAGGCACACATGAATGCACATACATTTGCACACATCCAGAGATAAACTCACCCCAAAGAATCCAAATTTCAAAAAATCGAGCCGTGGCAATGCTTGCACACACATGTGATTATGCGCAGAGGTACACCCTGCCAGCCAACCTCAGATCTACACGCAGGCACACATGAATGCACATACATTTGCACACATCCAGAGATAAACTCACCCCAAAGAAACCAAATTCCAAAAAATCGAGCCGTGGCAATGCTTGCACACACATGTGATTATGCGCAGAGGTACACCCTGCCAGCCGACCTCAGGTCTCAACGCAGGAACACATGAATGCACATATATTTGCACACATCCAGAGATAAACTCACCCCAAAGAAACCAAATTCCAAGAAATCGAGCCGTGGCAATGTTTGCACACACATGTGATTATGCGCAGAGGTACACCCTGCCAGCCAACCTCAGATCTACACGCAGGCACACATGAATGCACATACATTTGCACACATCCAGAGATAAACTCCCCCTCAGAAACCACATTCCAAGAAATCGAGCCGTGGCAATGTTTGCACACACATGTGATTATGCGCAGAGGTCCACCCTACCAGCCGACCTCAGGTCTCAACGCAGGAACACATGAATGCACATACATTTGCACACATCCAGAGATAAACTCACCCCAAAGAATCCAAATTCCAAAAAATCAAGCCGTGGCAATGCTTGCACACACATGTGATTATGCGCAGAGGTCCACCCTACCAGCCAACCTCAGATCTCAACGCAGGAACACATGAATGCACATATATTTGCACACATCCAGAGATAAACTCCACAAGAGAAACCAAATTCCAAGAAATCGAGCCGTGGCAATGCTTGCACACACATGTGATTATGCGCAGAGGTCCACCCTACCAGCCAACCTCAGATCTCCACGCAAGCACAGATGAATGCACATACATTTGCACACATCCAGAGATAAACTCCCCCTCAGAAACCAAATTTCAAGAAATCGAGCCGTGGCAATGCTTGCACACACATGTGATTATGCGCAGAGGTACACCCTGCCAGCCAACCTCAGATCTACACGCAGGCACACATGAATGCACATACATTTGCACACATCCAGAGATAAACTCACCCCAAAGAATCCAAATTTCAAAAAATCGAGCCGTGGCAATGCTTGCACACACATGTGATTATGCGCAGAGGTACACCCTGCCAGCCAACCTCAGATCTACACGCAGGCACACATGAATGCACATACATTTGCACACATCCAGAGATAAACTCACCCCAAAGAAACCAAATTCCAAGAAATCGAGCCGTGGCAATGCTTGCACACACATGTGATTATGCGCAGAGGTCCACCCTACCAGCCAACCTCAGATCTCCACGCAAGCACAGATGAATGCACATACATTTGCACACATCCAGAGATAAACTCCCCAACAGAAACCAAATTCCAAGAAATCGAGCTGTGGCAATGCTTGCACACACATGTGATTATGCGCATAGGTACACCCTACCAGCCAACCTCAGATCTCAACGCAGGAACACATGAATGCACATACATTTGCACACATTCAGAGATAAACTCCCCCTCAGAAACCAAATTCCAAGATATCCAGAAATGGAAATGTTTGCACACACATGTGATTATGCGCAGAGGTACACCCTACCAGCCAACCTCAGATCTCCACGCAAGCACACATGAATGCACATACATTTGCACACATCCAGAGATAAACTCCCCTTCAGAAACCAAATTCCAAGAAATCGAGCCGTGGCAATGCTTGCACACACATGTGATTATGCGCAGAGGTACACCCTACCAGCCAACCTCAGATCTCAGCGCAGGAACACATGAATGCACATACATTTGCACACATCCATAGATAAACTCACCCCAAACTAAACCAAATTCCAAGAAATCGAGCCGTGGCAATGTTTGCACACACATGTGATTATGCGCAGAGGTCCACCCTACCAGCCAACCTCAGATCTCAGCGCAGGAACACATGAATGCACATACATTTGCACACATCCAGAGATAAACTCACCCCAAAGAAACCAAATTCCAAGAAATCGAGCCGTGGCAATGCTTGCACACACATGTGATTATGCGCAGAGGTCCACCCTACCAGTCAACCTCAGATCTACACGCAGGCACACATGAATGCACATACATTTGCACACATCCAGAGATAAACTCCCCTTCAGAAACCAAATTTCAAGAAATCGAGCCGTGGCAATGCTTGCACACACATGTGATTATGCGCAGAGGTCCACCCTACCAGCCAACCTCAGATCTCAGCGCAGGAACACATGAATGCACATACATTTGCACACATCCATAGATAAACTCACCCCAAACTAAACCAAATTCCAAGAAATCGAGCCGTGGCAATGTTTGCACATACATGTGATTATGCGCAGAGGTACACCCTACCAGCCAACCTCAGATCTCCACGCAAGCACACATGAATGCACATACATTTGCACACATCCAGAGATAAACTCACCCCAAAGAATCCAAATTCCAAGAAATCGAGCCGTGGCAATGCTTGCACATACATGTGATTATGCGCAGAGGTCCACCCTACCAGTCAACCTCAGATCTCCACGCAAGCACAGATGAATGCACATACATTTGCACACATCCAGAAATAAACTCCCCAACAGAAACCAAATTCCAAGAAATCCAGCCGTGGCAATGCTTGCACACACATGTGATTATGCGCAGAGGTCCACCCTACCAGTCAACCTCAGATCTCAACGCAGGAACACATGAATGCACATACATTTGCACACATCCAGAGATAAACTCACCCCAAAGAAACCACATTCCAAGAAATCGAGCCGTGGCAATGTTTGCACACACATGTGATTATGCGCAGAGGTCCACCCTACCAGTCAACCTCAGATCTCAGCGCAGGAACACATGAATGCACATACATTTGCACACATCCAGAAATAAACTCCCCTTCAGATCTCAGCGCAGGAACACATGAATGCACATACATTTGCACACATCCATAGATAAACTCACCCCAAACTAAACCAAATTCCAAGAAATCGAGCCGTGGCAATGTTTGCACACACATGTGATTATGCGCAGAGGTACACCCTACCAGCCAACCTCAGATCTACACGCAAGCACACATGAATGCACATACATTTGCACACATCCAGAGATAAACTCCCCAACAGAAACCAAATTCCAAGAAATCGAGCCGTGGCAATGCTTGCACACACATGTGATTATGCGCAGAGGTACACCCTACCAGCCAACCTCAGATCTCAACGCAGGAACACATGAATGCACATACATTTGCACACATCCAGAGATAAACTCCCCTTCAGAAACCAAATTCCAAGAAATCGAGCTGTGGCAATGCTTGCACACACATGTGATTATGCGCAGAGGTCCACCCTACCAGCCAACCTCAGATCTCAACGCAGGAACACATGAATGCACATACATTTGCACACATCCAGAGATAAACTCCCCTTCAGAAACCAAATTCCAAGAAATCGAGCTGTGGCAATGCTTGCACACACATGTGATTATGCGCAGAGGTCCACCCTACCAGCCAACCTCAGATCTCAACGCAGGAACACATGAATGCACATACATTTGCACACATCCAGAGATAAACTCCCCCAGAGAAACCAAATTCCAAGATATCCAGAAATGGAAATGTTTGCACACACATGTAATTATGCGCAGAGGTCCACCCTACCAGCCCACCTCAGATCTCCACGCAAGCACACATGAATGCACATACATTTGCACACATCCAGAAATAAACTCCCCAACAGAAACCAAATTCCAAGAAATCGAGCCGTGGCAATGCTTGCACACACATGTGATTATGCGCAGAGGTCCACCCTACCAGTCAACCTCAGATCTCAGCGCAGGAACACATGAATGCACATACATTTGCACACATCCAGAGATAAACTCCCCTTCAGAAACCACATTCCAAGAAATCGAGCCGTGGCAATGCTTGCACACACATGTGATTATGCGCAGAGGTCCACCCTACGAGCCAACCTCAGATCTCAACGCAGGAACACATGAATGCACATACATTTGCACACATCCAGAGATAAACTCCCCCTCAGAAACCAAATTCCAAGAAATCGAGCTGTGGCAATGCTTGCACACACATGTGATTATGCGCAGAGGTCCACCCTACCAGCCAACCTCAGATCTCCACGCAAGCACACATGAATGCACATACATTTGCACACATCCAGAGATAAACTCCCCCTCAGAAACCAAATTCCAAGATATCCAGAAATGGAAATGTTTGCACACACATGTAATTATGCGCAGAGGTACACCCTACCAGCCAACCTCAGATCTCAACGCAGGAACACATGAATGCACATACATTTGCACACATCCAGAGATAAACTCCCCAACAGAAACCAAATTCCAAGAAATCGAGCCGTGGCAATGCTTGCACACACATGTGATTATGCGCAGAGGTCCACCTTACCAGCCAACCTCAGATCTCCACGCAAGCACACATGAATGCACATACATTTGCACACATCCATAGATAAACTCCCCCTCAGAAACCAAATTTCAAGAAATCCAGCCGTGGCAATGCTTGCACACACATGTGATTATGCGCAGAGGTACACCCTACCAGCCAACCTCAGATCTCAGCGCAGGAACACATGAATGCACATACATTTGCACACATCCAGAAATAAACTCCCCTTCAGAAACCAAATTCCAAGAAATCGAGCCGTGGCAATGTTTGCACACACATGTGATTATGCGCAGAGGTCCACCGTACCAGCCAACCTCAGATCTCCACGCAAGCACACATGAATGCACATACATTTGCACACATCCAGAGATAAACTCCCCAACAGAAACCAAATTCCAAGAAATCGAGCCATGGCAATGCTTGCACACACATGTGATTATGCGCAGAGGTACACCCTACCAGCCAACCTCAGATCTACACGCAGGAACACATGAATGCACATATATTTGCACACATCCAGAGATAAACTCCCCCTCAGAAACCAAATTCCAAGAAATCCAGCCGTGGCAATGTTTGCACACACATGTGATTATGCGCAGAGGTCCACCCTACCAGCCAACCTCAGATCTCAACGCAGGAACACATGAATGCACATACATTTGCACACATCCATAGATAAACTCACCCCAAACTAAACCAAATTCCAAGAAATCCAGCCGTGGCAATGTTTGCACACACATGTGATTATGCGCAGAGGTCCACCCTACCAGCCAACCTCAGATCTCAACGCAGGAACACATGAATGCACATACATTTGCACACATCCAGAGATAAACTCACCCCAAAGAAACCAAATTCCAAGAAATCGAGCCGTGGCAATGTTTGCACACACATGTGATTATGCGCAGAGGTCCACCCTACTAGTAAACCTCAGATCTACACGCAGGCACACATGAATGCACATATATTTGCACACATCCAGAGATAAACTCCCCTTCAGAAACCAAATTCCAAGAAATCGAGCCATGGCAATGCTTGCACACACATGTGATTATGCGCAGAGGTCCACCCTACCAGCCAACCTCAGATCTCCACGCAAGCACAGATGAATGCACATACATTTGCACACATCCAGAGAAAAACTCCCCCTCAGAAACCAAATTTCAAGAAATCCAGCTGTGGCAATGCTTGCACACACATGTGATTATGCGCAGAGGTCCACCCTACCATCCGACCTCAGATCTCAGCGCAGGAACACATGAATGCACATACATTTGCACACATCCAGAGTTAAACTCACCCTCAGAAACCAAATTCCAAGAAATCCAGCCGTGGCAATGCTTGCACACACATGTGATTATGCGCAGAGGTCCACCCTACCAGCCGACCTCAGATCTCAGCGTAGGAACACATGAATGCACATACATTTGCACATATCCAGAAATAAACTCCCCCCAAAGAAACCAAATTCCAAGAAATCGAGCCGTGGCAATGTTTGCACACACATGTTATTATGCGCAGAGGTCCACCCTACCAGCCAACCTCAGATCTCCACGCAAGCACACATGAATGCACATACATTTGCACACATCCAGAGATAAACTCCCCAACAGAAACCAAATTCCAAGAAATCCAGCCGTGGCAATGCTTGCACACACATGTGATTATGCGCAGAGGTCCACCCTACCAGCCGACCTCAGGTCTCAACGCAGGAACACATGAATGCACATACATTTGCACACATCCAGAGATAAACTCACCCCAAAGAAACCACATTCCAAGAAATCGAGCCGTGGCAATGCTTGCACACACATGTGATTATGCGCAGAGGTCCACCCTACCAGTCAACCTCAGATCTACACGCAGGCACACATGAATGCACATACATTTGCACACATCCAGAGATAAACTCCCCCTCAGAAACCAAATTCCAAGAAATCGAGCCGTGGCAATGCTTGCACACACATGTGATTATGCGCAGAGGTCCACCCTACCAGCCGACCTCAGATCTCAGCGCAGGAACACATGAATGCACATACATTTGCACACATCCAGAGATAAACTCCCCCTCAGAAACCAAATTTCAAGAAATCGAGCCGTGGCAATGCTTGCACACACATGTGATTATGCGCAGAGGTACACCCTACCAGCCAACCTCAGATCTCCACGCAAGCACAGATGAATGCACATACCTTTGCACACATCCAGAGATAAACTCCCCCTCAGAAACCAAATTCCAAGAAATCGAGCCGTGGCAATGCTTGCACACACATGTGATTATGCGCAGAGGTCCACCCTACCAGCCAACCTCAGATCTCAGCGCAGGAACACATGAATGCACATACATTTGCACACATCCAGAGATAAACTCGCCAAGAGAAACCAAATTCCAAGATATCCAGAAATGGAAATGTTTGCACACACATGTAATTATGTGCAGAGGTCCACCCTACCAGCCAACCTCAGATCTCAACGCAGGAACACATGAATGCACATACATTTGCACACATCCAGAGATAAACTCACCCCAAACTAAACCAAATTCCAAGAAATCGAGCCGTGGCAATGTTTGCACACACATGTGATTATGCGCAGAGGTCCACCCTACCAGCCAACCTCAGATCTACACGCAGGCACACATGAATGCACATACATTTGCACACATCCATAGATAAACTCACCCCAAACTAAACCAAATTCCAAGAAATCGAGCCGTGGCAATGCTTGCACACACATGTGATTATGCGCAGAGGTACACCCTGCCAGCCAACCTCAGATCTACACGCAGGCACACATGAATGCACATACATTTGCACACATCCATAGATAAACTCACCCCAAACTAAACCAAATTCCAAGAAATCGAGCCGTGGCAATGTTTGCACACACATGTGATTATGCGCAGAGGTACACCCTACCAGCCAACCTCAGATCTCAACGCAGGAACACATGAATGCACATACATTTGCACACATCCAGAGATAAACTCCCCCTCAGAAACCAAATTCCAAGATATCCAGAAATGGAAATGTTTGCACACACATGTGATTATGCGCAGAGGTCCACCCTACCAGCCAACCTCAGATCTCAACGCAGGAACACATGAATGCACATACATTTGCACACATCCAGAGATAAACTCCCCCTCAGAAACCAAATTCCAAGAAATCGAGCTGTGGCAATGCTTGCACACACATGTGATTATGCGCAGAGGTCCACCCTACCAGCCAACCTCAGATCTCCACGCAAGCACACATGAATGCACATACATTTGCACACATCCAGAGATAAACTCACCCCAAAGAATCCAAATTCCAAGAAATCGAGCCGTGGCAATGCTTGCACATACATGTGATTATGCGCAGAGGTCCACCCTACCAGCCCACCTCAGATCTCCACGCAAGCACACATGAATGCACATACATTTGCACACATCCAGAGATAAACTCCCCAACAGAAACCAAATTCCAAGAAATCCAGCCGTGGCAATGTTTGCACACATGTGATTATGCGCAGAGGTCCACCCTACTAGTAAACCTCAGATCTACACGCAGGCACACATGAATGCACATATATTTGCACACATCCAGAGATAAACTCCCCCTCAGAAACCAAATTTCAAGAAATCCAGCCGTGGCAATGCTTGCACACACATGTGATTATGCGCAGAGGTCCACCCTACCATCCGACCTCAGATCTCAGCGCAGGAACACATGAATGCACATACATTTGCACACATCCAGAGATAAACTCACCCTCAGAAACCAAATTCCAAGAAATCGAGCCGTGGCAATGCTTGCACACACATGTGATTATGCGCAGAGGTCCACCCTACCAGCCAACCACAGATCTCAGCGCAGGAACACATGAATGCACATACATTTGCACACATCCAGAGATAAACTCACCCTCAGAAACCAAATTCCAAGAAATCGAGCCGTGGCAATGCTTGCACACACATGTGATTATGCGCAGAGGTCCACCCTACCAGCCAACCTCAGATCTCAGCGCAGGAACACATGAATGCACATACATTTGCACACATCCAGAAATAAACTCCCCAAGAGAAACCAAATTCCAAGAAATCGAGCCGTGGCAATGCTTGCACATACATGTGATTATGCGCAGAGGTCCACCCTACCAGCCGACCTCAGATCTCAACGCAGGAACACATGAATGCACATACATTTGCACACATCCAGAGATAAACTCACCCCAAAGAAACCAAATTCCAAGAAATCGAGCCGTGGCAATGCTTGCACACACATGTGATTATGCGCAGAGGTCCACCCTACCAGCCAACCTCAGATCTCAACGCAGGAACACATGAATGCACATACATTTGCACACATCCAGAGATAAACTCCCCCTCAGAAACCAAATTCCAAGAAATCGAGCCGTGGCAATGCTTGCACACACATGTGATTATGCGCAGAGGTCCACCCTACCAGCCAACCTCAGATCTCAACGCAGGAACACATGAATGCACATACATTTGCACACATCCAGAGATAAACTCCCCCTCAGAAACCAAATTCCAAGAAATCGAGCCGTGGCAATGCTTGCACACACATGTGATTATGCGCAGAGGTACACCCTACCAGCCGACCTCAGATCTCCACGCAAGCACACATGAATGCACATACATTTGCACACATCCAGAGATAAACTCCCCCTCAGAAACCAAATTCCAAGAAATCGAGCCGTGGCAATGCTTGCACACACATGTTATTATGCGCAGAGGTCCACCCTACCAGCCAACCTCAGATCTCCACGCAAGCACAGATGAATGCACATACATTTGCACACATCCAGAGATAAACTCCCCAAGAGAAACCAAATTCCAAGAAATCGAGCCGTGGCAATGTTTGCACACACATGTGATTATGCGCAGAGGTCCACCCTACCAGCCGACCTCAGGTCTCAACGCAGGAACACATGAATGCACATATATTTGCACACATCCAGAGATAAACTCACCCCAAAGAAACCAAATTCCAAGAAATCGAGCCGTGGCAATGTTTGCACACACATGTGATTATGCACAGAGGTACACCCTACCAGCCAACCTCAGATCTACACGCAGGCACACATGAATGCACATACATTTGCACACATCCAGAGATAAACTCACCCCAAAGAATCCAAATTCCAAAAAATCGAGCCGTGGCAATGCTTGCACACACATGTGATTATGCGCAGAGGTCCACCGTACCAGCCAACCTCAGATCTCAACGCAGGAACACATGAATGCACATACATTTGCACACATCCAGAGATAAACTCCCCCTCAGAAACCAAATTCCAAGAAATCGAGCCGTGGCAATGTTTGCACACACATGTGATTATGCGCAGAGGTCCACCCTACCAGCCGACCTCAGGTCTCAACGCAGGAACACATGAATGCACATATATTTGCACACATCCAGAGATAAACTCACCCCAAAGAAACCAAATTCCAAGAAATCGAGCCGTGGCAATGTTTGCACACACATGTGATTATGCACAGAGGTACACCCTGCCAGCCAACGTCAGATCTACACGCAGGCACACATGAATGCACATACATTTGCACACATCCAGAGATAAACTCACCCCAAAGAATCCAAATTCCAAAAAATCGAGCCGTGGCAATGCTTGCACACACATGTGATTATGCGCAGAGGTCCACCGTACCAGCCAACCTCAGATCTCAACGCAGGAACACATGAATGCACATACATTTGCACACATCCAGAGATAAACTCCCCCTCAGAAACCAAATTCCAAGAAATCGAGCCGTGGCAATGCTTGCACACACATGTTATTATGCGCAGAGGTACACCCTACCAGCCAACCTCAGATCTCCACGCAGGCACACATGAATGCACATACATTTGCACACATCCAGAGATAAACTCCCCTTCAGAAACCAAATTCCAAGAAATCGAGCCGTGGCAATGCTTGCACACACATGTGATTATGCGCAGAGGTCCACCCTACCAGCCAACCTCAGATCTCAACGCAGGAACACATGAATGCACATACATTTGCACACATCCAGAGATAAACTCCCCCCAAAGAATCCAAATTCCAAGAAATCGAGCCGTGGCAATGGTTGCACACACATGTGATTATGTGCAGAGGTCCACCCTACCAGCCGACCTCAGATCTCCGCGCAAGCACAGATGAATGCACATACATTTGCACACATCCAGAGATAAACTCCCCTTCAGAAACCAAATTCCAAGAAATCGAGCCGTGGCAATGCTTGCACACACATGTGATTATGCGCAGAGGTCCACCCTACCAGCCAACCTCAGATCTCCACGCAAGCACAGATGAATGCACATACATTTGCACACATCCAGAGATAAACTCCCCTTCAGAAACCAAATTCCAAGAAATCGAGCCGTGGCAATGCTTGCACACACATGTGATTATGCGCAGAGGTACACCCTACCAGCCGACCTCAGGTCTCAACGCAGGAACACATGAATGCACATATATTTGCACACATCCAGAGATAAACTCACCCCAAAGACACCAAATTCCAAGAAATCGAGCCGTGGCAATGTTTGCACACACATGTGATTATGCGCAGAGGTCCACCCTACCAGCCAACCTCAGATCTCAATGCAGGAACACATGAATGCACATACATTTGCACACATCCAGAGATAAACTCCCCTTCAGAAACCAAATTCCAAGATATCCAGAAATGGAAATGTTTGCACACACATGTAATTATGCGCAGAGGTCCACCCTACCAGCCAACCTCAGATCTCAATGCAGGAACACATGAATGCACATACATTTGCACACATCCAGAGATAAACTCCCCCTCAGAAACCAAATTCCAAGAAATCGAGCCGTGGCAATGCTTGCACACACATGTGATTATGCGCAGAGGTCCACCCTACCAGCCGACCTCAGATCTCAGCGCAGGAACACATGAATGCACATACATTTGCACACATCCAGAGATAAACTCACCCCAAAGAAACCAAATTCCAAGAAATCGAGCCGTGGCAATGCTTGCACACACATGTGATTATGCGCAGAGGTCCACCCTACCAGCCAACCTCAGATCTCCACGCAAGCACAGATGAATGCACATACATTTGCACACATCCAGAGATAGACTCCCCAACAGAAACCAAATTCCAAGAAATCGAGCCGTGGCAATGTTTGCACACACATGTGATTATGCGCAGAGGTCCACCCTACCAGCCGACCTCAGGTCTCAACGCAGGAACACATGAATGCACATATATTTGCACACATCCAGAGATAAACTCACCCCAAAGAAACCAAATTCCAAGAAATCGAGCCGTGGCAATGTTTGCACACACATGTGATTATGCACAGAGGTCCACCCTGCCAGCCAACCTCAGATCTACACGCAGGCACACATGAATGCACATACATCTGCACACATCCAGAGATAAACTCACCCCAAAGAATCCAAATTCCAAAAAATCGAGCCGTGGCAATGCTTGCACACACATGTGATTATGCGCAGAGGTCCACCGTACCAGCCAACCTCAGATCTCAACGCAGGAACACATGAATGCACATACATTTGCACACATCCAGAGATAAACTCCCCCTCAGAAACCAAATTCCAAGAAATCGAGCCGTGGCAATGCTTGCACACACATGTGATTATGCGCAGAGGTCCACCCTACCAGCCAACCTCAGATCTCCACGCAAGCACACATGAATGCACATACATTTGCACACATCCAGAGATAAACTCCCCCTCAGAAACCAAATTCCAAGAAATCGAGCCGTGGCAATGTTTGCACACACATGTGATTATGCACAGAGGTCCACCCTACCAGCCAACCTCAGATCTCAACGCAGGAACACATGAATGCACATACATTTGCACACATCCAGAGATAAACTCACCCCAAAGAATCCAAATTCCAAAAAATCGAGCCGTGGCAATGCTTGCACACACATGTGATTATGCGCAGAGGTCCACCCTACCAGCCAACCTCAGATCTCAGCGCAGGAACACATGAATGCACATACATTTGCACACATCCAGAAATAAACTCCCCTTCAGAAACCAAATTCCAAGATATCCAGAAATGTAAATGTTTGCACACACATGTAATTATGTGCAGAGGTCCACCGTACCAGCCAACCTCAGATCTCCACGCAGGCACAGATGAATGCACATACATTTGCACACATCCAGAGATAAACTCCCCCTCAGAAACCAAATTTCAAGAAATCCAGCTGTGGCAATGCTTGCACACACATGTGATTATGCGCAGAGGTCCACCCTACCAGCCAACCTCAGATCTCCACGCAAGCACAGATGAATGCACATACATTTGCACACATCCAGAGATAAACTCCCCAACAGAAACCAAATTCCAAGAAATCGAGCCGTGGCAATGTTTGCACACACATGTGATTATGCGCAGAGGTCCACCCTACCAGCCGACCTCAGGTCTCAACGCAGGAACACATGAATGCACATATATTTGCACACATCCAGAGATAAACTCACCCCAAAGAAACCAAATTCCAAGAAATCGAGCCGTGGCAATGTTTGCACACACATGTGATTATGCACAGAGGTCCACCCTACCAGCCAACCTCAGATCTACACGCAGGCACACATGAATGCACATACATTTGCACACATCCAGAGATAAACTCCCCTTCAGAAACCAAATTCCAAGAAATCGAGCCGTGGCAATGCTTGCACACACATGTGATTATGCGCAGAGGTCCACCCTACCAGCCAACCTCAGATCTCAGCGCAGGAACACATGAATGCACATACATTTGCACAC
Organism: Copadichromis virginalis; assembly: GCF_057382275.1. Taxonomy (NCBI): domain Eukaryota; kingdom Metazoa; phylum Chordata; class Actinopteri; order Cichliformes; family Cichlidae; genus Copadichromis; species Copadichromis virginalis. The sequence goes on from NC_140628.1 coordinate 819,774, forward strand.
ATCCAGAGATAAACTCCCCCTCAGAAACCAAATTCCAAGATATCCAGAAATGGAAATGTTTGCACACACATGTAATTATGTGCAGAGGTCCACCCTACCAGCCAACCTCAGATCTCAACGCAGGAACACATAAATGCACATACATTTGCACACATCCAGAGATAAACTCCCCCTCAGAAACCAAATTCCAAGAAATCGAGCCGTGGCAATGCTTGCACATACATGTGATTATGCGCAGAGGTCCACCCTACCAGCCAACCTCAGATCTCCACGCAAGCACACATGAATGCACATACATTTGCACACATCCAGAGAAAAACTCCCCCTCAGAAACCAAATTTCAAGAAATCCAGCTGTGGCAATGCTTGCACACACATGTGATTATGCGCAGAGGTCCACCCTACCATCCGACCTCAGATCTCAGCGCAGGAACACATGAATGCACATACATTTGCACACATCCAGAGTTAAACTCACCCTCAGAAACCAAATTCCAAGAAATCCAGCCGTGGCAATGCTTGCACACACATGTGATTATGCGCAGAGGTCCACCCTACCAGCCGACCTCAGATCTCAGCGTAGGAACACATGAATGCACATACATTTGCACATATCCAGAAATAAACTCCCCCCAAAGAAACCAAATTCCAAGAAATCGAGCCGTGGCAATGTTTGCACACACATGTTATTATGCGCAGAGGTACACCCTACCAGCCAACCTCAGATCTCCACGCAAGCACACATGAATGCACATACATTTGCACACATCCAGAGATAAACTCCCCAACAGAAACCAAATTCCAAGAAATCCAGCCGTGGCAATGCTTGCACACACATGTGATTATGCGCAGAGGTCCACCCTACCAGCCGACCTCAGGTCTCAACGCAGGAACACATGAATGCACATACATTTGCACACATCCAGAGATAAACTCACCCCAAAGAAACCACATTCCAAGAAATCGAGCCGTGGCAATGCTTGCACACACATGTGATTATGCGCAGAGGTACACCCTACCAGCCAACCTCAGATCTCCACGCAAGCACAGATGAATGCACATACCTTTGCACACATCCAGAGATAAACTCCCCCTCAGAAACCAAATTCCAAGAAATCGAGCCGTGGCAATGCTTGCACACACATGTGATTATGCGCAGAGGTCCACCCTACCAGCCAACCTCAGATCTCAGCGCAGGAACACATGAATGCACATACATTTGCACACATCCAGAGATAAACTCGCCAAGAGAAACCAAATTCCAAGATATCCAGAAATGGAAATGTTTGCACACACATGTAATTATGTGCAGAGGTCCACCCTACCAGCCAACCTCAGATCTCAACGCAGGAACACATGAATGCACATACATTTGCACACATCCAGAGATAAACTCACCCCAAACTAAACCAAATTCCAAGAAATCGAGCCGTGGCAATGTTTGCACACACATGTGATTATGCGCAGAGGTCCACCCTACCAGCCAACCTCAGATCTACACGCAGGCACACATGAATGCACATACATTTGCACACATCCATAGATAAACTCACCCCAAACTAAACCAAATTCCAAGAAATCGAGCCGTGGCAATGCTTGCACACACATGTGATTATGCGCAGAGGTACACCCTGCCAGCCAACCTCAGATCTACACGCAGGCACACATGAATGCACATACATTTGCACACATCCATAGATAAACTCACCCCAAACTAAACCAAATTCCAAGAAATCGAGCCGTGGCAATGTTTGCACACACATGTGATTATGCGCAGAGGTACACCCTACCAGCCAACCTCAGATCTCAACGCAGGAACACATGAATGCACATACATTTGCACACATCCAGAGATAAACTCCCCCTCAGAAACCAAATTCCAAGATATCCAGAAATGGAAATGTTTGCACACACATGTGATTATGCGCAGAGGTCCACCCTACCAGCCAACCTCAGATCTCAACGCAGGAACACATGAATGCACATACATTTGCACACATCCAGAGATAAACTCCCCCTCAGAAACCAAATTCCAAGAAATCGAGCTGTGGCAATGCTTGCACACACATGTGATTATGCGCAGAGGTCCACCCTACCAGCCAACCTCAGATCTCCACGCAAGCACACATGAATGCACATACATTTGCACACATCCAGAGATAAACTCACCCCAAAGAATCCAAATTCCAAGAAATCGAGCCGTGGCAATGCTTGCACATACATGTGATTATGCGCAGAGGTCCACCCTACCAGCCCACCTCAGATCTCCACGCAAGCACACATGAATGCACATACATTTGCACACATCCAGAGATAAACTCCCCAACAGAAACCAAATTCCAAGAAATCCAGCCGTGGCAATGTTTGCACACATGTGATTATGCGCAGAGGTCCACCCTACTAGTAAACCTCAGATCTACACGCAGGCACACATGAATGCACATATATTTGCACACATCCAGAGATAAACTCCCCCTCAGAAACCAAATTTCAAGAAATCCAGCCGTGGCAATGCTTGCACACACATGTGATTATGCGCAGAGGTCCACCCTACCATCCGACCTCAGATCTCAGCGCAGGAACACATGAATGCACATACATTTGCACACATCCAGAGATAAACTCACCCTCAGAAACCAAATTCCAAGAAATCGAGCCGTGGCAATGCTTGCACACACATGTGATTATGCGCAGAGGTCCACCCTACCAGCCAACCACAGATCTCAGCGCAGGAACACATGAATGCACATACATTTGCACACATCCAGAGATAAACTCACCCTCAGAAACCAAATTCCAAGAAATCGAGCCGTGGCAATGCTTGCACACACATGTGATTATGCGCAGAGGTCCACCCTACCAGCCAACCTCAGATCTCAGCGCAGGAACACATGAATGCACATACATTTGCACACATCCAGAAATAAACTCCCCAAGAGAAACCAAATTCCAAGAAATCGAGCCGTGGCAATGCTTGCACATACATGTGATTATGCGCAGAGGTCCACCCTACCAGCCGACCTCAGATCTCAACGCAGGAACACATGAATGCACATACATTTGCACACATCCAGAGATAAACTCACCCCAAAGAAACCAAATTCCAAGAAATCGAGCCGTGGCAATGCTTGCACATACATGTGATTATGCGCAGAGGTCCCTCCTACCAGCCAACCTCAGATCTCAACGCAGGAACACATGAATGCACATACATTTGCACACATCCAGAGATAAACTCCCCCTCAGAAACCAAATTCCAAGAAATCGAGCCGTGGCAATGCTTGCACACACATGTTATTATGCGCAGAGGTCCACCCTACCAGCCGACCTCAGGTCTCAACGCAGGAACACATGAATGCACATATATTTGCACACATCCAGAGATAAACTCACCCCAAAGAAACCAAATTCCAAGAAATCGAGCCGTGGCAATGTTTGCACACACATGTGATTATGCACAGAGGTACACCCTACCAGCCAACCTCAGATCTACACGCAGGCACACATGAATGCACATACATTTGCACACATCCAGAGATAAACTCACCCCAAAGAATCCAAATTCCAAAAAATCGAGCCGTGGCAATGCTTGCACACACATGTGATTATGCGCAGAGGTCCACCGTACCAGCCAACCTCAGATCTCAACGCAGGAACACATGAATGCACATACATTTGCACACATCCAGAGATAAACTCCCCCTCAGAAACCAAATTCCAAGAAATCGAGCCGTGGCAATGTTTGCACACACATGTGATTATGCGCAGAGGTCCACCCTACCAGCCGACCTCAGGTCTCAACGCAGGAACACATGAATGCACATATATTTGCACACATCCAGAGATAAACTCACCCCAAAGAAACCAAATTCCAAGAAATCGAGCCGTGGCAATGTTTGCACACACATGTAATTATGCACAGAGGTACACCCTGCCAGCCAACGTCAGATCTACACGCAGGCACACATGAATGCACATACATTTGCACACATCCAGAGATAAACTCACCCCAAAGAATCCAAATTCCAAAAAATCGAGCCGTGGCAATGCTTGCACACACATGTGATTATGCGCAGAGGTCCACCGTACCAGCCAACCTCAGATCTCAACGCAGGAACACATGAATGCACATACATTTGCACACATCCAGAGATAAACTCCCCCTCAGAAACCAAATTCCAAGAAATCGAGCCGTGGCAATGTTTGCACACACATGTTATTATGCGCAGAGGTACACCCTACCAGCCAACCTCAGATCTCCACGCAGGCACACATGAATGCACATACATTTGCACACATCCAGAGATAAACTCCCCTTCAGAAACCAAATTCCAAGAAATCGAGCCGTGGCAATGCTTGCACACACATGTGATTATGCGCAGAGGTCCACCCTACCAGCCAACCTCAGATCTCAACGCAGGAACACATGAATGCACATACATTTGCACACATCCAGAGATAAACTCCCCCCAAAGAATCCAAATTCCAAGAAATCGAGCCGTGGCAATGGTTGCACACACATGTGATTATGTGCAGAGGTCCACCCTACCAGCCGACCTCAGATCTCCGCGCAAGCACAGATGAATGCACATACATTTGCACACATCCAGAGATAAACTCCCCTTCAGAAACCAAATTCCAAGAAATCGAGCCGTGGCAATGCTTGCACACACATGTGATTATGCGCAGAGGTCCACCCTACCAGCCAACCTCAGATCTCCACGCAAGCACAGATGAATGCACATACATTTGCACACATCCAGAGATAAACTCCCCTTCAGAAACCAAATTCCAAGAAATCGAGCCGTGGCAATGCTTGCACACACATGTGATTATGCGCAGAGGTACACCCTACCAGCCGACCTCAGGTCTCAACGCAGGAACACATGAATGCACATATATTTGCACACATCCAGAGATAAACTCACCCCAAAGACACCAAATTCCAAGAAATCGAGCCGTGGCAATGTTTGCACACACATGTGATTATGCACAGAGGTACACCCTGCCAGCCAACCTCAGATCTCAACGCAGGAACACATGAATGCACATACATTTGCACACATCCAGAGATAAACTCCCCTTCAGAAACCAAATTCCAAGATATCCAGAAATGGAAATGTTTGCACACACATGTAATTATGCGCAGAGGTCCACCCTACCAGCCAACCTCAGATCTCAATGCAGGAACACATGAATGCACATACATTTGCACACATCCAGAGATAAACTCCCCCTCAGAAACCAAATTCCAAGAAATCCAGCCGTGGCAATGCTTGCACACACATGTGATTATGCGCAGAGGTCCACCCTACCAGCCAACCTCAGATCTCCACGCAAGCACAGATGAATGCACATACATTTGCACACATCCAGAGATAAACTCCCCCTCAGAAACCAAATTTCAAGAAATCGAGCCGTGGCAATGCTTGCACACACATGTGATTATGCGCAGAGGTCCACCCTACCAGTCAACCTCAGATCTCAACGCAGGAACACATGAATGCACATACATTTGCACACATCCAGAGATAAACTCACCCCAAAGAAACCAAATTCCAAGAAATCGAGCCGTGGCAATGCTTGCACATACATGTGATTATGCGCAGAGGTCCCTCCTACCAGCCAACCTCAGATCTCCACGCAAGCACACATGAATGCACATACATTTGCACACATCCAGAGATAAACTCCCCCTCAGAAACCAAATTCCAAGAAATCGAGCCGTGGCAATGCTTGCACACACATGTGATTATGCGCAGAGGTCCACCCTACCAGCCGACCTCAGATCTCAGCGCAGGAACACATGAATGCACATACATTTGCACACATCCAGAGATAAACTCACCCCAAAGAAACCAAATTCCAAGAAATCGAGCCGTGGCAATGCTTGCACACACATGTGATTATGCGCAGAGGTCCACCCTACCAGCCAACCTCAGATCTACACGCAGGAACACATGAATGCACATATATTTGCACACATCCAGAGATAAACTCCCCTTCAGAAACCAAATTGCAAGAAATCCAGCCGTGGCAATGCTTGCACACACATGTGATTATGCGCAGAGGTCCACCCTACCAGCCAACCTCAGATCTCCACGCAAGCACAGATGAATGCACATACATTTGCACACATCCAGAGATAAACTCACCCCAAAGAATCCAAATTCCAAAAAATCGAGCCGTGGCAATGCTTGCACACACATGTGATTATGCGCAGAGGTCCACCCTACCAGCCAACCTCAGATCTCAACGCAGGAACACATGAATGCACATACATTTGCACACATCCAGAGATAAACTCCCCCTCAGAAACCAAATTCCAAGAAATCGAGCCGTGGCAATGCTTGCACACACATGTGATTATGCGCAGAGGTCCACCCTACCAGCCAACCTCAGATCTCCACGCAAGCACACATGAATGCACATACATTTGCACACATCCAGAGATAAACTCCCCCTCAGAAACCAAATTCCAAGAAATCGAGCCGTGGCAATGTTTGCACACACATGTGATTATGCACAGAGGTCCACCCTACCAGCCAACCTCAGATCTCAACGCAGGAACACATGAATGCACATACATTTGCACACATCCAGAGATAAACTCACCCCAAAGAATCCAAATTCCAAAAAATCGAGCCGTGGCAATGCTTGCACACACATGTGATTATGCGCAGAGGTCCACCCTACCAGCCAACCTCAGATCTCAGCGCAGGAACACATGAATGCACATACATTTGCACACATCCAGAAATAAACTCCCCTTCAGAAACCAAATTCCAAGATATCCAGAAATGGAAATGTTTGCACACACATGTAATTATGTGCAGAGGTCCACCGTACCAGCCAACCTCAGATCTCCACGCAGGCACAGATGAATGCACATACATTTGCACACATCCAGAGATAAACTCCCCCTCAGAAACCAAATTTCAAGAAATCCAGCTGTGGCAATGCTTGCACACACATGTGATTATGCGCAGAGGTCCACCCTACCAGCCAACCTCAGATCTACACGCAGGCACACATGAATGCACATACATTTGCACACATCCAGAGATAAACTCCCCTTCAGAAACCAAATTCCAAGAAATCGAGCCGTGGCAATGCTTGCACACACATGTGATTATGCGCAGAGGTCCACCCTACCAGCCAACCTCAGATCTCAGCGCAGGAACACATGAATGCACATACATTTGCACACATCCAGAGACAAACTCCCCCTCAGAAACCAAATTCCAAGATATCCAGAAATGGAAATGTTTGCACACACATGTAATTATGTGCAGAGGTCCACCCTACCAGCCAACCTCAGATCTCAGCGCAGGAACACATGAATGCACATACATTTGCACACATCCAGAGATAAACTCCCCCTCAGAAACCAAATTCCAAGATATCCAGAAATGGAAATGTTTGCAAACACATGTGATTATGCGCATAGGTACCCCCTGCCAGCCAACCTCAGATCTCAACGCAGGAACACATGAATGCACATACATTTGCACACATCCAGAGATAAACTCCCCAAGAGAAACCAAATTCCAAGAAATCGAGCCGTGGCAATGTTTGCACACACATGTGATTATGCGCAGAGGTACACCCTACCAGCCAACCTCAGATCTCCACGCAGGCACACATGAATGCACATACATTTGCACACATCCAGAGATAAACTCCCCTTCAGAAACCAAATTCCAAGAAATCGAGCCGTGGCAATGCTTGCACACACATGTGATTATGCGCAGAGGTCCACCGTACCAGCCAACCTCAGATCTCAACGCAGGAACACATGAATGCACATACATTTGCACACATTCAGAGATAAACTCCCCTTCAGAAACCAAATTCCAAGAAATCGAGCCGTGGCAATGTTTGCACACACATGTGATTATGCGCAGAGGTCCACCCTACCAGCCAACCTCAGATCTCCACGCAAGCACACATGAATGCACATACATTTGCACACATCCAGAGATAAACTCCCCTTCAGAAACCAAATTCCAAGAAATCGAGCCGTGGCAATGCTTGCACACACATGTGATTATGCGCAGAGGTCCACCCTACCAGCCAACCTCAGATCTCAACGCAGGAACACATGAATGCACATACATTTGCACACATTCAGAGATAAACTCACCCCAAAGAATCCAAATTCCAAAAAATCGAGCCGTGGCAATGCTTGCACACACATGTGATTATGCGCAGAGGTCCACCCTACCAGCCAACCTCAGATCTCAACGCAGGAACACATGAATGCACATACATTTGCACACATCCAGAAATAAACTCCCCCTCAGAAACCAAATTTCAAGAAATCCAGCCATGGCAATGCTTGCACACACATGTGATTATGCGCAGAGGTCCACCCTACCAGCCAACCTCCGATCTCCGCGCAAGCACAGATGAATGCACATACATTTGCACACATCCAGAGATAAACTCCCCTTCAGAAACCAAATTCCAAGAAATCGAGCCGTGGCAATGCTTGCACACACGTGATTATGCGCAGAGGTACACCCTACCAGCCAACCTCAGATCTCAACGCAGGAACACATGAATGCACATACATTTGCACACATCCAGAGATAAACTCCCCCAAAGAATCCAAATTCCAAGAAATCGAGCCGTGGCAATGCTTGCACACACATGTGATTATGCGCAGAGGTCCACCCTACCAGCCGACCTCAGGTCTCAACGCAGGAACACATGAATGCACATACATTTGCACACATCCAGAGATAAACTCCCCAAGAGAAACCAAATTCCAAGAAATCGAGCCGTGGCAATGTTTGCACACACATGTGATTATGCGCAGAGGTCCACCCTACCAGCCAACCTCAGATCTCCACGCAAGCACAGATGAATGCACATACATTTGCTCACATCCAGAGATAAACTCACCCCAAAGAAACCAAATTCCAAGAAATCGAGCCGTGGCAATGTTTGCACACACATGTGATTATGCACAGAGGTACACCCTACCAGCCAACCTCAGATCTACACGCAGGCACACATGAATGCACATACATTTGCACACATCCAGAGATAAACTCCCCCTCAGAAACCAAATTCCAAGAAATCGAGCCGTGGCAATGTTTGCACACACATGTGATTATGCGCAGAGGTCCACCCTACCAGCCAACCTCAGATCTCAGCGCAGGAACACATGAATGCACATACATTTGCACACATCCAGAGATAAACTCCCCCTCAGAAACCAAATTCCAAGATATCCAGAAATGGAAATGTTTGCACACACATGTAATTATGTGCAGAGGTCCACCCTACCAGCCAACCTCAGATCTCAACGCAGGAACACATGAATGCACATACATTTGCACACATCCATAGATAAACTCACCCCAAACTAAACCAAATTCCAAGAAATCGAGCCGTGGCAATGTTTGCACACACATGTGATTATGCGCAGAGGTACACCCTACCAGCCAACCTCAGATCTACACGCAGGCACACATGAATGCACATACATTTGCACACATCCAGAGATAAACTCCCCCTCAGAAACCAAATTCCAAGATATCCAGAAATGGAAATGTTTGCACACACATGTGATTATGCGCAGAGGTCCACCCTACCAGCCAACCTCAGATCTCAACGCAGGAACACATGAATGCACATACATTTGCACACATCCAGAGATAAACTCCCCAAGAGAAACCAAATTTCAAGAAATCGAGCCGTGGCAATGCTTGCACACACATGTGATTATGCGCAGAGGTCCACCCTACCAGCCAACCTCAGATCTCAGCGCAGGAACACATGAATGCACATATATTTGCACACATCCAGAAATAAACTCCCCTTCAGAAACCAAATTCCAAGAAATCGAGCCGTGGCAATGCTTGCACACACATGTGATTATGCGCAGAGGTCCACCCTACCAGCCAACCTCAGATCTCCACGCAAGCACAGATGAATGCACATACATTTGCACACATCCAGAAATAAACTCCCCTTCAGAAACCAAATTCCAAGAAATCGAGCCGTGGCAATGCTTGCACACACATGTGATTATGCGCAGAGGTCCACCCTACCAGCCAACCTCAGATCTCCACGCAAGCACAGATGAATGCACATACATTTGCACACATCCAGAGATAAACTCCCCTTCAGAAACCAAATTCCAAGAAATCGAGCCGTGGCAATGCTTGCACACACATGTGATTATGCGCAGAGGTCCACCGTACCAGCCAACCTCAGATCTCCACGCAGGCACACATGAATGCACATATATTTGCACACATCCAGAGATAAACTCCCCTTCAGAAACCAAATTGCAAGAAATCCAGCCGTGGCAATGCTTGCACACACATGTGATTATGCGCAGAGGTCCACCCTACCAGCCAACCTCAGATCTCCACGCAAGCACAGATGAATGCACATACATTTGCACACATCCAGAGATAAACTCCCCAAGAGAAACCAAATTCCAAGAAATCGAGCCGTGGCAATGTTTGCACACACATGTGATTATGCACAGAGGTCCACCCTGCCAGCCAACCTCAGATCTACACGCAGGCACACATGAATGCACATACATTTGCACACATCCAGAGATAAACTCACCCCAAAGAATCCAAATTCCAAAAAATCGAGCCGTGGCAATGCTTGCACACACATGTGATTATGCGCAGAGGTCCACCGTACCAGCCAACCTCAGATCTCAACGCAGGAACACATGAATGCACATACATTTGCACACATCCAGAGATAAACTCCCCCTCAGAAACCAAATTCCAAGAAATCGAGCCGTGGCAATGCTTGCACACACATGTGATTATGCGCAGAGGTCCACCCTACCAGCCAACCTCAGATCTCCACGCAAGCACACATGAATGCACATATATTTGCACACATCCAGAGATAAACTCACCCCAAAGAAACCAAATTCCAAGAAATCGAGCCGTGGCAATGTTTGCACACACATGTGATTATGCACAGAGGTACACCCTGCCAGCCAACCTCAGATCTACACGCAGGCACACATGAATGCACATACATTTGCACACATCCAGAGATAAACTCACCCCAAAGAATCCAAATTCCAAGAAATCGAGCCGTGGCAATGCTTGCACACACATGTGATTATGCGCAGAGGTACACCCTACCAGTCAACCTCAGATCTCAACGCAGGAACACATGAATGCACATACATTTGCACACATCCAGAGATAAACTCCCCTTCAGAAACCAAATTCCAAGAAATCGAGCCGTGGCAATGCTTGCACACACATGTGATTATGCGCAGAGGTCCACCCTACCAGCCAACCTCAGATCTCAACGCAGGAACACATGAATGCACATACATTTGCACACATTCAGAGATAAACTCACCCCAAAGAATCCAAATTCCAAAAAATCGAGCCGTGGCAATGCTTGCACACACATGTTATTATGCGCAGAGGTCCACCCTACCAGCCGACCTCAGATCTCCGCGCAAGCACAGATGAATGCACATACATTTGCACACATCCAGAGATAAACTCCCCTTCAGAAACCAAATTCCAAGAAATCGAGCCGTGGCAATGCTTGCACACACATGTGATTATGCGCAGAGGTCCACCCTACCAGCCAACCTCAGATCTCCACGCAAGCACAGATGAATGCACATACATTTGCACACATCCAGAGATAAACTCCCCTTCAGAAACCAAATTCCAAGAAATCGAGCCGTGGCAATGTTTGCACACACATGTGATTATGCGCAGAGGTCCACCCTACCAGCCGACCTCAGGTCTCAACGCAGGAACACATGAATGCACATATATTTGCACACATCCAGAGATAAACTCACCCCAAAGACACCAAATTCCAAGAAATCGAGCCGTGGCAATGTTTGCACACACATGTGATTATGCACAGAGGTACACCCTGCCAGCCAACCTCAGATCTCAACGCAGGAACACATGAATGCACATACATTTGCACACATCCAGAGATAAACTCCCCTTCAGAAACCAAATTCCAAGATATCCAGAAATGGAAATGTTTGCACACACATGTGATTATGCGCAGAGGTACACCCTGCCAGCCAACCTCAGATCTCAACGCAGGAACACATGAATGCACATACATTTGCACACATCCAGAGATAAACTCCCCCTCAGAAACCAAATTTCAAGAAATCGAGCCGTGGCAATGCTTGCACACACATGTGATTATGCGCAGAGGTCCACCCTACCAGCCAACCTCAGATCTCAGCGCAGGAACACATGAATGCACATACATTTGCACACATCCAGAAATAAACTCCCCTTCAGAAACCAAATTCCAAGAAATCGAGCCGTGGCAATGCTTGCACACACATGTGATTATGCGCAGAGGTCCACCCTACCAGCCAACCTCAGATCTACACGCAGGAACACATGAATGCACATATATTTGCACACATCCAGAGATAAACTCCCCTTCAGAAACCAAATTGCAAGAAATCCAGCCGTGGCAATGCTTGCACACACATGTGATTATGCGCAGAGGTCCACCCTACCAGCCAACCTCAGATCTCCACGCAAGCACAGATGAATGCACATACATTTGCACACATCCAGAGATAGACTCCCCAACAGAAACCAAATTCCAAGAAATCGAGCCGTGGCAATGTTTGCACACACATGTGATTATGCGCAGAGGTCCACCCTACCAGCCGACCTCAGGTCTCAACGCAGGAACACATGAATGCACATATATTTGCACACATCCAGAGATAAACTCACCCCAAAGAAACCAAATTCCAAGAAATCGAGCAGTGGCAATGTTTGCACACACATGTGATTATGCACAGAGGTCCACCCTGCCAGCCAACCTCAGATCTACACGCAGGCACACATGAATGCACATACATTTGCACACATCCAGAGATAAACTCACCCCAAAGAATCCAAATTCCAAAAAATCGAGCCGTGGCAATGCTTGCACACACATGTGATTATGCGCAGAGGTCCACCGTACCAGCCAACCTCAGATCTCAACGCAGGAACACATGAATGCACATACATTTGCACACATCCAGAGATAAACTCCCCTTCAGAAACCAAATTCCAAGAAATCGAGCCGTGGCAATGCTTGCACGCACATGTGATTATGCGCAGAGGTCCACCCTACCAGCCAACCTCAGATCTCCACGCAAGCACAGATGAATGCACATACATTTGCACACATCCAGAGATAAACTCCCCTTCAGAAACCAAATTCCAAGAAATCGAGCCGTGGCAATGCTTGCACACACATGTGATTATGCGCAGAGGTCCACCCTACCAGCCAACCTCAGATCTCAGCGCAGGAACACATGAATGCACATACATTTGCACACATCCAGAGATAAACTCGCCAAGAGAAACCAAATTCCAAGATATCCAGAAATGTAAATGTTTGCACACACGTGTGATTATGCGCAGAGGTCCACCCTACCAGCCAACCTCAGATCTCAGCGCAGGAACACATGAATGCACATACATTTGCACACATCCAGAGATAAACTCCCCCTCAGAAACCAAATTCCAAGATATCCAGAAATGGAAATGTTTGCACACACATGTAATTATGCGCAGAGGTCCACCCTACCAGCCAACCTCAGATCTCAACGCAGGAACACATGAATGCACATACATTTGCACACATCCAGAGATAAACTCCCCAAGAGAAACCAAATTTCAAGAAATCGAGCCGTGGCAATGCTTGCACACACATGTGATTATGCGCAGAGGTCCACCCTACCAGCCAACCTCAGATCTCAGCGCAGGAACACATGAATGCACATATATTTGCACACATCCAGAAATAAACTCCCCTTCAGAAACCAAATTCCAAGAAATCGAGCCGTGGCAATGCTTGCACACACATGTGATTATGCGCAGAGGTCCACCCTACCAGCCAACCTCAGATCTCCACGCAAGCACAGATGAATGCACATACATTTGCACACATCCAGAAATAAACTCCCCTTCAGAAACCAAATTCCAAGAAATCGAGCCGTGGCAATGCTTGCACACACATGTGATTATGCGCAGAGGTCCACCCTACCAGCCAACCTCAGATCTCCACGCAAGCACAGATGAATGCACATACATTTGCACACATCCAGAGATAAACTCCCCAAGAGAAACCAAATTCCAAGAAATCGAGCCGTGGCAATGTTTGCACACACATGTGATTATGCGCAGAGGTCCACCCTACCAGCCGACCTCAGGTCTCAACGCAGGAACACATGAATGCACATATATTTGTACACATCCAGAGATAAACTCACCCCAAAGAAACCAAATTCCAAGAAATCGAGCCGTGGCAATGTTTGCACACACGTGATTATGCACAGAGGTCCACCCTGCCAGCCAACCTCAGATCTACACGCAGGCACACATGAATGCACATACATTTGCACACATCCAGAGATAAACTCACCCCAAAGAATCCAAATTCCAAAAAATCGAGCCGTGGCAATGCTTGCACACACATGTGATTATGCGCAGAGGTCCACCCTACCAGCCAACCTCAGATCTCCACGCAAGCACACATGAATGCACATACATTTGCACACATCCAGAGATAAACTCCCCCTCAGAAACCAAATTCCAAGAAATCGAGCCGTGGCAATGTTTGCACACACATGTGATTATGCGCAGAGGTCCACCCTACCAGCCGACCTCAGGTCTCAACGCAGGAACACATGAATGCACATATATTTGCACACATCCAGAGATAAACTCACCCCAAAGAAACCAAATTCCAAGAAATCGAGCCGTGGCAATGTTTGCACACACATGTGATTATGCACAGAGGTACACCCTGCCAGCCAACCTCAGATCTACACGCAGGCACACATGAATGCACATACATTTGCACACATCCAGAGATAAACTCACCCCAAAGAATCCAAATTCCAAAAAATCGAGCCGTGGCAATGCTTGCACACACATGTGATTATGCGCAGAGGTCCACCGTACCAGCCAACCTCAGATCTCAACGCAGGAACACATGAATGCACATACATTTGCACACATCCAGAGATAAACTCCCCCTCAGAAACCAAATTCCAAGAAATCGAGCCGTGGCAATGCTTGCACACACATGTGATTATGCGCAGAGGTCCACCCTACCAGCCAACCTCAGATCTCAACGCAGGAACACATGAATGCACATACATTTGCACACATCCAGAGATAAACTCCCCCTCAGAAACCAAATTCCAAGAAATCGAGCCGTGGCAATGCTTGCACACACATGTGATTATGCGCAGAGGTCCACCCTACCAGCCAACCTCAGATCTCCACGCAAGCACAGATGAATGCACATACATTTGCACACATCCAGAGATAAACTCCCCTTCAGAAACCAAATTTCAAGAAATCGAGCCGTGGCAATGCTTGCACACACATGTGATTATGCGCAGAGGTCCACCCTACCAGCCAACCTCAGATCTCAGCGCAGGAACACATGAATGCACATACATTTGCACACATCCAGAAATAAACTCCCCTTCAGAAACCAAATTCCAAGAAATCGAGCCGTGGCAATGCTTGCACACACATGTGATTATGCGCAGAGGTCCACCCTACCAGCCGACCTCAGATCTCAGCGCAGGAACACATGAATGCACATACATTTGCACACATCCAGAGATAAACTCACCCCAAAGAAACCAAATTCCAAGAAATCGAGCCGTGGCAATGCTTGCACACACATGTGATTATGCGCAGAGGTCCACCCTACCAGCCAACCTCAGATCTACACGCAGGAACACATGAATGCACATATATTTGCACACATCCAGAGATAAACTCCCCTTCAGAAACCAAATTGCAAGAAATCCAGCCGTGGCAATGCTTGCACACACATGTGATTATGCGCAGAGGTCCACCCTACCAGCCGACCTCAGGTCTCAACGCAGGAACACATGAATGCACATATATTTGCACACATCCAGAGATAAACTCACCCCAAAGAAACCAAATTCCAAGAAATCGAGCCGTGGCAATGTTTGCACACACATGTGATTATGCACAGAGGTCCACCCTGCCAGCCAACCTCAGATCTACACGCAGGCACACATGAATGCACATACATTTGCACACATCCAGAGATAAACTCACCCCAAAGAATCCAAATTCCAAAAAATCGAGCCGTGGCAATGCTTGCACACACATGTGATTATGCGCAGAGGTCCACCGTACCAGCCAACCTCAGATCTCAACGCAGGAACACATGAATGCACATACATTTGCACACATCCAGAGATAAACTCCCCTTCAGAAACCAAATTCCAAGAAATCGAGCCGTGGCAATGCTTGCACACACATGTGATTATGCGCAGAGGTCCACCCTACCAGCCAACCTCAGATCTCCACGCAAGCACACATGAATGCACATACATTTGCACACATCCAGAGATAAACTCACCCCAAAGAATCCAAATTCCAAGAAATCGAGCCGTGGCAATGTTTGCACACACATGTGATTATGCGCAGAGGTCCACCCTACCAGCCGACCTCAGGTCTCAACGCAGGAACACATGAATGCACATATATTTGCACACATCCAGAGATAAACTCACCCCAAAGAAACCAAATTCCAAGAAATCGAGCCGTGGCAATGTTTGCACACACATGTGATTATGCACAGAGGTACACCCTACCAGCCGACCTCAGGTCTCAACGCAGGAACACATGAATGCACATATATTTGCACACATCCAGAGATAAACTCACCCCAAAGAAACCAAATTCCAAGAAATCGAGCCGTGGCAATGCTTGCACACACATGTGATTATGCGCAGAGGTCCACCCAACCAGCCAACCTCAGATCTACACGCAGGCACACATGAATACACATACACTTGCACACATCCAGAGATAAACTCCCCTTCAGAAACCAAATTGCAAGAAATCCAGCCGTGGCAATGCTTGCACACACATGTGATTATGCGCAGAGGTCCACCGTACCAGCCAACCTCAGATCTCCACGCAAGCACAGATGAATGCACATACATTTGCACACATCCAGAGATAAACTCCCCAAGAGAAACCAAATTCCAAGAAATCGAGCCGTGGCAATGTTTGCACACACATGTGATTATGCGCAGAGGTCCACCCTACCAGCCAACCTCAGATCTCAACGCAGGAACACATGAATGCACATACATTTGCACACATCCAGAGATAAACTCCCCCTCAGAAACCAAATTCCAAGAAATCGAACCGTGGCAATGCTTGCACACACATGTGATTATGCGCAGAGGTCCACCCTACCAGCCAACCTCAGATCTCCACGCAAGCACACATGAATGCACATACATTTGCACACATCCAGAGATAAACTCCCCCTCAGAAACCAAATTCCAAGAAATCGAGCCGTGGCAATGTTTGCACACACATGTGATTATGCGCAGAGGTCCACCCTACCAGCCAACCTCAGATCTCAACGCAGGAACACATGAATGCACATACATTTGCACACATCCAGAGATAAACTCCCCCCAAAGAATCCAAATTCCAAGAAATCGAGCCGTGGCAATGCTTGCACACACATGTTATTATGCGCAGAGGTCCACCCTACCAGCCGACCTCAGATCTCCGCGCAAGCACAGATGAATGCACATACATTTGCACACATCCAGAGATAAACTCCCCTTCAGAAACCAAATTCCAAGAAATCGAGCCGTGGCAATGTTTGCACACACATGTGATTATGCGCAGAGGTCCACCCTACCAGCCGACCTCAGGTCTCAACGCAGGAACACATGAATGCACATATATTTGCACACATCCAGAGATAAACTCACCCCAAAGACACCAAATTCCAAGAAATCGAGCCGTGGCAATGTTTGCACACACATGTGATTATGCACAGAGGTACACCCTGCCAGCCAACCTCAGATCTCAACGCAGGAACACATGAATGCACATACATTTGCACACATCCAGAGATAAACTCCCCTTCAGAAACCAAATTCCAAGATATCCAGAAATGGAAATGTTTGCACACACATGTGATTATGCGCAGAGGTCCACCCTACCAGCCAACCTCAGATCTCAACGCAGGAACACATGAATGCACATACATTTGCACACATCCAGAGATAAACTCCCCCTCAGAAACCAAATTCCAAGAAATCGAGCCGTGGCAATGCTTGCACACACATGTGATTATGCGCAGAGGTCCACCCTACCAGCCGACCTCAGATCTCAGCGCAGGAACACATGAATGCACATACATTTGCACACATCCAGAGATAAACTCCCCTTCAGAAACCAAATTCCAAGATATCCAGAAATGGAAATGTTTGCACACACATGTGATTATGCGCAGAGGTCCACCCTACCAGCCAACCTCAGATCTCAACGCAGGAACACATGAATGCACATACATTTGCACACATCCAGAGATAAACTCCCCCTCAGAAACCAAATTCCAAGAAATCGAGCCGTGGCAATGCTTGCACACACATGTGATTATGCGCAGAGGTCCACCCTACCAGCCAACCTCAGATCTCCACGCAAGCACAGATGAATGCACATACATTTGCACACATCCAGAGATAAACTCCCCTTCAGAAACCAAATTCCAAGAAATCGAGCCGTGGCAATGCTTGCACACACATGTGATTATGCGCAGAGGTCCACCCTACCAGCCGACCTCAGATCTCAGCGCAGGAACACATGAATGCACATACATTTGCACACATCCAGAGATAAACTCACCCCAAAGAAACCAAATTCCAAGAAATCGAGCCGTGGCAATGCTTGCACACACATGTGATTATGCGCAGAGGTCCACCCTACCAGCCAACCTCAGATCTACACGCAGGAACACATGAATGCACATATATTTGCACACATCCAGAGATAAACTCCCCTTCAGAAACCAAATTGCAAGAAATCCAGCCGTGGCAATGCTTGCACACACATGTGATTATGCGCAGAGGTCCACCCTACCAGCCAACCTCAGATCTCCACGCAAGCACAGATGAATGCACATACATTTGCACACATCCAGAGATAGACTCCCCAACAGAAACCAAATTCCAAGAAATCGAGCCGTGGCAATGCTTGCACACACATGTGATTATGCGCAGAGGTCCACCCTACCAGCCGACCTCAGGTCTCAACGCAGGAACACATGAATGCACATATATTTGCACACATCCAGAGATAAACTCACCCCAAAGAATCCAAATTCCAAAAAATCGAGCCGTGGCAATGCTTGCACACACATGTGATTATGCGCAGAGGTCCACCGTACCAGCCAACCTCAGATCTCAACGCAGGAACACATGAATGCACATACATTTGCACACATCCAGAGATAAACTCCCCTTCAGAAACCAAATTCCAAGAAATCGAGCCGTGGCAATGCTTGCACACACATGTGATTATGCGCAGAGGTCCACCCTACCAGCCAACCTCAGATCTCCACGCAAGCACACATGAATGCACATACATTTGCACACATCCAGAGATAAACTCACCCCAAAGAATCCAAATTCCAAGAAATCGAGCCGTGGCAATGTTTGCACACACATGTGATTATGCGCAGAGGTCCACCCTACCAGCCGACCTCAGGTCTCAACGCAGGAACACATGAATGCACATATATTTGCACACATCCAGAGATAAACTCACCCCAAAGAAACCAAATTCCAAGAAATCGAGCCGTGGCAATGTTTGCACACACATGTGATTATGCACAGAGGTACACCCTGCCAGCCAACCTCAGATCTACACGCAGGCACACATGAATGCACATACATTTGCACACATCCAGAGATAAACTCCCCTTCAGAAACCAAATTCCAAGAAATCGAGCCGTGGCAATGCTTGCACACACATGTGATTATGTGCAGAGGTCCACCCTACCAGCCAACCTCAGATCTCAACGCAGGAACACATGAATGCACATACATTTGCACACATCCAGAGATAAACTCCCCCTCAGAAACCAAATTCCAAGAAATCGAGCCGTGGCAATGCTTGCACACACATGTGATTATGCGCAGAGGTCCACCCTACCAGCCAACCTCAGATCTCCACGCAAGCACAGATGAATGCACATACATTTGCACACATCCAGAGATAAACTCCCCCTCAGAAACCAAATTTCAAGAAATCGAGCCGTGGCAATGCTTGCACACACATGTGATTATGCGCAGAGGTCCACCCTACCAGCCAACCTCAGATCTCAGCGCAGGAACACATGAATGCACATACATTTGCACACATCCAGAGATAAACTCCCCAAGAGAAACCAAATTCCAAGATATCCAGAAATGGAAATGTTTGCACACACATGTAATTATGTGCAGAGGTCCACCCTACCAGCCAACCTCAGATCTCAACGCAGGAACACATGAATGCACATACATTTGCACACATCCATAGATAAACTCACCCCAAAGAAACCAAATTGCAAGAAATCCAGCCGTCGCAATGTTTGCACACACATGTGATTATGCGCAGAGGTACACCCTACCAGCCAACCTCAGATCTACACGCAGGCACACATGAATGCACATACATTTGCACACATCCAGAGATAAACTCCCCCTCAGAAACCAAATTCCAAGAAATCGAGCCGTGGCAATGCTTGCACATACATGTGATTATGCGCAGAGGTCCACCCTACCAGCCAACCTCAGATCTCCACGCAAGCACAGATGAATGCACATACATTTGCACACATCCAGAGATAAACTCCCCCTCAGAAACCAAATTCCAAGATATCCAGAAATGGAAATGTTTGCAAACACATGTGATTATGCGCAGAGGTACACCCTGCCAGCCAACCTCAGATCTCAACGCAGGAACACATGAATGCACATACATTTGCACACATCCAGAGATAAACTCCCCTTCAGAAACCAAATTGCAAGAAATCCAGCCGTGGCAATGCTTGCACACACATGTGATTATGCGCAGAGGTACACCCTACCAGCCAACCTCAGATCTCCACGCAGGCACACATGAATGCACATACATTTGCACACATCCAGAGATAAACTCCCCCTCAGAAACCACATTTCAAGAAATCCAGCTGTGGCAATGCTTGCACACACATGTGATTATGCGCAGAGGTCCACCCGACGAGCCAACCTCAGATCTCCACGCAAGCACACATGAATGCACATACATTTGCACACATCCAGAGATAAACTCCCCTTCAGAAACCAAATTCCAAGAAATCGAGCCGTGGCAATGCTTGCACACACATGTGATTATGCGCAGAGGTACACCCTACCAGCCAACCTCAGATCTCCACGCAAGCACACATGAATGCACATACATTTGCACACATCCAGAGATAAACTCCCCCTCAGAAACCAAATTCCAAGAAATCGAGCCGTGGCAATGCTTGCACATACATGTGATTATGCGCAGAGGTCCACCCTACCAGCCAACCTCAGATCTCCACGCAAGCACAGATGAATGCACATACATTTGCACACATCCAGAGATAAACTCCCCCTCAGAAACCAAATTCCAAGATATCCAGAAATGGAAATGTTTGCAAACACATGTGATTATGCGCATAGGTACCCCCTGCCAGCCAACCTCAGATCTCAACGCAGGAACACATGAATGCACATACATTTGCACACATCCAGAGATAAACTCACCCCAAAGAAACCAAATTGCAAGAAATCCAGCCGTGGCAATGTTTGCACGCACATGTGATTATGCGCAGAGGTCCACCCTACCAGCCAACCTCAGATCTACACGCAGGCACACATGAATGCACATACATTTGCACACATCCAGAGATAAACTCCCCCTCAGAAACCAAATTCCAAGAAATCGAGCCGTGGCAATGCTTGCACATACATGTGATTATGCGCAGAGGTCCACCCTACCAGCCAACCTCAGATCTCCACGCAAGCACAGATGAATGCACATACATTTGCACACATCCAGAGATAAACTCCCCTTCAGAAACCAAATTCCAAGATATCCAGAAATGGAAATGTTTGCAAACACATGTGATTATGCGCATAGGTACCCCCTGCCAGCCAACCTCAGATCTCAACGCAGGAACACATGAATGCACATACATTTGCACACATCCAGAGATAAACTCCCCTTCAGAAACCACATTTCAAGAAATCCAGCTGTGGCAATGCTTGCACACACATGTGATTATGCGCAGAGGTCCACCCGACGAGCCAACCTCAGATCTCCACGCAAGCACACATGAATGCACATACATTTGCACACATCCAGAGATAAACTCCCCTTCAGAAACCAAATTCCAAGAAATCGAGCCGTGGCAATGCTTGCACATACATGTGATTATGCGCAGAGGTCCACCGTACCAGCCAACCTCAGATCTCAACGCAGGAACACATGAATGCACATACATTTGCACACATTCAGAGATAAACTCACCCCAAAGAATCCAAATTCCAAAAAATCGAGCCGTGGCAATGTTTGCACACACATGTGATTATGCGCAGAGGTCCACCCTACCAGCCAACCTCAGATCTCCACGCAGGCACACATGAATGCACATACATTTGCACACATCCAGAGATAAACTCCCCTTCAGAAAACAAATTCCAAGAAATCGAGCCGTGGCAATGTTTGCACACACATGTGATTATGCGCAGAGGTCCACCCTACCAGCCAACCTCAGATCTCAACGCAGGAACACATGAATGCACATACATTTGCACACATTCAGAGATAAACTCACCCCAAAGAATCCAAATTCCAAAAAATCGAGCCGTGGCAATGCTTGCACACACATGTGATTATGCGCAGAGGTACACCCTACCAGCCAACCTCAGATCTACACGCAGGAACACATGAATGCACATACATTTGCACACATCCAGAAATAAACTCCCCCTCAGAAACCAAATTCCAAGAAATCGAGCCGTGGCAATGCTTGCACACACCTGTTAATATTAGCAGAGGTCCACCCTACCAGCCAACCTCCGATCTCCGCGCAAGCACAGATGAATGCACATACATTTGCACACATCCAGAGATAAACTCCCCTTCAGAAAACAAATTCCAAGAAATCGAGCCGTGGCAATGTTTGCACACACATGTGATTATGCGCAGAGGTCCACCCTACCAGCCAACCTCAGATCTCAACGCAGGAACACATGAATGCACATACATTTGCACACATCCAGAGATAAACTCCCCCAAAGAATCCAAATTCCAAGAAATCGAGCCGTGGCAATGCTTGCACACACATGTGATTATGCGCAGAGGTCCACCCTACCAGCCGACCTCAGATCTCAACGCAGGAACACATGAATGCACATACATTTGCACACATCCAGAGATAAACTCCCCAAGAGAAACCAAATTCCAAGAAATCGAGCCGTGGCAATGTTTGCACACACATGTGATTATGCGCAGAGGTCCACCCTACCAGCCAACCTCAGATCTCAACGCAGGAACACATGAATGCACATACATTTGCACACATCCAGAGATAAACTCACCCCAAAGAAACCAAATTCCAAGAAATCGAGCCGTGGCAATGTTTGCACACACATGTGATTATGCGCAGAGGTACACCCTGCCAGCCAACCTCAGATCTACACGCAGGCACACATGAATGCACATACATTTGCACACATCCAGAGATAAACTCACCCCAAAGAATCCAAATTCCAAAAAATCGAGCCGTGGCAATGTTTGCACACACATGTGATTATGCGCAGAGGTCCACCGTACCAGCCAACCTCAGATCTCAACGCAGGAACACATGAATGCACATACATTTGCACACATCCAGAGATAAACTCACCCCAAAGAATCCAAATTCCAAAAAATCGAGCCGTGGCAATGCTTGCACACACATGTTATTATGCGCAGAGGTACACCCTACCAGCCAACCTCAGATCTCCACGCAGGCACACATGAATGCACATACATTTGCACACATCCAGAGATAAACTCCCCTTCAGAAACCAAATTCCAAGAAATCGAGCCGTGGCAATGCTTGCACACACATGTTATTATGCGCAGAGGTACACCCTACCAGCCAACCTCAGATCTCCACGCAAGCACAGATGAATGCACATACATTTGCACACATCCAGAGATAAACTCCCCCTCAGAAACCAAATTCCAAGATATCCAGAAATGGAAATGTTTGCACACACATGTGATTATGCGCAGAGGTCCACCCTGCCAGCCAACCTCAGATCTCAACGCAGGAACACATGAATGCACGTACATTTGCACACATCCAGAGATAAACTCACCCCAAAGAATCCAAATTCCAAAAAATCGAGCCGTGGCAATGCTTGCACACACATGTGATTATGCGCAGAGGTCCACCGTACCAGCCAACCTCAGATCTCAACGCAGGAACACATGAATGCACATATATTTGCACACATCCAGAGATAAACTCCCCTTCAGAAACCAAATTCCAAGAAATCGAGCCGTGGCAATGTTTGCACACACATGTGATTATGCGCAGAGGTCCACCCTACCAGCCGACCTCAGGTCTCAACGCAGGAACACATGAATGCACATACATTTGCACACATCCAGAGATAAACTCACCCCAAAGAAACCAAATTCCAAGAAATCGAGCCGTGGCAATGTTTGCACACACATGTGATTATGCGCAGAGGTACACCCTGCCAGCCAACCTCAGATCTACACGCAGGCACACATGAATGCACATACATTTGCACACATCCAGAGATAAACTCACCCCAAAGAATCCAAATTCCAAAAAATCGAGCCGTGGCAATGCTTGCACACACATGTGATTATGCGCAGAGGTCCACCGTACCAGCCAAACTCAGATCTCAACGCAGGAACACATGAATGCACATACATTTGCACACATCCAGAGATAAACTCCCCCTCAGAAACCAAATTCCAAGAAATCGAGCCGTGGCAATGCTTGCACACACATGTGATTATGCGCAGAGGTACACCCTACCAGCCAACCTCAGATCTCCACGCAGGCACACATGAATGCACATACATTTGCACACATCCAGAGATAAACTCCCCTTCAGAAACCACATTCCAAGAAATCGAGCCGTGGCAATGTTTGCACACACATGTGATTATGCGCAGAGGTACACCCTACCAGCCGACCTCAGGTCTCAACGCAGGAACACATGAATGCACATATATTTGTACACATCCAGAGATAAACTCACCCCAAAGAAACCAAATTCCAAGAAATTGAGCCGTGGCAATGTTTGCACACACATGTGATTATGCGCAGAGGTCCACCCTACCAGCCAACCTCAGATCTCCACGCAAGCACACATGAATGCACATACATTTGCACACATCCAGAGATAAACTCACCAAGAGAAACCAAATTCCAAGAAATCGAGCCGTGGCAATGCTTGCACACACATGTTATTATGCGCAGAGGTCCACCGTACCAGCCAACCTCAGATCTCAACGCAGGAACACATGAATGCACATACATTTGCACACATTCAGAGATAAACTCACCCCAAAGAATCCAAATTCCAAAAAATCGAGCCGTGGCAATGCTTGCACACACATGTGATTATGCGCAGAGGTACACCCTACCAGCCAACCTCAGATCTCAACGCAGGAACACATGAATGCACATACATTTGCACACATCCAGAGATAAACTCCCCCTCAGAAACCAAATTCCAAGAAATCGAGCCGTGGCAATGCTTGCACACACCTGTTAATATTAGCAGAGGTCCACCCTACCAGCCAACCTCAGATCTCCACGCAGGAACACATGAATGCACATACATTTGCACACATCCAGAGATAAACTCCCCCTCAGAAACCAAATTTCAAGAAATCCAGCCATGGCAATGCTTGCACACACATGTGATTATGCGCAGAGGTCCACCCTACCAGCCAACCTCAGATCTCCGCGCAAGCACAGATGAATGCACATACATTTGCACACATCCAGAGATAAACTCCCCTTCAGAAACCAAATTCCAAGAAATCGAGCCGTGGCAATGCTTGCACACACGTGATTATGCGCAGAGGTACACCCTACCAGCCAACCTCAGATCTCAACGCAGGAACACATGAATGCACATACATTTGCACACATCCAGAGATAAACTCCCCCAAAGAATCCAAATTCCAAGAAATCGAGCCGTGGCAATGCTTGCACACACATGTGATTATGCGCAGAGGTCCACCCTACCAGCCAACCTCAGATCTCAACGCAGGAACACATGAATGCACATACATTTGCACACATCCAGAGATAAACTCACCCCAAAGAATCCAAATTCCAAGAAATCGAGCCGTGGCAATGTTTGCACACACATGTGATTATGCACAGAGGTCCACCCTACCAGCCAACCTCAGATCTCAACGCAGGAACACATGAATGCACATATATTTGCACACATCCAGAGATAAACTCCCCTTCAGAAACCAAATTCCAAGAAATCGAGCCGTGGCAATGTTTGCACACACATGTGATTATGCGCAGAGGTCCACCCTGCCAGCGGACCTCAGGTCTCAACGCAGGAACACATGAATGCACATACATTTGCACACATCCAGAGATAAACTCACCCCAAAGAAACCAAATTCCAAAAAATCGAGCCGTGGCAATGCTTGCACACACATGTGATTATGCGCAGAGGTACACCCTGCCAGCCAACCTCAGATCTACACGCAGGCACACATAAATGCACATACATTTGCACACATCCAGAGATAAACTCCCCAAGAGAAACCAAATTCCAAGAAATCGAGCCGTGACAATGCTTGCACACACATGTGATTATGCGCAGAGGTACACCCTACCAGCCAACCTCAGATCTCCACGCAGGCACACATGAATGCACATACATTTGCACACATCCAGAGATAAACTCCCCTTCAGAAACCACATTCCAAGAAATCGAGCCGTGGCAATGTTTGCACACACATGTGATTATGCGCAGAGGTACACCCTACCAGCCGACCTCAGGTCTCAACGCAGGAACACATGAATGCACATACATTTGCACACATCCAGAGATAAACTCCCCCTCAGAAACCAAATTCCAAGAAATTGAGCCGTGGCAATGTTTGCACACACATGTGATTATGCGCAGAGGTCCACCCTACCAGCCAACCTCAGATCTCCACGCAAGCACACATGAATGCACATACATTTGCACACATCCAGAGATAAACTCACCCTAAAGAATCCAAATTCCAAAAAATCGAGCCGTGGCAATGCTTGCACACACATGTGATTATGCGCAGAGGTCCACCGTACCAGCCAACCTCAGATCTCAACGCAGGAACACATGAATGCACATACATTTGCACACATCCAGAGATAAACTCCCCTTCAGAAACCACATTCCAAGAAATCGAGCCGTGGCAATGTTTGCACACACATGTGATTATGCGCAGAGGTCCACCCTACCAGCCAACCTCAGATCTCAACGCAGGAACACATGAATGCACATACATTTGCACACATCCAGAGATAAACTCCCCAAGAGAAACCAAATTCCAAAAAATCGAGCCGTGGCAATGCTTGCACACACATGTGATTATGCGCAGAGGTCCACCCTACCAGCCAACCTCAGATCTCAACGCAGGAACACATGAATGCACATACATTTGCACACATCCAGAGATAAACTCCCCCTCAGAAACCAAATTCCAAGAAATCGAGCCGTGGCAATGCTTGCACACACATGTTATTATGCGCAGAGGTACACCCTACCAGCCAACCTCAGATCTCCACGCAGGCACACATGAATGCACATATATTTGCACACATCCAGAGAAAAACTCCCCTTCAGAAACCAAATTCCAAGAAATCGAGCCGTGGCAATGTTTGCACACACATGTGATTATGCGCAGAGGTCCACCCTACCAGCCAACCTCAGATCTCAACGCAGGAACACATGAATGCACATACATTTGCACACATCCAGAGATAAACTCACCCCAAAGGACCCAAATTCCAAGAAATCGAGCCGTGGCAATGTTTGCACACACATGTGATTATGCGCAGAGGTCCACCCTACCAGCCAACCTCAGATCTACACGCAAGCACACATGAATGCACATACATTTGCACACATCCAGAGATAAACTCACCCCAAAGAAACCAAATTCCAAGAAATCGAGCCGTGGCAATGTTTGCACACACATGTGATTATGCGCAGAGGTCCACCCTACCAGCCAACCTCAGATCTCAACGCAGGAACACATGAATGCACATACATTTGCACACATCCAGAGATAAACTCCCCTTCAGAAACCAAATTCCAAGAAATCGAGCCGTGGCAATGCTTGCACACACATGTGATTATGCGCAGAGGTCCACCCTACCAGCTGACCTCAGGTCTCAACGCAGGAACACATGAATGCACATACATTTGCACACATCCAGAGATAAACTCCCCAAGAGAAACCAAATTCCAAGAAATCGAGCCGTGGCAATGTTTGCACACACATGTGATTATGCACAGAGGTACACCCTACCAACCAACCTCAGATCTCCACGCAAGCACACATGAATGCACATACATTTGCACACATCCAGAGATAAACTCCCCAAGAGAAACCAAATTCCAAGAAATCGAGCCGTGGCAATGTTTGCACACACATGTGATTATGCACAGAGGTACACCCTGCCAGCCAACCTCAGATCTACACGCAGGCACACATGAATGCACATACATTTGCACACATCCAGAGATAAACTCACCCCAAAGATTCCAAATTCCAAAAAATCGAGCCGTGGCAATGCTTGCACACACATGTGATTATGCGCAGAGGTCCACCCGACGAGCCAACCTCAGATCTCCACGCAAGCACACATGAATGCACATACATTTGCACACATCCAGAGATAAACTCCCCCTCAGAAACCAAATTCCAAGAAATCGAGCCGTGGCAATGCTTGCACACACATGTGATTATGCGCAGAGGTCCACCCGACGAGCCAACCTCAGATCTCCACGCAAGCACACATGAATGCACATACATTTGCACACATCCAGAGATAAACTCCCCCTCAGAAACCAAATTCCAAGAAATCGAGCCGTGGCAATGCTTGCACACACATGTTATTATGCGCAGAGGTACACCCTACCAGCCAACCTCAGATCTCCACGCAGGCACACATGAATGCACATATATTTGCACACATCCAGAGATAAACTCCCCTTCAGAAACCAAATTCCAAGAAATCGAGCCGTGGCAATGCTTGCACACACATGTGATTATGCGCAGAGGTCCACCCTACCAGCCAACCTCAGATCTCCACGCAAGCACAGATGAATGCACATACATTTGCACACATCCAGAGATAAACTCCCCTTCAGAAACCAAATTCCAAGAAATCGAGCCGTGGCAATGCTTGCACACACATGTGATTATGCGCAGAGGTCCACCGTACCAGCCGACCTCAGGTCTCAGCGCAGGAACACATGAATGCACATACATTTGCACACATCCAGAGATAAACTCCCCAACAGAAACCAAATTCCAAGAAATCCAGTCGTGGCAATGTTTCCACACACATGTGATTATGCGCAGAGGTCCACCCTACCAGCTGACCTCAGGTCTCAACGCAGGAACACATGAATGCACATACATTTGCACACATCCAGAGATAAACTCCCCAAGAGAAACCAAATTCCAAGAAATCGAGCCGTGGCAATGTTTGCACACACATGTGATTATGCACAGAGGTACACCCTACCAACCAACCTCAGATCTCCACGCAAGCACACATGAATGCACATACATTTGCACACATCCAGAGATAAACTCCCCAAGAGAAACCAAATTCCAAGAAATCGAGCCGTGGCAATGTTTGCACACACATGTGATTATGCACAGAGGTACACCCTACCAGCCAACCTCAGATCTACACGCAGGCACACATGAATGCACATACATTTGCACACATCCAGAGATAAACTCACCCCAAAGATTCCAAATTCCAAAAAATCGAGCCGTGGCAATGCTTGCACACACATGTGATTATGCGCAGAGGTCCACCCGACGAGCCAACCTCAGCTCTCCACGCAAGCACACATGAATGCACATACATTTGCACACATCCAGAGATAAACTCCCCTTCAGAAACCAAATTCCAAGAAATCGAGCGGTGGCAATGCTTGCACACACATGTGATTATGCGCAGAGGTCCACCCTACCAGCCAACCTCAGATCTCCACGCAAGCACAGATGAATGCACATACATTTGCACACATCCAGAGATAAACTCCCCCTCAGACACTAAATTCCAAGAAATCGAGCCGTGGCAATGCTTGCACACACATGTGATTATGCACAGAGGTCCACCCGACGAGCCAACCTCAGATCTCCACGCAAGCACACATGAATGCACATACATTTGCACACATCCAGAGATAAACTCCCCCTCAGAAACCAAATTCCAAGAAATCGAGCCGTGGCAATGCTTGCACACACATGTGATTATGCGCAGAGGTCCACCGTACCAGCCAACCTCAGATCTCAACGCAGGAACACATGAATGCACATACATTTGCACACATCCAGAGATAAACTCCCCAAGAGAAACCAAATTCCAAGAAATCGAGCCGTGGCAATGCTTGCACACACATGTGATTATGCACAGAGGTACACCCTGCCCGCCAACCTCAGATCTACACGCAGGCACACATGAATGCACATACATTTGCACACATCCAGAGATAAACTCACCCCAAAGAATCCAAATTCCAAAAAATCGAGCCGTGGCAATGTTTGCACACACATGTGATTATGCGCAGAGGTCCACCCTACCAACCAACCTCAGATCTCCACGCAAGCACACATGAATGCACATACATTTGCACACATCCAGAGATAAACTCCCCTTCAGAAACCAAATTCCAAGAAATCGAGCCGTGGCAATGCTTGCACACACATGTGATTATGCGCACAGGTCCACCCTACCAGCCAACCTCAGATCTCCACGCAAGCACAGATGAATGCACATACATTTGCACACATCCAGAGATAAACTCCCCCTCAGAAACCAAATTCCAAGAAATCCAGCCGTGGCAATGCTTGCACACACATGTGATTATGCGCAGAGGTCCACCCTACCAGCCAACCTCAGATCTCAAGGCAGGAACACATGAATGCACATACATTTGCACACATCCAGAGATAAACTCCCCCCAAAGGACCCAAATTCCAAGAAATCGAGCCGTGGCAATGTTTGCACACACATGTGATTATGCGCAGAGGTCCACCCTACCAGCCGACCTCAGATCTCAGCGCAGGAACACATGAATGCACATACATTTGCACACATCCAGATGTAAACTCCCCAACAGAAACCAAATTCCAAGAAATCGAGCCGTGGCAATGCTTGCACACACATGTGATTATGCGCAGAGGTCCACCCTACCAGCCGACCTCAGATCTCAGCGCAGGAACACATGAATGCACATACATTTGCACACATCCAGAGATAAACTCCCCTTCAGAAACCAAATTTCAAGAAATCCAGCCGTGGCAATGCTTGCACACACATGTGATTATGCGCAGAGGTCCACCCTACCAGCCAACCTCAGATCTCAACGCAGGAACACATGAATGCACATACATTTGCACACATCCAGAGATAAACTCCCCAACAGAAACCAAATTCCAAGAAATCCAGTCGTGGCAATGTTTCCACACACATGTGATTATGCGCAGAGGTCCACCCTACCAGCTGACCTCAGGTCTCAACGCAGGAACACATGAATGCACATACATTTGCACACATCCAGAGATAAACTCCCCAAGAGAAACCAAATTCCAAGAAATCGAGCCGTGGCAATGTTTGCACACACATGTGATTATGCACAGAGGTACACCCTACCAACCAACCTCAGATCTCCACGCAAGCACACATGAATGCACATACATTTGCACACATCCAGAGATAAACTCCCCAAGAGAAACCAAATTCCAAGAAATCGAGCCGTGGCAATGTTTGCACACACATGTGATTATGCACAGAGGTCCACCCTACCAGCCAACCTCAGATCTACACGCAGGCACACATGAATGCACATACATTTGCACACATCCAGAGATAAACTCACCCCAAAGATTCCAAATTCCAAAAAATCGAGCCGTGGCAATGCTTGCACACACATGTGATTATGCGCAGAGGTCCACCCTACCAGCCAACCTCAGATCTCAACGCAGGAACACATGAATGCACATACATTTGCACACATCCAGAGATAAACTCCCCCTCAGAAACCAAATTCCAAGAAATCGAGCCGTGGCAATGCTTGCACACACATGTTATTATGCGCAGAGGTACACCCTACCAGCCAACCTCAGATCTCCACGCAAGCACACATGAATGCACATACATTTGCACACATCCAGAGATAAACTCCCCAACAGAAACCAAATTCCAAGAAATCGAGCCGTGGCAATGTTTGCACACACATGTGATTATGCGCAGAGGTCCACCCTCCCAGCCGACCTCAGGTCTCAACGCAGGAACACATGAATGCACATACATTTGCACACATCCAGAGATAAACTCACCCCAAAGAAACCAAATTCCAAGAAATCGAGCCGTGGCAATGTTTGCACACACATGTGATTATGCGCAGAGGTACACCCTGCCAGCCAACCTCAGATCTACACGCAGGCACACATGAATGCACATACATTTGCACACATCCAGAGATAAACTCACCCCAAAGAAACCAAATTCCAAAAAATCGAGCCGTGGCAATGCTTGCACACACATGTGATTATGCGCAGAGGTCCACCCTACCAGCCAACCTCAGATCTCCATGCAAGCACAGATGAATGCACATACATTTGCACACATCCAGAAATAAACTCCCCAACAGAAACCAAATTCCAAGAAATCGAGCCGTGGCAATGCTTGCACACACATGTGATTATGCGCAGAGGTCCACCCTACCAGCCAACCTCAGATCTCCATGCAAGCACAGATGAATGCACATACATTTGCACACATCCAGAGATAAACTCCCCAACAGAAACCAAATTCCAAGAAATCGAGCCGTGGCAATGCTTGCACACACATGTGATTATGCGCAGAGGTCCACCCTACCAGCCAACCTCAGATCTCCATGCAAGCACAGATGAATGCACATACATTTGCACACATCCAGAGATAAACTCCCCAACAGAAACCAAATTCCAAGAAATCCAGCCGTGGCAATGCTTGCACACACATGTGATTATGCGCAGAGGTCCACCCTACCATCCAACCTCAGATCTCAGCGCAGGAACACATGAATGCACATACATTTGCACACATCCAGAAATAAACTCCCCCTCAGAAACCAAATTCCAAGAAATCGTTCCGTGGCAATGCTTGCACACACATGTGATTATGCGCAGAGGTCCACCCTACCAGCCAACCTCAGATCTCCACGCAAGCACAGATGAATGCACATACATTTGCACACATCCAGAGATAAACTCCCCCCAAAGAAACCAAATTCCAAGAAATCGAGCTGTGGCAATGCTTGCACACACATGTGATTATGCGCAGAGGTCCACCCTACCAGTCAACCTCAGATCTCAACGCAGGAACACATGAATGCACATACATTTGCACACATCCAGAGATAAACTCACCCCAAAGAAACCACATTCCAAGAAATCGAGCCGTGGCAATGTTTGCACACACATGTGATTATGCGCAGAGGTCCACCCTACGAGCCAACCTCAGATCTCAACGCAGGAACACATGAATGCACATACATTTGCACACATCCAGAGATAAACTCCCCCTCAGAAACCAAATTCCAAGATATCCAGAAATGGAAATGTTTGCACACACATGTAATTATGTGCAGAGGTCCACCCTACCAGCCAACCTCAGATCTCAACGCAGGAACACATGAATGCACATACATTTGCACACATCCATAGATAAACTCCCCCCAAACTAAACCAAATTCCAAGAAATCGAGCCGTGGCAATGTTTGCACACACATGTGATTATGCGCAGAGGTCCACCCTACCAGCCAACCGCAGATCTACACGCAAACACACATGAATGCACATATATTTGCACACATCCAGAAATAAACTCACCCTCAGAAACCAAATTCCAAGAAATCGTTCCGTGGCAATGCTTGCACACACATGTGATTATGCGCGGAGGTCCACCCTACGAGCCAACCTCAGATCTCAACGCAGGAACACATGAATGCACATACATTTGCACACATCCAGAGATAAACTCCCCCTCAGAAACCAAATTCCAAGATATCCAGAAATGGAAATGTTTGCACACACATGTAATTATGTGCAGAGGTCCACCCTACCAGCCAACCTCAGATCTCAACGCAGGAACACATGAATGCACATACATTTGCACACATCCATAGATAAACTCCCCCCAAACTAAACCAAATTCCATGAAATCGAGCCGTGGCAATGTTTGCACACACATGTAATTATGCGCGGAGGTCCACCCTACCAGCCAACCTCAGATCTCAACGCAGGAACACATGAATGCACATACATTTGCACACATCCATAGATAAACTCCCCCCAAACTAAACCAAATTCCATGAAATCGAGCCGTGGCAATGTTTGCACACACATGTGATTATACGCAGAGGTCCACCCTACCAGCCAACCTCAGATCTACACGCAGGCACACATGAATGCACATACATTTGCACACATCCAGAGATAAACTCACCCCAAAGAATCCAAATTCCAAGAAATCGAGCTGTGGCAATGTTTGCACACACATGTGATTATGCGCAGAGGTCCACCCTACCAGCCAACCTCAGATCTACACGCAAGCACAGATGAATGCACATACATTTGCACACATCCAGAGATAAACTCCCCTTCAGAAACCAAATTGCAAGAAATCCAGCCGTGGCAATGCTTGCACACACATGTGATTATGCGCAGAGGTCCACCCTACCAGCCAACCTCAGATCTCCACGCAAGCACAGATGAATGCACATACATTTGCACACATCCAGAGATAAACTCACCCCAAAGAAACCAAATTGCAAGAAATCGAGCCGTGGCAATGCTTGCACACACATGTGATTATGCGCAGAGGTCCACCCTACCAGCCAACCTCAGATCTCCACGCAAGCACAGATGAATGCACATACATTTGCACACATCCAGAGATAAACTCCCCCTCAGAAACCAAATTTCAAGAAATCGAGCCGTGGCAATGCTTGCACACACATGTGATTATGCGCAGAGGTACACCCTACCAGCCAACCTCAGATCTCAGCGCAGGAACACATGAATGCACATACATTTGCACACATCCAGAGATAAACTCGCCAAGAGAAACCAAATTCCAAGATATCCAGAAATGTAAATGTTTGCACACACGTGTGATTATGCGCAGAGGTCCACCCTACCAGCCAACCGCAGGTCTACACGCAAGCACACATGAATGCACATATATTTGCACACATCCAGAGATAAACTCCCCCTCAGAAACCAAATTCCAAGATATCCAGAAATGGAAATGTTTGCACACACATGTAATTATGTGCAGAGGTCCACCCTACCAGCCAACCTCAGATCTCAACGCAGGAACACATGAATGCACATACATTTGCACACATCCATAGATAAACTCACCCCAAACTAAACCAAATTCCAAGAAATCGAGCCGTGGCAATGTTTGCACACACATGTGATTATGCGCAGAGGTACACCCTACCAGCCAACCTCAGATCTACACGCAGGCACACATGAATGCACATACATTTGCACACATCCAGAGATAACCTCCCCCTCAGAAACCAAATTCCAAGAAATCGAGCTGTGGCAATGCTTGCACACACATGTGATTATGCGCAGAGGTCCACCGTACCAGCCAACCTCAGATCTCCACGCAAGCACACATGAATGCACATACATTTGCACACATCCAGAGATAAACTCCCCAACAGAAACCAAATTCCAAGAAATCGAACCGTGGCAATGCTTGCACACACATGTGATTATGCGCAGAGGTCCACCCTACCAGTCAACCTCAGATCTCAACGCAGGAACACATGAATGCACATATATTTGCACACATCCAGAGATAAACTCCCCCTCAGAAACCAAATTCCAAGATATCCAGAAATGGAAATGTTTGCACACACATGTAATTATGCGCAGAGGTCCACCCTACCAGCCAACCTCAGATCTCAACGCAGGAACACATGAATGCACATACATTTGCACACATCCAGAGATAAACTCCCCCTCAGAAACCAAATTCCAAGAAATCGAGCCGTGGCAATGCTTGCACACACATGTGATTATGCGCAGAGGTCCACCCTACCAGCCAACCTCAGATCTCCACGCAGGCACAGATGAATGCACATACATTTGCACACATCCAGAGATAACCTCCCCCTCAGAAACCAAATTCCAAGAAATCGAGCTGTGGCAATGTTTGCACACACATGTGATTATGCGCAGAGGTCCACCCTACCAGTCAACCTCAGATCTCAACGCAGGAACACATGAATGCACATGCATTTGCACACATCCAGAGATAAACTCACCCCAAAGAAACCAAATTCCAAGAAATCGAGCCGTGGCAATGTTTGCACACACATGTGATTATGTGCAGAGGTCCACCCTACCAGTCAACCTCAGATCTACACGCAGGCACACATGAATGCACATACATTTGCACACATCCAGAGATAAACTCCCCTTCAGAAACCAAATTCCAAGAAATCGAGCCGTGGCAATGCTTGCACACACATGTGATTATGCGCAGAGGTCCACCCTACCAGCCAACGTCAGATCTCCACGCAAGCACAGATGAATGCACATACATTTGCACACATCCAGAGATAAACTCCCCCTCAGAAACCAAATTTCAAGAAATCGAGCCGTGGCAATGCTTGCACACACATGTGATTATGCGCAGAGGTCCACCCTACCAGCCAACCGCAGATCTACACGCAAGCACACATGAATGCACATACATTTGCACACATCCAGAGATAAACTCCCCAACAGAAACCAAATTCCAAGAAATCCAGCCGTGGCAATGCTTGCACACACATGTGATTATGCGCAGAGGTCCACCCTACCATCCAACCTCAGATCTCAGCGCAGGAACACATGAATGCACATACATTTGCACACATCCAGAAATAAACTCCCCCTCAGAAACCAAATTCCAAGAAATCGTTCCGTGGCAATGCTTGCACACACATGTGATTATGCGCAGAGGTCCACCCTACCATCCAACCTCAGATCTCAGCGCAGGAACACATGAATGCACATACATGTGCACACATCCAGAGATAAACTCCCCCTCAGAAACCAAATTCCAAGATATCCAGAAATGGAAATGTTTGCACACACATGTAATTATGTGCAGAGGTCCACCCTACCAGCCAACCTCAGATCTCAACGCAGGAACACATGAATGCACATACATTTGCACACATCCATAGATAAACTCCCCCCAAACTAAACCAAATTCCAAGAAATCGAGCCGTGGCAATGTTTGCACACACATGTGATTATGCGCAGAGGTCCACCCTACCAGCCAACCTCAGATCTCAACGCAAGCACAGATGAATGCACATACATTTGCACACATCCAGAGATAAACTCCCCCTCAGAAACCAAATTTCAAGAAATCGAGCCGTGGCAATGCTTGCACACACATGTGATTATGCGCAGAGGTCCACCCTACCAGCCAACCTCAGAACTCAGCGCAGGAACACATGAATGCACATACATTTGCACACATCCAGAGATAAACTCACCCCAAAGAAACCAAATTCCAAGAAATCGAGCTGTGGCAATGCTTGCACACACATGTGATTATGCGCAGAGGTCCACCCTACCAGTCAACCTCAGATCTACACGCAGGCACACATGAATGCACATACATTTGCACACATCCAGAGATAAACTCCCCTTCAGAAACCAAATTCCAAGAAATCGAGCCGTGGCAATGCTTGCACACACATGTGATTATGCGCAGAGGTCCACCCTACCAGCCAACCTCAGATCTCCACGCAAGCACAGATGAATGCACATACATTTGCACACATCCAGAGATAAACTCCCCCTCAGAAACCAAATTTCAAGAAATCGAGCCGTGGCAATGCTTGCACACACATGTGATTATGCGCAGAGGTCCACCCTACCAGCCGACCTCAGATCTCAGCGCAGGAACACATGAATGCACATACATTTGCACACATCCAGAGATAAACTCACCCCAAACTAAACAAAATTCCAAGAAATCGAGCCGTGGCAATGTTTGCACACACATGTGATTATGCGCAGAGGTACACCCTACCAGCCAACCTCAGATCTCAACGCAGGAACACATGAATGCACATACATTTGCACACATCCAGAGATAAACTCCCCAACAGAAACCAAATTCCAAGATATCCAGAAATGGAAATGTTTGCACACACATGTGATTATGCGCAGAGGTCCACCCTACCAGCCCACCTCAGATCTCCACGCAAGCACACATGAATGCACATATATTTGCACACATCCAGAGATAAACTCCCCCTCAGAAACCAAATTTCAAGAAATCGAGCCGTGGCAATGCTTGCACACACATGTGATTATGCGCAGAGGTCCACCCTACCAGCCAACCTCAGATCTACACGCAGGAACACATGAATGCACATATATTTGCACACATCCAGAGATAAACTCCCCTTCAGAAACCAAATTCCAAGAAATCCAGCCGTGGCAATGCTTGCACACACATGTGATTATGCGCAGAGGTCCACCCTACCAGCCAACCTCAGATCTCCACGCAAGCACAGATGAATGCACATACATTTGCACACATCCAGAGATAAACTCACCCCAAAGAAACCAAATTCCAAGAAATCGAGCCGTGGCAATGCTTGCACACACATGTGATTATGCGCAGAGGTCCACCCTACCAGTCAACCTCATATCTACACGCAGGCACACATGAATGCACATACATTTGCACACATCCAGAGATAAACTCACCCCCAGAAACCAAATTCCAAGAAATCGAGCCGTGGCAATGCTTGCACACACATGTGATTATGCGCAGAGGTACACCCTACCAGCCAACCTCAGATCTCAACGCAGGAACACATGAATGCACATACATTTGCACACATCCAGAGATAAACTCCCCAACAGAAACCAAATTCCAAGATATCCAGAAATGGAAATGTTTGCACACACATGTAATTATGCGCAGAGGTCCACCCTACCAGCCAACCTCAGATCTCCACGCAAGCACACATGAATGCACATACATTTGCACACATCCAGAGATAAACTCCCCAACAGAAACCAAATTCCAAGAAATCGAACCGTGGCAATGTTTGCACACACATGTGATTATGCGCAGAGGTCCACCCTACCAGTCAACCTCAGATCTCAACGCAGGAACACATGAATGCACATATATTTGCACACATCCAGAGATAAACTCCCCCTCAGAAACCAAATTCCAAGATATCCAGAAATGGAAATGTTTGCACACACATGTAATTATGCGCAGAGGTCCACCCTACCAGCCAACCTCAGATCTCCACGCAAGCACAGATGAATGCACATACATTTGCACACATCCAGAGATAAACTCCCCCTCAGAAACCAAATTCCAAGAAATCGAGCCGTGGCAATGCTTGCACACACATGTGATTATGCGCAGAGGTCCACCCTACCAGTCAACCTCAGATCTCAACGCAGGAACACATGAATGCACATGCATTTGCACACATCCAGAGATAAACTCACCCCAAAGAAACCAAATTCCAAGAAATCGAGCCGTGGCAATGTTTGCACACACATGTGATTATGCGCAGAGGTCCACCCTACCAGTCAACCTCAGATCTACACGCAGGCACACATGAATGCACATACATTTGCACACATCCAGAGATAAACTCCCCTTCAGAAACCAAATTCCAAGAAATCGAGCCGTGGCAATGCTTGCACACACATGTGATTATGCGCAGAGGTCCACCCTACCAGCCAACCTCAGATCTCCACGCAAGCACAGATGAATGCACATACATTTGCACACATCCAGAGATAAACTCCCCCTCAGAAACCAAATTTCAAGAAATCGAGCCGTGGCAATGCTTGCACACACATGTGATTATGCGCAGAGGTCCACCCTACCAGCCAACCGCAGATCTACACGCAAGCACACATGAATGCACATACATTTGCACACATCCAGAGATAAACTCCCCAACAGAAACCAAATTCCAAGAAATCCAGCCGTGGCAATGCTTGCACACACATGTGATTATGCGCAGAGGTCCACCCTACCATCCAACCTCAGATCTCAGCGCAGGAACACATGAATGCACATACATTTGCACACATCCAGAGATAAACTCCCCCTCAGAAACCAAATTCCAAGATATCCAGAAATGGAAATGTTTGCACACACATGTAATTATGTGCAGAGGTCCACCCTACCAGCCAACCTCAGATCTCAACGCAGGAACACATGAATGCACATACATTTGCACACATCCATAGATAAACTCCCCCCAAAGAATCCAAATTCCAAGAAATCGAGCCGTGGCAATGTTTGCACACACATGTGATTATGCGCAGAGGTACACCCTACCAGCCAACCTCAGATCTCAACGCAGGAACACATGAATGCACATACATTTGCACACATCCATAGATAAACTCCCCCCAAAGTAAACCAAATTCCAAGAAATCGAGCCGTGGCAATGTTTGCACACACATGTGATTATGCGCAGAGGTACACCCTACCAGCCAACCTCAGATCTACACGCAGGCACACATGAATGCACATACATTTGCACACATCCAGAGATAAACTCACCCCAAAGAATCCAAATTCCAAGAAATCGAGCCGTGGCAATGTTTGCACACACATGTGATTATGCGCAGAGGTCCACCCTACCAGCCAACCTCAGATCTCCACGCAAGCACAGATGAATGCACATACATTTGCACACATCCAGAGATAAACTCCCCCTCAGAAACCAAATTTCAAGAAATCGAGCCGTGGCAATGCTTGCACACACATGTGATTATGCGCAGAGGTCCACCCTACCAGCCAACCTCAGAACTCAGCGCAGGAACACATGAATGCACATACATTTGCACACATCCAGAGATAAACTCACCCCAAAGAAACCAAATTCCAAGAAATCGAGCTGTGGCAATGCTTGCACACACATGTGATTATGCGCAGAGGTCCACCCTACCAGCCAACCTCAGATCTACACACAGGAACACATGAATGCACATATATTTGCACACATCCAGAGATAAACTCCCCTTCAGAAACCAAATTGCAAGAAATCCAGCCGTGGCAATGCTTGCACACACATGTGATTATGCGCAGAGGTCCACCCTACCAGCCAACCTCAGATCTCCACGCAAGCACAGATGAATGCACATACATTTGCACACATCCAGAGATAAACTCCCCCTCAGAAACCAAATTTCAAGAAATCGAGCCGTGGCAATGTTTGCACACACATGTGATTATGCGCAGAGGTACACCCTACCAGCCAACCTCAGATCTCCACGCAAGCACAGATGAATGCACATACATTTGCACACATCCAGAGATAAACTCCCCCTCAGAAACCAAATTTCAAGAAATCGAGCCGTGGCAATGTTTGCACAAACATGTGATTATGCGCAGAGGTCCACCCTACCAGCCAACCTCAGATCTCAACGCAGGAACACATGAATGCACATACATTTGCACACATCCAGAGATAAACTCCCCCTCAGAAACCAAATTGCAAGAAATCCAGCCGTGGCAATGCTTGCACACACATGTGATTATGCGCAGAGGTCCACCCTACCAGCCAACCTCAGATCTCCACGCAAGCACAGATGAATGCACATACATTTGCACACATCCAGAGATAAACTCCCCCTCAGAAACCAAATTCCAAGAAATCGAGCCGTGGCAATGCTTGCACACACATGTGATTATGCGCAGAGGTCCACCCTACCATCCAACCTCAGATCTCAGCGCAGGAACACATGAATGCACATACATTTGCACACATCCAGAGATAAACTCCCCCTCAGAAACCAAATTCCAAGATATCCAGAAATGGAAATGTTTGCACACACATGTAATTATGTGCAGAGGTCCACCCTACCAGCCAACCTCAGATCTCAACGCAGGAACACATGAATGCACATACATTTGCACACATCCATAGATAAACTCCCCCCAAAGAATCCAAATTCCAAGAAATCGAGCCGTGGCAATGTTTGCACACACATGTGATTATGCGCAGAGGTACACCCTACCAGCCAACCTCAGATCTCAACGCAGGAACACATGAATGCACATACATTTGCACACATCCATAGATAAACTCCCCCCAAAGTAAACCAAATTCCAAGAAATCGAGCCGTGGCAATGTTTGCACACACATGTGATTATGCGCAGAGGTACACCCTACCAGCCAACCTCAGATCTCCACGCAAGCACAGATGAATGCACATACATTTGCACACATCCAGAGATAAACTCCCCCTCAGAAACCAAATTTCAAGAAATCGAGCCGTGGCAATGTTTGCACAAACATGTGATTATGCGCAGAGGTCCACCCTACCAGCCAACCTCAGATCTCAACGCAGGAACACATGAATGCACATACATTTGCACACATCCAGAGATAAACTCCCCCTCAGAAACCAAATTGCAAGAAATCCAGCCGTGGCAATGCTTGCACACACATGTGATTATGCGCAGAGGTCCACCCTACCAGCCAACCTCAGATCTCCACGCAAGCACAGATGAATGCACATACATTTGCACACATCCAGAGATAAACTCCCCCTCAGAAACCAAATTCCAAGAAATCGAGCCGTGGCAATGCTTGCACACACATGTGATTATGCGCAGAGGTCCACCCTACCATCCAACCTCAGATCTCAGCGCAGGAACACATGAATGCACATACATTTGCACACATCCAGAGATAAACTCCCCCTCAGAAACCAAATTCCAAGATATCCAGAAATGGAAATGTTTGCACACACATGTAATTATGTGCAGAGGTCCACCCTACCAGCCAACCTCAGATCTCAACGCAGGAACACATGAATGCACATACATTTGCACACATCCATAGATAAACTCCCCCCAAAGAATCCAAATTCCAAGAAATCGAGCCGTGGCAATGTTTGCACACACATGTGATTATGCGCAGAGGTACACCCTACCAGCCAACCTCAGATCTCAACGCAGGAACACATGAATGCACATACATTTGCACACATCCATAGATAAACTCCCCCCAAAGTAAACCAAATTCCAAGAAATCGAGCCGTGGCAATGTTTGCACACACATGTGATTATGCGCAGAGGTACACCCTACCAGCCAACCTCAGATCTACACGCAGGCACACATGAATGCACATACATTTGCACACATCCAGAGATAAACTCACCCCAAAGAATCCAAATTCCAAGAAATCGAGCCGTGGCAATGTTTGCACACACATGTGATTATGCGCAGAGGTCCACCCTACCAGCCAACCTCAGATCTCCACGCAAGCACAGATGAATGCACATACATTTGCACACATCCAGAGATAAACT
The DNA here is from genome assembly GCF_057382275.1 of Copadichromis virginalis. NCBI lineage: Eukaryota > Metazoa > Chordata > Actinopteri > Cichliformes > Cichlidae > Copadichromis > Copadichromis virginalis. Next base: position 863,336 of record NC_140628.1, read on the forward strand.
CCCCCTCAGAAACCAAATTTCAAGAAATCGAGCCGTGGCAATGCTTGCACACACATGTGATTATGCGCAGAGGTCCACCCTACCAGCCAACCTCAGAACTCAGCGCAGGAACACATGAATGCACATACATTTGCACACATCCAGAGATAAACTCACCCCAAAGAAACCAAATTCCAAGAAATCGAGCTGTGGCAATGCTTGCACACACATGTGATTATGCGCAGAGGTCCACCCTACCAGCCAACCTCAGATCTACACACAGGAACACATGAATGCACATATATTTGCACACATCCAGAGATAAACTCCCCTTCAGAAACCAAATTGCAAGAAATCCAGCCGTGGCAATGCTTGCACACACATGTGATTATGCGCAGAGGTCCACCCTACCAGCCAACCTCAGATCTCCACGCAAGCACAGATGAATGCACATACATTTGCACACATCCAGAGATAAACTCCCCCTCAGAAACCAAATTTCAAGAAATCGAGCCGTGGCAATGTTTGCACACACATGTGATTATGCGCAGAGGTACACCCTACCAGCCAACCTCAGATCTCCACGCAAGCACAGATGAATGCACATACATTTGCACACATCCAGAGATAAACTCCCCCTCAGAAACCAAATTTCAAGAAATCGAGCCGTGGCAATGTTTGCACAAACATGTGATTATGCGCAGAGGTCCACCCTACCAGCCAACCTCAGATCTCAACGCAGGAACACATGAATGCACATACATTTGCACACATCCAGAGATAAACTCCCCCTCAGAAACCAAATTGCAAGAAATCCAGCCGTGGCAATGCTTGCACACACATGTGATTATGCGCAGAGGTCCACCCTACCAGCCAACCTCAGATCTCCACGCAAGCACAGATGAATGCACATACATTTGCACACATCCAGAGATAAACTCCCCCTCAGAAACCAAATTCCAAGAAATCGAGCCGTGGCAATGCTTGCACACACATGTGATTATGCGCAGAGGTCCACCCTACCAGCCAACCTCAGATCTCCACGCAAGCACAGATGAATGCACATACATTGGCACACATCCATAGATAAACTCCCCCTCAGAAACCAAATTTCAAGAAATCGAGCCGTGGCAATGCTTGCACACACATGTGATTATGCGCAGAGGTACACCCTACCAGCCAACCTCAGATCTCAACGCAGGAACACATGAATGCACATACATTTGCACACATCCAGAGATAAACTCACCCCAAACTAAACCAAATTCCAAGAAATCGAGCCGTGGCAATGTTTGCACACACATGTGATTATGCGCAGAGGTACACCCTACCAGCCAACCTCAGATCTCAACGCAGGAACACATGAATGCACATACATTTGCACACATCCAGAGATAAACTCCCCAACAGAAACCAAATTCCAAGATATCCAGAAATGGAAATGTTTGCACACACATGTAATTATGCGCAGAGGTCCACCCTACCAGCCCACCTCAGATCTCCACGCAAGCACAGATGAATGCACATACATTTGCACACATCCAGAAATAAACTCCCCCAGAGAAACCAAATTCCAAGATATCCAGCCGTGGCAATGCTTGCACACACATGTGATTATGCGCAGAGGTCCACCCTACCAGCCAACCTCAGATCTACACGCAGGCACACATGAATGCACATACATTTGCACACATCCAGAGATAAACTCCCCCTCAGAAACCAAATTCCAAGAAATCGAGCCGTGGCAATGCTTGCACACACATGTGATTATGCGCAGAGGTCCACCCTACCAGCCAACCTCAGATCTCAACGCAGGAACACATGAATGCACATACATTTGCACACATCCAGAAATAAACTCCCCCTCAGAAACCAAATTCCAAGAAATCGAGCCGTTGCAATGCTTGCACACACATGTGATTATGCGCAGAGGTCCACCCTACCAGCCAACCTCAGATCTCCACGCAAGCACAGATGAATGCACATACATTTGCACACATCCAGAGATAAACTCCCCCTCAGAAACCAAATTTCAAGAAATCGAGCCGTGGCAATGCTTGCACACACATGTGATTATGCGCAGAGGTCCACCCTACCAGCCAACCTCAGATCTCAACGCAGGAACACATGAATGCACATACATTTGCACACATCCAGAGATAAACTCACCCCAAAGAAACCACATTCCAAGAAATCGAGCCGTGGCAATGTTTGCACACACATGTGATTATGCGCAGAGGTCCACCCTACCAGTCAACCTCAGATCTACACGCAGGCACACATGAATGCACATACATTTGCACACATCCAGAGATAAACTCACCCCAAAGAAACCACATTCCAAGAAATCGAGCCGTGGCAATGTTTGCACACACATGTGATTATGCGCAGAGGTCCACCCTACCAGCCAACCTCAGATCTCAGCGCAGGAACACATGAATGCACATACATTTGCACACATCCAGAGATAAACTCACCAAGAGAAACCAAATTCCAAGAAATCGAGCTGTGGCAATGCTTGCACACACATGTGATTATGCGCAGAGGTACACCCTACCAGCCAACCTCAGATCTACACGCAGGAACACATGAATGCACATATATTTGCACACATCCAGAGATAAACTCCCCTTCAGAAACCAAATTGCAAGAAATCCAGCCGTGGCAATGCTTGCACACACATGAGATTATGCGCAGAGGTCCACCCTACCAGCCAACCTCAGATCTCCACGCAAGCACAGATGAATGCACATACATTTGCACACATCCAGAGATAAACTCCCCCTCAGAAACCAAATTTCAAGAAATCGAGCCGTGGCAATGCTTGCACACACATGTGATTATGCGCAGAGGTACACCCTACCAGCCAACCTCAGATCTCAGCGCAGGAACACATGGATGCACATACATTTGCACACATCCAGAAATAAACTCCCAAACAGAAACCAAATTCCAAGAAATCCAGAAATGGAAATGTTTGCACACACGTGATTATGCGCAGAGGTCCACCCTACCAGCCAACCTCAGATCTCAACGCAGGAACACATGAATGCACATACATTTGCACACATCCAGAGATAAACTCCCCCTCAGAAACCAAATTCCAAGATATCCAGAAATGGAAATGTTTGCACACACATGTAATTATGCGCAGAGGTCCACCCTACCAGTCAACCTCAGATCTACACGCAGGCACACATGAATGCACATACATTTGCACACATCCAGAGATAAACTCCCCCTCAGAAACCAAATTTTAAGAAATCGAGCCGTGGCAATGCTTGCACACACATGTGATTATGCGCAGAGGTCCACCCTACCAGTCAACCTCAGATCTCAGCGCAGGAACACATGAATGCACATACATTTGCACACATCCATAGATAAACTCACCCCAAACTAAACCAAATTCCAAGAAATCGAGCCGTGGCAATGTTTGCACATACATGTGATTATGCGCAGAGGTCCACCCTACCAGCCAACCTCAGATCTCCACGCAAGCACAGATGAATGCACATACATTTGCACACATCCAGAAATAAACTCCCCAACAGAAACCAAATTCCAAGAAATCCAGCCGTGGCAATGCTTGCACACACATGTGATTATGCGCAGAGGTCCACCCTACCAGTCAACCTCAGATCTCAACGCAGGAACACATGAATGCACATACATTTGCACACATCCAGAGATAAACTCACCCCAAAGAAACCACATTCCAAGAAATCGAGCCGTGGCAATGTTTGCACACACATGTGATTATGCGCAGAGGTCCACCCTACCAGTCAACCTCAGATCTCCACGCAAGTACACATGAATGCACATACATTTGCACACATCCAGAGATAAACTCCCCTTCAGAAACCAAATTCCAAGAAATCGAGCCGTGGCAATGCTTGCACACACATGTGATTATGCGCAGAGGTACACCCTACCAGCCAACCTCAGATCTCCACGCAAGCACAGATGAATGCACATACATTTGCACACATCCAGAGATAAACTCCCCCTCAGAAACCAAATTTCAAGAAATCGAGCCGTGGCAATGCTTGCACACACATGTGATTATGCGCAGAGGTACACCCTACCAGCCAACCTCAGATCTCAGCGCAGGAACACATGAATGCACATACATTTGCACACATCCAGAAATAAACTCCCCTTCAGAAACCAAATTCCAAGAAATCGAGCCGTGGCAATGTTTGCACACACATGTGATTATGCGCAGAGGTCCACCCTACCAGCCAACCTCAGATCTCCACGCAAGCACACATGAATGCACATACATTTGCACACATCCAGAGATAAACTCCCCAACAGAAACCAAATTCCAAGAAATCGAGCCATGGCAATGCTTGCACACACATGTGATTATGCGCAGAGGTCCACCCTACCAGCCAACCTCAGATCTCAACGCAGGAACACATGAATGCACATACATTTGCACACATCCAGAGATAAACTCACCCCAAAGAAACCAAATTCCAAGAAATCGAGCCGTGGCAATGTTTGCACACACATGTGATTATGCGCAGAGGTCCACCCTACTAGTAAACCTCAGATCTACACGCAGGCACACATGAATGCACATATATTTGCACACATCCAGAGATAAACTCCCCTTCAGAAACCAAATTCCAAGAAATCGAGCCATGGCAATGCTTGCACACACATGTGATTATGCGCAGAGGTCCACCCTACCATCCGACCTCAGATCTACACGCAGGCACACATGAATGCACATACATTTGCACACATCCAGAGATAAACTCCCCCTCAGAAACCAAATTTCAAGAAATCCAGCCGTGGCAATGCTTGCACACACATGTGATTATGCGCAGAGGTCCACCCTACCAGCCGACCTCAGATCTCAGCGCAGGAACACATGAATGCACATACATTTGCACATATCCAGAAATAAACTCCCCCCAAAGAAACCAAATTCCAAGAAATCGAGCCGTGGCAATGCTTGCACACACATGTGATTATGCGCAGAGGTCCACCCTACCAGCCGACCTCAGATCTAGACGCAGGAACACATGAATGCACATACATTTGCACACATCCAGAGATAAACTCACCCCAAAGAAACCAATTCCAAGAAATCGAGCCGTGGCAATGTTTGCACACACATGTTATTATGCGCAGAGGTCCACCCTACCAGCCGACCTCAGGTCTCAACGCATGCACACATGAATGCACATACATTTGCACACATCCAGAGATAAACTCACCCCAAAGAAACCAATTCCAAGAAATCGAGCCGTGGCAATGTTTGCACACACATGTTATTATGCGCAGAGGTCCACCCTACCAGCCAACCTCAGATCTCCACGCAAGCACACATGAATGCACATACATTTGCACACATCCAGAGATAAACTCCCCAACAGAAACCAAATTCCAAGAAATCCAGCCGTGGCAATGCTTGCACATACATGTGATTATGCGCAGAGGTCCACCCTACCAGCCGACCTCAGGTCTCAACGCAGGAACACATGAATGCACATACATTTGCACACATCCAGAGATAAACTCCCCAACAGAAACCAAATTCCAAGAAATCCAGCCGTGGCAATGCTTGCACATACATGTGATTATGCGCAGAGGTCCACCCTACCAGTCAACCTCAGATCTACACGCAAGCACAGATGAATGCACATACATTTGCACACATCCAGAGATAAACTCCCCCTCAGAAACCAAATTTCAAGAAATCGAGCCGTGGCAATGCTTGCACACACATGTGATTATGCGCAGAGGTCCACCCTACCAGCCAACCTCAGATCTCAGCGCAGGAACACATGAATGCACATACATTTGCACACATCCAGAAATAAACTCCCCTTCAGAAACCAAATTCCAAGAAATCGAGCCGTGGCAATGCTTGCACACACATGTGATTATGCGCAGAGGTCCACCCTACCAGCCGACCTCAGATCTCAGCGCAGGAACACATGAATGCACATACATTTGCACACATCCAGAGATAAACTCCCCCTCAGAAACCAAATTTCAAGAAATCGAGCCGTGGCAATGCTTGCACACACATGTGATTATGCGCAGAGGTCCACCCTACCAGCCAACCTCAGATCTCAGCGCAGGAACACATGAATGCACATACATTTGCACACATCCAGAAATAAACTCACCCTCAGAAACCAAATTCCAAGATATCCAGAAATGGAAATGTTTGCACACACATGTGATTATGCGCAGAGGTCCACCCTACCAGCCAACCTCAGATCTACACGCAGGCACACATGAATGCACATACATTTGCACACATCCAGAGATAAACTCCCCCTCAGAAACCAAATTCCAAGAAATCGAGCCGTGGCAATGCTTGCACACACATGTGATTATGCGCAGAGGTACACCCTGCCAGCCAACCTCAGATCTACACGCAGGCACACATGAATGCACATACATTTGCACACATCCATAGATAAACTCACCCCAAACTAAACCAAATTCCAAGAAATCGAGCCGTGGCAATGTTTGCACACACATGTGATTATGCGCAGAGGTACACCCTACCAGCCAACCTCAGATCTCAACGCAGGAACACATGAATGCACATACATTTGCACACATCCAGAGATAAACTCCCCCTCAGAAACCAAATTCCAAGAAATCGAGCCGTGGCAATGCTTGCACACACATGTGATTATGCGCAGAGGTCCACCCTACCAGCCAACCTCAGATCTCCACGCAAGCACACATGAATGCACATACATTTGCACACATCCAGAGATAAACTCACCCCAAAGAATCCAAATTCCAAGAAATCGAGCCGTGGCAATGCTTGCACATACATGTGATTATGCGCAGAGGTCCACCCTACCAGCCCACCTCAGATCTCCACGCAAGCACACATGAATGCACATACATTTGCACACATCCAGAGATAAACTCCCCAACAGAAACCAAATTCCAAGAAATCCAGCCGTGGCAATGTTTGCACACATGTGATTATGCGCAGAGGTCCACCCTACTAGTAAACCTCAGATCTACACGCAGGCACACATGAATGCACATATATTTGCACACATCCAGAGATAAACTCCCCCTCAGAAACCAAATTTCAAGAAATCCAGCCGTGGCAATGCTTGCACACACATGTGATTATGCGCAGAGGTCCACCCTACCAGCCGACCTCAGATCTCAGCGCAGGAACACATGAATGCACATACATTTGCACACATCCAGAAATAAACTCCCCAAGAGAAACCAAATTCCAAGAAATCGAGCCGTGGCAATGCTTGCACACACATGTGATTATGCGCAGAGGTCCACCCTACCAGCCGACCTCAGATCTCAGCGCAGGAACACATGAATGCACATACATTTGCACACATCCAGAGATAAACTCCCCAACAGAAACCAAATTCCAAGAAATCCAGCCGTGGCAATGCTTGCACATACATGTGATTATGCGCAGAGGTCCCTCCTACCAGCCAACCTCAGATCTACACGCAAGCACACATGAATGCACATACATTTGCACACATCCAGAGATAAACTCCCCCTCAGAAACCAAATTCCAAGAAATCGAGCCGTGGCAATGCTTGCACACACATGTGATTATGCGCAGAGGTCCACCCTACCAGCCAACCTCAGATCTACACGCAGGAACACATGAATGCACATATATTTGCACACATCCAGAGATAAACTCCCCCTCAGAAACCAAATTCCAAGATATCCAGAAATGGAAATGTTTGCACACACATGTAATTATGCACAGAGGTCCACCCTACCAGCCAACCTCAGATCTCAACGCAGGAACACATGAATGCACATACATTTGCACACATCCAGAGATAAACTCCCCCTCAGAAACCAAATTCCAAGAAATCGAGCCGTGGCAATGCTTGCATGCACATGTGATTATGCGCAGAGGTACACCCTACCAGCCAACCTCAGATCTCAGCGCAGGAACACATGAATGCACATACATTTGCACACATCCAGAGATAAACTCACCCCAAAGAAACCAAATTCCAAGAAATCGAGCCGTGGCAATGCTTGCACACACATGTGATTATGCGCAGAGGTCCACCCTACCAGCCAACCTCAGATCTACACGCAGGAACACATGAATGCACATATATTTGCACACATCCAGAGATAAACTCCCCTTCAGAAACCAAATTGCAAGAAATCCAGCCGTGGCAATGCTTGCACACACATGTGATTATGCGCAGAGGTCCACTGTACCAGCCAACCTCAGATCTCCACGCAGGCACACATGAATGCACATACATTTGCACACATCCAGAGATAAACTCCCCAACAGAAACCAAATTCCAAGAAATCGAGCCGTGGCAATGTTTGCACACACATGTGATTATGCGCAGAGGTCCACCCTACCAGCCGACCTCAGGTCTCAACGCAGGAACACATGAATGCACATACATTTGCACACATCCAGAGATAAACTCACCCCAAAGAATCCAAATTCCAAAAAATCGAGCCGTGGCAATGCTTGCACACACATGTGATTATGCACAGAGGTCCACCCTGCCAGCCAACCTCAGATCTACACGCAGGCACACATGAATGCACATACATTTGCACACATCCAGAGATAAACTCACCCCAAAGAATCCAAATTCCAAAAAATCGAGCCGTGGCAATGCTTGCACACACATGTGATTATGCGCAGAGGTCCACCGTACCAGCCAACCTCAGATCTCAACGCAGGAACACATGAATGCACATACATTTGCACACATCCAGAGATAAACTCCCCCTCAGAAACCAAATTCCAAGATATCCAGAAATGGAAATGTTTGCACACACATGTAATTATGTGCAGAGGTCCACCCTACCAGCCAACCTCAGATCTCAACGCAGGAACACATGAATGCACATACATTTGCACACATCCATAGATAAACTCACCCCAAACTAAACCAAATTCCAAGAAATCGAGCCGTGGCAATGTTTGCACACACATGTGATTATGCGCAGAGGTACACCCTACCAGCCAAACTCAGATCTACACGCAGGCACACATGAATGCACATACATTTGCACACATCCAGAGATAAACTCCCCCTCAGAAACCAAATTCCAAGATATCCAGAAATGGAAATGTTTGCACACACATGTGATTATGCGCAGAGGTCCACCCTACCAGCCAACCTCAGATCTCAACGCAGGAACACATGAATGCACATACATTTGCACACATCCAGAGATAAACTCCCCCTCAGAAACCAAATTCCAAGAAATCGAGCCGTGGCAATGCTTGCACACACATGTTATTATGCGCAGAGGTCCACCCTACCAGCCAACCTCAGATCTCCACGCAAGCACAGATGAATGCACATACATTTGCACACATCCAGAGATAAACTCCCCCTCAGAAACCAAATTTCAAGAAATCGAGCCGTGGCAATGCTTGCACACACATGTGATTATGCGCAGAGGTCCACCCTACCAGCCAACCTCAGATCTCAGCGCAGGAACACATGAATGCACATACATTTGCACACATCCAGAAATAAACTCCCCTTCAGAAACCAAATTCCAAGAAATCGAGCCGTGGCAATGCTTGCACACACATGTGATTATGCGCAGAGGTCCACCCTACCAGCCAACCTCAGATCTCAGCGCAGGAACACATGAATGCACATACATTTGCACACATCCAGAGATAAACTCACCCCAAAGAAACCAAATTCCAAGAAATCGAGCCGTGGCAATGCTTGCACACACATGTGATTATGCGCAGAGGTCCACCCTACCAGCCAACCTCAGATCTACACGCAGGAACACATGAATGCACATATATTTGCACACATCCAGAGATAAACTCCCCTTCAGAAACCAAATTGCAAGAAATCCAGCCGTGGCAATGCTTGCACACACATGTGATTATGCGCAGAGGTCCACCGTACCAGCCAACCTCAGATCTACACGCAGGCACACATGAATGCACATACATTTGCACACATCCAGAGATAAACTCACCCCAAAGAATCCAAATTCCAAAAAATCGAGCCGTGGCAATGCTTGCACACACATGTGATTATGCGCAGAGGTCCACCGTACCAGCCAACCTCAGATCTCAACGCAGGAACACATGAATGCACATACATTTGCACACATCCAGAGATAAACTCCCCCTCAGAAACCAAATTCCAAGAAATCCAGCCGTGGCAATGCTTGCACACACATGTGATTATGCGCAGAGGTACACCCTACCAGCCGACCTCAGATCTCCACGCAAGCACACATGAATGCACATACATTTGCACACATCCAGAGATAAACTCCCCCTCAGAAACCAAATTCCAAGAAATCGAGCCGTGGCAATGCTTGCACACACATGTTATTATGCGCAGAGGTCCACCCTACCAGCCAACCTCAGATCTCCACGCAAGCACAGATGAATGCACATACATTTGCACACATCCAGAGATAAACTCCCCTTCAGAAACCAAATTCCAAGAAATCGAGCCGTGGCAATGCTTGCACACACATGTGATTATGCACAGAGGTACACCCTGCCAGCCAACCTCAGATCTACACGCAGGCACACATGAATGCACATACATTTGCACACATCCAGAGATAAACTCCCCTTCAGAAACCAAATTCCAAGAAATCGAGCCGTGGCAATGCTTGCACACACATGTGATTATGCGCAGAGGTCCACCCTACCAGCCAACCTCAGATCTCAGCGCAGGAACACATGAATGCACATACATTTGCACACATCCAGAGATAAACTCCCCCTCAGAAACCAAATTCCAAGATATCCAGAAATGGAAATGTTTGCACACACATGTAATTATGTGCAGAGGTCCACCCTACCAGCCAACCTCAGATCTCAACGCAGGAACACATGAATGCACATACATTTGCACACATCCATAGATAAACTCACCCCAAACTAAACCAAATTCCAAGAAATCGAGCCGTGGCAATGTTTGCACACACATGTGATTATGCGCAGAGGTCCACCCTACCAGCCAAACTCAGATCTACACGCAGGCACACATGAATGCACATACATTTGCACACATCCAGAGATAAACTCCCCCTCAGAAACCAAATTCCAAGAAATCGAGCCGTGGCAATGTTTGCACACACATGTGATTATGCGCAGAGGTCCACCCTACCAGCCAACCTCAGATCTACACGCAGGCACACATGAATGCACATACATTTGCACACATCCAGAGATAAACTCCCCCTCAGAAACCAAATTCCAAGATATCCAGAAATGGAAATGTTTGCACACACATGTGATTATGCGCAGAGGTCCACCCTACCAGCCAACCTCAGATCTACACGCAGGCACACATGAATGCACATACATTTGCACACATCCAGAGATAAACTCCCCCTCAGAAACCAAATTCCAAGAAATCGAGCCGTGGCAATGCTTGCACACACATGTTATTATGCGCAGAGGTCCACCCTACCAGCCAACCTCAGATCTCAGCGCAGGAACACATGAATGCACATACATTTGCACACATCCAGAAATAAACTCCCCTTCAGAAACCAAATTCCAAGAAATCGAGCCGTGGCAATGCTTGCACACACATGTGATTATGCGCAGAGGTCCACCCTACCAGCCGACCTCAGATCTCAGCGCAGGAACACATGAATGCACATACATTTGCACACATCCAGAGATAAACTCACCCCAAAGAAACCAAATTCCAAGAAATCGAGCCGTGGCAATGCTTGCACACACATGTGATTATGCGCAGAGGTCCACCCTACCAGCCGACCTCAGATCTCAGCGCAGGAACACATGAATGCACATACATTTGCACACATCCAGAGATAAACTCACCCCAAAGAAACCAAATTCCAAGAAATCGAGCCGTGGCAATGCTTGCACACACATGTGATTATGCGCAGAGGTCCACCCTACCAGCCAACCTCAGATCTCAACGCAGGCACACATGAATGCACATACATTTGCACACATCCAGAGATAAACTCACCCCAAAGAATCCAAATTCCAAAAAATCGAGCCGTGGCAATGCTTGCACACACATGTGATTATGCGCAGAGGTCCACCGTACCAGCCAACCTCAGATCTCAACGCAGGAACACATGAATGCACATACATTTGCACACATCCAGAGATAAACTCCCCCTCAGAAACCAAATTCCAAGAAATCGAGCCGTGGCAATGCTTGCACACACATGTTATTATGCGCAGAGGTCCACCCTACCAGCCAACCTCAGATCTCCACGCAAGCACAGATGAATGCACATACATTTGCACACATCCAGAGATAAACTCCCCTTCAGAAACCAAATTCCAAGAAATCGAGCCGTGGCAATGCTTGCACACACATGTGATTATGCGCAGAGGTCCACCCTACCAGCCAACCTCAGATCTCAGCGCAGGAACACATGAATGCACATACATTTGCACACATCCAGAGATAAACTCACCCCAAAGACACCAAATTCCAAGAAATCGAGCCGTGGCAATGTTTGCACACACATGTGATTATGCACAGAGGTACACCCTGCCAGCCAACCTCAGATCTCAACGCAGGAACACATGAATGCACATACATTTGCACACATCCAGAGATAAACTCCCCCTCAGAAACCAAATTCCAAGAAATCGAGCCGTGGCAATGCTTGCACACACATGTGATTATGCGCAGAGGTCCACCCTACCAGCCAACCTCAGATCTCAACGCAGGAACACATGAATGCACATACATTTGCACACATCCATAGATAAACTCACCCCAAACTAAACCAAATTCCAAGAAATCGAGCCGTGGCAATGCTTGCACACACATGTGATTATGCGCAGAGGTCCACCGTACCAGCCAACCTCAGATCTACACGCAGGCACACATGAATGCACATACATTTGCACACATCCAGAGATAAACTCACCCCAAAGAATCCAAATTCCAAAAAATCGAGCCGTGGCAATGCTTGCACACACATGTGATTATGCGCAGAGGTCCACCGTACCAGCCAACCTCAGATCTCAACGCAGGAACACATGAATGCACATACATTTGCACACATCCAGAGATAAACTCCCCCTCAGAAACCAAATTCCAAGAAATCGAGCCGTGGCAATGCTTGCACACACATGTTATTATGCGCAGAGGTCCACCCTACCAGCCAACCTCAGATCTCCACGCAAGCACAGATGAATGCACATACATTTGCACACATCCAGAGATAAACTCCCCTTCAGAAACCAAATTCCAAGAAATCGAGCCGTGGCAATGCTTGCACACACATGTGATTATGCGCAGAGGTCCACCCTACCAGCCAACCTCAGATCTCAGCGCAGGAACACATGAATGCACATACATTTGCACACATCCAGAGATAAACTCACCCCAAAGACACCAAATTCCAAGAAATCGAGCCGTGGCAATGTTTGCACACACATGTGATTATGCACAGAGGTACACCCTACCAGCCAACCTCAGATCTCAACGCAGGAACACATGAATGCACATACATTTGCACACATCCAGAGATAAACTCCCCCTCAGAAACCAAATTCCAAGAAATCGAGCCGTGGCAATGCTTGCACACACATGTGATTATGCGCAGAGGTCCACCCTACCAGCCAACCTCAGATCTCCACGCAAGCACAGATGAATGCACATACATTTGCACACATCCAGAGATAAACTCCCCCTCAGAAACCAAATTCCAAGATATCCAGAAATGGAAATGTTTGCACACACATGTAATTATGCGCAGAGGTCCACCCTACCAGCCAACCTCAGATCTCAACGCAGGAACACATGAATGCACATACATTTGCACACATCCAGAGATAAACTCCCCTTCAGAAACCAAATTCCAAGAAATCGAGCCGTGGCAATGCTTGCACACACATGTGATTATGCGCAGAGGTCCACCCTACCAGCCGACCTCAGATCTCAGCGCAGGAACACATGAATGCACATACATTTGCACACATCCAGAGATAAACTCACCCCAAAGAAACCAAATTCCAAGAAATCGAGCCGTGGCAATGCTTGCACACACATGTGATTATGCGCAGAGGTCCACCCTACCAGCCAACCTCAGATCTACACGCAGGAACACATGAATGCACATATATTTGCACACATCCAGAGATAAACTCCCCTTCAGAAACCAAATTGCAAGAAATCCAGCCGTGGCAATGCTTGCACACACATGTGATTATGCGCAGAGGTCCACCGTACCAGCCAACCTCAGATCTCAACGCAGGAACACATGAATGCACATACATTTGCACACATCCAGAGATAAACTCCCCCTCAGAAACCAAATTCCAAGAAATCGAGCCGTGGCAATGCTTGCACACACATGTGATTATGCGCAGAGGTACACCCTACCAGCCGACCTCAGATCTCCACGCAAGCACACATGAATGCACATACATTTGCACACATCCAGAGATAAACTCCCCTTCAGAAACCAAATTCCAAGAAATCGAGCCGTGGCAATGCTTGCACACACATGTGATTATGCGCAGAGGTCCACCCTACCAGCCAACCTCAGATCTCAGCGCAGGAACACATGAATGCACATACATTTGCACACATCCAGAGATAAACTCGCCAAGAGAAACCAAATTCCAAGATATCCAGAAATGTAAATGTTTGCACACACGTGTGATTATGCGCAGAGGTCCACCCTACCAGCCAACCTCAGATCTCAGCGCAGGAACACATGAATGCACATACATTTGCACACATCCAGAGATAAACTCCCCCTCAGAAACCAAATTCCAAGATATCCAGAAATGGAAATGTTTGCACACACATGTAATTATGTGCAGAGGTCCACCCTACCAGCCAACCTCAGATCTCAACGCAGGAACACATGAATGCACATACATTTGCACACATCCATAGATAAACTCACCCCAAACTAAACCAAATTCCAAGAAATCGAGCCGTGGCAATGTTTGCACACACATGTGATTATGCGCAGAGGTCCACCCTACCAGCCAAACTCAGATCTACACGCAGGCACACATGAATGCACATACATTTGCACACATCCAGAGATAAACTCCCCCTCAGAAACCAAATTCCAAGATATCCAGAAATGGAAATGTTTGCACACACATGTGATTATGCGCAGAGGTCCACCCTACCAGCCAACCTCAGATCTACACGCAGGCACACATGAATGCACATACATTTGCACACATCCAGAGATAAACTCCCCCTCAGAAACCAAATTCCAAGAAATCGAGCCGTGGCAATGTTTGCACACACATGTGATTATGCGCAGAGGTACACCCTACCAGCCAACCTCAGATCTACACGCAGGCACACATGAATGCACATACATTTGCACACATCCAGAGATAAACTCCCCCTCAGAAACCAAATTCCAAGATATCCAGAAATGGAAATGTTTGCACACACATGTGATTATGCGCAGAGGTCCACCCTACCAGCCAACCTCAGATCTCAACGCAGGAACACATGAATGCACATACATTTGCACACATCCAGAGATAAACTCCCCCTCAGAAACCAAATTCCAAGAAATCGAGCCGTGGCAATGCTTGCACACACATGTGATTATGCGCAGAGGTCCACCCTACCAGCCAACCTCAGATCTCCACGCAAGCACAGATGAATGCACATACATTTGCACACATCCAGAGATAAACTCCCCCTCAGAAACCAAATTTCAAGAAATCGAGCCGTGGCAATGCTTGCACACACATGTGATTATGCGCAGAGGTCCACCCTACCAGCCGACCTCAGATCTCAGCGCAGGAACACATGAATGCACATACATTTGCACACATCCAGAGATAAACTCACCCCAAAGAAACCAAATTCCAAGAAATCGAGCCGTGGCAATGCTTGCACACACATGTGATTATGCGCAGAGGTCCACCCTACCAGCCAACCTCAGATCTACACGCAGGAACACATGAATGCACATATATTTGCACACATCCAGAGATAAACTCCCCTTCAGAAACCAAATTGCAAGAAATCGAGCCGTGGCAATGCTTGCACACACATGTGATTATGCGCAGAGGTCCACCGTACCAGCCAACCTCAGATCTACACGCAGGCACACATGAATGCACATACATTTGCACACATCCAGAGATAAACTCACCCCAAAGAATCCAAATTCCAAAAAATCGAGCCGTGGCAATGCTTGCACACACATGTGATTATGCGCAGAGGTCCACCGTACCAGCCAACCTCAGATCTCAACGCAGGAACACATGAATGCACATACATTTGCACACATCCAGAGATAAACTCCCCCTCAGAAACCAAATTCCAAGAAATCGAGCCGTGGCAATGCTTGCACACACATGTGATTATGCGCAGAGGTCCACCCTACCAGCCAACCTCAGATCTCCACGCAAGCACACATGAATGCACATACATTTGCACACATCCAGAGATAAACTCCCCCTCAGAAACCAAATTCCAAGAAATCGAGCCGTGGCAATGCTTGCACACACATGTTATTATGCGCAGAGGTCCACCCTACCAGCCAACCTCAGATCTCCACGCAAGCACAGATGAATGCACATACATTTGCACACATCCAGAGATAAACTCCCCTTCAGAAACCAAATTCCAAGAAATCGAGCCGTGGCAATGCTTGCACACACATGTGATTATGCGCAGAGGTCCACCCTACCAGCCAACCTCAGATCTCAGCGCAGGAACACATGAATGCACATACATTTGCACACATCCAGAGATAAACTCGCCAAGAGAAACCAAATTCCAAGATATCCAGAAATGTAAATGTTTGCACACACGTGTGATTATGCGCAGAGGTCCACCCTACCAGCCAACCTCAGATCTCAGCGCAGGAACACATGAATGCACATACATTTGCACACATCCAGAGATAAACTCACCCCAAAGACACCAAATTCAAAGAAATCGAGCCGTGGCAATGTTTGCACACACATGTGATTATGCACAGAGGTACACCCTGCCAGCCAACCTCAGATCTCAACGCAGGAACACATGAATGCACATACATTTGCACACATCCAGAGATAAACTCCCCTTCAGAAACCAAATTCCAAGATATCCAGAAATGGAAATGTTTGCACACACATGTAATTATGCGCAGAGGTCCACCCTACCAGCCAACCTCAGATCTCAACGCAGGAACACATGAATGCACATACATTTGCACACATCCAGAGATAAACTCCCCCTCAGAAACCAAATTCCAAGAAATCGAGCCGTGGCAATGCTTGCACACACATGTGATTATGCGCAGAGGTCCACCCTACCAGCCAACCTCAGATCTCCACGCAAGCACAGATGAATGCACATACATTTGCACACATCCAGAGATAAACTCCCCCTCAGAAACCAAATTTCAAGAAATCGAGCCGTGGCAATGCTTGCACACACATGTGATTATGCGCAGAGGTCCACCCTACCAGCCAACCTCAGATCTCAGCGCAGGAACACATGAATGCACATACATTTGCACACATCCAGAAATAAACTCCCCTTCAGAAACCAAATTCCAAGAAATCGAGCCGTGGCAATGCTTGCACACACATGTGATTATGCGCAGAGGTCCACCCTACCAGCCGACCTCAGATCTCAGCGCAGGAACACATGAATGCACATACATTTGCACACATCCAGAGATAAACTCACCCCAAAGAAACCAAATTCCAAGAAATCGAGCCGTGGCAATGCTTGCACACACATGTGATTATGCGCAGAGGTCCACCCTACCAGCCAACCTCAGATCTACACGCAGGAACACATGAATGCACATATATTTGCACACATCCAGAGATAAACTCCCCTTCAGAAACCAAATTGCAAGAAATCCAGCCGTGGCAATGCTTGCACACACATGTGATTATGCGCAGAGGTCCACCCTACCAGCCAACCTCAGATCTCCACGCAAGCACACATGAATGCACATACATTTGCACACATCCAGAGATAGACTCCCCAACAGAAACCAAATTCCAAGAAATCGAGCCGTGGCAATGTTTGCACACACATGTGATTATGCGCAGAGGTCCACCCTACCAGCCGACCTCAGGTCTCAACGCAGGAACACATGAATGCACATATATTTGCACACATCCAGAGATAAACTCCCCTTCAGAAACCAAATTGCAAGAAATCCAGCCGTGGCAATGCTTGCACACACATGTGATTATGCGCAGAGGTCCACCCTACCAGCCAACCTCAGATCTCCACGCAAGCACACATGAATGCACATACATTTGCACACATCCAGAGATAAACTCACCCCAAAGAATCCAAATTCCAAAAAATCGAGCCGTGGCAATGCTTGCACACACATGTGATTATGCGCAGAGGTCCACCCTACCAGCCAACCTCAGATCTCCACGCAAGCACACATGAATGCACATACATTTGCACACATCCAGAGATAAACTCCCCCTCAGAAACCAAATTCCAAGAAATCGAGCCGTGGCAATGTTTGCACACACATGTGATTATGCACAGAGGTACACCCTGCCAGCCAACCTCAGATCTACACGCAGGCACACATGAATGCACATACATTTGCACACATCCAGAGATAAACTCACCCCAAAGAATCCAAATTCCAAAAAATCGAGCCGTGGCAATGCTTGCACACACATGTGATTATGCGCAGAGGTCCACCGTACCAGCCAACCTCAGATCTCAACGCAGGAACACATGAATGCACATACATTTGCACACATCCAGAGATAAACTCCCCTTCAGAAACCAAATTCCAAGAAATCGAGCCGTGGCAATGCTTGCACACACATGTGATTATGTGCAGAGGTCCACCCTACCAGCCAACCTCAGATCTCCACGCAAGCACAGATGAATGCACATACATTTGCACACATCCAGAGATAAACTCCCCAACAGAAACCAAATTCCAAGAAATCGAGCCGTGGCAATGTTTGCACACACATGTGATTATGCGCAGAGGTCCACCCTACCAGCCAACCTCAGATCTCCACGCAAGCACAGATGAATGCACATACATTTGCACACATCCAGAGATAAACTCACCCCAAAGAAACCAAATTCCAAGAAATCGAGCCGTGGCAATGTTTGCACACACATGTGATTATGCACAGAGGTACACCCTGCCAGCCAACCTCAGATCTACACGCAGGCACACATGAATGCACATACATTTGCACACATCCAGAGATAAACTCCCCTTCAGAAACCAAATTCCAAGAAATCGAGCCGTGGCAATGCTTGCACACACATGTGATTATGTGCAGAGGTCCACCCTACCAGCCAACCTCAGATCTCAACGCAGGAACACATGAATGCACATACATTTGCACACATCCAGAGATAAACTCCCCTTCAGAAACCAAATTCCAAGAAATCGAGCCGTGGCAATGCTTGCACACACATGTGATTATGTGCAGAGGTCCACCCTACCAGCCAACCTCAGATCTCAACGCAGGAACACATGAATGCACATACATTTGCACACATCCAGAGATAAACTCCCCCTCAGAAACCAAATTCCAAGAAATCGAGCCGTGGCAATGCTTGCACACACATGTGATTATGCGCAGAGGTCCACCCTACCAGCCAACCTCAGATCTCCACGCAAGCACAGATGAATGCACATACATTTGCACACATCCAGAGATAAACTCCCCCTCAGAAACCAAATTTCAAGAAATCGAGCCGTGGCAATGCTTGCACACACATGTGATTATGCGCAGAGGTCCACCCTACCAGCCAACCTCAGATCTCAACGCAGGAACACATGAATGCACATACATTTGCACACATCCATAGATAAACTCACCCCAAACTAAACCAAATTCCAAGAAATCGAGCCGTGGCAATGTTTGCACACACATGTAATTATGTGCAGAGGTCCACCCTACCAGCCAACCTCAGATCTCAACGCAGGAACACATGAATGCACATACATTTGCACACATCCAGAGATAAACTCCCCCTCAGAAACCAAATTCCAAGAAATCGAGCCGTGGCAATGCTTGCACACACATGTGATTATGCGCAGAGGTCCACCCTACCAGCCAACCTCAGATCTCCACGCAAGCACAGATGAATGCACATACATTTGCACACATCCAGAGATAAACTCCCCAACAGAAACCAAATTCCAAGAAATCGAGCCGTGGCAATGTTTGCACACACATGTGATTATGCGCAGAGGTCCACCCTACCAGCCGACCTCAGGTCTCAACGCAGGAACACATGAATGCACATACATTTGCACACATCCAGAGATAAACTCCCCCTCAGAAACCAAATTCCAAGAAATCGAGCCGTGGCAATGCTTACACACACATGTGATTATGTGCAGAGGTCCACCCTACCAGCCAACCTCAGATCTCAGCGCAGGAACACATGAATGCACATACATTTGCACACATCCAGAAATAAACTCCCCTTCAGAAACCAAATTCCAAGAAATCGATCCGTGGCAATGTTTGCACACACATGTGATTATGCGCAGAGGTCCACCCTACCAGCCGACCTCAGGTCTCAACGCAGGAACACATGAATGCACATATATTTGCACACATCCAGAGATAAACTCACCCCAAAGAAACCAAACTCCAAGAAATCGAGCCGTGGCAATGTTTGCACACACATGTGATTATGCACAGAGGTCCACCCTGCCAGCCAACCTCAGATCTACACGCAGGCACACATGAATGCACATACATTTGCACACATCCAGAGATAAACTCACCCCAAAGAATCCAAATTCCAAAAAATCGAGCCGTGGCAATGCTTGCACACACATGTGATTATGCGCAGAGGTCCACCGTACCAGCCAACCTCAGATCTCAACGCAGGAACACATGAATGCACATACATTTGCACACATCCAGAGATAAACTCCCCCTCAGAAACCAAATTCCAAGAAATCGAGCCGTGGCAATGCTTGCACACACATGTGATTATGCGCAGAGGTACACCCTGCCAGCCAACCTCAGATCTCAACGCAGGAACACATGAATGCACATACATTTGCACACATCCAGAGATAAACTCCCCTTCAGAAACCAAATTCCAAGAAATCGAGCCGTGGCAATGTTTGCACACACATGTGATTATGCGCAGAGGTCCACCCTACGAGCCAACCTCAGATCTACACGCAGGCACACATGAATGCACATACATTTGCACACATCCAGAGATAAACTCCCCTTCAGAAACCAAATTCCAAGAAATCGAGCCGTGGCAATGCTTGCACACACATGTGATTATGCGCAGAGGTCCACCCTACCAGCCAACCTCAGATCTCAGCGCAGGAACACATGAATGCACATACATTTGCACACATCCAGAGATAAACTCCCCCTCAGAAACCAAATTCCAAGATATCCAGAAATGGAAATGTTTGCACACACATGTAATTATGTGCAGAGGTCCACCCTACCAGCCAACCTCAGATCTCAACGCAGGAACACATGAATGCACATACATTTGCACACATCCATAGATAAAGTCACCCCAAACTAAACCAAATTCCAAGAAATCCAGCCGTGGCAATGTTTGCACACACATGTGATTATGCGCAGAGGTACACCCTACCAGCCAACCTCAGATCTACACGCAGGCACACATGAATGCACATACATTTGCACACATCCAGAGATAAACTCCCCCTCAGAAACCAAATTCCAAGAAATCGAGCCGTGGCAATGCTTGCACATACATGTGATTATGCGCAGAGGTCCACCCTACCAGCCAACCTCAGATCTCCACGCAAGCACACATGAATGCACATACATTTGCACACATCCAGAGATAAACTCCCCCTCAGAAACCAAATTCCAAGATATCCAGAAATGGAAATGCTTGCACACACATGTGATTATGCGCAGAGGTCCACCCTAACAGCCAACCTCAGAGCTACACGCACTAACACATGAATGCACATATATTTGCACACATCCAGAGATAAACTCCCCCTCAGAAACCAAATTCCAAGAAATCGAGCCGTGGCAATGCTTGCACACACATGTGATTATGCGCAGAGGTCCACCCTACCAGCCAACCTCAGATCTCCACGCAAGCACAGATGAATGCACATACATTTGCACACATCCAGAGATAAACTCCCCCTCAGAAACCAAATTTCAAGAAATCGAGCCGTGGCAATGCTTGCACACACATGTGATTATGCGCAGAGGTACACCCTACCAGCCGACCTCAGATCTCAGCGCAGGAACACATGAATGCACATACATTTGCACACATCCAGAGATAAACTCACCCCAAAGAAACCAAATTCCAAGAAATCGAGCCGTGGCAATGCTTGCACACACATGTGATTATGCGCAGAGGTCCACCCTACCAGCCAACCTCAGATCTACACGCAGGAACACATGAATGCACATATATTTGCACACATCCAGAGATAAACTCCCCTTCAGAAACCAAATTGCAAGAAATCGAGCCGTGGCAATGCTTGCACACACATGTGATTATGCGCAGAGGTCCACCGTACCAGCCAACCTCAGATCTCAACGCAGGAACACATGAATGCACATACATTTGCACACATCCAGAGATAAACTCCCCCTCAGAAACCAAATTCCAAGAAATCGAGCCGTGGCAATGCTTGCACACACATGTGATTATGCGCAGAGGTCCACCCTACCAGCCAACCTCAGATCTCCACGCAAGCACAGATGAATGCACATACATTTGCACACATCCAGAGATAAACTCCCCAACAGAAACCAAATTCCAAGAAATCGAGCCGTGGCAATGCTTGCACACACATGTGATTGTGCGCAGAGGTCCACCGTACCAGCCAACCTCAGATCTCAACGCAGGCACACATGAATGCACATACATTTGCACACATCCAGAGATAAACTCCCCCTCAGAAACCAAATTTCAAGAAATCCAGCTGTGGCAATGCTTGCACACACATGTGATTATGCGCAGAGGTCCACCCTACCAGCCGACCTCAGATCTCCGCGCAAGCACAGATGAATGCACATACATTTGCACACATCCAGAGATAAACTCCCCCTCAGAAACCAAATTCCAAGAAATCGAGCCGTGGCAATGCTTGCACACACATGTTATTATGCGCAGAGGTACACCCTACCAGCCAACCTCAGATCTCCACGCAGGCACACATGAATGCACATATATTTGCATACATCCAGAGATAAACTCCCCTTCAGAAACCAAATTCCAAGAAATCGAGCCGTGGCAATGCTTGCACACACATGTGATTATGCGCAGAGGTCCACCCTACCAGCCAACCTCAGATCTCAACGCAGGAACACATGAATGCACATACATTTGCACACATCCAGAGATAAACTCACCAAGAGAAACCAAATTCCAAGAAATCGAGCCGTGGCAATGCTTGCACACACATGTGATTATGCGCAGAGGTCCACCCTACCAGCCAACCTCAGATCTCCACGCAAGCACAGATGAATGCACATACATTTGCACACATCCAGAGATAAACTCCCCAAAAGAAACCAAATTCCAAGAAATCGAGCCGTGGCAATGTTTGCACACACATGTGATTATGCGCAGAGGTCCACCCTACCAGCCAACCTCAGATCTCCACGCAAGCACAGATGAATGCACATACATTTGCACACATCCAGAGATAAACTCCCCAACAGAAACCAAATTCCAAGAAATCGAGCCGTGGCAATGTTTGCACACACATGTGATTATGCGCAGAGGTACACCATACCAGCCAACCTCAGATCTACACGCAGGAACACATGAATGCACATACATTTGCACACATCCAGAGATAAACTCACCCCAAAGAATCGAAATTCCAAAAAATCGAGCCGTGGCAATGCTTGCACACACATGTGATTATGCGCAGAGGTCCACCGTACCAGCCAACCTCAGATCTCAACGCAGGAACGCATGAATGCACATACATTTGCACACATCCAGAGATAAACTCCCCAAGAGAAACCAAATTCCAAAAAATCGAGCCGTGGCAATGCTTGCACACACATGTTATTATGCGCAGAGGTCCACCCTACCAGCCAACCTCAGATCTCCACGCAAGCACACATGAATGCACATATATTTGCACACATCCAGAGATAAACTCCCCCTCAGAAACCAAATTCCAAGAAATCGAGCCGTGGCAATGCTTGCACACACATGTGATTATGCGCATAGGTCCACCCTACCAGCCAACCTCAGATCTCAACGCAGGAACACATGAATGCACATACATTTGCACACATTCAGAGATAAACTCCCCCTCAGAAACCAAATTCCAAGAAATCGAGCCGTGGCAATGCTTGCACACACATGTGATTATGCGCAGAGGTCCAACCTACCAGCCAACCTCAGATCTCCACGCAAGCACACATGAATGCACATACATTTGCACACATCCAGAGATAAACTCCCCTTCAGAAACCAAATTCCAAGAAATCGAGCCGTGGCAATGCTTGCACACACATGTGATTATGCGCAGAGGTCCACCCTACCAGCCAACCTCAGATCTCAACACAGGAACACATGAATGCACATACATTTGCACACATCCAGAGATAAACTCCCCAAGAGAAACCAAATTCCAAAAAATCGAGCCGTGGCAATGCTTGCACACACATGTGATTATGCGCAGAGGTCCACCCTACCAGCCAACCTCAGATCTCCGCGCAAGCACAGATGAATGCACATACATTTGCACACATCCAGAGATAAACTCCCCCTCAGAAACCAAATTTCAAGAAATCCAGCCGTGGCAATGCTTGCACACACATGTGATTATGCGCAGAGGTCCACCCTACCAGCCAACCTCAGATCTCCACGCAAGCACAGATGAATGCACATACATTTGCACACATCCAGAGATAAACTCCCCCTCAGAAACCAAATTTCAAGAAATCCAGCCGTGGCAATGTTTGCACACACATGTGATTATGCGCAGAGGTCCACCCTACCGGCCGACCTCAGATCTCAGCGCAGGAACACATGAATGCACATACATTTGCACACATCCAGAGATAAACTCCCCCTCAGAAACCAAATTCCAAGAAATCGAGCCGTGGCAATGCTTGCACACACGTGTTATTATGCGCAGAGGTACACCCTACCAGCCAACCTCAGATCTCCACGCAGGCACACATGAATGCACATATATTTGCACACATCCAGAGATAAACTCCCCTTCAGAAACCAAATTCCAAGAAATCGAGCCGTGGCAATGCTTGCACACACATGTGATTATGCGCAGAGGTCCACCGTACCAGCCAACCTCAGATCTCAACGCAGGAACACATGAATGCACATACATTTGCACACATCCAGAGATAAACTCCCCAAGAGAAACCAAATTCCAAGAAATCGAGCCGTGGCAATGTTTGCACACATATGTGATTATGCACAGAGGTCCACCCTGCCAGCCAACCTCAGATCTACACGCAGGCACACATGAATGCACATACATTTGCACACATCCAGAGATAAACTCACCCCAAAGAATCCAAATTCCAAAAAATCGAGCCGTGGCAATGCTTGCACACACATGTGATTATGCGCAGAGGTCCACCCTACCAGCCAACCTCAGATCTCAGCGCAGGAACACATGAATGCACATACATTTGCACACATCCAGAAATAAACTCCCCTTCAGAAACCAAATTCCAAGAAATCGAGCCGTGGCAATGCTTGCACACACATGTGATTATGCGCAGAGGTCCACCCTACCAGCCGACCTCAGATCTCAGCGCAGGAACACATGAATGCACATACATTTGCACACATCCAGAGATAAACTCACCCCAAAGAAACCAAATTCCAAGAAATCGAGCCGTGGCAATGCTTGCACACACATGTGATTATGCGCAGAGGTCCACCCTACCAGCCAACCTCAGATCTCCACGCAAGCACAGATGAATGCACATACATTTGCACACATCCAGAGATAAACTCCCCAACAGAAACCAAATTCCAAGAAATCGAGCCGTGGCAATGTTTGCACACACATGTGATTATGCACAGAGGTACACCCTGCCAGCCAACCTCAGATCTACACGCAGGCACACATGAATGCACATACATTTGCACACATCCAGAGATAAACTCACCCCAAAGAATCCAAATTCCAAAAAATCGAGCCGTGGCAATGCTTGCACACACATGTGATTATGCGCAGAGGTCCACCGTACCAGCCAACCTCAGATCTCAACGCAGGCACACATGAATGCACATACATTTGCACACATCCAGAGATAAACTCCCCCTCAGAAACCAAATTTCAAGAAATCCAGCTGTGGCAATGCTTGCACACACATGTGATTATGCGCAGAGGTCCACCCTACCAGCCGACCTCAGATCTCCGCGCAAGCACAGATGAATGCACATACATTTGCACACATCCAGAGATAAACTCCCCCTCAGAAACCAAATTCCAAGAAATCGAGCCGTGGCAATGCTTGCACACACATGTTATTATGCGCAGAGGTACACCCTACCAGCCAACCTCAGATCTCCACGCAGGCACACATGAATGCACATATATTTGCATACATCCAGAGATAAACTCCCCTTCAGAAACCAAATTCCAAGAAATCGAGCCGTGGCAATGCTTGCACACACATGTGATTATGCGCAGAGGTCCACCCTACCAGCCAACCTCAGATCTCAACGCAGGAACACATGAATGCACATACATTTGCACACATCCAGAGATAAACTCACCAAGAGAAACCAAATTCCAAGAAATCGAGCCGTGGCAATGCTTGCACACACGTGATTATGCGCAGAGGTCCACCCTACCAGCCAACCTCAGATCTCCACGCAAGCACAGATGAATGCACATACATTTGCACACATCCAGAGATAAACTCCCCAACAGAAACCAAATTCCAAGACATCGAGCTGTGGCAATGCTTGCACACACATGTGATTATGCGCATAGGTCCACCCTACCAGCCAACCTCAGATCTCAACGCAGGAACACATGAATGCACATACATTTGCACACATTCAGAGATAAACTCCCCCTCAGAAACCAAATTCCAAGATATCCAGAAATGGAAATGTTTGCACACACATGTGATTATGCGCAGAGGTCCACCCGACGAGCCAACCTCAGATCTCCACGCAAGCACACATGAATGCACATACATTTGCACACATCCAGAGATAAACTCCCCAACAGAAACCAAATTCCAAGAAATCGAGCCGTGGCAATGCTTGCACACACATGTGATTATGCGCAGAGGTACACCCTACCAGCCAACCTCAGATCTCAACGCAGGAACACATGAATGCACATACATTTGCACACATCCAGAGATAAACTCACCCCAAAGAATCGAAATTCCAAAAAATCGAGCCGTGGCAATGCTTGCACACACATGTGATTATGCGCAGAGGTCCACCGTACCAGCCAACCTCAGATCTCAACGCAGGAACACATGAATGCACATACATTTTCACACATCCAGAGATAAACTCCCCCTCAGAAACCAAATTCCAAGAAATCGAGCCGTGGCAATGCTTGCACACACATGTGATTATGCGCAGAGGTCCACCCTACCAGCCAACCTCAGATCTCAACGCAGGAACACATGAATGCACATACATTTGCACACATCCAGAGATAAACTCCCCAACAGAAACCAAATTCCAAGAAATCGAGCCGTGGCAATGCTTGCACACACATGTGATTATGCGCAGAGGTCCACCCTACCAGCCAACCTCAGATCTCAACGCAGGAACACATGAATGCACATACATTTGCACACATTCAGAGATAAACTCCCCCTCAGAAACCAAATTCCAAGATATCCAGAAATGGAAATGTTTGCACACACATGTTATTATGCGCAGAGGTCCAACCTACCAGCCAACCTCAGATCTCCACGCAAGCACACATGAATGCACATACATTTGCACACATCCAGAGATAAACTCACCCCAAAGAATCCAAATTCCAAAAAATCGAGCCGTGGCAATGCTTGCACACACATGTGATTATGCGCAGAGGTCCACCCTACCAGCCAACCTCAGATCTCAACACAGGAACACATGAATGCACATACATTTGCACACATCCAGAGATAAACTCCCCAAGAGAAATCAAATTCCAAAAAATCGAGCCGTGGCAATGCTTGCACACACATGTGATTATGCGCAGAGGTCCACCCTACAAGCCAACCTCAGATCTCCACGCAAGCACACATGAATGCACATACATTTGCACACATCCAGAGATAAACTCACCCCAAAGAATCCAAATTCCAAAAAATCGAGCCGTGGCAATGCTTGCACACACATGTGATTATGCGCAGAGGTCCACCCTACCAGCCAACCTCAGATCTCCATGCAAGCACAGATGAATGCACATACATTTGCACACATCCAGAGATAAACTCCCCCTCAGAAACCAAATTTCAAGAAATCCAGCTGTGGCAATGCTTGCACACACATGTGATTATGCGCAGAGGTCCACCCTACCAGCCAACCTCAGATCTCCGCGCAAGCACAGATGAATGCACATACATTTGCACACATCCAGAGATAAACTCCCCCTCAGAAACCAAATTTCAAGAAATCCAGCCGTGGCAATGCTTGCACACACATGTGATTATGCGCAGAGGTCCACCCTACCAGCCAACCTCAGATCTCCGCGCAAGCACACATGAATGCACATACATTTGCACACATCCAGAGATAAACTCCCCCCAAAGGACCCAAATTCCAAGAAATCGAGCCGTGGCAATGTTTGCACACACATGTGATTATGCGCAGAGGTCCACCCTACCAGTCAACCTCAGATCTCAGCGCAGGAACACATGAATGCACATATATTTGCACACATCCAGAGATAAACTCACCCCAAAGAAACCAAATTGCAAGAAATCCAGCCGTGGCAATGCTTGCACACACATGTGATTATGCGCAGAGGTCCACCCGACGAGCCAACCTCAGATCTCCACGCAAGCACACATGAATGCACATACATTTGCACACATCCAGAGATAAACTCCCCCTCAGAAACCAAATTTCAAGAAATCCAGCCGTGGCAATGCTTGCACACACATGTGATTATGCGCAGAGGTCCACCCTACCAGCCAACCTCAGATCTCCACGCAAGCACAGATGAATGCACATACATTTGCACACATCCAGAGATAAACTCCCCCTCAGAAACCAAATTTCAAGAAATCCAGCCGTGGCAATGTTTGCACACACATGTGATTATGCGCAGAGGTCCACCCTACCGGCCGACCTCAGATCTCAGCGCAGGAACACATGAATGCACATACATTTGCACACATCCAGAGATAAACTCCCCCTCAGAAACCAAATTCCAAGAAATCGAGCCGTGGCAATGCTTGCACACACGTGTTATTATGCGCAGAGGTACACCCTACCAGCCAACCTCAGATCTCCACGCAGGCACACATGAATGCACATATATTTGCACACATCCAGAGATAAACTCCCCTTCAGAAACCAAATTCCAAGAAATCGAGCCGTGGCAATGCTTGCACACACATGTGATTATGCGCAGAGGTCCACCGTACCAGCCAACCTCAGATCTCAACGCAGGAACACATGAATGCACATACATTTGCACACATCCAGAGATAAACTCCCCAAGAGAAACCAAATTCCAAGAAATCGAGCCGTGGCAATGTTTGCACACATATGTGATTATGCACAGAGGTACACCCTGCCAGCCAACCTCAGGTCTACACGCAGGCACACATGAATGCACATACATTTGCACACATCCAGAGATAAACTCACCCCAAAGAATCCAAATTCCAAAAAATCGAGCCGTGGCAATGCTTGCACACACATGTGATTATGCGCAGAGGTCCACCCTACCAGCCAACCTCAGATCTCAGCGCAGGAACACATGAATGCACATACATTTGCACACATCCAGAAATAAACTCCCCTTCAGAAACCAAATTCCAAGAAATCGAGCCGTGGCAATGCTTGCACACACATGTGATTATGCGCAGAGGTCCACCCTACCAGCCGACCTCAGATCTCAGCGCAGGAACACATGAATGCACATACATTTGCACACATCCAGAGATAAACTCACCCCAAAGAAACCAAATTCCAAGAAATCGAGCCGTGGCAATGCTTGCACACACATGTGATTATGCGCAGAGGTCCACCCTACCAGCCAACCTCAGATCTACACGCAGGAACACATGAATGCACATATATTTGCACACATCCAGAGATAAACTCCCCTTCAGAAACCAAATTGCAAGAAATCCAGCCGTGGCAATGCTTGCACACACATGTGATTATGCGCAGAGGTCCACCCTACCAGCCAACCTCAGATCTCCACGCAAGCACACATGAATGCACATACATTTGCACACATCCAGAGATAAACTCACCCCAACAGAAACCAAATTCCAAGAAATCGAGCCGTGGCAATGTTTGCACACACATGTGATTATGCACAGAGGTCCACCCTGCCAGCCAACCTCAGATCTACACGCAGGCACACATGAATGCACATACATTTGCACACATCCAGAGATAAACTCACCCCAAAGAATCCAAATTCCAAAAAATCGAGCCGTGGCAATGCTTGCACACACATGTGATTATGCGCAGAGGTCCACCGTACCAGCCAACCTCAGATCTCAACGCAGGAACACATGAATGCACATACATTTGCACACATCCAGAGATAAACTCCCCCTCAGAAACCAAATTCCAAGAAATCGAGCCGTGGCAATGCTTGCACACACATGTGATTATGCGCAGAGGTCCACCCTACCAGCCAACCTCAGATCTCCACGCAAGCACACATGAATGCACATACATTTGCACACATCCAGAGATAAACTCCCCCTCAGAAACCAAATTCCAAGAAATCGAGCCGTGGCAATGTTTGCACACACATGTGATTATGCACAGAGGTACACCCTGCCAGCCAACCTCAGATCTACACGCAGGCACACATGAATGCACATACATTTGCACACATCCTGAGATAAACTCCCCAACAGAAACCAAATTCCAAGAAATCGAGCCGTGGCAATGCTTGCACACACATGTGATTATGCGCAGAGGTCCACCCTACCAGCTAACCTCAGATCTCAGCGCAGGAACACATGAATGCACATACATTTGCACACATCCAGAAATAAACTCCCCCTCAGAAACCAAATTCCAAGATATCCAGAAATGGAAATGTTTGCACACACATGTAATTATGTGCAGAGGTCCACCCTACCAGCCAACCTCAGATCTCAACGCAGGAACACATGAATGCACATACATTTGCACACATCCATAGATAAACTCACCCCAAACTAAACCAAATTCCAAGAAATCGAGCCGTGGCAATGTTTGCACACACATGTAATTATGTGCAGAGGTCCACCCTACCAGCCAACCTCAGATCTCAACGCAGGAACACATGAATGCACATACATTTGCACACATCCAGAGATAAACTCCCCCTCAGAAACCAAATTCCAAGAAATCGAGCCGTGGCAATGCTTGCACACACATGTGATTATGCGCAGAGGTCCACCCTACCAGCCAACCTCAGATCTCCACGCAAGCACAGATGAATGCACATACATTTGCACACATCCAGAGATAAACTCCCCCTCAGAAACCAAATTCCAAGAAATCGAGCCGTGGCAATGCTTGCACACACATGTGATTATGCGCAGAGGTCCACCCTACCAGCCAACCTCAGATCTCAGCGCAGGAACACATGAATGCACATACATTTGCACACATCCAGAAATAAACTCCCCTTCAGAAACCAAATTCCAAGAAATCGAGCCGTGGCAATGTTTGCACACACATGTGATTATGCGCAGAGGTCCACCCTACCAGCCGACCTCAGGTCTCAACGCAGGAACACATGAATGCACATATATTTGCACACATCCAGAGATAAACTCACCCCAAAGAATCCAAATTCCAAAAAATCGAGCCGTGGCAATGCTTGCACACACATGTGATTATGCGCAGAGGTCCACCGTACCAGCCAACCTCAGATCTCAACGCAGGAACACATGAATGCACATACATTTGCACACATCCAGAGATAAACTCCCCTTCAGAAACCAAATTCCAAGAAATCGAGCCGTGGCAATGTTTGCACACACATGTGATTATGCGCAGAGGTCCACCCTACGAGCCAACCTCAGATCTCCACGCAAGCACAGATGAATGCACATACATTTGCACACATCCAGAGATAAACTCCCCCTCAGAAACCAAATTTCAAGAAATCCAGCTGTGGCAATGCTTGCACACACATGTGATTATGCGCAGAGGTCCACCCTACCAGCCAACCTCAGATCTCCACGCAAGCACAGATGAATGCACATACATTTGCACACATCCAGAGATAAACTCCCCAACAGAAACCAAATTCCAAGAAATCGAGCCGTGGCAATGTTTGCACACACATGTGATTATGCGCAGAGGTCCACCCTACCAGCCGACCTCAGGTCTCAACGCAGGAACACATGAATGCACATATATTTGCACACATCCAGAGATAAACTCACCCCAAAGAAACCAAATTCCAAGAAATCGAGCCGTGGCAATGTTTGCACACACATGTGATTATGCACAGAGGTCCACCCTACCAGCCAACCTCAGATCTACACGCAGGCACACATGAATGCACATACATTTGCACACATCCAGAGATAAACTCCCCTTCAGAAACCAAATTCCAAGAAATCGAGCCGTGGCAATGCTTGCACACACATGTGATTATGCGCAGAGGTCCACCCTACCAGCCAACCTCAGATCTCAGCGCAGGAACACATGAATGCACATACATTTGCACACATCCAGAGATAAACTCCCCCTCAGAAACCAAATTCCAAGATATCCAGAAATGGAAATGTTTGCACACACATGTAATTATGTGCAGAGGTCCACCCTACCAGCCAACCTCAGATCTCCACGCAAGCACACATGAATGCACATACATTTGCACACATCCATAGATAAACTCACCCCAAACTAAACCAAATTCCAAGAAATCCAGCCGTGGCAATGTTTGCACACACATGTGATTATGCGCAGAGGTACACCCTACCAGCCAACCTCAGATCTACACGCAGGCACACATGAATGCACATACATTTGCACACATCCAGAGATAAACTCCCCCTCAGAAACCAAATTCCAAGAAATCGAGCCGTGGCAATGCTTGCACATACATGTGATTATGCGCAGAGGTCCACCCTACCAGCCAACCTCAGATCTCCACGCAAGCACACATGAATGCACATACATTTGCACACATCCAGAGATAAACTCCCCCTCAGAAACCAAATTCCAAGAAATCGAGCCGTGGCAATGCTTGCACACACATGTTATTATGCGCAGAGGTCCACCCTACCAGCCAACCTCAGATCTACACGCAGGAACACATGAATGCACATATATTTGCACACATCCAGAGATAAACTCCCCCTCAGAAACCAAATTCCAAGATATCCAGAAATGGAAATGCTTGCACACACATGTGATTATGCGCAGAGGTCCACCCTAACAGCCAACCTCAGAGCTACACGCAGTAACACATGAATGCACATATATTTGCACACATCCAGAGATAAACTCACCCCAAAGAAACCAAATTCCAAGAAATCGAGCCGTGGCAATGCTTGCACACACATGTGATTATGCGCAGAGGTCCACCCTACCAGCCAACCTCAGATCTACACGCAGGAACACATGAATGCACATATATTTGCACACATCCAGAGATAAACTCCCCTTCAGAAACCAAATTGCAAGAAATCGAGCCGTGGCAATGCTTGCACACACATGTGATTATGCGCAGAGGTCCACCGTACCAGCCAACCTCAGATCTCAACGCAGGAACACATGAATGCACATACATTTGCACACATCCAGAGATAAACTCCCCCTCAGAAACCAAATTCCAAGAAATCGAGCCGTGGCAATGCTTGCACACACATGTGATTATGCGCAGAGGTCCACCCTACCAGCCAACCTCAGATCTCCACGCAAGCACAGATGAATGCACATACATTTGCACACATCCAGAGATAAACTCCCCAACAGAAACCAAATTCCAAGAAATCGAGCCGTGGCAATGTTTGCACACACATGTGATTATGCACAGAGGTACACCCTGCCAGCCAACCTCAGATCTACACGCAGGCACACATGAATGCACATACATTTGCACACATCCAGAGATAAACTCACCCCAAAGAATCCAAATTCCAAAAAATCGAGCCGTGGCAATGCTTGCACACACATGTGATTATGCGCAGAGGTCCACCCTACCAGCCAACCTCAGATCTCAACGCAGGCACACATGAATGCACATACATTTGCACACATCCAGAGATAAACTCCCCCTCAGAAACCAAATTTCAAGAAATCCAGCTGTGGCAATGCTTGCACACACATGTGATTATGCGCAGAGGTCCACCCTACCAGCCGACCTCAGATCTCCGCGCAAGCACAGATGAATGCACATACATTTGCACACATCCAGAGATAAACTCCCCCTCAGAAACCAAATTCCAAGAAATCGAGCCGTGGCAATGCTTGCACACACATGTTATTATGCGCAGAGGTACACCCTACCAGCCAACCTCAGATCTCCACGCAGGCACACATGAATGCACATATATTTGCATACATCCAGAGATAAACTCCCCTTCAGAAACCAAATTCCAAGAAATCGAGCCGTGGCAATGCTTGCACACACATGTGATTATGCGCAGAGGTCCACCCTACCAGCCAACCTCAGATCTCAACGCAGGAACACATGAATGCACATACATTTGCACACATCCAGAGATAAACTCACCAAGAGAAACCAAATTCCAAGAAATCGAGCCGTGGCAATGCTTGCACACACATGTGATTATGCGCAGAGGTCCACCCTACCAGCCGACCTCAGATCTCCACGCAAGCACAGATGAATGCACATACATTTGCACACATCCAGAGATAAACTCCCCAACAGAAACCAAATTCCAAGACATCGAGCTGTGGCAATGCTTGCACACACATGTGATTATGCGCATAGGTCCACCCTACCAGCCAACCTCAGATCTCAACGCAGGAACACATGAATGCACATACATTTGCACACATCCAGAGATAAACTCCCCAACAGAAACCAAATTCCAAGAAATCGAGCCGTGGCAATGCTTGCACACACATGTGATTATGCGCAGAGGTACACCCTACCAGCCAACCTCAGATCTCAACGCAGGAACACATGAATGCACATACATTTGCACACATCCAGAGATAAACTCCCCCTCAGAAACCAAATTCCAAGAAATCGAGCCGTGGCAATGCTTGCACACACATGTTATTATGCGCAGAGGTCCACCCTACCAGCCAACCTCAGATCTCCACGCAAGCACAGATGAATGCACATACATTTGCACACATCCAGAGATAAACTCCCCAACAGAAACCAAATTCCAAGAAATCGAGCCGTGGCAATGTTTGCACACACATGTGATTATGCGCAGAGGTACACCATACCAGCCAACCTCAGATCTACACGCAGGCACACATGAATGCACATACATTTGCACACATCCAGAGATAAACTCACCCCAAAGAATCGAAATTCCAAAAAATCGAGCCGTGGCAATGCTTGCACACACATGTGATTATGCGCAGAGGTCCACCGTACCAGCCAACCTCAGATCTCAACGCAGGAACACATGAATGCACATACATTTGCACACATCCAGAGATAAACTCCCCAAGAGAAACCAAATTCCAAAAAATCGAGCCGTGGCAATGCTTGCACACACATGTTATTATGCGCAGAGGTCCACCCTACCAGCCAACCTCAGATCTCCACGCAAGCACACATGAATGCACATACATTTTCACACATCCAGAGATAAACTCCCCCTCAGAAACCAAATTCCAAGAAATCGAGCCGTGGCAATGCTTGCACACACATGTGATTATGCGCAGAGGTCCACCCTACCAGCCAACCTCAGATCTCAACGCAGGAACAAATGAATGCACATACATTTGCACACATCCAGAGATAAACTCCCCAACAGAAACCAAATTCCAAGAAATCGAGCCGTGGCAATGCTTGCACACACATGTGATTATGCGCATAGGTCCACCCTACCAGCCAACCTCAGATCTCAACGCAGGAACACATGAATGCACATACATTTGCACACATTCAGAGATAAACTCCCCCTCAGAAACCAAATTCCAAGATATCCAGAAATGGAAATGTTTGCACACACATGTTATTATGCGCAGAGGTCCAACCTACCAGCCAACCTCAGATCTCCACGCAAGCACACATGAATGCACATACATTTGCACACATCCAGAGATAAACTCCCCTTCAGAAACCAAATTCCAAGAAATCGAGCCGTGGCAATGCTTGCACACACATGTGATTATGCGCAGAGGTCCACCCTACAAGCCAACCTCAGATCTCCACGCAAGCACACATGAATGCACATACATTTGCACACATCCAGAGATAAACTCACCCCAAAGAATCCAAATTCCAAAAAATCGAGCCGTGGCAATGCTTGCACACACATGTGATTATGCGCAGAGGTCCACCCTACCAGCCAACCTCAGATCTCAACACAGGAACACATGAATGCACATACATTTGCACACATCCAGAGATAAACTCCCCAAGAGAAACCAAATTCCAAAAAATCGAGCCGTGGCAATGCTTGCACACACATGTGATTATGCGCAGAGGTCCACCCTACCAGCCAACCTCAGATCTCCATGCAAGCACAGATGAATGCACATACATTTGCACACATCCAGAGATAAACTCCCCCTCAGAAACCAAATTTCAAGAAATCCAGCTGTGGCAATGCTTGCACACACATGTGATTATGCGCAGAGGTCCACCCTACCAGCCAACCTCAGATCTCCGCGCAAGCACAGATGAATGCACATACATTTGCACACATCCAGAGATAAACTCCCCCTCAGAAACCAAATTTCAAGAAATCCAGCCGTGGCAATGCTTGCACACACATGTGATTATGCGCAGAGGTCCACCCTACCAGCCGACCTCAGATCTCCACGCAAGCACAGATGAATGCACATACATTTGCACACATCCAGAGATAAACTCCCCAACAGAAACCAAATTCCAAGACATCGAGCTGTGGCAATGCTTGCACACACATGTGATTATGCGCATAGGTCCACCCTACCAGCCAACCTCAGATCTCAACGCAGGAACACATGAATGCACATACATTTGCACACATTCAGAGATAAACTCCCCCTCAGAAACCAAATTCCAAGATATCCAGAAATGGAAATGTTTGCACACACATGTGATTATGCGCAGAGGTCCACCCGACGAGCCAACCTCAGATCTCCACGCAAGCACACATGAATGCACATACATTTGCACACATCCAGAGATAAACTCCCCAACAGAAACCAAATTCCAAGAAATCGAGCCGTGGCAATGCTTGCACACACATGTGATTATGCGCAGAGGTACACCCTACCAGCCAACCTCAGATCTCAACGCAGGAACACATGAATGCACATACATTTGCACACATCCAGAGATAAACTCCCCAAGAGAAACCAAATTCCAAAAAATCGAGCCGTGGCAATGCTTGCACACACATGTTATTATGCGCAGAGGTCCACCCTACCAGCCAACCTCAGATCTCCACGCAAGCACACATGAATGCACATACATTTTCACACATCCAGAGATAAACTCCCCCTCAGAAACCAAATTCCAAGAAATCGAGCCGTGGCAATGCTTGCACACACATGTGATTATGCGCAGAGGTCCACCCTACCAGCCAACCTCAGATCTCAACGCAGGAACACATGAATGCACATACATTTGCACACATCCAGAGATAAACTCCCCAACAGAAACCAAATTCCAAGAAATCGAGCCGTGGCAATGCTTGCACACACATGTGATTATGCGCATAGGTCCACCCTACCAGCCAACCTCAGATCTCAACGCAGGAACACATGAATGCACATACATTTGCACACATCCAGAGATAAACTCCCCCTCAGAAACCAAATTCCAAGATATCCAGAAATGGAAATGTTTGCACACACATGTGATTATGCGCAGAGGTCCACCCTACCAGCCAACCTCAGATCTCCGCGCAAGCACAGATGAATGCACATACATTTGCACACATCCAGAGATAAACTCCCCCTCAGAAACCAAATTTCAAGAAATCCAGCCGTGGCAATGCTTGCACACACATGTGATTATGCGCAGAGGTCCACCCTACCAGCCGACCTCAGATCTCCACGCAAGCACAGATGAATGCACATACATTTGCACACATCCAGAGATAAACTCCCCAACAGAAACCAAATTCCAAGACATCGAGCTGTGGCAATGCTTGCACACACATGTGATTATGCGCATAGGTCCACCCTACCAGCCAACCTCAGATCTCAACGCAGGAACACATGAATGCACATACATTTGCACACATTCAGAGATAAACTCCCCCTCAGAAACCAAATTCCAAGATATCCAGAAATGGAAATGTTTGCACACACATGTGATTATGCGCAGAGGTCCACCCGACGAGCCAACCTCAGATCTCCACGCAAGCACACATGAATGCACATACATTTGCACACATCCAGAGATAAACTCCCCAACAGAAACCAAATTCCAAGAAATCGAGCCGTGGCAATGCTTGCACACACATGTGATTATGCGCAGAGGTACACCCTACCAGCCAACCTCAGATCTCAACGCAGGAACACATGAATGCACATACATTTGCACACATCCAGAGATAAACTCCCCAAGAGAAACCAAATTCCAAAAAATCGAGCCGTGGCAATGCTTGCACACACATGTTATTATGCGCAGAGGTCCACCCTACCAGCCAACCTCAGATCTCCACGCAAGCACACATGAATGCACATACATTTTCACACATCCAGAGATAAACTCCCCCTCAGAAACCAAATTCCAAGATATCCAGAAATGGAAATGTTTGCACACACATGTGATTATGCGCAGAGGTCCACCCGACGAGCCAACCTCAGATCTCCACGCAAGCACACATGAATGCACATACATTTGCACACATCCAGAGATAAACTCCCCAACAGAAACCAAATTCCAAGAAATCGAGCCGTGGCAATGCTTGCACACACATGTGATTATGCGCAGAGGTACACCCTACCAGCCAACCTCAGATCTCAACGCAGGAACACATGAATGCACATACATTTGCACACATCCAGAGATAAACTCCCCCTCAGAAACCAAATTCCAAGAAATCGAGCCGTGGCAATGCTTGCACACACATGTTATTATGCGCAGAGGTCCACCCTACCAGCCAACCTCAGATCTCCACGCAAGCACAGATGAATGCACATACATTTGCACACATCCAGAGATAAACTCCCCAAAAGAAACCAAATTCCAAGAAATCGAGCCGTGGCAATGTTTGCACACACATGTGATTATGCGCAGAGGTCCACCCTACCAGCCAACCTCAGATCTCCACGCAAGCACAGATGAATGCACATACATTTGCACACATCCAGAGATAAACTCCCCAACAGAAACCAAATTCCAAGAAATCGAGCCGTGGCAATGTTTGCACACACATGTGATTATGCGCAGAGGTACACCATACCAGCCAACCTCAGATCTACACGCAGGCACACATGAATGCACATACATTTGCACACATCCAGAGATAAACTCACCCCAAAGAATCGAAATTCCAAAAAATCGAGCCGTGGCAATGCTTGCACACACATGTGATTATGCGCAGAGGTCCACCGTACCAGCCAACCTCAGATCTCAACGCAGGAACACATGAATGCACATACATTTGCACACATCCAGAGATAAACTCCCCAAGAGAAACCAAATTCCAAAAAATCGAGCCGTGGCAATGCTTGCACACACATGTTATTATGCGCAGAGGTCCACCCTACCAGCCAACCTCAGATCTCCACGCAAGCACACATGAATGCACATACATTTTCACACATCCAGAGATAAACTCCCCCTCAGAAACCAAATTCCAAGAAATCGAGCCGTGGCAATGCTTGCACACACATGTGATTATGCGCAGAGGTCCACCCTACCAGCCAACCTCAGATCTCAACGCAGGAACACATGAATGCACATACATTTGCACACATCCAGAGATAAACTCCCCAACAGAAACCAAATTCCAAGAAATCGAGCCGTGGCAATGCTTGCACACACATGTGATTATGCGCATAGGTCCACCCTACCAGCCAACCTCAGATCTCAACGCAGGAACACATGAATGCACATACATTTGCACACATTCAGAGATAAACTCCCCCTCAGAAACCAAATTCCAAGATATCCAGAAATGGAAATGTTTGCACACACATGTTATTATGCGCAGAGGTCCAACCTACCAGCCAACCTCAGATCTCCACGCAAGCACACATGAATGCACATACATTTGCACACATCCAGAGATAAACTCCCCTTCAGAAACCAAATTCCAAGAAATCGAGCCGTGGCAATGCTTGCACACACATGTGATTATGCGCAGAGGTCCACCCTACAAGCCAACCTCAGATCTCCACGCAAGCACACATGAATGCACATACATTTGCACACATCCAGAGATAAACTCACCCCAAAGAATCCAAATTCCAAAAAATCGAGCCGTGGCAATGCTTGCACACACATGTGATTATGCGCAGAGGTCCACCCTACCAGCCAACCTCAGATCTCCATGCAAGCACAGATGAATGCACATACATTTGCACACATCCAGAGATAAACTCCCCAAGAGAAACCAAATTCCAAAAAATCGAGCCGTGGCAATGCTTGCACACACATGTGATTATGCGCAGAGGTCCACCCTACCAGCCAACCTCAGATCTCCATGCAAGCACAGATGAATGCACATACATTTGCACACATCCAGAGATAAACTCCCCCTCAGAAACCAAATTTCAAGAAATCCAGCTGTGGCAATGCTTGCACACACATGTGATTATGCGCAGAGGTCCACCCTACCAGCCAACCTCAGATCTCCGCGCAAGCACAGATGAATGCACATACATTTGCACACATCCAGAGATAAACTCCCCCTCAGAAACCAAATTTCAAGAAATCGAGCCGTGGCAATGCTTGCACACACATGTGATTATGCGCAGAGGTCCACCGTACCAGCCAACCTCAGATCTCAACGCAGGAACACATGA
This sequence comes from Copadichromis virginalis, assembly GCF_057382275.1. Lineage (NCBI taxonomy): Eukaryota > Metazoa > Chordata > Actinopteri > Cichliformes > Cichlidae > Copadichromis > Copadichromis virginalis. The sequence continues at coordinate 904,525 of NC_140628.1, forward strand.
ATGCACATATATTTGTACACATCCAGAGATAAACTCCCCCTCAGAAACCAAATTCCAAGAAATCGAGCCGTGGCAATGCTTGCACACACATGTGATTATGCGCAGAGGTACACCCTACCAGCCAACCTCAGATCTCCGCGCAAGTACAGATGAATGCACATACATTTGCACACATCCAGAGATAAACTCCCCCTCAGAAACCAAATTTCAAGAAATCCAGCCGTGGCAATGCTTGCACACACATGTGATTATGCGCAGAGGTCCACCCTACCAGCCAACCTCAGATCTCAACGCAGGAACACATGAATGCACATACATTTGCACACATCCAGAGATAAACTCCCCCCAAAGGACCCAAATTCCAAGAAATCGAGCCGTGGCAATGTTTGCACACACATGTGATTATGCGCAGAGGTCCACCCTACCAGCCAACCTCAGATCTCAGCGCAGGAACACATGAATGCACATACATTTGCACACATCCAGAGATAAACTCCCCAAGAGAAACCAAATTCCAAGAAATCGAGCCGTGGCAATGCTTGCACACACATGTTATTATGTGCAGAGGTCCACCCTACGATCCAACCTCAGATCTCCATGCAAGCACAGATGAATGCACATACATTTGCACACATCCAGAGATAAACTCCCCCTCAGAAACCAAATTTCAAGAAATCCAGCTGTGGCAATGCTTGCACACACATGTGATTATGCGCAGAGGTCCACCCTACCAGCCGACCTCAGATCTCCGCGCAAGCACAGATGAATGCACATACATTTGCACACATCCAGAGATAAACTCCCCCTCAGACACCAAATTTCAAGAAATCCAGCCGTGGCAATGCTTGCACACACATGTGATTATGCGCAGAGGTCCACCCTACCAGCCAACCTCAGATCTCAGCGCAGGAACACATGAATGCACATACATTTGCACACATCCAGAGATAAACTCCCCAAGAGAAACCAAATTCCAAGAAATCGAGCCGTGGCAATGTTTGCACACACATGTGATTATGCGCAGAGGTCCACCCTACCAGCCGACCTCAGGTCTCAACGCAGGAACACATGAATGCACATACATTTGCACACATCCAGAGATAAACTCCCCCTCAGAAACCAAATTCCAAGAAATCGAGCCATGGCAATGCTTGCACACACATGTGATTATGCGCAGAGGTACACCCGACGAGCCAACCTCAGATCTCCACGCAAGCACACATGAATGCACATACATTTGCACACATCCAGAGATAAACTCACCCCAAAGAAACCAAATTGCAAGAAATCCAGCCGTGACAATGCTTGCACACACATGTGATTATGCGCAGAGGTACACCCGACGAGCCAACCTCAGATCTCCACGCAAGCACAGATGAATGCACATACATTTGCACACATCCAGAGATAAACTCCCCCTCAGAAACCAAATTTCAAGAAATCCAGCCGTGGCAATGCTTGCACACACATGTGATTATGCGCAGAGGTCCACCCTACCGGCCGACCTCAGATCTCAGCGCAGGAACACATGAATGCACATACATTTGCACACATCCAGAGATAAACTCCCCCTCAGAAACCAAATTTCAAGAAATCCAGCCGTGGCAATGCTTGCACACACATGTGATTATGCGCAGAGGTCCACCCTACCAGCCAACCTCAGATCTCCACGCAAGCACAGATGAATGCACATACATTTGCACACATCCAGAGATAAACTCCCCTTCAGAAACCAAATTCCAAGAAATCGAGCCGTGGCAATGCTTGCACACATATGTGATTATGCGCAGAGGTCCACCCTACCAGTCAACCTCAGATCTCAACGCAGGAACACATGAATGCACATACATTTGCACACATCCAGAGATAAACTCCCCAAGAGAAACCAAATTCCAAGAAATCGAGCCGTGGCAATGTTTCCACACACATGTGATTATGCGCAGAGGTCCACCCTACCAGCCGACCTCAGATCTCCACGCAAGCACAGATGAATGCACATACATTTGCACACATCCAGAGATAAACTCCCCAACAGAAACCAAATTCCAAGAAATCGAGCCGTGGCAATGTTTGCACACACATGTGATTATGCGCAGAGGTCCACCATACCAGCCAACCTCAGATCTACACGCAGGCACACATGAATGCACATACATTTGCACACATCCAGAGATAAAATCACCCCAAAGAATCCAAATTCCAAAAAATCGAGCCGTGGCAATGCTTGCACACACATGTGATTATGCGCAGAGGTCCACCGTACCAGCCAACCTCAGATCTCAACGCAGGAACACATGAATGCACATACATTTGCACACATTCAGAGATAAACTCACCCCAAAGAATCCAAATTCCAAAAAATCGAGCCGTGGCAATGTTTGCACACACATGTGATTATGCGCAGAGGTCCACCCTACCAACCAACCTCAGATCTCCACGCAAGCACACATGAATGCACATACATTTGCACACATCCAGAGATAAACTCCCCAAGAGAAATCAAATTCCAAGAAATCGAGCCGTGGCAATGTTTCCACACACATGTGATTATGCGCAGAGGTCCACCCTACCAGCCGACCTCAGGTCTCAACGCAGGAACACATGAATGCACATACATTTGCACACATCCAGAGATAAACTCCCCAAGAGAAACCAAATTCCAAGAAATCGAGCCGTGGCAATGTTTGCACACACATGTGATTATGCACAGAGGTACACCCTGCCAGCCAACCTCAGATCTACACGCAGGCACACATGAATGCACATACATTTGCACACATCCAGAGATAAACTCACCCCAAAGAATCCAAATTCCAAAAAATCGAGCCGTGGCAATGTTTGCACACACATGTGATTATGCGCAGAGGTCCACCCTACCAACCAACCTCAGATCTCCACGCAAGCACACATGAATGCACATACATTTGCACACATCCAGAGATAAACTCCCCAAGAGAAACCAAATTCCAAGAAATCGAGCCGTGGCAATGTTTCCACACACATGTGATTATGCGCAGAGGTCCACCCTACCAGCCGACCTCAGGTCTCAACGCAGGAACACATGAATGCACATACATTTGCACACATCCAGAGATAAACTCCCCAAGAGAAACCAAATTCCAAGAAATCGAGCCGTGGCAATGTTTCCACACACATGTGATTATGCACAGAGGTACACCCTGCCAGCCAACCTCAGATCTACACGCAGGCACACATGAATGCACATACATTTGCACACATCCAGAGATAAACTCACCCCAAAGAATCCAAATTCCAAAAAATCGAGCCGTGGCAATGCTTGCACACACATGTTATTATGCGCAGAGGTACACCCTACCAGCCAACCTCAGATCTCCACGCAAGCACAGATGAATGCACATACATTTGCACACATCCAGAGATAAACTCCCCAACAGAAACCAAATTCCAAGAAATCGAGCTGTGGCAATGCTTGCACACACATGTGATTATGCGCATAGGTCCACCCTACCAGCCAACCTCAGATCTCAACGCAGGAACACATGAATGCACATACATTTGCACACATCCAGAGATAAACTCCCCCTCAGAAACCAAATTCCAAGAAATCGAGCCGTGGCAATGCTTGCACACACATGTGATTATGCGCAGAGGTCCATCCTACCAGCCAACCTCAGATCTCCACGCAAGCACAGATGAATGCACATACATTTGCACACATCCAGAGATAAACTCCCCAAGAGAAACCAAATTCCAAGAAATCGAGCCGTGGCAATGTTTGCACACACATGTGATTATGCGCAGAGGTACACCCTGCCAGCCAACCTCAGATCTACACGCAGGCACACATGAATGCACATACATTTGCACACATCCAGAGATAAACTCACCCCAAAGAATCCAAATTCCAAAAAATCGAGCCGTGGCAATGTTTGCACACACATGTGATTATGCGCAGAGGTCCACCGTACCAGCCAACCTCAGATCTCAACGCAGGAACACATGAATGCACATACATTTGCACACATTCAGAGATAAACTCACCCCAAAGAATCCAAATTCCAAAAAATCGAGCCGTGGCAATGCTTGCACACACATGTTATTATGCGCAGAGGTACACCCTACCAGCCAACCTGAGATCTCCACGCAGGCACACATGAATGCACATACATTTGCACACATCCAGAGATAAACTCCCCTTCAGAAACCAAATTCCAAGAAATCGAGCCGTGGCAATGCTTGCACACACATGTGATTATGCGCAGAGGTCCACCCTACCAGCCAACCTCAGATCTCCACGCAAGCACACATGAATGCACATACATTTGCACACATCCAGAGATAAACTCCCCCTCAGAAACCAAATTCCAAGATATCCAGAAATGGAAATGTTTGCACACACATGTGATTATGCGCAGAGGTCCACCCTACCAGCCGACCTCAGGTCTCAACGCAGGAACACATGAATGCACATACATTTGCACACATCCAGAGATAAACTCCCCCTCAGAAACCAAATTCCAAGAAATCGAGCCGTGGCAATGCTTGCACACACGTGTTATTATGCGCAGAGGTCCACCCTACCAGCCAACCTCAGATCTCCACGCAAGCACACATGAATGCACATACATTTGCACACATCCAGAGATAAACTCCCCAACAGAAACCAAATTCCAAGAAATCGAGCCGTGGCAATGCTTGCACACACATGTGATTATGCGCAGAGGTCCACCCTACCAGCCAACCTCAGATCTCCACGCAAGCACACATGAATGCACATACATTTGCACACATCCAGAGATAAACTCCCCAACAGAAACCAAATTCCAAGAAATCGAGCCGTGGCAATGTTTGCACACACATGTGATTATGCGCAGAGGTCCACCCTACCAGCCAACCTCAGGTCTCAACGCAGGAACACATGAATGCACATACATTTGCACACATCCAGAGATAAACTCCCCCTCAGAAACCAAATTCCAAGAAATCGAGCTGTGACAATGCTTGCACACACATGTTATTATGCGCAGAGGTACACCCTACCAGCCAACCTCAGATCTCCACGCAAGCACAGATGAATGCACATACATTTGCACACATCCAGAGATAAACTCCCCAACAGAAACCAAATTCCAAGAAATCGAGCCGTGGCAATGCTTGCACACACATGTGATTATGCGCAGAGGTACACCGTACCAGCCAACCTCAGATCTCAACGCAGGAACACATGAATGCACATACATTTGCACACATCCAGAGATAAACTCACCCCAAAGAATCCAAATTCCAAAAAATCGAGCCGTGGCAATGCTTGCACACACATGTGATTATGCGCAGAGGTCCACCGTACCTGCCAACCTCAGATCTCAACGCAGGAACACATGAATGCACATACATTTGCACACATCCAGAGATAAACTCCCCTTCAGAAACCAAATTCCAAGAAATCGAGCCGTGGCAATGTTTGCACACACATGTGATTATGCGCAGAGGTACACCCTGCCAGCCAACGTCAGATCTACACGCATGCACACATGAATGCACATACATTTGCACACATCCAGAGATAAACTCCCCTTCAGAAACCACATTCCAAGAAATCGAGCCGTGGCAATGTTTGCACACACATGTGATTATGCGCAGAGGTCCACCCTACCAGCCGACCTCAGGTCTCAACGCAGGAACACATGAATGCACATACATTTGCACACATCCAGAGATAAACTCACCCCAAAGAAACCAAATTCCAAGAAATCGAGCCGTGGCAATGTTTGTACACACATGTGATTATGCACAGAGGTACACCCTGCCAGCCAACCTCAGATCTACACGCAGGCACACATGAATGCACATACATTTGCACACATCCAGAGATAAACTCACCCCAAAGAATCCAAATTCCAAAAAATCGAGCCGTGGCAATGTTTGCACACACATGTGATTATGCGCAGAGGTCCACCGTACCAGCCAACCTCAGATCTCAACGCAGGAACACATGAATGCACATACATTTGCACACATTCAGAGATAAACTCACCCCAAAGAATCCAAATTCCAAAAAATCGAGCCGTGGCAATGCTTGCACACACATGTTATTATGCGCAGAGGTCCACCCTACCAGCCAACCTCAGATCTCCACGCAGGCACACATGAATGCACATACATTTGCACACATCCAGAGATAAACTCCCCTTCAGAAACCAAATTCCAAGAAATCGAGCCGTGGCAATGCTTGCACACACATGTGATTATGCGCAGAGGTCCACCGTACCAGCCAACCTCAGATCTCAACGCAGGAACACATGAATGCACATACATTTGCACACATCCAGAGATAAACTCCCCCTCAGAAACCAAATTCCAAGAAATCGAGCCGTGGCAATGCTTGCACACACATGTTATTATGCGCAGAGGTACACCCTACCAGCCAACCTCAGATCTCCACGCAGGCACACATGAATGCACATATATTTGCACACATCCAGAGATAAACTCCCCCTCAGAAACCAAATTCCAAGAAATCGAGCCGTGGCAATGCTTGCACACACATGTGATTATGCGCAGAGGTACACCCTACCAGCCAACCTCAGATCTCCACGCAGGCACACATGAATGCACATACATTTGCACACATCCAGAGATAAACTCCCCTTCAGAAACCAAATTCCAAGAAATCGAGCCGTGGCAATGCTTGCACACACATGTGATTATGCGCAGAGGTCCACCGTACCAGCCAACCTCAGATCTCAACGCAGGAACACATGAATGCACATACATTTGCACACATCCAGAGATAAACTCCCCCCAAAGGACCCAAATTCCAAGAAATCGAGCCGTGGCAATGTTTGCACACACATGTGATTATGCGCAGAGGTCCACCCTACCAGCCGACCTCAGATCTCAGCGCAGGAACACATGAATGCACATATATTTGCACACATCCAGAGATAAACTCACCCCAAAGAAACCAAATTGCAAGAAATCCAGTCGTGGCAATGCTTGCACACACATGTGATTATGCGCAGAGGTCCACCCGACGAGCCAACCTCAGATCTCCACGCAGGCACACATGAATGCACATATATTTGCACACATCCAGAGATAAACTCCCCTTCAGAAACCAAATTCCAAGAAATCGAGCCGTGGCAATGCTTGCACACACATGTGATTATGCGCAGAGGTCCACCGTACCAGCCAACCTCAGATCTCAACGCAGGAACACATGAATGCACATACATTTGCACACATCCAGAGATAAACTCCCCAAGAGAAACCAAATTCCAAGAAATCGAGCCGTGGCAATGTTTGCACACATATGTGATTATGCACAGAGGTACACCCTGCCAGCCAACCTCAGATCTACACGCAGGCACACATGAATGCACATACATTTGCACACATCCAGAGATAAACTCACCCCAAAGAATCCAAATTCCAAAAAATCGAGCCGTGGCAATGCTTGCACACACATGTGATTATGCGCAGAGGTCCACCGTACCAGCCAACCTCAGATCTCAACGCAGGAACACATGAATGCACATACATTTGCACACATCCAGAGATAAACTCCCCATCAGAAACCAAATTCCAAGAAATCGAGCCGTGGCAATGCTTGCACACACATGTGATTATGCGCAGAGGTACACCCTACCAGCCAACCTCAGATCTCCACGCAAGCACACATGAGTGCACATACATTTGCACACATCCAGAGATAAACTCCCCCTCAGAAACCAAATTTCAAGAAATCCAGCTGTGGCAATGCTTGCACACACATGTGATTATGCGCAGAGGTCCACCCTACCAGCCGACCTCAGATCTCCGCGCAAGTACAGATGAATGCACATACATTTGCACACATCCAGAGATAAACTCCCCCTCAGAAACCAAATTTCAAGAAATCCAGCCGTGGCAATGCTTGCACACACATGTGATTATGCGCAGAGGTCCACCCTACCAGCCAACCTCAGATCTCAACGCAGGAACACATGAATGCACATACATTTGCACACATCCAGAGATAAACTCCCCCCAAAGGACCCAAATTCCAAGAAATCGAGCCGTGGCAATGTTTGCACACACATGTGATTATGCGCAGAGGTCCACCCTACCAGCCGACCTCAGATCTCAGCGCAGGAACACATGAATGCACATACATTTGCACACATCCAGAGATAAACTCCCCAAGAGAAACCAAATTCCAAGAAATCGAGCCGTGGCAATGCTTGCACACACATGTTATTATGTGCAGAGGTCCACCCTACGATCCAACCTCAGATCTCCATGCAAGCACAGATGAATGCACATACATTTGCACACATCCAGAGATAAACTCCCCCTCAGAAACCAAATTTCAAGAAATCCAGCTGTGGCAATGCTTGCACACACATGTGATTATGCGCAGAGGTCCACCCTACCAGCCGACCTCAGATCTCCGCGCAAGCACAGATGAATGCACATACATTTGCACACATCCAGAGATAAACTCCCCCTCAGACACCAAATTTCAAGAAATCCAGCCGTGGCAATGCTTGCACACACATGTGATTATGCGCAGAGGTCCACCCTACCAGCCAACCTCAGATCTCAGCGCAGGAACACATGAATGCACATACATTTGCACACATCCAGAGATAAACTCCCCAAGAGAAACCAAATTCCAAGAAATCGAGCCGTGGCAATGTTTGCACACACATGTGATTATGCGCAGAGGTCCACCCTACCAGCCGACCTCAGGTCTCAACGCAGGAACACATGAATGCACATACATTTGCACACATCCAGAGATAAACTCCCCCTCAGAAACCAAATTCCAAGAAATCCAGCCGTGGCAATGCTTGCACACACATGTGATTATGCGCAGAGGTCCACCCTACCAACCAACCTCAGATCTCCACGCAAGCACAGATGAATGCACATACATTTGCACACATCCAGAGATAAACTCCCCTTCAGAAACCAAATTCCAAGAAATCGAGCCGTGGCAATGCTTGCACACATATGTGATTATGCGCAGAGGTCCACCCTACCAGTCAACCTCAGATCTCAACGCAGGAACACATGAATGCACATACATTTGCACACATCCAGAGATAAACTCCCCAAGAGAAACCAAATTCCAAGAAATCGAGCCGTGGCAATGTTTCCACACACATGTGATTATGCGCAGAGGTCCACCCTACCAGCCGACCTCAGGTCTCAACGCAGGAACACATGAATGCACATACATTTGCACACATCCAGAGATAAACTCCCCAAGAGAAACCAAATACCAAGAAATCGAGCCGTGGCAATGCTTGCACACACATGTGATTATGCACAGAGGTACACCCTGCCAGCCAACCTCAGATCTACACGCAGGCACACATGAATGCACATACATTTGCACACATCCAGAGATAAAATCACCCCAAAGAATCCAAATTCCAAAAAATCGAGCCGTGGCAATGCTTGCACACACATGTGATTATGCGCAGAGGTCCACCGTACCAGCCAACCTCAGATCTCAACGCAGGAACACATGAATGCACATACATTTGCACACATTCAGAGATAAACTCACCCCAAAGAATCCAAATTCCAAAAAATCGAGCCGTGGCAATGTTTGCACACACATGTGATTATGCGCAGAGGTCCACCCTACCAACCAACCTCAGATCTCCACGCAAGCACACATGAATGCACATACATTTGCACACATCCAGAGATAAACTCCCCAAGAGAAATCAAATTCCAAGAAATCGAGCCGTGGCAATGTTTCCACACACATGTGATTATGCGCAGAGGTCCACCCTACCAGCCGACCTCAGGTCTCAACGCAGGAACACATGAATGCACATACATTTGCACACATCCAGAGATAAACTCCCCAAGAGAAACCAAATTCCAAGAAATCGAGCCGTGGCAATGTTTGCACACACATGTGATTATGCACAGAGGTACACCCTGCCAGCCAACCTCAGATCTACACGCAGGCACACATGAATGCACATACATTTGCACACATCCAGAGATAAACTCACCCCAAAGAATCCAAATTCCAAAAAATCGAGCCGTGGCAATGCTTGCACACACATGTGATTATGCGCAGAGGTCCACCGTACCAGCCAACCTCAGATCTCAACGCAGGAACACATGAATGCACATACATTTGCACACATCCAGAGATAAACTCACCCCAAAGAATCCAAATTCCAAAAAATCGAGCCGTGGCAATGTTTGCACACACATGTGATTATGCGCAGAGGTCCACCCTACCAACCAACCTCAGATCTCCACGCAAGCACACATGAATGCACATACATTTGCACACATCCAGAGATAAACTCCCCAAGAGAAACCAAATTCCAAGAAATCGAGCCGTGGCAATGTTTCCACACACATGTGATTATGCGCAGAGGTCCACCCTACCAGCCGACCTCAGGTCTCAACGCAGGAACACATGAATGCACATACATTTGCACACATCCAGAGATAAACTCCCCAAGAGAAACCAAATTCCAAGAAATCGAGCCGTGGCAATGTTTGCACACACATGTGATTATGCACAGAGGTACACCCTGCCAGCCAACCTCAGATCTACACGCAGGCACACATGAATGCACATACATTTGCACACATCCAGAGATAAACTCACCCCAAAGAATCCAAATTCCAAAAAATCGAGCCGTGGCAATGCTTGCACACACATGTGATTATGCGCAGAGGTCCACCGTACCAGCCAACCTCACATCTCAACGCAGGAACACATGAATGCACATACATTTGCACACATCCAGAGATAAACTCAACCCAAAGAATCCAAATTCCAAAAAATCGAGCCGTGGCAATGCTTGCACACACATGTGATTATGCGCAGAGGTCCACCCTACCAGCCAACCTCAGATCTCCACGCAGGAACACATGAATGCACATACATTTGCACACATCCAGAGATAAACTCCCCAACAGAAACCAAATTCCAAGAAATCGAGCTGTGGCAATGCTTGCACACACATGTGATTATGCGCATAGGTCCACCCTACCAGCCAACCTCAGATCTCAACGCAGGAACACATGAATGCACATACATTTGCACACATCCAGAGATAAACTCCCCAACAGAAACCAAATTCCAAGAAATCGAGCCGTGGCAATGCTTGCACACACATGTGATTATGCGCAGAGGTCCACCCTACCAGCCAACCTCAGATCTCCACGCAAGCACAGATGAATGCACATACATTTGCACACATCCAGAGATAAACTCCCCAAGAGAAACCAAATTCCAAGAAATCGAGCCGTGGCAATGTTTGCACACACATGTGATTATGCGCAGAGGTCCACCCTACCAGCCGACCTCAGGTCTCAACGCAGGAACACATGAATGCACATACATTTGCACACATCCAGAGATAAACTCACCCCAAAGAAACCAAATTCCAAGAAATCGAGCCGTGGCAATGTTTGCACACACATGTGATTATGTGCAGAGGTCCACCCTACCAGCCAACCTCAGATCTCAACGCAGGAACACATGAATGCACATACATTTGCACACATCCAGAGATAAACTCACCCCAAAGAAACCAAATTCCAAGAAATCGAGCCGTGGCAATGTTTGCACACACATGTGATTATGCGCAGAGGTACACCCTGCCAGCCAACCTCAGATCTCAATTCAATTCAATTCAATTCAATTTTATTTATATAGCGCCAAATCACAACAAAAGTCGCCTCAAGGCGCTTCATAGATACAGAGAAAAACCCAACAATCATATGACCCCCTATGAGCAAGCACTTTGGCGACAGTGGGAAGGAAAAACTCCCTTTTAACAGGAAGAAACCTCCGGCAGAACCAGGCTCAGGGAGGGGCGGCCATCTGCTGCGACCGGTTGGGGTGAGAGAAGGTAGACAGGATAAAGACATGCTGTGGAAGAGAGACAGAGGTTAATAACAGATATGATTCAATGCAGAGAGGTCTATTAATACATAGTGAGTGAGAAAGGTGACTGGAAAGGAAAAACTCAATGCATCATGGGAATCCCCCGGCAGCCTACATCTATTGCAGCATAACAAAGGGAGGATTCAGGGTCACCTGGTCCAGCCCTAACTATATGCTTTAGAAAAAAGGAAAGTTTTAAGCCTAATCTTAAAAGTAGAGATAGTGTCTGTCTCCCGAATCCAAACTGGAAGCTGGTTCCACAGAAGAGGGGCCTGAAAACTGAAGGCTCTCCCTCCCATTCTACTTTTAAATACTCTAGGAACAACAAGTAGGCCTGCAGAGCGAGAGCGGAGCGCTCTAATAGGGTGATATGGTACTACAAGGTCATTAAGATAAGATGGGGCCTGATTATTTAAGACCTTGTATGTGAGGAGCAGGATTTTGAATTCAATTCTGGATTTAACAGGAAGCCAATGAAGGGAAGCCAAAACAGGAGAAATATGCTCTCTCTTTCTAGTCCCTGTCAGGACTCTTGCTGCAGCATTTTGGATTAGCTGAAGGCTTTTCAGTGAGTTTTTTGGACATCCTGATAATAATGAATTACAGTAGTCCAGCCTGGAAGTAATAAATGCATGAACTAGTTTTTCAGCGTCACTCTGAGACAGGATATTTCTAATTTTAGAGATGTTGCGCAAATGGAAGAAAGCAGTCTTACATATTTGTTTAATATGTGCGTTGAAGGACATGTCCTGGTCAAAAATGACTCCAAGGTTCCTCACAGCGTTACTGGAGGCCAAGGTAATGCCATCCAGAGTAAGAATCTGATTAGATACCATATTTCTAAGATTTTCAGGGCCGAGTACAATAACCTCAGTTTTATCTGAATTAAGAAGCAGAAAGTTAGCGGCCATCCAGGTCTTTATGTCTTTAAGACATTCCTGCAGTTTAACTAATTGGTGTGTGTTATCTGGCTTCATGGACAGATAGAGCTGGGTGTCATCTGCATAGCAGTGAAAATGTATGCTATGTCTTCTAATGATGCTGCCTAAGGGAAGCATGTATAATGTAAACAGAATTGGTCCTAGCACTGAACCCTGTGGAACTCCATAATTAACCTCAGTGTGTGAAGAGGACTCTCCATTTACATGCACGAATTGGAGTCTATTAGATAGATATGATACAAACCACTGCAGCGCAGTACTTGTAATACCTACAGCATGTTCTAATCGCTCTAATAGGATATTATGATCAACAGTATCGAACGCTGCACTGAGGTCTAGCAGGACAAGCACAGAGATGAGTCCACTGTCAGAGGCCATAAGAAGATCATTTGTAACCTTCACTAAAGCTGTTTCTGTGCTGTGCTGAGCTCTGAAACCTGACTGAAACTCTTCAAATAAACCATTCCTCTGCAGATGATCTGTTAGCTGTTTGACAACTACTCTTTCAAGGATTTTTGATATGAAAGGAAGGTTGGAGATTGGCCTATAATTAGCTAAGACTGCTGGGTCTAGAGATGGCTTTTTGAGTAAAGGTTTAACTACAGCCAGCTTGAAGGCCTGTGGTACATAGCCGATTATTAGAGATAGGTTGATCATATTTAAGATCGAAGAATTAATTAATGGCAGGACTTCTTTGAGCAGTTTTGTAGGAATGGGGTCTAAAAGACACGTTGATGGTTTGGAGGAAGTAATTATTGAAGTTAACTCAGAAAGATCAATTGGAGAAAAAGAGTCTAACTTAATATCAATGGTACTAAGAGTAGCTGTAGATAATATTACATCTGTGGGATGATTATTGGTAATTTTTTCTCTAATGATAAAAATTTTATTTGTGAAGAAGTTCATGAAGTCATTACTAGTTAACGTTAAAGGGATGGTTGGCTCAAAAGAGCTCTGACTTTTTGTCAGCCTGGCTACAGTGCTGAAGAGAAACCTAGGGTTGTTCTTATTTTCTTCAATCAGTGATGAATAGTAAGATGTTCTGGCTTTGCGGAGGGCTTTCTTATAAAGCAGCAAACTATTTCTCCAGGCTAAATGATGATCCTCTAGATTTGTGACACGCCATTTCCTCTCCAGATTACGAGTCATCTGCTTTAGGGTACGTGTTTGAGAATTATACCACGGAGTCAGGTACTTCTGATTTGAGGCCTTAGTTTTCACAGGAGCTACAGTATCCAGAGTCGTACGTAGTGAGGAGGTGAAATTATTAACAAGATAATCGACCTCTGTTGGGGTAGCGTTCAGATAGCTACTCTGCTCTGTGTTGGTACAGGGCATTGAAGATGATAACAGTGGGTGGATTATATTCTTAAACTTAGTTACAGTGCTTTCAGAAAGACATCTACTTTGATAAAGTCTACTCTTCACCGCTGTGTAATCAATTATTGTAAAAGTAAATGTTATCAGGAAATGATCAGACAGCAGAGGGTTTTCAGGAAACACTGTTAAATGTTCCGTTTCTATGCCATATGTTAAAACAAGATCTAGAGTGTGATTAAAGTGGTGGGTGGGTTCTTTTACATTTTGAGAGAAACCAATTGAGTCTAATAACAGATTAAATGCCATGTTGAGGCTGTCATTTTTAGCATCTACATGGATGTTAAAATCACCCACAATAATTATTTTATCTGAGCTCAGAACTAAATTAGATATAAAGTCTGAGAAATCAGACAGAAACTCTGTGTAAGGCCCAGGTGGACGATAGATGATAACAAGTAAGACTGGTTTCTGAGTTTCACAGCTGGGGTGGACAATGTTAAGCATCAGGCTTTCAAATGAATTAAAAGTCTGTCTTGGTCTTTCATTAATTAATAGGCTGGTGTGAAAAATTGCTGCCACACCGCCCCCTCGGCCTGTGCTTCGAGATTTCTGGTAGTTAGAATGGCTCGGGGGTGTTGATTCATTTAAACTAACATAATCATCCTGCTGCAACCAGGTTTCTGTAAGGCAGAGTAAATCAATTTGTTGATCAATTATTAAGTCATGTACTAACAGAGACTTGGAGGAGAGAGACCTAATATTTAATAATCCACATTTCACTGTTTTACTCTTTGGTTCAGATGTGGATACTGTATTGTTCTTTCTTTGTGATTGTTTATGTTTAAGTTGTTTGTTGCTGGTTTTTAGTTTGTTTTTTGTCTTTTTGGAAGCTGACACAGTCTCTATGGTCTCAACGCAGGAACACATGAATGCACATACATTTGCACACATTCAGAGATAAACTCACCCCAAAGAATCCAAATTCCAAAAAATCGAGCCGTGGCAATGCTTGCACACACATGTTATTATGCGCAGAGGTACACCCTACCAGCCAACCTGAGATCTCCACGCAGGCACACATGAATGCACATACATTTGCACACATCCAGAGATAAACTCCCCTTCAGAAACCAAATTCCAAGAAATCGAGCCATGGCAATGCTTGCACACACATGTGATTATGCGCAGAGGTCCACCCTACCAGCCAACCTCAGATCTCCACGCAAGCACACATGAATGCACATACATTTGCACACATCCAGAGATAAACTCCCCCTCAGAAACCAAATTCCAAGATATCCAGAAATGGAAATGTTTGCACACACATGTGATTATGCGCAGAGGTCCACCCTACCAGCCAACCTCAGATCTCAATGCAGGAACACATGAATGCACATACATTTGCACACATCCAGAGATAAACTCACCCCAAGAGAAACCAAATTCCAAGAAATCGAGCCGTGGCAATGCTTGCACACACATGTGATTATGCGCAGAGGTCCACCCTACCAGCCAACCTCAGATCTCCACGCAAGCACACATGAATGCACATACATTTGCACACATCCAGAGATAAACTCCCCAACAGAAACCAAATTCCAAGAAATCGAGCCGTGGCAATGTTTGCACACACATGTGATTATGCGCAGAGGTCCACCCTACCAGCCGACCTCAGGTCTCAACGCAGGAACACATGAATGCACATACATTTGCACACATCCAGAGATAAACTCACCCCAAAGAAACCAAATTCCAAAAAATCGAGCCGTGGCAATGTTTGCACACACATGTGATTATGCGCAGAGGTACACCCTGCCAGCCAACCTCAGATCTACACGCAGGCACACATGAATGCACATACATTTGCACACATCCAGAGATAAACTCACCCCAAAGAATCCAAATTCCAAAAAATCGAGCCGTGGCAATGCTTGCACACACATGTGATTATGCGCAGAGGTCCACCCTACCAGCCAACCTCAGGTCTCAACGCAGGAACACATGAATGCACATACATTTGCACACATCCAGAGATAAACTCCCCCTCAGAAACCAAATTCCAAGAAATCGAGCCGTGGCAATGCTTGCACACACGTGTTATTATGCGCAGAGGTCCACCCTACCAGCCAACCTCAGATCTCCACGCAAGCACACATGAATGCACATACATTTGCACACATCCAGAGATAAACTCCCCAACAGAAACCAAATTCCAAGAAATCGAGCCGTGGCAATGCTTGCACACACATGTGATTATGCGCAGAGGTACACCGTACCAGCCAACCTCAGATCTCAACGCAGGAACACATGAATGCACATACATTTGCACACATCCAGAGATAAACTCACCCCAAAGAATCCAAATTCCAAAAAATCGAGCCGTGGCAATGCTTGCACACACATGTGATTATGCGCAGAGGTCCACCGTACCTGCCAACCTCAGATCTCAACGCAGGAACACATGAATGCACATACATTTGCACACATCCAGAGATAAACTCCCCTTCAGAAACCAAATTCCAAGAAATCGAGCCGTGGCAATGCTTGCACACACATGTGATTATGCGCAGAGGTCCACCCTACCAGCCAACCTCAGATCTCCACGCAGGCACACATGAATGCACATATATTTGCACACATCCAGAGATAAACTCCCCTTCAGAAACCAAATTCCAAGAAATCGAGCCGTGGCAATGCTTGCACACACATGTGATTATGCGCAGAGGTCCACCGTACCAGCCAACCTCAGATCTCCACGCAAGCACAGATGAATGCACATACATTTGCACACATCCAGAGATAAACTCCCCAACAGAAACCAAATTCCAAGAAATCGAGCCGTGGCAATGTTTGCACACACATGTGATTATGCGCAGAGGTACACCCTGCCAGCCGACCTCAGGTCTCAACGCAGGAACACATGAATGCACATATATTTGCACACATCCAGAGATAAACTCACCCCAAAGAATCCAAATTCCAAGAAATCGAGCCGTGGCAATGTTTGCACACACATGTGATTATGCGCAGAGGTACACCCTGCCAGCCAACGTCAGATCTACACGCATGCACACATGAATGCACATACATTTGCACACATCCAGAGATAAACTCCCCTTCAGAAACCACATTCCAAGAAATCGAGCCGTGGCAATGTTTGCACACACATGTGATTATGCGCAGAGGTCCACCCTACCAGCCGACCTCAGGTCTCAACGCAGGAACACATGAATGCACATACATTTGCACACATCCAGAGATAAACTCACCCCAAAGAAACCAAATTCCAAAAAATCGAGCCGTGGCAATGCTTGCACACACATGTTATTATGCGCAGAGGTCCACCCTACCAGCCAACCTCAGATCTCCACGCAGGCACACATGAATGCACATACATTTGCACACATCCAGAGATAAACTCCCCTTCAGAAACCAAATTCCAAGAAATCGAGCCGTGGCAATGCTTGCACACACATGTGATTATGCGCAGAGGTCCACCGTACCAGCCAACCTCAGATCTCAACGCAGGAACACATGAATGCACATACATTTGCACACATCCAGAGATAAACTCCCCCTCAGAAACCAAATTCCAAGAAATCGAGCCGTGGCAATGCTTGCACACACATGTTATTATGCGCAGAGGTACACCCTACCAGCCAATCTCAGATCTCCACGCAGGCACACATGAATGCACATATATTTGCACACATCCAGAGATAAACTCCCCCTCAGAAACCAAATTCCAAGAAATCGAGCCGTGGCAATGCTTGCACACACATGTGATTATGCGCAGAGGTACACCCTACCAGCCAACCTCAGATCTCCACGCAGGCACACATGAATGCACATACATTTGCACACATCCAGAGATAAACTCCCCTTCAGAAACCAAATTCCAAGAAATCGAGCCGTGGCAATGCTTGCACACACATGTGATTATGTGCAGAGGTACACCCTACCAGCCGACCTCAGGTCTCAACGCAGGAACACATGAATGCACATACATTTGCACACATCCAGAGATAAACTCACCCCAAAGAAACCAAATTCCAAGAAATCGAGCCGTGGCAATGTTTGCACACACATGTGATTATGCACAGAGGTACACCCTGCCAGCCAACCTCAGATCTACACGCAGGCACACATGAATGCACATACATTTGCACACATCCAGAGATAAACTCACCCCAAAGAATCCAAATTCCAAAAAATCGAGCCGTGGCAATGTTTGCACACACATGTGATTATGCGGAGAGGTCCACCCTACCAGCCGACCTCAGGTCTCAACGCAGGAACACATGAATGCACATACATTTGCACACATCCAGAGATAAACTCACCCCAAAGAATCCAAATTCCAAAAAATCGAGCCGTGGCAATGCTTGCACACACATGTGATTATGCGCAGAGGTCCACCCTACCAGCCAACCTCAGGTCTCAACGCAGGAACAGATGAATGCACATACATTTGCACACATCCAGAGATAAACTCCCCAAGAGAAACCAAATTCCAAGAAATCGAGCTGTGACAATGCTTGCACACACATGTTATTATGCGCAGAGGTACACCGTACCAGCCAACCTCAGATCTCCACGCAAGCACAGATGAATGCACATACATTTGCACACATCCAGAGATAAACTCCCCAACAGAAACCAAATTCCAAGAAATCGAGCCGTGGCAATGCTTGCACACACATGTGATTATGCGCAGAGGTACACCGTACCAGCCAACCTCAGATCTCAACGCAGGAACACATGAATGCACATACATTTGCACACATCCAGAGATAAACTCACCCCAAAGAATCCAAATTCCAAAAAATCGAGCCGTGGCAATGCTTGCACACACATGTGATTATGCGCAGAGGTCCACCCTACCAGCCAACCTCAGATCTCAACGCAGGAACACATGAATGCACATACATTTGCACACATCCAGAGATAAACTCCCCTTCAGAAACCAAATTCCAAGAAATCGAGCCGTGGCAATGCTTGCACACACATGTGATTATGCGCAGAGGTCCACCCTACCAGCCAACCTCAGATCTCCACGCAAGCACAGATGAATGCACATACATTTGCACACATCCAGAGATAAACTCCCCAACAGAAACCAAATTCCAAGAAATCGAGCCGTGGCAATGTTTGCACACACATGTGATTATGCGCAGAGGTCCACCCTACCAGCCAACCTCAGGTCTCAACGCAGGAACACATGAATGCACATATATTTGCACACATCCAGAGATAAACTCACCCCAAAGAAACCAAATTCCAAGAAATCGAGCCGTGGCAATGTTTGCACACACATGTGATTATGCGCAGAGGTACACCCTGCCAGCCAACGTCAGATCTACACGCATGCACACATGAATGCACATACATTTGCACACATCCAGAGATAAACTCACCCCAAAGAATCCAAATTCCAAAAAATCGAGCCGTGGCAATGTTTGCACACACATGTGATTATGCGCAGAGGTCCACCGTACCAGCCAACCTCAGATCTCAACGCAGGAACACATGAATGCACATACATTTGCACACATCCAGAGATAAACTCCCCTTCAGAAACCACATTCCAAGAAATCGAGCCGTGGCAATGTTTGCACACACATGTGATTATGCGCAGAGGTCCACCCTACCAGCCGACCTCAGGTCTCAACGCAGGAACACATGAATGCACATACATTTGCACACATCCAGAGATAAACTCACCCCAAAGAAACCAAATTCCAAGAAATCGAGCCGTGGCAATGTTTGTACACACATGTGATTATGCACAGAGGTACACCCTGCCAGCCAACCTCAGATCTACACGCAGGCACACATGAATGCACATACATTTGCACACATCCAGAGATAAACTCACCCCAAAGAATCCAAATTCCAAAAAATCGAGCCGTGGCAATGTTTGCACACACATGTGATTATGCGCAGAGGTACACCCTGCCAGCCAACGTCAGATCTACACGCATGCACACATGAATGCACATACATTTGCACACATCCAGAGATAAACTCACCCCAAAGAATCCAAATTCCAAGAAATCGAGCCGTGGCAATGTTTGTACACACATGTGATTATGCACAGAGGTACACCCTGCCAGCCAACCTCAGGTCTCAACGCAGGAACACATGAATGCACATACATTTGCACACATCCAGAGATAAACTCACCCCAAAGAAACCAAATTCCAAAAAATCGAGCCGTGGCAATGTTTGCACACACATGTGATTATGCGCAGAGGTACACCCTGCCAGCCAACCTCAGATCTCAACGCAGGAACACATGAATGCACATACATTTGCACACATCCAGAGATAAACTCACCCCAAAGAATCCAAATTCCAAAAAATCGAGCCGTGGCAATGCTTGCACACACATGTGATTATGCGCAGAGGTCCACCCTACCAGCCAACCTCAGGTCTCAACGCAGGAACACATGAATGCACATACATTTGCACACATCCAGAGATAAACTCCCCCTCAGAAACCAAATTCCAAGAAATCGAGCCGTGACAATGCTTGCACACACATGTTATTATGCGCAGAGGTACACCCTACCAGCCAACCTCAGATCTCCACGCAAGCACAGATGAATGCACATACATTTGCACACATCCAGAGATAAACTCACCCCAAAGAATCCAAATTCCAAAAAATCGAGCCGTGGCAATGCTTGCACACACATGTGATTATGCGCAGAGGTCCACCGTACCAGCCAACCTCAGATCTCAACGCAGGAACACATGAATGCACATACATTTGCACACATCCAGAGATAAACTCACCCCAAAGAAACCAAATTCCAAAAAATCGAGCCGTGGCAATGCTTGCACACACATGTTATTATGCGCAGAGGTCCACCCTACCAGCCAACCTCAGATCTCCACGCAGGCACACATGAATGCACATACATTTGCACACATCCAGAGATAAACTCCCCTTCAGAAACCAAATTCCAAGAAATCGAGCCGTGGCAATGCTTGCACACACATGTGATTATGCGCAGAGGTCCACCGTACCAGCCAACCTCAGATCTCAACGCAGGAACACATGAATGCACATACATTTGCACACATCCAGAGATAAACTCCCCCTCAGAAACCAAATTCCAAGAAATCGAGCCGTGGCAATGCTTGCACACACATGTTATTATGCGCAGAGGTACACCCTACCAGCCAATCTCAGATCTCCACGCAGGCACACATGAATGCACATATATTTGCACACATCCAGAGATAAACTCCCCCTCAGAAACCAAATTCCAAGAAATCGAGCCGTGGCAATGCTTGCACACACATGTGATTATGCGCAGAGGTACACCCTACCAGCCAACCTCAGATCTCCACGCAGGCACACATGAATGCACATACATTTGCACACATCCAGAGATAAACTCCCCTTCAGAAACCAAATTCCAAGAAATCGAGCCGTGGCAATGCTTGCACACACATGTGATTATGTGCAGAGGTACACCCTACCAGCCGACCTCAGGTCTCAACGCAGGAACACATGAATGCACATACATTTGCACACATCCAGAGATAAACTCACCCCAAAGAAACCAAATTCCAAGAAATCGAGCCGTGGCAATGTTTGCACACACATGTGATTATGCACAGAGGTACACCCTGCCAGCCAACCTCAGATCTACACGCAGGCACACATGAATGCACATACATTTGCACACATCCAGAGATAAACTCACCCCAAAGAATCCAAATTCCAAAAAATCGAGCCGTGGCAATGTTTGCACACACATGTGATTATGCGGAGAGGTCCACCCTACCAGCCGACCTCAGGTCTCAACGCAGGAACACATGAATGCACATACATTTGCACACATCCAGAGATAAACTCACCCCAAAGAATCCAAATTCCAAAAAATCGAGCCGTGGCAATGCTTGCACACACATGTGATTATGCGCAGAGGTCCACCCTACCAGCCAACCTCAGGTCTCAACGCAGGAACAGATGAATGCACATACATTTGCACACATCCAGAGATAAACTCCCCAAGAGAAACCAAATTCCAAGAAATCGAGCTGTGACAATGCTTGCACACACATGTTATTATGCGCAGAGGTACACCGTACCAGCCAACCTCAGATCTCCACGCAAGCACAGATGAATGCACATACATTTGCACACATCCAGAGATAAACTCCCCAACAGAAACCAAATTCCAAGAAATCGAGCCGTGGCAATGCTTGCACACACATGTGATTATGCGCAGAGGTCCACCCTACCAGCCGACCTCAGATCTCAACGCAGGAACACATGAATGCACAGACATTTGCACACATCCAGAGATAAACTCCCCTTCAGAAACCAAATTCCAAGAAATCGAGCCGTGGCAATGCTTGCACACACATGTGATTATGCGCAGAGGTCCACCCTACCAGCCAACCTCAGGTCTCAACGCAGGAACACATGAATGCACATATATTTGCACACATCCAGAGATAAACTCACCCCAAAGAAACCAAATTCCAAGAAATCGAGCCGTGGCAATGTTTGCACACACATGTGATTATGCGCAGAGGTACACCCTACCAGCCAACCTCAGATCTACACGCATGCACACATGAATGCACATACATTTGCACACATCCAGAGATAAACTCACCCCAAAGAATCCAAATTCCAAAAAATCGAGCCGTGGCAATGTTTGCACACACATGTGATTATGCGCAGAGGTCCACCGTACCAGCCAACCTCAGATCTCAACGCAGGAACACATGAATGCACATACATTTGCACACATCCAGAGATAAACTCCCCTTCAGAAACCACATTCCAAGAAATCGAGCCGTGGCAATGTTTGCACACACATGTGATTATGCGCAGAGGTCCACCCTACCAGCCGACCTCAGGTCTCAACGCAGGAACACATGAATGCACATACATTTGCACACATCCAGAGATAAACTCACCCCAAAGAAACCAAATTCCAAGAAATCGAGCCGTGGCAATGTTTGTACACACATGTGATTATGCACAGAGGTACACCCTGCCAGCCAACCTCAGATCTACACGCAGGCACACATGAATGCACATACATTTGCACACATCCAGAGATAAACTCACCCCAAAGAATCCAAATTCCAAAAAATCGAGCCGTGGCAATGTTTGCACACACATGTGATTATGCGCAGAGGTCCACCGTACCAGCCAACCTCAGATCTCAACGCAGGAACACATGAATGCACATACATTTGCACACATTCAGAGATAAACTCACCCCAAAGAATCCAAATTCCAAAAAATCGAGCCGTGGCAATGCTTGCACACACATGTTATTATGCGCAGAGGTCCACCCTACCAGCCAACCTCAGATCTCCACGCAGGCACACATGAATGCACATACATTTGCACACATCCAGAGATAAACTCCCCTTCAGAAACCAAATTTCAAGAAATCCAGCCGTGGCAATGCTTGCACACACATGTGATTATGCGCAGAGGTCCACCCTACCAGCCAACCTCAGATCTCAACGCAGGAACACATGAATGCACATACATTTGCACACATCCAGAGATAAACTCACCCCAAAGAATCCAAATTCCAAGAAATCGAGCCGTGGCAATGCTTGCACACACATGTGATTATGCGCAGAGGTCCACCCTACCAGCCAACCTCAGATCTCAACGCAGGAACACATGAATGCACATACATTTGCACACATCCAGAGATAAACTCCCCCCAAAGGACCCAAATTCCAAGAAATCGAGCCGTGGCAATGTTTGCACACACATGTGATTATACGCAGAGGTCCACCCTACCAGCCAACCTCAGATCTACACGCAAGCACACATGAATGCACATACATTTGCACACATCCAGAGATAAACTCCACAAGAGAAACCAAATTCCAAGAAATCGAGCCGTGGCAATGCTTGCACACACATGTGATTATGCGCAGAGATCCACCGTACCAGCCAACCTCAGATCTCAACGCAGGAACACATGAATGCACATACATTTGCACACATCCAGAGATAAACTCCCCCTCAGAAACCAAATTCCAAGAAATCGAGCCGTGGCAATGCTTGCACACACGTGTTATTATGCGCAGAGGTCCACCCTACCAGCCAACCTCAGATCTCCACGCAAGCACACATGAATGCACATACATTTGCACACATCCAGAGATAAACTCCCCAACAGAAACCAAATTCCAAGAAATCGAGCCGTGGCAATGCTTGCACACACATGTGATTATGCGCAGAGGTCCACCCTACCAGCCAACCTCAGATCTCCACGCAAGCACACATGAATGCACATACATTTGCACACATCCAGAGATAAACTCCCCAACAGAAACCAAATTCCAAGAAATCGAGCCGTGGCAATGTTTGCACACACATGTGATTATGCGCAGAGGTCCACCCTACCAGCCGACCTCAGGTCTCAACGCAGGAACACATGAATGCACATACATTTGCACACATCCAGAGATAAACTCCCCAACAGAAACCAAATTCCAAGAAATCGAGCCGTGGCAATGTTTGCACACACATGTGATTATGCGCAGAGGTCCACCCTACCAGCCGACCTCAGGTCTCAACGCAGGAACACATGAATGCACATACATTTGCACACATCCAGAGATAAACTCACCCCAAAGAAACCAAATTCCAAAAAATCGAGCCGTGGCAATGTTTGCACACACATGTGATTATGCGCAGAGGTACACCCTGCCAGCCAACCTCAGATCTCAACGCAGGAACACATGAATGCACATACATTTGCACACATCCAGAGATAAACTCACCCCAAAGAATCCAAATTCCAAAAAATCGAGCCGTGGCAATGCTTGCACACACATGTGATTATGCGCAGAGGTCCACCCTACCAGCCAACCTCAGATCTCAACGCAGGAACACATGAATGCACATACATTTGCACACATCCAGAGATAAACTCCCCTTCAGAAACCAAATTCCAAGAAATCGAGCCGTGGCAATGCTTGCACACACATGTTATTATGCGCAGAGGTCCACCCTACCAGCCAACCTCAGATCTCCACGCAGGCACACATGAATGCACATATATTTGCACACATCCAGAGATAAACTCCCCCTCAGAAACCAAATTCCAAGAAATCGAGCTGTGACAATGCTTGCACACACATGTTATTATGCGCAGAGGTACACCCTACCAGCCAACCTCAGATCTCCACGCAAGCACAGATGAATGCACATACATTTGCACACATCCAGAGATAAACTCCCCAACAGAAACCAAATTCCAAGAAATCGAGCCGTGGCAATGCTTGCACACACATGTGATTATGCGCAGAGGTACACCGTACCAGCCAACCTCAGATCTCAACGCAGGAACACATGAATGCACATACATTTGCACACATCCAGAGATAAACTCACCCCAAAGAATCCAAATTCCAAAAAATCGAGCCGTGGCAATGCTTGCACACACATGTGATTATGCGCAGAGGTCCACCGTACCAGCCAACCTCAGATCTCAACGCAGGAACACATGAATGCACATACATTTGCACACATCCAGAGATAAACTCCCCTTCAGAAACCAAATTCCAAGAAATCGAGCCGTGGCAATGCTTGCACACACATGTTATTATGCGCAGAGGTCCACCCTACCAGCCAACCTCAGATCTCCACGCAGGCACACATGAATGCACATATATTTGCACACATCCAGAGATAAACTCCCCTTCAGAAACCAAATTCCAAGAAATCGAGCCGTGGCAATGCTTGCACACACATGTGATTATGCGCAGAGGTCCACCGTACCAGCCAACCTCAGATCTCCACGCAAGCACACATGAATGCACATATATTTGCACACATCCAGAGATAAACTCACCCCAAAGAAACCAAATTCCAAGAAATCGAGCCGTGGCAATGTTTGCACACACATGTGATTATGCGCAGAGGTACACCCTGCCAGCCAACGTCAGATCTACACGCATGCACACATGAATGCACATACATTTGCACACATCCAGAGATAAACTCACCCCAAAGAATCCAAATTCCAAAAAATCGAGCCGTGGCAATGCTTGCACACACATGTGATTATGCGCAGAGGTCCACCGTACCAGCCAACCTCAGATCTCAACGCAGGAACACATGAATGCACATACATTTGCACACATCCAGAGATAAACTCCCCTTCAGAAACCACATTCCAAGAAATCGAGCCGTGGCAATGTTTGCACACACATGTGATTATGCGCAGAGGTCCACCCTACCAGCCGACCTCAGGTCTCAACGCAGGAACACATGAATGCACATACATTTGCACACATCCAGAGATAAACTCACCCCAAAGAAACCAAATTCCAAGAAATCGAGCCGTGGCAATGTTTGTACACACATGTGATTATGCACAGAGGTCCACCCTGCCAGCCAACCTCAGATCTACACGCAGGCACACATGAATGCACATACATTTGCACACATCCAGAGATAAACTCACCCCAAAGAATCCAAATTCCAAAAAACTCGAGCCGTGGCAATGCTTGCACACACATGTGATTATGCGCAGAGGTCCACCGTACCAGCCAACCTCAGATCTCAACGCAGGAACACATGAATGCACATACATTTGCACACATTCAGAGATAAACTCACCCCAAAGAATCCAAATTCCAAAAAATCGAGCCGTGGCAATGCTTGCACACACATGTTATTATGCGCAGAGGTCCACCCTACCAGCCAACCTCAGATCTCAACGCAGGAACACATGAATGCACATACATTTGCACACATCCAGAGATAAACTCCCCAAGAGAAACCAAATTCCAAGAAATCGAGCCGTGGCAATGTTTGCACACACATGTGATTATGCGCAGAGGTCCACCCTGCCAGCCGACCTCAGATCTCAACGCAGGAACACATGAATGCACATATATTTGCACACATCCAGAGATAAACTCCCCCTCAGAAACCAAATTCCAAGAAATCGAGCCGTGGCAATGCTTGCACACACATGTGATTATGCGCAGAGGTCCACCCTACCAGCCAACCTCAGATCTACACGCAAGCACACATGAATGCACATACATTTGCACACATCCAGAGATAAACTCCACAAGAGAAACCAAATTCCAAGAAATCGAGCCGTGGCAATGCTTGCACACACATGTGATTATACGCAGAGGTCCACCCTGCCAGCCAACCTCAGATCTACACGCAGGCACACATGAATGCACATACATTTGCACACATCCAGAGATAAACTCACCCCAAAGAATCCAAATTCCAAAAAATCGAGCCGTGGCAATGCTTGCACACACATGTGATTATGCGCAGAGGTCCACCCTACCAGCCAACCTCAGATCTCAACGCAGGAACACATGAATGCACATACATTTGCACACATCCAGAGATAAACTCCCCCTCAGAAACCAAATTCCAAGAAATCGAGCCGTGGCAATGCTTGCACACACATGTTATTATGCGCAGAGGTCCACCCTACCAGCCAACCTCAGATCTCCACGCAAGCACACATGAATGCACATACATTTGCACACATCCAGAGATAAACTCCCCAACAGAAACCAAATTCCAAGAAATCGAGCCGTGGCAATGTTTGCACACACATGTGATTATGCGCAGAGGTCCACCCTACCAGCCGACCTCAGGTCTCAACGCAGGAACACATGAATGCACATATATTTGCACACATCCAGAGATAAACTCACCCCAAAGAAACCAAATTCCAAGAAATCGAGCCGTGGCAATGTTTGCACACACATGTGATTATGCGCAGAGGTACACCCTGCCAGCCAACCTCAGATCTACACGCAGGCACACATGAATGCACATACATTTGCACACATCCAGAGATAAACTCACCCCAAAGAAACCAAATTTCAAGAAATCCAGCCGTGGCAATGCTTGCACACACATGTGATTATGCGCAGAGGTCCACCCTACCAGCCAACCTCAGATCTACACGCATGCACACATGAATGCACATACATTTGCACACATCCAGAGATAAACTCACCCCAAAGAAACCAAATTTCAAGAAATCGAGCCGTGGCAATGTTTGCACACACATGTGATTATGCGCAGAGGTACACCCTGCCAGCCAACGTCAGATCTACACGCATGCACACATGAATGCACATACATTTGCACACATCCAGAGATAAACTCACCCCAAAGAAACCAAATTTCAAGAAATCGAGCCGTGGCAATGTTTGCACACACATGTGATTATGCGCAGAGGTACACCCTGCCAGCCAACGTCAGATCTACACGCATGCACACATGAATGCACATACATTTGCACACATCCAGAGATAAACTCACCCCAAAGAATCCAAATTCCAAAAAATCGAGCCGTGGCAATGCTTGCACACACATGTGATTATGCGCAGAGGTCCACCGTACCAGCCAACCTCAGATCTCAACGCAGGAACACATGAATGCACATACATTTGCACACATCCAGAGATAAACTCCCCTTCAGAAACCACATTCCAAGAAATCGAGCCGTGGCAATGTTTGCACACACATGTGATTATGCGCAGAGGTCCACCCTACCAGCCGACCTCAGGTCTCAACGCAGGAACACATGAATGCACATACATTTGCACACATCCAGAGATAAACTCCCCAAGAGAAACCAAATTCCAAGAAATCGAGCCGTGGCAATGTTTGCACACACATGTGATTATGCGCAGAGGTCCACCCTACCAGCCAACCTCAGGTCTCAACGCAGGAACACATGAATGCACATACATTTGCACACATCCAGAGATAAACTCACCCCAAAGAATCCAAATTCCAAAAAATCGAGCCGTGGCAATGTTTGCACACACATGTGATTATGCGCAGAGGTCCACCCTACCAGCCAACCTCAGATCTCCACGCAAGCACAGATGAATGCACATACATTTGCACACATCCAGAGATAAACTCCCCTTCAGAAACCAAATTTCAAGAAATCGAGCCGTGGCAATGCTTGCACACACATGTGATTATGCGCAGAGGTCCACCCTACCAGCCAACCTCAGATCTCAACGCAGGAACACATGAATGCACATACATTTGCACACATCCAGAGATAAACTCCCCAAGAGAAACCAAATTCCAAGAAATCGAGCCGTGGCAATGTTTGCACACACATGTGATTATGCGCAGAGGTCCACCCTACCAGCCGACCTCAGATCTCAACGCAGGAACACATGAATGCACATATATTTGCACACATCCAGAGATAAACTCCCCCTCAGAAACCAAATTCCAAGAAATCGAGCCGTGGCAATGCTTGCACACACATGTGATTATGCGCAGAGGTCCACCCTACCAGCCAACCTCAGATCTCAACGCAGGAACACATGAATGCACATACATTTGCACACATCCAGAGATAAACTCCCCCCAAAGGACCCAAATTCCAAGAAATCGAGCCGTGGCAATGCTTGCACACACATGTGATTATGCGCAGAGGTCCACCGTACCAGCCAACCTCAGATCTCAACGCAGGAACACATGAATGCACATACATTTGCACACATTCAGAGATAAACTCACCCCAAAGAATCCAAATTCCAAAAAATCGAGCCGTGGCAATGCTTGCACACACATGTGATTATGCGCAGAGGTCCACCCTACCAGCCAACCTCAGATCTCCACGCAAGCACACATGAATGCACATACATTTGCACACATCCAGAGATAAACTCCCCTTCAGAAACCAAATTTCAAGAAATCCAGCCGTGGCAATGCTTGCACACACATGTGATTATGCGCAGAGGTCCACCCTGCCAGCCAACCTCAGATCTCAACGCAGGCACAGATGAATGCACATACATTTGCACACATCCAGAGATAAACTCCCCTTCAGAAACCAAATTTCAAGAAATCCAGCCGTGGCAATGCTTGCACACACATGTGATTATGCGCAGAGGTCCACCCTACCAGCCAACCTCAGATCTCAACGCAGGAACACATGAATGCACATACATTTGCACACATCCAGAGATAAACTCACCCCAAAGAAACCAAATTCCAAAAAATCGAGCCGTGGCAATGTTTGCACACACATGTGATTATGCGCAGAGGTACACCCTGCCAGCCAACCTCAGATCTACACGCAGGCACACATGAATGCACATACATTTGCACACATCCAGAGATAAACTCACCCCAAAGAATCCAAATTCCAAAAAATCGAGCCGTGGCAATGCTTGCACACACATGTGATTATGCGCAGAGGTACACCCTGCCAGCCAACCTCAGATCTACACGCAGGAACACATGAATGCACATACATTTGCACACATCCAGAGATAAACTCACCCCAAAGAATCCAAATTCCAAAAAATCGAGCCGTGGCAATGCTTGCACACACATGTGATTATGCGCAGAGGTCCACCGTACCAGCCAACCTCAGATCTCAACGCAGGAACACATGAATGCACATACATTTGCACACATCCAGAGATAAACTCCCCTTCAGAAACCAAATTCCAAGAAATCGAGCCGTGGCAATGCTTGCACACACATTTTATTATGCGCAGAGGTCCACCCTACCAGCCAACCTCAGATCTCCACGCAGGCACACATGAATGCACATATATTTGCACACATCCAGAGATAAACTCCCCTTCAGAAACCAAATTCCAAGAAATCGAGCCGTGGCAATGCTTGCACACACATGTGATTATGCGCAGAGGTCCACCCTACCAGCCAACCTCAGATCTCCACGCAAGCACAGATGAATGCACATACATTTGCACACATCCAGAGATAAACTCCCCAACAGAAACCAAATTCCAAGAAATCGAGCCGTGGCAATGTTTGCACACACATGTGATTATGCGCAGAGGTCCACCCTACCAGCCGACCTCAGGTCTCAACGCAGGAACACATGAATGCACATATATTTGCACACATCCAGAGATAAACTCACCCCAAAGAAACCAAATTCCAAGAAATCGAGCCGTGGCAATGTTTGCACACACATGTGATTATGCGCAGAGGTACACCCTGCCAGCCAACCTCAGATCTACACGCATGCACACATGAATGCACATACATTTGCACACATCCAGAGATAAACTCACCCCAAAGAATCCAAATTCCAAAAAATCGAGCCGTGGCAATGCTTGCACACACATGTGATTATGCGCAGAGGTCCACCGTACCAGCCAACCTCAGATCTCAACGCAGGAACACATGAATGCACATACATTTGCACACATCCAGAGATAAACTCCCCTTCAGAAACCACATTCCAAGAAATCGAGCCGTGGCAATGTTTGCACACACATGTGATTATGCGCAGAGGTCCACCCTACCAGCCGACCTCAGGTCTCAACGCAGGAACACATGAATGCACATACATTTGCACACATCCAGAGATAAACTCACCCCAAAGAATCCAAATTCCAAAAAATCGAGCCGTGGCAATGCTTGCACACACATGTTATTATGCGCAGAGGTACACCCTACCAGCCAACCTGAGATCTCCACGCAGGCACACATGAATGCACATACATTTGCACACATCCAGAGATAAACTCCCCTTCAGAAACCAAATTCCAAGAAATCGAGCCGTGGCAATGCTTGCACACACATGTGATTATGCGCAGAGGTCCACCCTACCAGCCAACCTCAGATCTCCACGCAAGCACACATGAATGCACATACATTTGCACACATCCAGAGATAAACTCCCCCTCAGAAACCAAATTCCAAGATATCCAGAAATGGAAATGTTTGCACACACATGTGATTATGCGCAGAGGTCCACCGTACCAGCCAACCTCAGATCTCAACGCAGGAACACATGAATGCACATACATTTGCACACATCCAGAGATAAACTCCCCAAGAGAAACCAAATTCCAAGAAATCGAGCCGTGGCAATGCTTGCACACACGTGTTATTATGCGCAGAGGTCCACCCTACCAGCCAACCTCAGGTCTCAACGCAGGAACACATGAATGCACATACATTTGCACACATCCAGAGATAAACTCACCCCAAAGAATCCAAATTCCAAAAAATCGAGCCGTGGCAATGCTTGCACACACATGTGATTATGCGCAGAGGTCCACCCTACCAGCCGACCTCAGGTCTCAACGCAGGAACACATGAATGCACATACATTTGCACACATCCAGAGATAA
The DNA here is from genome assembly GCF_057382275.1 of Copadichromis virginalis. Lineage (NCBI taxonomy): Eukaryota > Metazoa > Chordata > Actinopteri > Cichliformes > Cichlidae > Copadichromis > Copadichromis virginalis. The sequence continues at coordinate 936,841 of NC_140628.1, forward strand.
ACTCACCCCAAAGAATCCAAATTCCAAAAAATCGAGCCGTGGCAATGCTTGCACACACATGTGATTATGCGCAGAGGTCCACCCTACCAGCCAACCTCAGGTCTCAACGCAGGAACAGATGAATGCACATACATTTGCACACATCCAGAGATAAACTCCCCAAGAGAAACCAAATTCCAAGAAATCGAGCTGTGACAATGCTTGCACACACATGTTATTATGCGCAGAGGTACACCGTACCAGCCAACCTCAGATCTCCACGCAAGCACAGATGAATGCACATACATTTGCACACATCCAGAGATAAACTCCCCAACAGAAACCAAATTCCAAGAAATCGAGCCGTGGCAATGCTTGCACACACATGTGATTATGCGCAGAGGTACACCGTACCAGCCAACCTCAGATCTCAACGCAGGAACACATGAATGCACATACATTTGCACACATCCAGAGATAAACTCCCCTTCAGAAACCAAATTCCAAGAAATCGAGCCGTGGCAATGCTTGCACACACGTCATTATGCGCAGAGGTCCACCCTACCAGCCAACCTCAGATCTCCACGCAAGCACAGATGAATGCACATACATTTGCACACATCCAGAGATAAACTCCCCAACAGAAACCAAATTCCAAGAAATCGAGCCGTGGCAATGTTTGCACACACATGTGATTATGCGCAGAGGTCCAGCTACCAGCCGACCTCAGGTCTCAACGCAGGAACACATGAATGCACATATATTTGCACACATCCAGAGATAAACTCACCCCAAAGAAACCAAATTCCAAGAAATCGAGCCGTGGCAATGTTTGCACACACATGTGATTATGCGCAGAGGTACACCCTGCCAGCCAACGTCAGATCTACACGCATGCACACATGAATGCACATACATTTGCACACATCCAGAGATAAACTCACCCCAAAGAATCCAAATTCCAAAAAATCGAGCCGTGGCAATGCTTGCACACACATGTGATTATGCGCAGAGGTCCACCGTACCAGCCAACCTCAGATCTCAACGCAGGAACACATGAATGCACATACATTTGCACACATCCAGAGATAAACTCCCCTTCAGAAACCACATTCCAAGAAATCGAGCCGTGGCAATGTTTGCACACACATGTGATTATGCGCAGAGGTCCACCCTACCAGCCGACCTCAGGTCTCAACGCAGGAACACATGAATGCACATACATTTGCACACATCCAGAGATAAACTCCCCAAGAGAAACCAAATTCCAAGAAATCGAGCCGTGGCAATGTTTGCACACACATGTGATTATGCGCAGAGGTCCACCCTACCAGCCAACCTCAGGTCTCAACGCAGGAACACATGAATGCACATACATTTGCACACATCCAGAGATAAACTCACCCCAAAGAAACCAAATTCCAAGAAATCGAGCCGTGGCAATGTTTGTACACACATGTGATTATGCACAGAGGTACACCCTGCCAGCCAACCTCAGATCTACACGCAGGCACACATGAATGCACATACATTTGCACACATCCAGAGATAAACTCACCCCAAAGAATCCAAATTCCAAAAAATCGAGCCGTGGCAATGTTTGCACACACATGTGATTATGCGCAGAGGTCCACCCTACCAGCCAACCTCAGATCTCCACACAGGCACACATGAATGCACATACATTTGCACACATCCAGAGATAAACTCCCCTTCAGAAACCAAATTTCAAGAAATCCAGCCGTGGCAATGCTTGCACACACATGTGATTATGCGCAGAGGTCCACCCTACCAGCCAACCTCAGATCTCAACGCAGGAACACATGAATGCACATACATTTGCACACATCCAGAGATAAACTCACCCCAAAGAATCCAAATTCCAAGAAATCGAGCCGTGGCAATGCTTGCACACACATGTGATTATGCGCAGAGGTCCACCCTACCAGCCGACCTCAGATCTCAACGCAGGAACACATGAATGCACATACATTTGCACACATCCAGAGATAAACTCCCCCTCAGAAACCAAATTCCAAGAAATCGAGCCGTGGCAATGCTTGCACACACATGTGATTATGCGCAGAGGTCCACCCTACCAGCCAACCTCAGATCTCAACGCAGGAACACATGAATGCACATACATTTGCACACATCCAGAGATAAACTCCCCCCAAAGGACCCAAATTCCAAGAAATCGAGCCGTGGCAATGTTTGCACACACGTGTTATTATGCGCAGAGGTCCACCCTACCAGCCAACCTCAGATCTCCACGCAAGCACACATGAATGCGCATACATTTGCACACATCCAGAGATAAACTCCCCAACAGAAACCAAATTCCAAGAAATCGAGCCGTGGCAATGCTTGCACACACATGTGATTATGCGCAGAGGTCCACCCTACCAGCCAACCTCAGATCTCCACGCAAGCACACATGAATGCACATACATTTGCACACATCCAGAGATAAACTCCCCCTCAGAAACCAAATTCCAAGAAATCGAGCCGTGGCAATGCTTGCACACACATGTGATTATGCGCAGAGGTCCACCCTACCAGCCAACCTCAGATCTCAACGCAGGAACACATGAATGCACATACATTTGCACACATCCAGAGATAAACTCCCCCCAAAGGACCCAAATTCCAAGAAATCGAGCCGTGGCAATGTTTGCACACACGTGTTATTATGCGCAGAGGTCCACCCTACCAGCCAACCTCAGATCTCCACGCAAGCACACATGAATGCACATACATTTGCACACATCCAGAGATAAACTCCCCAACAGAAACCAAATTCCAAGAAATCGAGCCGTGGCAATGTTTGCACACACATGTGATTATGCGCAGAGGTCCACCCTACCAGCCGACCTCAGGTCTCAACGCAGGAACACATGAATGCACATACATTTGCACACATCCAGAGATAAACTCCCCAACAGAAACCAAATTCCAAGAATTCGAGCCGTGGCAATGTTTGCACACACATGTGATTATGCGCAGAGGTCCACCCTACCAGCCGACCTCAGGTCTCAACGCAGGAACACATGAATGCACATACATTTGCACACATCCAGAGATAAACTCACCCCAAAGAAACCAAATTCCAAAAAATCGAGCCGTGGCAATGTTTGCACACACATGTGATTATGCGCAGAGGTACACCCTGCCAGCCAACCTCAGGTCTACACGCAGGCACACATGAATGCACATACATTTGCACACATCCAGAGATAAACTCCCCCTCAGAAACCAAATTCCAAGAAATCGAGCTGTGACAATGCTTGCACACACATGTTATTATGCGCAGAGGTACACCCTACCAGTCAACCTCAGATCTCAACGCAGGAACACATGAATGCACATACATTTGCACACATCCAGAGATAAACTCACCCCAAAGAATCCAAATTCCAAAAAATCGAGCCGTGGCAATGCTTGCACACACATGTGATTATGCGCAGAGGTCCACCGTACCAGCCAACCTCAGATCTCAACGCAGGAACACATGAATGCACATACATTTGCACACATCCAGAGATAAACTCCCCAACAGAAACCAAATTCCAAGAAATCGAGCCGTGGCAATGTTTGCACACACATGTGATTATGCGCAGAGGTCCACCCTACCAGCCGACCTCAGGTCTCAACGCAGGAACACATGAATGCACATATATTTGCACACATCCAGAGATAAACTCACCCCAAAGAAACCAAATTCCAAGAAATCGAGCCGTGGCAATGCTTGCACACACATGTTATTATGCGCAGAGGTCCACCCTACCAGCCAACCTCAGATCTCCACGCAAGCACAGATGAATGCACATACATTTGCACACATCCAGAGATAAACTCCCCTTCAGAAACCAAATTTCAAGAAATCCAGCCGTGGCAATGCTTGCACACACATGTGATTATGCGCAGAGGTCCACCCTACCAGCCAACCTCAGATCTCAACGCAGGAACACATGAATGCACATACATTTGCACACATCCAGAGATAAACTCACCCCAAAGAATCCAAATTCCAAGAAATCGAGCCGTGGCAATGCTTGCACACACATGTGATTATGCGCAGAGGTCCACCCTACCAGCCGACCTCAGATCTCAACGCAGGAACACATGAATGCACATACATTTGCACACATCCAGAGATAAACTCCCCAAGAGAAACCAAATTCCAAGAAATCGAGCCGTGGCAATGTTTGCACACACATGTGATTATGCGCAGAGGTCCACCCTGCCAGCCGACCTCAAATCTCAACGCAGGAACACATGAATGCACATATATTTGCACACATCCAGAGATAAACTCCCCCTCAGAAACCAAATTCCAAGAAATCGAGCCGTGGCAATGCTTGCACACACATGTGATTATGCGCAGAGGTCCACCCTACCAGCCAACCTCAGATCTCAACGCAGGAACACATGAATGCACATACATTTGCACACATCCAGAGATAAACTCCCCCCAAAGGACCCAAATTCCAAGAAATCGAGCCGTGGCAATGTTTGCACACACATGTGATTATACGCAGAGGTCCACCCTACCAGCCAACCTCAGATCTCAACGCAGGAACACATGAATGCACATACATTTGCACACATCCAGAGATAAACTCCCCCTCAGAAACCAAATTCCAAGAAATCGAGCCGTGGCAATGCTTGCACACACATGTTATTATGCGCAGAGGTACACCCTACCAGCCAACCTCAGATCTCCACGCAAGCACACATGAATGCACATACATTTGCACACATCCAGAGATAAACTCCCCAACAGAAACCAAATTCCAAGAAATCGAGCCGTGGCAATGCTTGCACACACATGTGATTATGCGCAGAGGTCCACCCTACCAGCCGACCTCAGGTCTCAACGCAGGAACACATGAATGCACATATATTTGCACACATCCAGAGATAAACTCACCCCAAAGAAACCAAATTCCAAGAAATCGAGCCGTGGCAATGTTTGCACACACATGTGATTATGCGCAGAGGTACACCCTGCCAGCCAACCTCAGATCTACACGCAGGCACACATGAATGCACATACATTTGCACACATCCAGAGATAAACTCACCCCAAAGAAACCAAATTTCAAGAAATCCAGCCGTGGCAATGCTTGCACACACATGTGATTATGCGCAGAGGTCCACCCTACCAGCCAACCTCAGATCTCAACGCAGGAACACATGAATGCACATACATTTGCACACATCCAGAGATAAACTCCCCAAGAGAAACCAAATTCCAAGAAATCGAGCCGTGGCAATACTTGCACACACATGTGATTATGCGCAGAGGTACACCGTACCAGCCAACCTCAGATCTCAACGCAGGAACACATGAATGCACATACATTTGCACACATCCAGAGATAAACTCACCCCAAAGAATCCAAATTCCAAAAAATCGAACCGTGGCAATGCTTGCACACACATGTGATTATGCGCAGAGGTCCACCGTACCAGCCAACCTCAGATCTCAACGCAGGAACACATGAATGCACATACATTTGCACACATCCAGAGATAAACTCCCCTTCAGAAACCAAATTCCAAGAAATCGAGCCGTGGCAATGCTTGCACACACATGTTATTATGCGCAGAGGTCCACCCTACCAGCCAACCTCAGATCTCCACGCAGGCACACATGAATGCACATACATTTGCACACATCCAGAGATAAACTCCCCTTCAGAAACCAAATTCCAAGAAATCGAGCCGTGGCAATGCTTGCACACACATGTGATTATGCGCAGAGGTCCACCCTACCAGCCAACCTCAGATCTCCACGCAAGCACAGATGAATGCACATACATTTGCACACATCCAGAGATAAACTCCCCAACAGAAACCAAATTCCAAGAAATCGAGCCGTGGCAATGTTTGCACACACATGTGATTATGCGCAGAGGTCCACCCTACCAGCCGACCTCAGGTCTCAACGCAGGAACACATGAATGCACATATATTTGCACACATCCAGAGATAAACTCACCCCAAAGAAACCAAATTCCAAGAAATCGAGCCGTGGCAATGTTTGCACACACATGTGATTATGCGCAGAGGTCCACCCTACCAGCCAACCTCAGATCTCAACGCAGGAACACATGAATGCACATACATTTGCACACATCCAGAGATAAACTCACCCCAAAGAATCCAAATTCCAAAAAATCGAGCCGTGGCAATGCTTGCACACACATGTGATTATGCACAGAGGTACACCGTACCAGCCAACCTCAGATCTCAACGCAGGAACACATGAATGCACATACATTTGCACACATCCAGAGATAAACTCCCCTTCAGAAACCACATTCCAAGAAATCGAGCCGTGGCAATGTTTGCACACACATGTGATTATGCGCAGAGGTCCACCCTACCAGCCAACCTCAGATCTCAACGCAGGAACACATGAATGCACATACATTTGCACACATCCAGAGATAAACTCACCCCAAAGAATCCAAATTCCAAAAAATCGAGCCGTGGCAATGTTTGCACACACATGTGATTATGCACAGAGGTACACCGTACCAGCCAACCTCAGATCTCAACGCAGGAACACATGAATGCACATACATTTGCACACATCCAGAGATAAACTCCCCTTCAGAAACCACATTCCAAGAAATCGAGCCGTGGCAATGTTTGCACACACATGTGATTATGCGCAGAGGTCCACCCTACCAGCCGACCTCAGGTCTCAACGCAGGAACACATGAATGCACATACATTTGCACACATCCAGAGATAAACTCCCCAAGAGAAACCAAATTCCAAGAAATCGAGCCGTGGCAATGTTTGCACACACATGTGATTATGCGCAGAGGTCCACCCTACCAGCCAACCTCAGGTCTCAACGCAGGAACACATGAATGCACATACATTTGCACACATCCAGAGATAAACTCACCCCAAATAAACCAAATTCCAAGAAATCGAGCCGTGGCAATGTTTGCACACACATGTGATTATGCACAGAGGTACACCCTGCCAGCCAACCTCAGATCTACACGCAGGCACACATGAATGCACATACATTTGCACACATCCAGAGATAAACTCACCCCAAAGAATCCAAATTCCAAAAAATCGAGCCGTGGCAATGTTTGTACACACATGTGATTATGCGCAGAGGTCCACCCTACCAGCCAACCTCAGATCTCCACGCAAGCACAGATGAATGCACATACATTTGCACACATCCAGAGATAAACTCCCCTTCAGAAACCAAATTCCAAGAAATCCAGCTGTGGCAATGCTTGCACACACATGTGATTATGCGCAGAGGTCCACCCTACCAGCCAACCTCAGATCTCCACGCAAGCACAGATGAATGCACATACATTTGCACACATCCAGAGATAAACTCCCCTTCAGAAACCAAATTTCAAGAAATCCAGCCGTGGCAATGCTTGCACACACATGTGATTATGCGCAGAGGTCCACCCTACCAGCCAACCTCAGATCTCAACGCAGGAACACATGAATGCACATACATTTGCACACATCCAGAGATAAACTCCCCAAGAGAAACCAAATTCCAAGAAATCGAGCCGTGGCAATGTTTGCACACACATGTGATTATGCGCAGAGGTCCACCCTACCAGCCGACCTCAGATCTCAACGCAGGAACACATGAATGCACATATATTTGCACACATCCAGAGATAAACTCCCCCTCAGAAACCAAATTCCAAGAAATCGAGCCGTGGCAATGCTTGCACACACATGTGATTATGCGCAGAGGTCCACCCTACCAGCCAACCTCAGATCTCAACGCAGGAACACATGAATGCACATACATTTGCACACATCCAGAGATAAACTCCCCCCAAAGGACCCAAATTCCAAGAAATCGAGCCGTGGCAATGCTTGCACACACATGTGATTATGCGCAGAGGTCCACCGTACCAGCCAACCTCAGATCTCAACGCAGGAACACATGAATGCACATACATTTGCACACATTCAGAGATAAACTCACCCCAAAGAATCCAAATTCCAAAAAATCGAGCCGTGGCAATGCTTGCACACACATGTTATTATGCGCAGAGGTCCACCCTACCAGCCAACCTCAGATCTCCACGCAGGCACACATGAATGCACATACATTTGCACACATCCAGAGATAAACTCCCCTTCAGAAACCAAATTCCAAGAAATCCAGCTGTGGCAATGCTTGCACACACATGTGATTATGCGCAGAGGTCCACCCTACCAGCCAACCTCAGATCTCCACGCAAGCACAGATGAATGCACATACATTTGCACACATCCAGAGATAAACTCCCCTTCAGAAACCAAATTTCAAGAAATCCAGCCGTGGCAATGCTTGCACACACATGTGATTATGCGCAGAGGTCCACCCTACCAGCCGACCTCAGATCTCAACGCAGGAACACATGAATGCACATATATTTGCACACATCCAGAGATAAACTCCCCCTCAGAAACCAAATTCCAAGAAATCGAGCCGTGGCAATGCTTGCACACACATGTGATTATGCGCAGAGGTCCACCCTACCAGCCAACCTCAGATCTCAACGCAGGAACACATGAATGCACATACATTTGCACACATCCAGAGATAAACTCCCCCCAAAGGACCCAAATTCCAAGAAATCGAGCCGTGGCAATGTTTGCACACACATGTGATTATACGCAGAGGTCCACCCTACCAGCCAACCTCAGATCTACACGCAAGCACACATGAATGCACATACATTTGCACACATCCAGAGATAAACTCCACAAGAGAAACCAAATTCCAAGAAATCGAGCCGTGGCAATGCTTGCACACACATGTGATTATGCGCAGAGGTCCACCCTGCCAGCCAACCTCAGATCTACACGCAGGCACACATGAATGCACATACATTTGCACACATCCAGAGATAAACTCACCCCAAAGAATCCAAATTCCAAAAAATCGAGCCGTGGCAATGCTTGCACACACATGTGATTATGCGCAGAGGTCCACCCTACCAGCCAACCTCAGGTCTCAACGCAGGAACACATGAATGCACATACATTTGCACACATCCAGAGATAAACTCCCCCTCAGAAACCAAATTCCAAGAAATCGAGCTGTGACAATGCTTGCACACACATGTTATTATGCGCAGAGGTACACCCTACCAGCCAACCTCAGATCTCCACGCAAGCACAGATGAATGCACATACATTTGCACACATCCAGAGATAAACTCCCCAACAGAAACCAAATTCCAAGAAATCGAGCCGTGGCAATACTTGCACACACATGTGATTATGCGCAGAGGTACACCGTACCAGCCAACCTCAGATCTCAACGCAGGAACACATGAATGCACATACATTTGCACACATCCAGAGATAAACTCACCCCAAAGAATCCAAATTCCAAAAAATCGAGCCGTGGCAATGCTTGCACACACATGTGATTATGCGCAGAGGTCCACCGTACCAGCCAACCTCAGATCTCAACGCAGGAACACATGAATGCACATACATTTGCACACATCCAGAGATAAACTCACCCCAAAGAATCCAAATTCCAAAAAATCGAGCCGTGGCAATGCTTGCACACACATGTGATTATGCGCAGAGGTCCACCGTACCAGCCAACCTCAGATCTCAACGCAGGAACACATGAATGCACATACATTTGCACACATCCAGAGATAAACTCCCCTTCAGAAACCACATTCCAAGAAATCGAGCCGTGGCAATGTTTGCACACACATGTGATTATGCGCAGAGGTCCACCCTACCAGCCGACCTCAGGTCTCAACGCAGGAACACATGAATGCACATACATTTGCACACATCCAGAGATAAACTCCCCAAGAGAAACCACATTCCAAGAAATCGAGCCGTGGCAATGCTTGCACACACATGTTATTATGCGCAGAGGTCCACCCTACCAGCCGACCTCAGGTCTCAACGCAGGAACACATGAATGCACATACATTTGCACACATCCAGAGATAAACTCCCCCTCAGAAACCAAATTCCAAGAAATCGAGCCGTGGCAATGCTTGCACACACATGTGATTATGCGCAGAGGTCCACCCTACCAGCCAACCTCAGATCTCAACGCAGGAACACATGAATGCACATACATTTGCACACATCCAGAGATAAACTCCCCCAAAAGGACCCAAATTCCAAGAAATCGAGCCGTGGCAATGTTTGCACACACATGTGATTATACGCAGAGGTCCACCCTACCAGCCAACCTCAGATCTACACGCAAGCACACATGAATGCACATACATTTGCACACATCCAGAGATAAACTCACCCCAAAGAATCCAAATTCCAAAAAATCGAGCCGTGGCAATGCTTGCACACACATGTGATTATGCGCAGAGGTCCACCCTACCAGCCAACCTCAGATCTCAACGCAGGAACACATGAATGCACATACATTTGCACACATCCAGAGATAAACTCACCCCAAAGAAACCAAATTCCAAAAAATCGAGCCGTGGCAATGTTTGCACACACATGTGATTATGCGCAGAGGTACACCCTACCAGCCAACCTCAGGTCTCAACGCAGGAACACATGAATGCACATACATTTGCACACATCCAGAGATAAACTCACCCCAAAGAATCCAAATTCCAAAAAATCGAGCCGTGGCAATGCTTGCACACACATGTGATTATGCGCAGAGGTCCACCCTACCAGCCAACCTCAGGTCTCAACGCAGGAACACATGAATGCACATACATTTGCACACATCCAGAGATAAACTCCCCCTCAGAAACCAAATTCCAAGAAATCGAGCTGTGACAATGCTTGCACACACATGTTATTATGCGCAGAGGTACACCCTACCAGCCAACCTCAGATCTCCACGCAAGCACAGATAAATGCACATACATTTGCACACATCCAGAGATAAACTCCCCAACAGAAACCAAATTCCAAGAAATCGAGCCGTGGCAATGCTTGCACACACATGTGATTATGCGCAGAGGTACACCGTACCAGCCAACCTCAGATCTCAACGCAGGAACACATGAATGCACATACATTTGCACACATCCAGAGATAAACTCACCCCAAAGAATCCAAATTCCAAAAAATCGAGCCGTGGCAATGCTTGCACACACATGTGATTATGCGCAGAGGTCCACCGTACCAGCCAACCTCAGATCTCAACGCAGGAACACATGAATGCACATACATTTGCACACATCCAGAGATAAACTCCCCTTCAGAAACCAAATTCCAAGAAATCGAGCCGTGGCAATGCTTGCACACACATGTGATTATGCGCAGAGGTCCACCCTACCAGCCAACCTCAGATCTCCACGCAAGCACAGATGAATGCACATACATTTGCACACATCCAGAGATAAACTCCCCAACAGAAACCAAATTCCAAGAAATCGAGCCGTGGCAATGTTTGCACACACATGTGATTATGCGCAGAGGTCCACCCTACCAGCCGACCTCAGGTCTCAACGCAGGAACACATGAATGCACATATATTTGCACACATCCAGAGATAAACTCACCCCAAAGAATCCAAATTCCAAAAAATCGAGCCGTGGCAATGCTTGCACACACATGTGATTATGCGCAGAGGTCCACCCTACCAGCCAACCTCAGATCTCAACGCAGGAACACATGAATGCACATACATTTGCACACATCCAGAGATAAACTCACCCCAAAGAATCCAAATTCCAAAAAATCGAGCCGTGGCAATGCTTGCACACACATGTGATTATGCGCAGAGGTCCACCGTACCAGCCAACCTCAGATCTCAACGCAGGAACACATGAATGCACATACATTTGCACACATCCAGAGATAAACTCCCCTTCAGAAACCACATTCCAAGAAATCGAGCCGTGGCAATGTTTGCACACACATGTGATTATGCGCAGAGGTCCACCCTACCAGCCGACCTCAGGTCTCAACGCAGGAACACATGAATGCACATACATTTGCACACATCCAGAGATAAACTCACCCCAAAGAAACCAAATTCCAAGAAATCGAGCCGTGGCAATGTTTGTACACGCATGTGATTATGCACAGAGGTACACCCTGCCAGCCAACCTCAGATCTACACGCAGGCACGCATGAATGCACATACATTTGCACACATCCAGAGATAAACTCACCCCAAAGAATCCAAATTCCAAAAAAATCGAGCCGTGGCAATGTTTGCACACACATGTGATTATGCGCAGAGGTCCACCGTACCAGCCAACCTCAGATCTCAACGCAGGAACACATGAATGCACATACATTTGCACACATCCAGAGATAAACTCCCCTTCATAAACCAAATTTCAAGAAATCCAGCCGTGGCAATGCTTGCACACACATGTGATTATGCGCAGAGGTCCACCCTACCAGCCAACCTCAGATCTCAACGCAGGAACACATGAATGCACATACATTTGCACACATCCAGAGATAAACTCACCCCAAAGAATCCAAATTCCAAGAAATCGAGCCGTGGCAATGCTTGCACACACATGTGATTATGCGCAGAGGTACACCCTACCAGCCGACCTCAGATCTCAACGCAGGAACACATGAATGCACATACATTTGCACACATCCAGAGATAAACTCCCCAAGAGAAACCAAATTCCAAGAAATCGAGCCGTGGCAATGTTTGCACACACATGTGATTATGCGCAGAGGTCCACCCTACCAGCCGACCTCAGATCTCAACGCAGGAACACATGAATGCACATACATTTGCACACATCCAGAGATAAACTCCCCCTCAGAAACCAAATTCCAAGAAATCGAGCCGTGGCAATGCTTGCACACACATGTGATTATGCGCAGAGGTCCACCCTACCAGCCAACCTCAGATCTCAACGCAGGAACACATGAATGCACATACATTTGCACACATCCAGAGATAAACTCCCCCCAAAGGACCCAAATTCCAAGAAATCGAGCCGTGGCAATGTTTGCACACACATGTGATTATACGCAGAGGTCCACCCTACCAGCCAACCTCAGATCTACACGCAAGCACACATGAATGCACATACATTTGCACACATCCAGAGATAAACTCCACAAGAGAAACCAAATTCCAAGAAATCGAGCCGTGGCAATGCTTGCACACACATGTGATTATGCGCAGAGGTCCACCCTGCCAGCCAACCTCAGATCTACACGCAGGCACACATGAATGCACATACATTTGCACACATCCAGAGATAAACTCACCCCAAAGAATCCAAATTCCAAAAAATCGAGCCGTGGCAATGCTTGCACACACATGTGATTATGCGCAGAGGTACACCCTGCCAGCCAACCTCAGATCTACACGCAGGAACACATGAATGCACATACATTTGCACACATCCAGAGATAAACTCCCCCTCAGAAACCAAATTCCAAGAAATCGAGCCGTGGCAATGCTTGCACACACATGTGATTATGCGCAGAGGTCCACCCTACCAGCCAACCTCAGATCTCCACGCAAGCACAGATGAATGCACATACATTTGCACACATCCAGAGATAAACTCCCCAACAGAAACCAAATTCCAAGAAATCGAGCTGTGGCAATGCTTGCACACACATGTGATTATGCGCAGAGGTCCACCCTACCAGCCAACCTCAGATCTCCATGCAGGAACACATGAATGCACATACATTTGCACACATTCAGAGATAAACTCCCCCTCAGAAACCAAATTGCAAGAAATCGAGCCGTGGCAATGTTTGCACACACATGTGATTATGCACAGAGGTCCACCCTACCAGCCGACCTCAGGTCTCAACGCAGGAACACATGAATGCACATACATTTGCACACATCCAGAGATAAACTCACCCCAAAGAAACCAAATTCCAAGAAATCGAGAAATGGAAATGTTTGCACACACATGTGATTATGCGCAGAGGTCCACCCTATGAGCCAACCTCAGATCTCCACGCAAGGACACATGAATGCACATACATTTGCACACATCCAGAGATAAACTCCCCCAGAGAAACCAAATTCCAAGATATCCAGAAATGGAAATGTTTGCACACACATGTGATTATGCGAAGAGGTCCACCCTACCAGCCAACCTCAGATCTCAACGCAGGAACACATGAATGCACATACATTTGCACACATCCAGAGATAAACTCCCCAACAGAAACCAGACTCCAAGAAATCCAGCCTTGGCAATGCTTGCACACACATGTGATTATGCGCAGAGGTCCACCCTACGAGCCAACCTCAGATCTCCACGCAAGCACACATGAATGCACATACATTTGCACACATCCAGAAATAAACTCCCCCTCAGAAACCAAATTCCAAGAAATCGAGCCGTGGCAATGCTTGCACACACGTGATTATGCGCAGAGGTCCACCCTACCAGCCAACCTCAGATCTCAACGCAGGAACACATGAATGCACATACATTTGCACACATCCAGAAATAAACTCCCCCTCAGAAACCAAATTCCAAGAAATCCAGCCATGGCAATGCTTGCACACACGTGATTATGCGCAGAGGTCCACCCTACCAGCCAACCTCAGATCTCAACGCAGGAACACATGAATGCACATACATTTGCACACATCCAGAAATAAACTCCCCCTCAGAAACCAAATTCCAAGAAATCGAGCCGTGGCAATGCTTGCACACACATGTGATTATGCGCAGAGGTCCACCCTACCAGCCAACCTCAGATCTCCACGCAGGAACACATGAATGCACATACATTTGCACACATCCAGAGATAACCTCCCCTTCAGAAACCAAATTCCAAGAAATCCAGCCGTGGCAATCCTTGCACACACATGTGATTATGCGCAGAGGTCCACCCTACCAGCCAACCTCAGATCTCCACGCAAGCACAGATGAATGCACATACATTTGCACACAACCAGAGATAAACTCCCCTTCAGAAACCAAATTCCAAGAAATCTAGCCGTGGCAATGCTTGCACATACATGTGATTATGCGCAGAGGTCCACCGTACCAGCCAACCTCAGATCTCAACGCAGGAACACATGAATGCACATACATTTGCACACATCCAGAAATAAACTCCCCCTCAGAAACCAAATTCCAAGAAATCGAGCCGTGGCAATGCTTGCACACACCTGTTAATATTAGCAGAGGTCCACCCTACCAGCCAACCTCAGATCTCCACGCAGGAACACATGAATGCACATACATTTGCACACATCCAGAGATAACCTCCCCCTCAGAAACCAAATTCCAAGAAATCCAGCCGTGGCAATCCTTGCACACACATGTGATTATGCGCAGAGGTCCACCCTACCAGCCAACCTCAGATCTCCACGCAAGCACAGATGAATGCACATACATTTGCACACATCCAGAGATAAACTCCCCCTCAGAAACCAAATTTCAAGAAATCCAGCCATGGCAATGCTTGCACACACATGTGATTATGCGCAGAGGTCCACCCTACCAGCCAACCTCAGATCTCCGCGCAAGCACAGATGAATGCACATACATTTGCACACATCCAGAGATAAACTCCCCTTCAGAAACCAAATTCCAAGAAATCGAGCCGTGGCAATGCTTGCACACACGTGATTATGCGCAGAGGTACACCCTACCAGCCAACCTCAGATCTCAACGCAGGAACACATGAATGCACATACATTTGCACACATCCAGAGATAAACTCACCCCAAAGAATCCAAATTCCAAGAAATCGAGCCGTGGCAATGCTTGCACACACATGTGATTATGCGCAGAGGTCCACCCTACCAGCCGACCTCAGGTCTCAACGCAGGAACACATGAATGCACATACATTTGCACACATCCAGAGATAAACTCCCCAAGAGAAACCAAATTCCAAGAAATCGAGCCGTGGCAATGTTTGCACACACATGTGATTATGCGCAGAGGTCCACCCTACCAGCCAACCTCAGATCTCAACGCAGGAACACATGAATGCACATACATTTGCACACATCCAGAGATAAACTCACCCCAAAGAAACCAAATTCCAAGAAATCAAGCCGTGGCAATGTTTGCACACACATGTGATTATGCACAGAGGTACACCCTGCCAGCCAACCTCAGATCTACACGCAGGCACACATGAATGCACATACATTTGCACACATCCAGAGATAAACTCACCCCAAAGAATCCAAATTCCAAAAAATCGAGCCGTGGCAATGTTTGCACACACATGTGATTATGCGCAGAGGTCCACCGTACCAGCCAACCTCAGATCTCAACGCAGGCACACATGAATGCACATACATTTGCACACATCCAGAGATAAACTCCCCTTCAGAAACCAAATTCCAAGAAATCGAGCCGTGGCAATGCTTGCACACACATGTTATTATGCGCAGAGGTACACCCTACCAGCCGACCTCAGATCTCCACGCAAGCACAGATGAATGCACATACATTTGCACACATCCAGAGATAAACTCCCCCTCAGAAACCAAATTCCAAGATATCCAGAAATGGAAATGTTTGCACACACATGTGATTATGCGCAGAGGTCCACCCTGCCAGCCAACCTCAGATCTCCACGCAGGCACACATGAATGCACATACATTTGCACACATCCAGAGATAAACTCACCCCAAAGAAACCAAATTCCAAAAAATCGAGCCGTGGCAATGCTTGCACACACATGTGATTATGCGCAGAGGTACACCCTGCCAGCCGACCTCAGGTCTCAACGCAGGAACACATGAATGCACATATATTTGCACACATCCAGAGATAAACTCACCCCAAAGAAACCAAATTCCAAGAAATCGAGCCGTGGCAATGTTTGCACACACATGTGATTATGCGCAGAGGTCCACCCTACCAGCCAACCTCAGATCTACACGCAGGCACACATGAATGCACATACATTTGCACACATCCAGAGATAAACTCACCCCAAAGAATCCAAATTCCAAAAAATCGAGCCGTGGCAATGCTTGCACACACATGTGATTATGCGCAGAGGTCCACCGTACCAGCCAACCTCAGATCTCAACGCAGGAACACATGAATGCACATACATTTGCACACATCCAGAGATAAACTCCCCTTCAGAAACCACATTCCAAGAAATCGAGCCGTGGCAATGTTTGCACACACATGTGATTATGCGCAGAGGTACACCCTACCAGCCGACCTCAGGTCTCAACGCAGGAACACATGAATGCACATACATTTGCACACATCCAGAGATAAACTCCCCCTCAGAAACCAAATTCCAAGAAATCGAGCCGTGGCAATGCTTGCACACACATGTGATTATGCGCAGAGGTCCACCCTGCCAGCCAACCTCAGATCTACACGCAGGCACACATGAATGCACATACATTTGCACACATCCAGAGATAAACTCACCCCAAAGAATCCAAATTCCAAAAAATCGAGCCGGGGCAATGCTTGCACACACATGTGATTATGCGCAGAGGTACACCCTACCAGCCAACCTCAGATCTCAACGCAGGAACACATGAATGCACATACATTTGCACACATCCAGAAATAAACTCCCCCTCAGAAACCAAATTCCAAGAAATCGAGCCGTGGCAATGCTTGCACACACCTGTTAATATTAGCAGAGGTCCACCCTACCAGCCAACCTCAGATCTCCACGCAAGCACAGATGAATGCACATACATTTGCACACATCCAGAGATAAACTCCCCCTCAGAAACCAAATTTCAAGAAATCCAGCCATGGCAATGCTTGCACACACATGTGATTATGCGCAGAGGTCCACCCTACCAGCCAACCTCAGATCTCCGCGCAAGCACAGATGAATGCACATACATTTGCACACATCCAGAGATAAACTCCCCTTCAGAAACCAAATTCCAAGAAATCCAGCTGTGGCAATGCTTGCACACACGTGATTATGCGCAGAGGTACACCCTACCAGCCGACCTCAGGTCTCAACGCAGGAACACATGAATGCACATACATTTGCACACATCCAGAGATAAACTCCCCAAGAGAAACCAAATTCCAAGAAATCCAGCTGTGGCAATGTTTGCACACACATGTGATTATGCGCACAGGTCCACCCTACCAGCCAACCTCAGATCTCAACGCAGGAACACATGAATGCACATACATTTGCACACATTCAGAGATAAACTCACCCCAAAGAATCCAAATTCCAAAAAATCGAGCCGGGGCAATGCTTGCACACACATGTGATTATGCGCAGAGGTACACCCTGCCAGCCGACCTCAGGTCTCAACGCAGGAACACATGAATGCACATATATTTGCACACATCCAGAGATAAACTCACCCCAAAGAAACCAAATTCCAAGAAATTGAGCCGTGGCAATGTTTGCACACACATGTGATTATGCGCAGAGGTCCACCCTACCAGCCAACCTCAGATCTCAACGCAGGAACACATGAATGCACATACATTTGCACACATCCAGAGATAAACTCCCCCTCAGAAACCAAATTCCAAGAAATCGAGCCGTGGCAATGCTTGCACACACATGTTATTATGCGCAGAGGTACACCCTACCAGCCAACCTCAGATCTCCACGCAGGCACACATGAATGCACATATATTTGCACACATCCAGAGAAAAACTCCCCTTCAGAAACCAAATTCCAAGAAATCGAGCCGTGGCAATGCTTGCACACACATGTGATTATGCGCAGAGGTCCACCCTACCAGCCAACCTCAGATCTCCACGCAAGCACACATAAATGCACATACATTTGCACACATCCAGAGATAAACTCCCCCCAAAGGACCCAAATTCCAAGAAATCGAGCCGTGGCAATGTTTGCACACACATGTGATTATGCGCAGAGGTCCACCCTACCAGCCAACCTCAGATCTACACGCAAGCACACATGAATGCACATACATTTGCACACATCCAGAGATAAACTCCCCCTCAGAAACCAAATTCCAAGATATCCAGAAATGGAAATGTTTGCAAACACATGTGATTATGCGCATAGGTACCCCCTGCCAGCCAACCTCAGATCTCAACGCAGGAACACATGAATGCACATACATTTGCACACATCCAGAGATAAACTCCCCTTCAGAAACCAAATTCCAAGAAATCCAGCCGTGGCAATGCTTGCACACACATGTGATTATGCGCAGAGGTCCACCCTACCAGCCAACCTCAGATCTCAACGCAGGAACACATGAATGCACATACATTTGCACACATCCAGAGATAAACTCCCCCTCAGAAACCACATTTCAAGAAATCCAGCTGTGACAATGCTTGCACACACATGTGATTATGCGCAGAGGTCCACCCGACGAGCCAACCTCAGATCTCCACGCAAGCACACATGAATGCACATACATTTGCACACATCCAGAGATAAACTCCCCAAGAGAAACCAAATTCCAAGAAATCGAGCCGTGGCAATGTTTGCACACACATGTGATTATGCGCAGAGGTACACCCTACCAGCCAACCTCAGATCTCCACGCAGGCACACATGAATGCACATATATTTGCACACATCCAGAGATAAACTCCCCTTCAGAAACCAAATTCCAAGAAATCGAGCCGTGGCAATGCTTGCACACACATGTGATTATGCGCAGAGGTCCACCCTACCAGCCAACCTCAGATCTCCACGCAAGCACAGATGAATGCACATACATTTGCACACATCCAGAGATAAACTCCCCAACAGAAACCAAATTCCAAGAAATCGAGCCGTGGCAATGCTTGCACACACATGTGATTATGCGCAGAGGTCCACCCTACCAGCCGACCTCAGGTCTCAACGCAGGAACACATGAATGCACATACATTTGCACACATTCAGAGATAAACTCACCCCAAAGAAACCAAATTCCAAGAAATCGAGCCGTGGCAATGCTTGCACACACATGTGATTATGCGCAGAGGTCCACCGTACCAGCCAACCTCAGATCTCAACGCAGGAACACATGAATGCACATACATTTGCACACATTCAGAGATAAACTCACCCCAAAGAATCCAAATTCCAAAAAATCGAGCCGTGGCAATGCTTGCACACACATGTGATTATGCGCAGAGGTTCACCCTACCAGCCAACCTCAGATCTCCACGCAGGCACACATGAATGCACATACATTTGCACACATCCAGAGATAAACTCCCCTTCAGAAACCAAATTCCAAGAAATCGAGCCGTGGCAATGTTTGCACACACATGTGATTATGCGCAGAGGTCCACCCTACCAGCCAACCTCAGATCTCCACGCAAGCACACATGAATGCACATACATTTGCACACATCCAGAGATAAACTCGCCAAGAGAAACCAAATTCCAAGATATCCAGAAATGTAAATGTTTGCACACACGTGTGATTATGCGCAGAGGTCCACCCTACCAGCCAACCTCAGATCTCAGCGCAGGAACACATGAATGCACATACATTTGCACACATCCAGAGATAAACTCACCCCAAAGACACCAAATTCCAAGAAATCGAGCCGTGGCAATGTTTGCACACACATGTGATTATGCACAGAGGTACACCCTGCCAGCCAACCTCAGATCTCAACGCAGGAACACATGAATGCACATACATTTGCACACATCCAGAGATAAACTCCCCTTCAGAAACCAAATTCCAAGATATCCAGAAATGGAAATGTTTGCACACACATGTAATTATGCGCAGAGGTCCACCCTACCAGCCAACCTCAGATCTCAACGCAGGAACACATGAATGCACATACATTTGCACACATCCAGAGATAAACTCCCCCTCAGAAACCAAATTCCAAGAAATCGAGCCGTGGCAATGCTTGCACACACATGTGATTATGCGCAGAGGTCCACCCTACCAGCCAACCTCAGATCTCCACGCAAGCACAGATGAATGCACATACATTTGCACACATCCAGAGATAAACTCCCCCTCAGAAACCAAATTTCAAGAAATCGAGCCGTGGCAATGCTTGCACACACATGTGATTATGCGCAGAGGTCCACCCTACCAGCCGACCTCAGATCTCAGCGCAGGAACACATGAATGCACATACATTTGCACACATCCAGAGATAAACTCACCCCAAAGAAACCAAATTCCAAGAAATCGAGCCGTGGCAATGCTTGCACACACATGTTATTATGCGCAGAGGTACACCCTACCAGCCAACCTCAGATCTCCACGCAGGCACAGATGAATGCACATATATTTGCATACATCCAGAGATAAACTCCCCTTCAGAAACCAAATTCCAAGAAATCGAGCCGTGGCAATGCTTGCACACACATGTGATTATGCGCAGAGGTCCACCCTACCAGCCAACCTCAGATCTCCACGCAACCACAGATGAATGCACATACATTTGCACACATCCAGAGATAAACTCCCCAACAGAAACCAAATTCCAAGAAATCGAGCTGTGGCAATGCTTGCACACACATGTGATTATGCGCATAGGTCCACCCTACCAGCCAACCACAGATCTCAACGCAGGAACACATGAATGCACATACATTTGCACACATTCAGAGATAAACTCCCCCTCAGAAACCAAATTCCAAGATATCCAGAAATGGAAATGTTTGCACACACATATGATTATGCGCAGAGGTCCACCCTACGAGCCAACCTCAGATCTCCACGCAAGCACACATGAATGCACATACATTTGCACACATCCAGAGATAAACTCCCCCTCAGAAACCACATTTCAAGAAATCCAGCTGTGGCAATGCTTGCACACACATGTGATTATGCGCAGAGGTCCACCCGACGAGCCAACCTCAGATCTCCACGCAAGCACACATGAATGCACATACATTTGCACACATCCAGAGATAAACTCCCCCTCAGAAACCAAATTTCAAGAAATCGAGCCGTGGCAATGTTTGCACACACATGTGATTATGGGCAGAGGTCCACCCTACCAGCCGTCCTCAGGTCTCAACGCAGGAACACATGAATGCACATACATTTGCACACATCCAGAGATAAACTCCCCCTCAGAAACCAAATTCCAAGAAATCGAGCCGTGGCAATGTTTGCACACACATGTGATTATGCGCAGAGGTCCACCCTACCAGCCAACCTCAGATCTCCACGCAGGAACACATGAATGCACATACATTTGCACACATCCAGAGATAAACTCACCCCAAAGAATCCAAATTCCAAAAAATCGAGCCGTGGCAATGCTTGCACACACATGTGATTATGCGCAGAGGTACACCCTACCAGCCAACCTCAGATCTCCACGCAGGCACACATGAATGCACATACATTTGCACACATCCAGAGATAAACTCCCCTTCAGAAACCAAATTCCAAGAAATCGAGCCGTGGCAATGCTTGCACACACATGTGATTATGCGCAGAGGTCCACCCTACCAGCCAACCTCAGATCTCAACGCAGGAACACATGAATGCACATACATTTGCACACATCCAGAGATAAACTCCCCCTCAGAAACCACATTTCAAGAAATCGAGCTGTGGCAATGCTTGCACACACATGTGATTATGCGCAGAGGTCCACCCGACGAGCCAACCTCAGATCTCCACGCAAGCACACATGAATGCACATACATTTGCACACATCCAGAGATAAACTCCCCCTCAGAAACCAAATTTCAAGAAATCGAGCCGTGGCAATGTTTGCACACACATGTGATTATGCGCAGAGGTCCACCCTACCAGCTGACCTCAGGTCTCAACGCAGGAACACATGAATGCACATACATTTGCACACATCCAGAGATAAACTCCCCCTCAGAAACCAAATTCCAAGAAATCGAGCCGTGGCAATGCTTGCACACACATGTTATTATGCGCAGAGGTCCACCCTACCAGCCAACCTCAGATCTCCACGCAAGCACAGATGAATGCACATACATTTGCACACATCCAGAGATAAACTCCACAAGAGAAACCAAATTCCAAGAAATCGAGCCGTGGCAATGTTTGCACACACATGTGATTATGCGCAGAGGTACACCCTGCCAGCCAACCTCAGATCTACACGCAGGCACACATGAATGCACATACATTTGCACACATCCAGAGATAAACTCACCCCAAAGAATCGAAATTCCAAAAAATCGAGCCGTGGCAATGCTTGCACACACATGTTATTATGCGCAGAGGTCCACCCTACCAGCCAACCTCAGATCTCAGCGCAGGAACACATGAATGCACATACATTTGCACACATCCAGAGATAAACTCACCCTCAGAAACCAAATTCCAAGAAATCGAGCCATGGCAATGCTTGCACACACATGTTATTATGCGCAGAGGTCCACCCTACCAGCCAACCTCAGATCTCAGCGCAGGAACACATGAATGCACATACATTTGCACACATCCAGAGATAAACTCCCCCTCAGAAACCAAATTCCAAGAAATCGAGCTGTGACAATGCTTGCACACACATGTTATTATGCGCAGAGGTCCAACCTACCAGCCAACCTCAGATCTCCACGCAGGCACAGATGAATGCACATACATTTGCACACATCCAGAGATAAACTCCCCAACAGAAACCAAATTCCAAGAAATCGAGCCGTGGCAATGCTTGCACACACATGTGATTATGCGCAGAGGTCCACCGTACCAGCCAACCTCAGATCTCAACGCAGGAACACATGAATGCACATACATTTGCACACATCCAGAGATAAACTCCCCAACAGAAACCAAATTCCAAGAAATCGAGCCGTGGCAATGCTTGCACACACATGTGATTATGCGCAGAGGTCCACCCTACCAGCCAACCTCAGATCTCAACGCAGGAACACATGAATGCACATACATTTGCACACATCCAGAGATAAACTCACCCTCAGAAACCAAATTCCAAGAAATCGATCCGTGGCAATGCTTGCACACACATGTTATTATGCGCAGAGGTCCACCCTACCAGCCAACCTCAGATCTCCACGCAGGCACACATGAATGCACATATATTTGCACACATCCAGAGATAAACTCCCCTTCAGAAACCAAATTCCAAGAAATCGAGCCGTGGCAATGCTTGCACACACATGTTATTATGTGCAGAGGTCCACCCTACGATCCAACCTCAGATCTCCATGCAAGCACAGATGAATGCATATACATTTGCACACATCCAGAGATAAACTCACCCTCAGAAACCAAATTCCAAGAAATCGATCCGTGGCAATGCTTGCACACACATGTTATTATGCGCAGAGGTCCAACCTACCAGCCAACCTCAGATCTCCACGCAAGCACAGATGAATGCACATACATTTGCACACATCCAGAGATAAACTCCCCAACAGAAACCAAATTCCAAGAAATCGAGCCGTGGCAATGCTTGCACACACATGTGATTATGCGCAGAGGTCCACCGTACCAGCCAACCTCAGATCTCAACGCAGGAACACATGAATGCACATACATTTGCACACATCCAGAGATAAACTCCACAAGAGAAACCAAATTCCAAGAAATCGAGCCGTGGCAATGTTTGCACACACATGTGATTATGCGCAGAGGTCCACCCTACCAGCCAACCTCAGATCTACACGCAGGCACACATGAATGCACATACATTTGCACACATCCAGAGATAAACTCCCCCTCAGAAACCAAATTCCAAGAAATCGAGCCGTGGCAATGTTTCCACACACATGTGATTATGCGCAGAGGTCCACCCGACGAGCCAACCTCAGATCTCCACGCAAGCACACATGAATGCACATACATTTCCACACATCCAGAGATAAACTCCCCCTCAGAAACCAAATTTCAAGAAATCCAGCCGTGGCAATGTTTGCACACACATGTTATTATGCGCAGAGGTACACCCTACCAGCCAACCTCAGATCTCCAAGCAGGCACACATGAATGCACATACATTTGCACACATCCAGAGATAAACTCCCCTTCAGAAACCAAATTCCAAGAAATCGAGCCGTGGCAATGCTTGCACACACATATGATTATGCGCAGAGGTCCACCCTACCAGCCAACCTCAGATCTCCACGCAAGCACACATGAATGCACATACATTTGCACACATCCAGAGATAAACTCCCCAACAGAAACCAAATTCCAAGAAATCGAGCCGTGGCAATGCTTGCACACACATGTGATTATGCGCAGAGGTCCACCCTACCAGCCAACCTCAGATCTCCACGCAAGCACAGATGAATGCACATACATTTGCACACATCCAGAGATAAACTCCCCAACAGAAACCAAATTCCAAGAAATCGAGCCGTGGCAATGTTTGCACACACATGTGATTATGCGCAGAGGTCCACCCTACCAGCCGACCTCAGGTCTCAACGCAGGAACACATGAATGCACATATATTTGCACACATCCAGAGATAAACTCACCCCAAAGAAACCAAATTCCAAGAAATCGAGCCGTGGCAATGTTTGCACACACATGTGATTATGCGCAGAGGTACACCCTGCCAGCCAACCTCAGATCTACACGCAGGCACACATGAATGCACATACATTTGCACACATCCAGAGATAAACTCACCCCAAAGAATCCAAATTCCAAAAAATCGAGCCGTGGCAATGCTTGCACACACATGTGATTATGCGCAGAGGTCCACCCTACCAGCCAACCTCAGGTCTCAACGCAGGAACACATGAATGCACATACATTTGCACACATCCAGAGATAAACTCCCCCTCAGAAACCAAATTCCAAGAAATCGAGCTGTGACAATGCTTGCACACACATGTTATTATGCGCAGAGGTACACCCTACCAGCCAACCTCAGATCTCCACGCAGGAACACATGAATGCACATATATTTGCACACATCCAGAGATAAACTCCCCCTCAGAAACCAAATTCCAAGAAATCGAGCTGTGACAATGCTTGCACACACATGTGATTATGCGCAGAGGTCCACCCTACCAGCCAACCTCAGATCTCCACGCAAGCACACATGAATGCACATACATTTGCACACATCCAAAGATAAACTCCCCTTCAGAAACCAAATTCCAAGAAATCGAGCCGTGGCAATGCTTGCACACACATGTGATTATGCGCAGAGGTACACCGTACCAGCCAACCTCAGATCTCAACGCAGGAACACATGAATGCACATACATTTGCACACATCCAGAGATAAACTCCACAAGAGAAACCAAATTCCAAGAAATCGAGCCGTGGCAATGTTTGCACACACATGTGATTATGCGCAGAGGTACACCCTGCCAGCCAACCTCAGATCTACACGCAGGCACATATGAATGCACATACATTTGCACACATCCAGAGATAAACTCACCCCAAAGAATCCAAATTCCAAAAAATCGAGCCGTGGCAATGCTTGCACACACATGTGATTATGCGCAGAGGTCCACCGTACCAGCCAACCTCAGATCTCAACGCAGGAACACATGAATGCACATACATTTGCACACATCCAGAGATAAACTCCCCCTCAGAAACCAAATTCCAAGAAATCCAGCTGTGGCAATGCTTGCACACACATGTGATTATGCGCAGAGGTCCACCCTACCAGCCGACCTCAGATCTCCGCGCAAGCACACATGAATGCACATACATTTGCACACATCCAGAGATAAACTCACCCCAAAGAAACCAAATTGCAAGAAATCCAGCCGTGGCAATGCTTGCACACACATGTGATTATGCGCAGAGGTACACCCTACCAGCCAACCTCAGATCTCAACGCAGGCACACATGAATGCACATATATTTGCACACATCCAGAGATAAACTCCCCTTCAGAAACCAAATTCCAAGAAATCGAGCCGTGGCAATGCTTGCACACACATGTGATTATGCGCAGAGGTCCACCATACCAGCCAACCTCAGATCTCAACGCAGGAACACATGAATGCACATACATTTGCACACATCCAGAGATAAACTCCCCCTCAGAAACCAAATTCCAAGAAATCCAGCTGTGGCAATGCTTGCACACACATGTGATTATGCGCAGAGGTCCACCCTACCAGCCGACCTCAGATCTCCGCGCAAGCACACATGAATGCACATACATTTGCACACATCCAGAGATAAACTCCCCAACAGAAACCAAATTCCAAGAAATCGAGCCGTGGCAATGCTTGCACACACATGTGATTATGCGCAGAGGTCCACCATACCAGCCAACCTCAGATCTCAACGCAGGAACACATGAATGCACATACATTTGCACACATCCAGAGATAAACTCACCCCAAAGAAACCAAATTCCAAGAAATCGAGCCGTGGCAATGTTTGCACACACATGTGATTATGCGCAGAGGTCCACCCTACCAGCCAACCTTTGATCTACACGCAGGCACACATGAATGCACATACATTTGCACACATCCAGAGATAAACTCACCCCAAAGAAACCAAATTCCAAGAAATCCAACCGTGGCAATGCTTTCACACACATGTGATTATGCGCAGAGGTCCACCCTACCAGCCAACCTCAGATCTCCACGCAAGCACAGATGAATGCACATACATTTGCACACATCCAGAGATAAACTCCCCAACAGAAACCAAATTCCAAGAAATCGAGCCGTGGCAATGCTTGCACACACATGTGATTATGCGCAGAGGTCCACCCTACCAGCCGACCTCAGGTCTCAACGCAGGAACACATGAATGCACATACATTTGCACACATTCAGAGATAAACTCACCCCAAAGAAACCAAATTCCAAGAAATCGAGCCGTGGCAATGCTTGCACACACATGTGATTATGCGCAGAGGTCCACCGTACCAGCCAACCTCAGATCTCAACGCAGGAACACATGAATGCACATACATTTGCACACATTCAGAGATAAACTCACCCCAAAGAATCCAAATTCCAAAAAATCGAGCCGTGGCAATGCTTGCACACACATGTGATTATGCGCAGAGGTTCACCCTACCAGCCAACCTCAGATCTCCACGCAGGCACACATGAATGCACATACATTTGCACACATCCAGAGATAAACTCCCCTTCAGAAACCAAATTCCAAGAAATCGAGCCGTGGCAATGTTTGCACACACATGTGATTATGCGCAGAGGTCCACCCTACCAGCCAACCTCAGATCTCCACGCAAGCACACATGAATGCACATACATTTGCACACATCCAGAGATAAACTCGCCAAGAGAAACCAAATTCCAAGATATCCAGAAATGTAAATGTTTGCACACACGTGTGATTATGCGCAGAGGTCCACCCTACCAGCCAACCTCAGATCTCAGCGCAGGAACACATGAATGCACATACATTTGCACACATCCAGAGATAAACTCACCCCAAAGACACCAAATTCCAAGAAATCGAGCCGTGGCAATGTTTGCACACACATGTGATTATGCACAGAGGTACACCCTGCCAGCCAACCTCAGATCTCAACGCAGGAACACATGAATGCACATACATTTGCACACATCCAGAGATAAACTCCCCTTCAGAAACCAAATTCCAAGATATCCAGAAATGGAAATGTTTGCACACACATGTAATTATGCGCAGAGGTCCACCCTACCAGCCAACCTCAGATCTCAACGCAGGAACACATGAATGCACATACATTTGCACACATCCAGAGATAAACTCCCCCTCAGAAACCAAATTTCAAGAAATCGAGCCGTGGCAATGCTTGCACACACATGTGATTATGCGCAGAGGTCCACCCTACCAGCCAACCTCAGATCTCAGCGCAGGAACACATGAATGCACATACATTTGCACACATCCAGAAATAAACTCCCCTTCAGAAACCAAATTCCAAGAAATCGAGCCGTGGCAATGCTTGCACACACATGTGATTATGCGCAGAGGTCCACCCTACCAGCCGACCTCAGGTCTCAACGCAGGAACACATGAATGCACATACATTTGCACACATCCAGAGATAAACTCACCCCAAAGAATCCAAATTCCAAAAAATCGAGCCGTGGCAATGTTTGCACACACATGTGATTATGCGCAGAGGTCCACCGTACCAGCCAACCTCAGATCTCAACGCAGGAACACATGAATGCACATACATTTGCACACATTCAGAGATAAACTCACCCCAAAGAATCCAAATTCCAAAAAATCGAGCCATGACAATGCTTGCACACACATGTTATTATGCGCAGAGGTACACCCTACCAGCCAACCTCAGATCTCCACGCAGGCACACATGAATGCACATACATTTGCACACATCCAGAGATAAACTCCCCTTCAGAAACCAAATTCCAAGAAATCGAGCCGTGGCAATGCTTGCACACACATGTTATTATGCGCAGAGGTACACCCTACCAGCCAACCTCAGATCTCCACGCAAGCACAGATGAATGCACATACATTTGCACACATCCAGAGATAAACTCCCCCTCAGAAACCAAATTCCAAGAAATCCAGAAATGGAAATGTTTGCACACACATGTGATTATGCGCAGAGGTCCACCCTGCCAGCCAACCTCAGATCTCAACGCAGGAACACATGAATGCACATACATTTGCACACATCCAGAGATAAACTCACCCCAAAGAATCCAAATTCCAAAAAATCGAGCCGTGGCAATGCTTGCACACACATGTGATTATGCGCAGAGGTCCACCGTACCAGCCAACCTCAGATCTCAACGCAGGAACACATGAATGCACATATATTTGCACACATCCAGAGATAAACTCCCCTTCAGAAACCAAATTCCAAGAAATCGAGCCGTGGCAATGTTTGCACACACATGTGATTATGCGCAGAGGTACACCCTGCCAGCCGACCTCAGGACTCAACGCAGGAACACATGAATGCACATATATTTGCACACATCCAGAGATAAACTCACCCCAAAGAAACCAAATTCCAAGAAATCGAGCCGTGGCAATGCTTGCACACACATGTGATTATGCGCAGAGGTCCACCCTACCAGCCAACCTCAGATCTCCACGCAAGCACACATGAATGCACATACATTTGCACACATCCAGAGATAAACTCACCCCAAAGAATCCAAATTCCAAAAAATCGAGCCGTGGCAATGCTTGCACACACATGTGATTATGCGCAGAGGTCCACCGTACCAGCCAACCTCAGATCTCAACGCAGGAACACATGAATGCACATACATTTGCACACATCCAGAGATAAACTCCCCTTCAGAAACCACATTCCAAGAAATCGAGCCGTGGCAATGTTTGCACACACATGTGATTATGCGCAGAGGTCCACCCTACCAGCCAACCTCAGATCTCAACGCAGGAACACATGAATGCACATACATTTGCACACATCCAGAGATAAACTCCCCAAGAGAAACCAAATTCCAAAAAATCGAGCCGTGGCAATGCTTGCACACACATGTGATTATGCGCAGAGGTCCACCCTACCAGCCAACCTCAGATCTCAACGCAGGAACACATGAATGCACATACATTTGCACACATCCAGAGATAAACTCCCCCTCAGAAACCAAATTCCAAGAAATCGAGCCGTGGCAATGCTTGCACACACATGTTATTATGCGCAGAGGTACACCCTACCAGCCAACCTCAGATCTCCACGCAGGCACACATGAATGCACATATATTTGCACACATCCAGAGAAAAACTCCCCCTCAGAAACCACATTTCAAGAAATCCAGCTGTGGCAATGCTTGCACACACATGTGATTATGCGCAGAGGTCCACCCTACCAGCCAACCTCAGATCTACACGCAAGCACACATGAATGCACATACATTTGCACACATCCAGAGATAAACTCACCCCAAAGAATCCAAATTCCAAGAAATCGAGCCGTGGCAATGTTTGCACACACATGTGATTATGCGCAGAGGTCCACCCTACCAGCCAACCTCAGATCTCAACGCAGGAACACATGAATGCACATACATTTGCACACATCCAGAGATAAACTCACCCCAAAGAAACCAAATTGCAAGAAATCCAGCCGTGGCAATGCTTGCACACACATGTGATTATGCGCAGAGGTCCACCCTACCAGCCAACCTCAGATCTCCACGCAAGCACAGATGAATGCACATACATTTGCACACATCCAGAGATAAACTCCCCCTCAGAAACCAAATTCCAAGATATCCAGAAATGGAAATGTTTGCAAACACATGTGATTATGCGCATAGGTACCCCCTGCCAGCCAACCTCAGATCTCAACGCAGGAACACATGAATGCACATACATTTGCACACATCCAGAGATAAACTCACCCCAAAGAAACCAAATTGCAAGAAATCGAGCCGTGTCAATGCTTGCACACACATGTGATTATGCGCACAGGTCCACCCTACCAGCCAACCTCAGATCTCCACGCAAGCACAGATGAATGCACATACATTTGCACACATCCAGAGATAAACTCCCCTTCAGAAACCAAATTCCAAGAAATCGAGCCGTGGCAATGCTTGCACACACATGTTATTATGCGCAGAGGTACACCCTACCAGCCAACCTCAGATCTCCAAGCAGGCACACATGAATGCACATACATTTGCACACATCCAGAGATAAACTCCCCTTCAGAAACCAAATTCCAAGAAATCGAGCCGTGGCAATGCTTGCACACACATATGATTATGCGCAGAGGTCCACCCTACCAGCCAACCTCAGATCTCCACGCAAGCACACATGAATGCACATACATTTGCACACATCCAGAGATAAACTCCCCAACAGAAACCAAATTCCAAGAAATCGAGCCGTGGCAATGCTTGCACACACATGTGATTATGCGCAGAGGTCCACCCTACCAGCCGACCTCAGGTCTCAACGCAGGAACACATGAATGCACATATATTTGCACACATCCAGAGATAAACTCACCCCAAAGAAACCAAATTCCAAGAAATCGAGCCGTGGCAATGTTTGCACACACATGTGATTATGCGCAGAGGTCCACCCTACCAGCCAACCTCAGATCTACACGCAGGCACACATGAATGCACATACATTTGCACACATCCAGAGATAAACTCACCCCAAAGAATCCAAATTCCAAAAAATCGAGCCGTGGCAATGCTTGCACACACATGTGATTATGCGCAGAGGTACACCCTACCAGCCAACCTCAGATCTCCACGCAGGAACACATGAATGCACATACATTTGCACACATCCAGAGATAAACTCCCCTTCAGAAACCACATTCCAAGAAATCGAGCCGTGGCAATGTTTGCACACACATGTGATTATGCGCAGAGGTCCACCCTACCAGCCGACCTCAGGTCTCAACGCAGGAACACATGAATGCACATACATTTGCACACATCCAGAGATAAACTCCCCCTCAGAAACCAAATTCCAAGAAATCGAGCTGTGACAATGCTTGCACACACATGTTATTATGCGCAGAGGTACACCCTACCAGCCAACCTCAGATCTCCACGCAGGAACACATGAATGCACATATATTTGCACACATCCAGAGATAAACTCCCCCTCAGAAACCAAATTCCAAGAAATCGAGCTGTGACAATGCTTGCACACACATGTGATTATGCGCAGAGGTCCACCCTACCAGCCAACCTCAGATCTCCACGCAAGCACACATGAATGCACATACATTTGCACACATCCAAAGATAAACTCCCCTTCAGAAACCAAATTCCAAGAAATCGAGCCGTGGCAATGCTTGCACACACATGTGATTATGCGCAGAGGTACACCGTACCAGCCAACCTCAGATCTCAACGCAGGAACACATGAATGCACATACATTTGCACACATCCAGAGATAAACTCCACAAGAGAAACCAAATTCCAAGAAATCGAGCCGTGGCAATGTTTGCACACACATGTGATTATGCGCAGAGGTACACCCTGCCAGCCAACCTCAGATCTACACGCAGGCACATATGAATGCACATACATTTGCACACATCCAGAGATAAACTCACCCCAAAGAATCCAAATTCCAAAAAATCGAGCCGTGGCAATGCTTGCACACACATGTGATTATGCGCAGAGGTCCACCGTACCAGCCAACCTCAGATCTCAACGCAGGAACACATGAATGCACATACATTTGCACACATCCAGAGATAAACTCCCCCTCAGAAACCAAATTCCAAGAAATCCAGCTGTGGCAATGCTTGCACACACATATGATTATGCGCAGAGGTCCACCCTACCAGCCGACCTCAGATCTCCGCGCAAGCACACATGAATGCACATACATTTGCACACATCCAGAGATAAACTCCCCAACAGAAACCAAATTCCAAGAAATCGAGCCGTGGCAATGCTTGCACACACATGTGATTATGCGCAGAGGTCCACCATACCAGCCAACCTCAGATCTCAACGCAGGAACACATGAATGCACATACATTTGCACACATCCAGAGATAAACTCACCCCAAAGAAACCAAATTCCAAGAAATCGAGCCGTGGCAATGTTTGCACACACATGTGATTATGCGCAGAGGTACACCCTACCAGCCAACCTTTGATCTACACGCAGGCACACATGAATGCACATACATTTGCACACATCCAGAGATAAACTCCCCCAGAGAAACCAAATTCCAAGAAATCCAACCGTGGCAATGCTTTCACACACATGTGATTATGCGCAGAGGTCCACCCTACCAGCCAACCTCAGATCTCCACGCAAGCACAGATGAATGCACATACATTTGCACACATCCAGAGATAAACTCCCCAACAGAAACCAAATTCCAAGAAATCGAGCCGTGGCAATGCTTGCACACACATGTGATTATGCGCAGAGGTCCACCCTACCAGCCGACCTCAGGTCTCAACGCAGGAACACATGAATGCACATACATTTGCACACATTCAGAGATAAACTCACCCCAAAGAATCCAAATTCCAAAAAATCGAGCCGTGGCAATGCTTGCACACACATGTGATTATGCGCAGAGGTTCACCCTACCAGCCAACCTCAGATCTCCACGCAGGCACACATGAATGCACATACATTTGCACACATCCAGAGATAAACTCCCCTTCAGAAACCAAATTCCAAGAAATCGAGCCGTGGCAATGTTTGCACACACATGTGATTATGCGCAGAGGTCCACCGTACCAGCCAACCTCAGATCTCCACGCAAGCACACATGAATGCACATACATTTGCACACATCCAGAGATAAACTCGCCAAGAGAAACCAAATTCCAAGATATCCAGAAATGTAAATGTTTGCACACACGTGTGATTATGCGCAGAGGTCCACCCTACCAGCCAACCTCAGATCTCAGCGCAGGAACACATGAATGCACATACATTTGCACACATCCAGAGATAAACTCCCCCTCAGAAACCAAATTCCAAGAAATCGAGCCGTGGCAATGCTTGCACACACATGTGATTATGCGCAGAGGTCCACCCTACCAGCCAACCTCAGATCTCCACGCAAGCACAGATGAATGCACATACATTTGCACACATCCAGAGATAAACTCCCCCTCAGAAACCAAATTTCAAGAAATCGAGCCGTGGCAATGCTTGCACACACATGTGATTATGCGCAGAGGTCCACCCTACCAGCCAACCTCAGATCTCAGCGCAGGAACACATGAATGCACATACATTTGCACACATCCAGAAATAAACTCCCCTTCAGAAACCAAATTCCAAGAAATCGAGCCGTGGCAATGCTTGCACACACATGTGATTATGCGCAGAGGTCCACCCTACCAGCCGACCTCAGATCTCAGCGCAGGAACACATGAATGCACATACATTTGCACACATCCAGAGATAAACTCACCCCAAAGAAACCAAATTCCAAGAAATCGAGCCGTGGCAATGCTTGCACACACATGTGATTATGCGCAGAGGTCCACCCTACCAGCCAACCTCAGATCTACACGCAGGAACACATGAATGCACATATATTTGCACACATCCAGAGATAAACTCCCCTTCAGAAACCAAATTGCAAGAAATCCAGCCGTGGCAATGCTTGCACACACATGTGATTATGCGCAGAGGTCCACCCTACCAGCCAACCTCAGATCTCCACGCAAGCACACATGAATGCACATACATTTGCACACATCCAGAGATAGACTCCCCAACAGAAACCAAATTCCAAGAAATCGAGCCGTGGCAATGTTTGCACACACATGTGATTATGCGCAGAGGTCCACCCTACCAGCCGACCTCAGGTCTCAACGCAGGAACACATGAATGCACATACATTTGCACACATTCAGAGATAAACTCACCCCAAAGAAACCAAATTCCAAAAAATCGAGCCATGGCAATGCTTGCACACACATGTTATTATGCGCAGAGGTACACCCTACCAGCCAACCTCAGATCTCCACGCAGGCACACATGAATGCACATACATTTGCACACATCCAGAGATAAACTCCCCTTCAGAAACCAAATTCCAAGAAATCGAGCCGTGGCAATGCTTGCACACACATGTTATTATGCGCAGAGGTACACCCTACCAGCCAACCTCAGATCTCCACGCAAGCACAGATGAATGCACATACATTTGCACACATCCAGAGATAAACTCCCCCTCAGAAACCAAATTCCAAGATATCCAGAAATGGAAATGTTTGCACACACATGTGATTATGCGCAGAGGTCCACCCTGCCAGCCAACCTCAGATCTCAACGCAGGAACACATGAATGCACATACATTTGCACACATCCAGAGATAAACTCCCCCTCAGAAACCAAATTCCAAGATATCCAGAAATGGAAATGTTTGCACACACATGTGATTATGCGCAGAGGTCCACCCTGCCAGCCAACCTCAGATCTCAACGCAGGAACACATGAATGCACATACATTTGCACACATCCAGAGATAAACTCACCCCAAAGAATCCAAATTCCAAAAAATCGAGCCGTGGCAATGCTTGCACACACATGTGATTATGCGCAGAGGTCCACCGTACCAGCCAACCTCAGATCTCAACGCAGGAACACATGAATGCACATATATTTGCACACATCCAGAGATAAACTCCCCTTCAGAAACCAAATTCCAAGAAATCGAGCCGTGGCAATGTTTGCACACACATGTGATTATGCGCAGAGGTCCACCCTACCAGCCGACCTCAGGTCTCAACGCAGGAACACATGAATGCACATACATTTGCACACATCCAGAGATAAACTCACCCCAAAGAAACCAAATTCCAAAAAATCGAGCCGTGGCAATGCTTGCACACACATGTGATTATGCGCAGAGGTACACCCTGCCAGCCGACCTCAGGACTCAACGCAGGAACACATGAATGCACATATATTTGCACACATCCAGAGATAAACTCACCCCAAAGAAACCAAATTCCAAGAAATCGAGCCGTGGCAATGTTTGCACACACATGTGATTATGCGCAGAGGTACACCCTGCCAGCCAACCTCAGATCTACACGCAGGCACACATGAATGCACATACATTTGCACACATCCAGAGATAAACTCACCCCAAAGAATCCAAATTCCAAAAAATCGAGCCGTGGCAATGCTTGCACACACATGTGATTATGCGCAGAGGTCCACCGTACCAGCCAAACTCAGATCTCAACGCAGGAACACATGAATGCACATACATTTGCACACATCCAGAGATAAACTCCCCCTCAGAAACCAAATTCCAAGAAATCGAGCCGTGGCAATGCTTGCACACACATGTGATTATGCGCAGAGGTACACCCTACCAGCCAACCTCAGATCTCCACGCAGGCACACATGAATGCACATACATTTGCACACATCCAGAGATAAACTCCCCTTCAGAAACCACATTCCAAGAAATCGAGCCGTGGCAATGTTTGCACACACATGTGATTATGCGCAGAGGTACACTCTACCAGCCGACCTCAGGTCTCAACGCAGGAACACATGAATGCACATACATTTGCACACATCCAGAGATAAACTCCCCCTCAGAAACCAAATTCCAAGAAATCGAGCCGTGGCAATGCTTGCACACACATGTGATTATGCGCAGAGGTCCACCCTGCCAGCCAACCTCAGATCTACACGCAGGCACACATGAATGCACATATATTTGTACACATCCAGAGATAAACTCACCCCAAAGAAACCAAATTCCAAGAAATTGAGCCGTGGCAATGTTTGCACACACATGTGATTATGCGCAGAGGTCCACCCTACCAGCCAACCTCAGATCTCCACGCAAGCACACATGAATGCACATACATTTGCACACATCCAGAGATAAACTCACCCCAAAGAATCCAAATTCCAAAAAATCGAGCCGTGGCAATGCTTGCACACACATGTGATTATGCGCAGAGGTCCACCCTACCAGCCAACCTCAGATCTCAACGCAGGAACACATGAATGCACATACATTTGCACACATCCAGAGATAAACTCCCCTTCAGAAACCACATTCCAAGAAATCGAGCCGTGGCAATGTTTGCACACACATGTGATTATGCGCAGAGGTCCACCCTACCAGCCAACCTCAGATCTCAACGCAGGAACACATGAATGCACATACATTTGCACACATCCAGAGATAAACTCCCCAAGAGAAACCAAATTCCAAAAAATCGAGCCGTGGCAATGCTTGCACACACATGTGATTATGCGCAGAGGTCCACCCTACCAGCCAACCTCAGATCTCAACGCAGGAACACATGAATGCACATACATTTGCACACATCCAGAGATAAACTCCCCCTCAGAAACCAAATTCCAAGAAATCGAGCCGTGGCAATGCTTGCACACACATGTTATTATGCGCAGAGGTACACCCTACCAGCCAACCTCAGATCTCCACGCAGGCACACATGAATGCACATATATTTGCACACATCCAGAGAAAAACTCCCCCTCAGAAACCACATTTCAGGAAATCCAGCTGTGGCAATGCTTGCACACACATGTGATTATGCGCAGAGGTCCACCCTACCAGCCAACCTCAGATCTCAACGCAGGAACACATGAATGCACATACATTTGCACACATCCAGAGATAAACTCACCCCAAAGGACCCAAATTCCAAGAAATCGAGCCGTGGCAATGTTTGCACACACATGTGATTATGCGC
Organism: Copadichromis virginalis; assembly: GCF_057382275.1. Classification (NCBI taxonomy): domain Eukaryota; kingdom Metazoa; phylum Chordata; class Actinopteri; order Cichliformes; family Cichlidae; genus Copadichromis; species Copadichromis virginalis. The sequence goes on from NC_140628.1 coordinate 974,780, forward strand.
AGAGGTCCACCCTACCAGCCAACCTCAGATCTACACGCAAGCACACATGAATGCACATACATTTGCACACATCCAGAGATAAACTCACCCCAAAGAATCCAAATTCCAAGAAATCGAGCCGTGGCAATGTTTGCACACACATGTGATTATGCGCAGAGGTCCACCCTACCAGCCAACCTCAGATCTCAACGCAGGAACACATGAATGCACATACATTTGCACACATCCAGAGATAAACTCACCCCAAAGAAACCAAATTGCAAGAAATCCAGCCGTGGCAATGCTTGCACACACATGTGATTATGCGCAGAGGTCCACCCTACCAGCCAACCTCAGATCTCCACGCAAGCACAGATGAATGCACATACATTTGCACACATCCAGAGATAAACTCCCCCTCAGAAACCAAATTCCAAGATATCCAGAAATGGAAATGTTTGCAAACACATGTGATTATGCGCATAGGTACCCCCTGCCAGCCAACCTCAGATCTCAACGCAGGAACACATGAATGCACATACATTTGCACACATCCAGAGATAAACTCCCCTTCAGAAACCAAATTGCAAGAAATCCAGCCGTGGCAATGTTTGCACACACATGTGATTATGCACAGAGGTCCACCCTGCCAGCCAACCTCAGATCTACACGCAGGCACACATGAATGCACATACATTTGCACACATCCAGAGATAAACTCACCCCAAAGAATCCAAATTCCAAAAAATCGAACCGTGGCAATGCTTGCACACACATGTGATTATGCGCAGAGGTCCACCGTACCAGCCAACCTCAGATCTCAACGCAGGAACACATGAATGCACATACATTTGCACACATCCAGAGATAAACTCCCCCTCAGAAACCAAATTCCAAGAAATCGAGCCGTGGCAATGCTTGCACACACATGTTATTATGCGCAGAGGTACACCCTACCAGCCAACCTCAGATCTCCACGCAGGCACACATGAATGCACATACATTTGCACACATCCAGAGATAAACTCACCCCAAAGAATCCAAATTCCAAGAAATCGAACCGTGGCAATGCTTGCACACACATGTGATTATGCGCAGAGGTCCACCCTACGAGCCAACCTCAGATCTCCACGCAAGCACACATGAATGCACATACATTTGCACACATCCAGAGATAAACTCCCCCTCAGAAACCAAATTTCAAGAAATCCAGCTGTGGCAATGCTTGCACACACATGTGATTATGCGCAGAGGTCCACCCTACCAGCCAACCTCAGATCTCAACGCAGGAACACATGAATGCACATATATTTGCACACATCCAGAGATAAACTCACCAAGAGAAACCAAATTCCAAGAAATCGAGCCGTGGCAATGCTTGCACACACATGTGATTATGCGCAGAGGTCCACCGTACCAGCCAACCTCAGATCTCAACGCAGGAACACATGAATGCACATACATTTGCACACATTCAGAGATAAACTCACCCCAAAGAATCCAAATTCCAAAAAATCGAGCCGTGGCAATGCTTGCACACACATGTGATTATGCGCAGAGGTCCACCCTACCAGCCGACCTCAGATCTCCGCGCAAGCACAGATGAATGCACATACATTTGCACACATCCAGAGATAAACTCGCCCTCAGAAACCAAATTCCAAGAAATCGAGCCGTGGCAATGCTTGCACACACATGTTATTATGCGCAGAGGTACACCCTACCAGCCAACCTCAGATCTCCACGCAGGCACACATGAATGCACATATATTTGCATACATCCAGAGATAAACTCCCCTTCAGAAACCAAATTCCAAGAAATCGAGCCGTGGCAATGCTTGCACACACATGTGATTATGCGCAGAGGTCCACCCTACCAGCCAACCTCAGATCTCCACGCAACCACAGATGAATGCACATACATTTGCACACATCCAGAGATAAACTCCCCAACAGAAACCAAATTCCAAGAAATCGAGCTGTGGCAATGCTTGCACACACATGTGATTATGCGCATAGGTCCACCCTACCAGCCAACCACAGATCTCAACGCAGGAACACATGAATGCACATACATTTGCACACATTCAGAGATAAACTCCCCCTCAGAAACCAAATTCCAAGATATCCAGAAATGGAAATGTTTGCACACACATATGATTATGCGCAGAGGTCCACCCTACGAGCCAACCTCAGATCTCCACGCAAGCACACATGAATGCACATACATTTGCACACATCCAGAGATAAACTCCCCCTCAGAAACCACATTTCAAGAAATCCAGCTGTGGCAATGCTTGCACACACATGTGATTATGCGCAGAGGTCCACCCGACGAGCCAACCTCAGATCTCCACGCAAGCACACATGAATGCACATACATTTGCACACATCCAGAGATAAACTCCCCCTCAGAAACCAAATTCCAAGAAATCGAGCCGTGGCAATGTTTGCACACACATGTGATTATGCGCAGAGGTCCACCCTACCAGCCAACCTCAGATCTCCACGCAGGAACACATGAATGCACATACATTTGCACACATCCAGAGATAAACTCACCCCAAAGAATCCAAATTCCAAAAAATCGAGCCGTGGCAATGCTTGCACACACATGTGATTATGCGCAGAGGTACACCCTACCATCCAACCTCAGATCTCCACGCAGGCACACATGAATGCACATACATTTGCACACATCCAGAGATAAACTCACCCCAAAGAATCCAAATTCCAAAAAATCGAGCCGTGGCAATGCTTGCACACACATGTGATTATGCGCAGAGGTCCACCCTACCAGCCAACCTCAGATCTCCACGCAACCACAGATGAATGCACATACATTTGCACACATCCAGAGATAAACTCCCCAACAGAAACCAAATTCCAAGAAATCGAGCTGTGGCAATGCTTGCACACACATGTGATTATGCGCATAGGTCCACCCTACCAGCCAACCACAGATCTCAACGCAGGAACACATGAATGCACATACATTTGCACACATCCAGAGATAAACTCCCCCTCAGAAACCACATTTCAAGAAATCGAGCTGTGGCAATGCTTGCACACACATGTGATTATGCGCAGAGGTCCACCCGACGAGCCAACCTCAGATCTCCACGCAAGCACACATGAATGCACATACATTTGCACACATCCAGAGATAAACTCCCCCTCAGAAACCAAATTTCAAGAAATCGAGCCGTGGCAATGTTTGCACACACATGTGATTATGCGCAGAGGTCCACCCTACCAGCCGACCTCAGGTCTCAACGCAGGAACACATGAATGCACATACATTTGCACACATCCAGAGATAAACTCCCCCTCAGAAACCAAATTCCAAGAAATCGAGCCGTGGCAATGCTTGCACACACATGTTATTATGCGCAGAGGTCCACCCTACCAGCCAACCTCAGATCTCCACGCAAGCACAGATGAATGCACATACATTTGCACACATCCAGAGATAAACTCCACAAGAGAAACCAAATTCCAAGAAATCGAGCCGTGGCAATGTTTGCACACACATGTGATTATGCGCAGAGGTACACCCTGCCAGCCAACCTCAGATCTACACGCAGGCACACATGAATGCACATACATTTGCACACATCCAGAGATAAACTCACCCCAAAGAATCGAAATTCCAAAAAATCGAGCCGTGGCAATGTTTGCACACACATGTGATTATGCGCAGAGGTCCACCCTGCCAGTCAACCTCAGATCTACACGCAGGAACACATGAATGCACATACATTTGCACACATCCAGAGATAAACTCCCCCTCAGAAACCACATTCCAAGAAATCGAGCTGTGACAATGCTTGCACACACATGTGATTATGCGCAGAGGTACACCCTACCAGCCAACCTCAGATCTCCACGCAGGCACAGCTGAATGCACATACATTTGCACACATCCAGAGATAAACTCCCCCTCAGAAACCAAATTCCAAGAAATCGAGCTGTGACAATGTTTGCACACACATGTTATTATGCGCAGAGGTCCAACCTACCAGCCAACCTCAGATCTCCACGCAGGCACAGATGAATGCACATACATTTGCACACATCCAGAGATAAACTCCCCAACAGAAACCAAATTCCAAGAAATCGAGCCGTGGCAATGCTTGCACACACATGTGATTATGCGCAGAGGTCCACCGTACCAGCCAACCTCAGATCTCAACGCAGGAACACATGAATGCACATACATTTGCACACATCCAGAGATAAACTCCCCAACAGAAACCAAATTCCAAGAAATCGAGCCGTGGCAATGTTTGCACACACATGTGATTATGCACAGAGGTACACCCTACCAGCCAACCTCAGATCTCAACGCAGGAACACATGAATGCACATACATTTGCACACATCCAGAGATAAACTCCCCAAGAGAAACCAAATTCCAAAAAATCGAGCCGTGGCAATGCTTGCACACACATGTGATTATGCGCAGAGGTCCACCCTACCAGCCAACCTCAGATCTCAACGCAGGAACACATGAATGCACATACATTTGCACACATCCAGAGATAAACTCACCCTCAGAAACCAAATTCCAAGAAATCGATCCGTGGCAATGCTTGCACACACATGTGATTATGCGCAGAGGTCCACCCTACCAGCCAACCTCAGATCTCCACGCAGGCACACATGAATGCACATATATTTGCACACATCCAGAGATAAACTCCCCTTCAGAAACCAAATTCCAAGAAATCGAGCCGTGGCAATGCTTGCACACACATGTTATTATGTGCAGAGGTCCACCCTACGATCCAACCTCAGATCTCCATGCAAGCACAGATGAATGCATATACATTTGCACACATCCAGAGATAAACTCCCCCTCAGAAACCAAATTTCAAGAAATCCAGCTGTGGCAATGTTTGCACACACATGTTATTATGCGCAGAGGTCCAACCTACCAGCCAACCTCAGATCTCCACGCAGGCACAGATGAATGCACATACATTTGCACACATCCAGAGATAAACTCCCCAACAGAAACCAAATTCCAAGAAATCGAGCCGTGGCAATGCTTGCACACACATGTGATTATGCGCAGAGGTCCACCGTACCAGCCAACCTCAGATCTCAACGCAGGAACACATGAATGCACATACATTTGCACACATCCAGAGATAAACTCCACAAGAGAAACCAAATTCCAAGAAATCGAGCCGTGGCAATGTTTGCACACACATGTGATTATGCGCAGAGGTACACCCTGCCAGCCAACCTCAGATCTACACGCAGGCACACATGAATGCACATACATTTGCACACATCCAGAGATAAACTCCCCCTCAGAAACCAAATTCCAAGAAATCGAGCCGTGGCAATGTTTCCACACACATGTGATTATGCGCAGAGGTCCACCCGACGAGCCAACCTCAGATCTCCACGCAAGCACACATGAATGCACATACATTTCCACACATCCAGAGATAAACTCCCCCTCAGAAACCAAATTTCAAGAAATCGAGCCGTGGCAATGCTTGCACACACATGTGATTATGCGCAGAGGTCCACCCTACCGGCCGACCTCAGATCTCAGCGCAGGAACACATGAATGCACATACATTTGCACACATCCAGAGATAAACTCCCCTTCAGAAACCAAATTCCAAAAAATCGAGCCGTGGCAATGCTTGCACACACATGTGATTATGCGCAGAGGTCCACCGTACCAGCCAACCTCAGATCTCAACGCAGGAACACATGAATGCACATACATTTGCACACATCCAGAGATAAACTCCCCAAGAGAAACCAAATTCCAAGAAATCGAGCCGTGGCAATGTTTCCACACACATGTGATTATGCGCAGAGGTCCACCCTACCAGCCGACCTCAGGTCTCAACGCAGGAACACATGAATGCACATACATTTGCACACATCCAGAGATAAACTCACCCCAAAGAATCCAAATTCCAAGAAATCGAGCCATGGCAATGCTTGCACACACATGTGATTATGCGCAGAGGTCCACCCTACCAGCCAACCTCAGATCTCAACGCAGGAACACATGAATGCACATACATTTGCACACATTCAGAGATAAACTCACCCCAAAGAATCCAAATTCCAAAAAATCCAGCCGTGGCAATGCTTGCACACACATGTGATTATGCGCAGAGGTCCACCCTACCAACCAACCTCAGATCTCCACGCAAGCACACATGAATGCACATACATTTGCACACATCCAGAGATAAACTCCCCCTCAGAAACCAAATTCCAAGAAATCGAGCCGTGGCAATGCTTGCACACACATGTTATTATGCGCAGAGGTACACCCTACCAGCCAACCTCAGATCTCCAAGCAGGCACACATGAATGCACATACATTTGCACACATCCAGAGATAAACTCACCCCAAAGAATCCAAATTCCAAGAAATCGAGCCATGGCAATGTTTGCACACACATGTTATTATGCGCAGAGGTCCACCCTACCAGCCAACCTCAGATCTCCACGCAAGCACACATGAATGCACATACATTTGCACACATCCAGAGATAAACTCCCCTTCAGAAACCAAATTCCAAGAAATCGAGCCGTGGCAATGCTTGCACACACATGTGATTATGCGCACAGGTCCACCCTACCAGCCAACCTCAGATCTCCACGCAAGCACAGATGAATGCACATACATTTGCACACATCCAGAGATAAACTCCCCAACAGAAACCAAATTCCAAGAAATCGAGCCGTGGCAATGCTTGCACACACATGTGATTATGCGCAGAGGTCCACCGTACCAGCCAACCTCAGATCTCAACGCAGGAACACATGAATGCACATACATTTGCACACATCCAGAGATAAACTCACCCCAAAGAATCCAAATTCCAAAAAATCGAGCCGTGGCAATGCTTGCACACACATGTGATTATGCGCAGAGGTCCACCGTACCAGCCAACCTCAGATCTCAACGCAGGAACACATGAATGCACATACATTTGCACACATCCAGAGATAAACTCCCCCTCAGAAACCAAATTCCAAGAAATCGAGCCGTGGCAATGCTTGCACACACATGTTATTATGCGCAGAGGTACACCCTACCAGCCAACCTCAGATCTCCACGCAAGCACACATGAATGCACATACATTTGCACACATCCAGAGATAAACTCCCCTTCAGAAACCAAATTCCAAGAAATCGAGCCGTGTCAATGCTTGCACACACATGTGATTATGCGCACAGGTCCACCCTACCAGCCAACCTCAGATCTCCACGCAAGCACAGATGAATGCACATACATTTGCACACATCCAGAGATAAACTCCCCTTCAGAAACCAAATTCCAAGAAATCGAGCCGTGGCAATGCTTGCACACACATGTTATTATGCGCAGAGGTACACCCTACCAGCCAACCTCAGATCTCCAAGCAGGCACACATGAATGCACATACATTTGCACACATCCAGAGATAAACTCCCCTTCAGAAACCAAATTCCAAGAAATCGAGCCGTGGCAATGCTTGCACACACATATGATTATGCGCAGAGGTCCACCCTACCAGCCAACCTCAGATCTCCACGCAAGCACACATGAATGCACATACATTTGCACACATCCAGAGATAGACTCCCCAACAGAAACCAAATTCCAAGAAATCGAGCCGTGGCAATGCTTGCACACACATGTGATTATGCGCAGAGGTCCACCCTACCAGCCGACCTCAGGTCTCAACGCAGGAACACATGAATGCACATATATTTGCACACATCCAGAGATAAACTCACCCCAAAGAAACCAAATTCCAAGAAATCGAGCCGTGGCAATGTTTGCACACACATGTGATTATGCGCAGAGGTACACCCTGCCAGCCAACCTCAGATCTACACGCAGGCACACATGAATGCACATACATTTGCACACATCCAGAGATAAACTCACCCCAAAGAATCCAAATTCCAAAAAATCGAGCCGTGGCAATGCTTGCACACACATGTGATTATGCGCAGAGGTACACCCTACCAGCCAACCTCAGATCTCCACGCAGGAACACATGAATGCACATACATTTGCACACATCCAGAGATAAACTCCCCTTCAGAAACCACATTCCAAGAAATCGAGCCGTGGCAATGTTTGCACACACATGTGATTATGCGCAGAGGTCCACCCTACCAGCCGACCTCAGGTCTCAACGCAGGAACACATGAATGCACATACATTTGCACACATCCAGAGATAAACTCCCCCTCAGAAACCAAATTCCAAGAAATCGAGCTGTGACAATGCTTGCACACACATGTTATTATGCGCAGAGGTACACCCTACCAGCCAACCTCAGATCTCCACGCAGGAACACATGAATGCACATACATTTGCACACATCCAGAGATAAACTCCCCCTCAGAAACCAAATTCCAAGAAATCGAGCTGTGACAATGCTTGCACACACATGTGATTATGCGCAGAGGTACACCGTACCAGCCAACCTCAGATCTCAACGCAGGAACACATGAATGCAAATACATTTGCACACATCCAGAGATAAACTCCACAAGAGAAACCAAATTCCAAGAAATCCAGCTGTGGCAATGCTTGCACACACATGTGATTATGCGCAGAGGTCCACCCTACCAGCCGACCTCAGATCTCCGCGCAAGCACACATGAATGCACATACATTTGCACACATCCAGAGATAAACTCCCCAACAGAAACCAAATTCCAAGAAATCGAGCCGTGGCAATGCTTGCACACACATGTGATTATGCGCAGAGGTTCACCCTACCAGCCAACCTCAGATCTCAACGCAGGAACACATGAATGCACATACATTTGCACACATCCAGAGATAAACTCACCCCAAAGAAACCAAATTCCAAGAAATCGAGCCGTGGCAATGTTTGCACACACATGTGATTATGCGCAGAGGTACACCCTACCAGCCAACCTTTGATCTACACGCAGGCACACATGAATGCACATACATTTGCACACATCCAGAGATAAACTCCCCCAGAGAAACCAAATTCCAAGAAATCCAACCGTGGCAATGCTTTCACACACATGTGATTATGCGCAGAGGTCCACCCTAAGAGCCAACCTCAGATCTACACGGAAGCACACATGAATGCACATACATTTGCACACATCCAGAGATAAACTCCCCCTCAGAAACCAAATTCCAAGAAATCCAGAAAGGGAAATGTTTGCACACACATGTGATTATGCGCAGAGGTCCACCCTACCAGCCAACCTCAGATCTCCACGCAGGCACACATGAATGCACATACATTTGCACACATCCAGAAATAAACTCCCCCAGAGAAACCAAATTCCAAGATATCCAGAAATGGAAATGTTTGCACACACATGTGATTATGCGCAGAGGTCCACGCTACCAGCCAACCTCAGATCTAAACGCAGGCACACATGAATGCACATACATTTGCACACATCCAGAGATAAACTCCCCAAGAGAAACCAAATTCCAAAAAATCGAGCCGTGGCAATGCTTGCACACACATGTGATTATGCGCAGAGGTCCACCCTACCAGCAAACCTCAGATCTCAACGCAGGAACACATGAATGCACATACATTTGCACACATCCAAAAATAAACCCCCCCAGAGAAACCAAATTCCAAGATATCCAGAAATGGAAATGTTTGCACACACATGTGATTATGCGCAGAGGTACACCCTACAAGCCAACCTCAGATCTCCACGCAAGCACACCTGACTGCACATACATTTGCACACATCCAGATATTGACATACACACATACATGGCCAACGATTATAAATGTGGACCTCCTCTAGGCTCCGAATGCCTGGCCAGCCCTCTTGATGGGCTGGCACCACCCTCAGGCATGTAAAGTAAAGAAAAATGCCCGACCGGTCCGCCTGGCCACACTTTATATGGGTGGACCTCCCCCAGGTCTCACTGCCCTCCTCTTCTCAGAGAAACCTTCTACAGAAGAGTTAGGAAAGAAAAAACTTTTGAGTTCTGAATGTCATGGTGAGTCTCCACCTGTTACAGGTCAGTGCAGCCTGGACTGTCTCGAGACAGACCAGACCAGCTGCACCACAGACACTTCAAGCCTCATCTCAGTACAAAAACTAAAAGAACAACATAAAAAAGGAGAGAACTTAGCTTAGAAAAATGCTGGGTTACAGGAGGCAGCAGCACTGCAGAGGTGAGGACAGGCATCTGTTTGAAATAGACAAAACAGTAAGCATAGTCATACAGACACATACACACACACAGGCTCCGAAAGCCTAGCCAGCCCTCATGATGGGGTGGCACTGTCCCAGGCGTGTAAAAGAAAGCAGAAAAAACCCAGACCAGGCCACCTCGCCACCCTTTATATGGGTGGACCTTCCCCAGGCTCCGAAAGCCTGGCCAGCCCTTGTCATGAGGTGGCCCCGCCCACCAGAATCTGTAATCAGGTACTCTGGAAAGGATCCAGATGTTTCAAAATACTTCTCTGCCAAACATTTGCATTCTGCAAACATAAATGCTGCAGTTAACGGACTAAAAGTCGTTGCTTTTCACCCCTATTTATGGATTTAAGAATCAAAGGACCAAGTTGGTGGTAAGATTCTAAATATATGTGACGTCATCATCCCGTAAGCCAATTAGGTTAGCTATTAATTGACTATGTGCACGTTCAAATTGGAGTAATCCTTAAGGACAAAAATAGTGAGTTTTTAGCTAACAATCTCATTATTATAACAAAGTATTACACACATAAATGCCGATATGCTAAATCCCCCCCTTCATGGTCTGCTCTTAAAAACGACCTCTCCCTGTTCCGTAAATCTCTTAAGCTAATAAATAAGCCCCAAGCAATCAAATTGCATAGATTTTTAGAAGAGTTTGATTTTTCTTAGCCCCTTATTTAAGTTATGTGTCTTGTTTATGGAACCTCAATTTTAGAGATTTTATGATCCCCCTTGTCTTCTTTATTTCTGTTCCTTGTTTTTCATTCTTTTTTTTATTGTTATTTATTTTTGTATTGGTTATTCATCTTTTTATATTATTATTATGTAGATGTGTGAATATGGATGTGTATGTATGCATGTGTATATGCATATATATGTATATATGTGTGTGTGTGTGTGTGTGTGTGTGTGTGTATGTTTATTTTCAGTTATTGTCGATTTCATCGTGGTGTACAGGAGATGTGATTCTGTTCTGATTGATTTAATATGTGGCTTGTCTCTTTGAGATTGTCATTGTTATTGTTCTAAATAAAAGTTCATTTAAAAAATAACAAAAAAAGAATGTGTGCACGTAAGCATATGCTACTTCCGGTGCGGAAACTCCTGTGGGGAGCTGTGTTTCCGGTGTCCTATTCGCGCCTGGTTTACGGTCCAAAACAAGTTAAGCAAATGAATGAATCAAGCGGCGATTTACATTTCTATAGATGTCTCGGGCATTTACCCAATATATCTGTAAATGATGTTCATCGACTTGTCGATATTTTTCCCCGCGCCTCAGAGCAAAAGAGAAAAGGATTCAAATGTTATATTTCTCAGCTGTCCCTCGTTTATCGCGGGTGTTATGTTCTAAAAATAACCAGCGAGAGGTGAAATCAAGTAGCCAAATTTATTTTTTGACGTTGCAAAATGTTTCGTGGACATCGTGGACATACAGTACTGCACTTCAGAGTCACACTGCTAGCATCGATGCAGCGATTCTGTACTGTACAGGAGAGACATCACGGAGGAGATCGTCTGCAGCGATCAGGACGCAGGACACAATGTGCCGTAAAAATAAGCATGCAAACTTGCACTAAAAAATCTGAAACAGCGAGGTGAAAGGTGAACCGCGTTATAGCGAGGGACCGCTGTAATTTTGAAGGTAAGTCACAACATACCCTTCCTACATACTAATGTATAGAAACCGTTACCAGCAATCATTCATTTTTGTGTGGTTTTCACGGTTTGTTGACATGCTGTGTAGGTGTGTACTTGACAAGCTGATCTCGACATAACGGGAAACATCTGGTTTGACTATTCTTCACCTGTAGTTTGAATGCTGAACATTTGCCTGTTTAGATCATGAGACCAGTCACTATACAGAGATGTGCTTCTGAGTGTGGACGATGTGTCTTCTGCTGCAGTGATGCAGTTCTGCTTGTGTTGAGTGATGTAAACAACTGATCGATCTAAACGCTTTAAACGTCAAAATTGATCATTAGATTTTTTATGACACAGCAGTGGTGAGTGTTCCCACCTTCTGCTCTTTGTAACTTAACGCCATCTTTCCGTTTTCGAGTTCTGGACATGATTTTGGAGGATATCTTCGCAGTAGCGATTGACCGCAAAGTAAAGCTACCGGAAATGCACAACCCCACATCTGGTCTCAAAACAGGAAGTTAGCATTGTCTCGTGCACATAGTCAATTAATCCTGCATTTTTTTTGTCAAAGACATTTCTCACCATGAAATTACCCGATTCAAAACATGAACAGATTCACGGAGTAATCAGAAAAGTTTAGCATGAATCTGGACATTAGATTTAAGATTTAAGTTTTAAGCTTATCAGATATCACTTGTTAGAAGCTCCTTACCGTTTGAAGAAATCTCTTCTCAATCTGCTGTCCTCTTCTGCTTTCAAACTGATTTCAGGTTGATCCAGGTATCGTTTGAAACAGGTTCTCCTCTGTCACGTGACAGTCGGAACGAATCTGCGTAACCATGGTTACAGGGGACCCTTTGGCGCTCCGCTGCTCAGCAGCAAAATATTTCAGATCAATATGTAAATACTCCAACTCTAAAACCAAGTAAAATAAATATGCTGCATATGTGTATAGTGCACCGCGAACGCGTTCAATTTCTGGAAGAGGCTGTAAAACGGAGTTAAAAGGTGACCGATGGCAGCCATACTGAGGTGAGTTGTTGAGGATATGTCGAGCTGTCGATAAGCACGGCTGTTTCTGTGCTCTTATATACTGTTTTGCTGGCGTTAGTGAAGCTGCTTTCAACAATGTAACATTGTTGAACTCTGATGATTAATGAATAAACTCTCGATGTGACGACGTGAGCATGTAATTGTAACCCTGTGTTCATTTAGTCGTTTGATACCGTTTAATATCCAGCACATCTATTGGGTGTTTTCTTATAACATGCCCTGGAATCATTTTAAGTTTTACAATGCCGGTGATTTACGACTCTTTCGCGACAGTCAACTGTGGCGTAAACTCTGGCGGGTCTCAGAGCTAGCTTATGTGAGCCAGCAGTGACATCTATACATGCAGTAGCCTTAAAATACTGATTATTTATTCTGCTGCTAGGTAAGAATTTGTGTTTTATACGTTTATTGTCACATTGTGCGCCATGTTATTGTTTCGGTGAAAAGAATTTCTACAATGGCGGACTTAGACAAAATAGTGTTACTGTTAATTTGACTCTCTGCAGTGTTTAAATGCTTACATATACACAGTTTACTTGTGTCAGCTAGTGGGAGGGCAGAGAGCGCAGCCTTTACATTGTTTTATTGTAGAGTGACAGGAACTGCCTATGAGCTTCTAATCAAGCAGAAGTATTGACAGAAAATCTATCAAAGGAAATACATTGATGAAAATGAAAGAAGAGAAATATTTATATGATGTTCCATCTTCCTGAGAGCTGATTGGCTGTGATGACTCCTTCAAGTACTACATGCTACTTTGTCCTGCTAGTTAAGCCTGCTGTCTGTTCTCAGGCCTCCTCCTGTTTCACTGCCATATATCCATCACCAGAGGGCTCCACTGACCTGCCTGCTGACATCAGAGCACACCCCTGTGTCATGTGACCTGGCAGGAGTAGCAAAGCTGGACTCAGACCTGGCCCAGGCAAGTTCAAAGGCAGCTGTGGTAGAGAGAGTATATGGGCTCAAATTGTGCTCATAAATATTTTGTACTTGTAAATCAGGATTTGTGTGTTAGGTGAGCACTCGGCTGTCGGGGAAACTTGTTTTGTAAAGGTCGTTTAGCTAACCCGTGCAGGTGAATGAATTTCCCCTGACTAAAGAAATCAAGAGAAACGCACCGGGCTGCTCAGTGACTAACCACGGTTACTGTACTTTTATTATGAGTATTATACTGTAAGAGCAACAGGCTGGACTCTGCTTCTGCTCCTGTGCAGAGCTGATTATTAAATATGTGCAAACAGCAGCATGTTTTCTGTCGCTTTCCACATGTGGAACGACATTAACGCCAACTTTTAAAAAGCTGGCACTTCAGTAACCCCTCATTAGTCAATAGCTACGGATTAAATAGCAAAGCCCGATACTTATGTACTGAAACCAACTACTTCCGCTTGGCAGCTTAAGTTAAAATGTTAATTTTTTCCTCTGATTATTTTTTAGCACTGACTCTGTGTATTTTTTGTTCGTTGCAAATATTCAGGTTAAAAAACTGTCCGAATTATTTTTAATGAGTTATGTTCACAAAGTCACATGTGCAGTACTCTGTACAGCTTGCATCCTTTAGGACAAATAATTTGAAGCATTAATATTTCTTGTTCAATACTGAGCTGATAACACCTCTGTATGTTGTGACCAGGATGCAGCAGCAGACTGAACCTCGACTGAAACCTGCTCCATCATCTCATCTTTGCAGATGTCCATTTATAAAGCATCAACAACTCACAGGTAAACATGATGTTAGAAAATGTGTTAGTAAGGCCTTTTGTCAGTGATATTCAGTTAACAAACAGTCAGGTGAATAATCAACACTGAGACACTTGTGTAGGTTAACGTGCTGCACGGGTGAAAAGCTCAGAGCTAATCACACCGAACTGCAGTATTCGTTTATTTTTATAGGTTACATCGTCAATATGCAAATATAATCACATTTCCTGTTACGCAGATTCTGATGCTGTCTGTGTGTGTGTGTGTGTGTGTGTGTCACAAAGTATGTGTGTTGCAAGTCAATTTCTAAGAATAATATAATGCAAGTCAACTTCTGCGGATATGTATTTCTGTGCTGGTCTCTTGCGGTAAAGGCCAGTGTCACAGGGTCAGCTTCCTGTTTCTACAGAAAACTGTGTCTGGTGAAATATGTATAACATAACTTTTGAAGCATAAGCAAATAAAACAATAAAAACTCCCTAACATCCCTCCCTGTTGTTACCGTATTTCACCACTTCAATCATACTTTATTATCAGCTAACAATCACTTGCACATAACATTTTCAATTGTAGCATCATTCAGTATATGCGAATGTGTGTGTTCCTATACTAAATCTTCTTCGTCCGGTTCATCTTCTTGTGGCAGTCCAACATAGGTGATCACTGTGGCCTGTACCATTTTGCCAATCATTGATCTGATACAGGGTAGAATGCAAGTTGAGAACATGCAAAGCAATAAAAGAAGAACTCCTATCAAGACAAGTCCTTTGATCACGAGGGTCTTTCAGCTGCCGCTCAGCAGCCAGGTCAGCCAGTCCTCTGTGTTCATGACATAGTCTTGTTGCTGTGCATTACTCAGTTGTCGTAACTTCTCCAGGGCGGTGGTCATGGTCAAGGAATGCACGCTATCTGGAATATAGGTGCAGCAAGTGGTGTTGAATAAGACACAGAGGCCCCCTCTCTCAGCGAGAATCATGTCCAGGGCGACTCTGTGTTGCATGACCACTGTTCTGATCGCGTCGATTTCCTCATTCTGAGCCTTGTTTATCCATGTTGAGCTGTTCAGGAAAAGTCCAAATCGGTAGTCAAGAGTCTCGATTCTTAGCATGTTTTTTCCATTCCCGATCCATGGGAAAAGTGAGTGCAGGACTTTCTGTCCGGTGGTCCACAACTTGAACTCCGCTGGCACATCACTGCCCCAGATTGGATCATGAGGTTGCACGTCATCAGTGCTCCTCTTGCGTCTTGGTTGGTCCTGATGGAATATTCTGAATGTGTGGTCTGACACTAAAATTGGGGCGCAGAGTCCGGTGCTGTTGGGTGGGATGGTGAAGTATGTCTTTGAGCCACATGCCCAAGCTGTACCCTGCACCCAATATGTGCCATTCAGGAAGCTTATCCGTGCCTTTCTGTCCTGCGGCATCCGGAAAGTCTGGGAGCAGTTTTGGTTCATCCCCAGCTTTCTGTTGCCGTATGCGAAGGTGAAACACATTGGATGTTGTATTCCTGGTTCCCTCCTGACGTTGAAAGATTTTCCCTTGTCATTGGTCGCATTCAGGTGTACCCAGTATCGGTCATCACAGCTGTAGTTCCAGTCTGAGACCTCTGGTGCACAAGATACTACCTCATTAGGTTTATAGTTGATCAGTGTTCCATTACACCGTGGCAGGTCGGGTTTTGAGACTTGTGTCTTTAACTCAACCTTGAAGAAGAAGATGTCTTCGGGGGAACATGTTCCGCTGGTGGCTTTGTAGAATATACATAGGGCTTCGGAAAGGCTGGGTGATTTTCCATACAGGGTGGCTTGCATTGCTGTTGTTGGGAGGTGAGAACAGACGTAGCAGCCAGTGTGGTTGTCTTCTGTATGTACTCGGTTGTAGACGTACCGGTACCAGGCATTGTTCAGTCAGGGGTGGTTGTGCTCTTTGTCCATATCCTTTAGGTATAAGTTGTCATATGACCATTTCTTCTGCAGGTGGTGCTGTGGGTCCTCGTCTGTCCAGGTGAGTATCAGTAGGCTCACTAGGAGCGCAATGCCAGTCATTATGAGGACAAGGTTCTTCATGATGACCAGGCACACCCGGGCTCCAGGTGAGTAGACCACTGGCGAGAAGACAAAAGGGCGGGATATACCCAAACAGCCCTTTCCTCCACCAGGGAACACCTAGGAGTCGGGGGAACCGGCGTCTATGCTTGTGTTGTCACTCACTTTTTTGCAGTGGCTTTGGTGGATCCAAGATGGTCTTTCTGCTATTTTGCAGGCAGTCGGTGTGCTGAGTAAGACCTGATATGGGCCTTCCCACCTTGGTGAACTCCAATTCTTTCTCTGGAGCACTTTGATCAGGATCCAATCACCTGGTTGCAACCTGCAAGAAACTGGAGAGAATCTCTTTATTCTCAAATAATTTAATCATCCACTCTGCTAGGGTGGTTTCTCTTATAGACTTATTAATAGGCTCACTAGTGAGAGGCAGTGGGAAAAAGGTCTCCCGTGAAGTGCTTAGGGAGGATATCTGACATTCCCCCCTTTCCGACACACGTGTTAATCCGTGTGTCGCTAATGCTGCCGTCTTGTGTAGGGATTGTGGCAATACTGGTTTGCCATTACAGGTCAGTAAGTCATTGTGTAGTTCTACTCCACACTTTAGCCATTTCTTACGCTCTGCAATAGGTGCGGCTTTCTGTTCGTCTTTAAGTACATCAAGTGGTATTAGATGTGAGGTTTCAGACATCAAAGTCTGTACAGGTTGCTGTGCTGCCTTCTTTGCTGCTCGGTCTGCAAAGTTATTGCCTTCAGTAATTTCTGAATTATCTTTTTTGGTGTGCAACGCATATTGACTGTCAGTGTGAATATTTATATATTTCTATTTCTCGACCTTTGCGCAGCATGCACGTATGATAGCCGCTAGTTCTGCACTCTGTGCTGAAAAAGAGGAAGCTAAAGGTTTCGCTTCTAAAACAGTGTCTACAAAAGTAGGCTGCAGTGTACTAAAAATGTCTGGTCGGGGTTTCATTTTTTCAGTTAGCTTCTGCATACAGCTGTGTTCGGCACCATCTACTTCCGCAGGAAGGAGAGTGCTTGTCACAGTCAGGCAAAGCTAAAACTGTGCTTGTTTGCAGGGCAAGTTTTAAGTCAATAAATGCTTTGTCTGCCTCTGGTGTCCATTCTATTTCATCTTTCAGAGCTAAGTGTTTGCCATAGATCAGGTTTTGCAAAGGTTGGGCCAGCAGTGCATATTCAGGTATCCAACATCTGCAAAAGTTGCAGAGACCTAAATAACTCATCATTTGTTGTTTGGTGACAGGTTTTAGGAGCGTTCTGTACAGCTACTTTTCTGCTGTCTAACAGCTGTCTGCCTTGTCCTGTCAGTCTGTGGCCAAGGTACGTTACTTCTCGGCTCCACAATTGCAATTTATGCTGTGAGACTTTATGGCCTTGCTCTGCTAGATGTTGCAAAACTGTGTGTGTTTGCTTTGCAATCCGTTTGTGTGTAGCCTGTAATCAAGATATCATCAACGTATAGCAGGAATTTACCTGGGGCAGGAAGCGTGCAAAATGACATGGATTTTCTCAGAGCTTCTGCATAAAGAGTGGGGCTATTCTGGAATCCCTGAGGCAACCTTGTACAGGTATACTTCTGGTTGTCAAAAGACTCCCTAACACCTTTAAAACAAATAAAAAATAAACAGCTGTCGGCAGAACTGTAGGACTGAACAACTTCAGATCCTGAGTGTGTGAGGACAGAGAAGGATCAGCTCTATTTCAGATTTGAGATAAACTTTATATTTCAGTTTGTGATGATTCTGTTTGTGATTACAGGAGCCGTCCTCAGATTCAGACCTCAGCACCACCCAGTGACAGCAGACAGATCATCCTATATCTTCACTCTTTGTAGTAACTCCAAAATTAACTGAAGAAAACAGTACAAAGGTTAAAGTACCACATGTGCTGTCACTGAAAGCTGCAGCTGTTTTATTGATAAAGTTAAAGACAAAAAGTCAAAAGGATTAATCACCCCTGTAACTGTGTCACTGTACATCAGCATTAACAGGACCTCAGTTTGGTGTTTCAGAAAGCTGCTGATCTCAGACCTGCACAGCTTCTGTTTTAAACACTGAATGTACTCAGCTACATGAAGAGCACATGATGTTTTCTCTGACACAATTAAATAAAACCTGATTAAAGTCAAAGGTTGTTACTTGTATTTGAACTAAAAACTTGTGATCTGGAATTCTTTCACTGTTTTTGACAATAGTGTTATTTATCATAAAGTAATTCAGAGTCATTCATACCAGAGTAACCAGAGAGCACAACATATATTTAACTTTCTACAGGACGTAAAGCTATGCTATTATGTAAAAGTCCAGACCCTCTGAGGATTATCTGAGTACTTCTAACACTTGAGGGAAGATGAACAACTTTAATAATAGACCAACGCGTTTCAGCTTGTGGCCTTCATCAGGGCCACAAGCCCACAAAGCAAAGGTCTCCATCAGTGTTCATGAAATGCTGGGTTTATCCTTCTTGTGAGGGAGCTGCTGGTGAAGATCACGAGCCCTGCTTGATCCTGGCGACGAGTTTCAGTCTTCCTGGTGTTTCTGAAATGATGCCTCTCACTGTGGGTCAACAGAACTTCTGGCACAGGACAGCTGTAATGAAAGAAATTGAAGAAGTTTGGAAAAAAAATCTTGGAAATGCCCTATATGTGAGAAGCAGATTTTGTAGATAACTAACAAGATAACTAAAAGTATAATTTTCACCATACATTTACTAACCTTGTCATCTCCTGCACTGTCTGTTTTGGGGCGTGTCCTTCCCAGCGCTCATGAGACTGCTTTGCTGCACTGTGGTATGAGGTGCTAACCTGTTGACAGTGTTGGGAAGGTTAATTTTAAAATGTATTCCACCAAAGATTATAGAAGTAATGTATTCTGAATACTTTACAACTACATGAATGTCCTATTGCTGTGTGATTTATTACTGTTACTGAAGGTTACTCTCCACACCAACACCAACTAGATGTTTAAATCTTAATATAAATGAGTAACAGTAGGTGCACATCAGGTAAGGCTGCACTTTTTGCAGCGATCTCGTATATAAAACAGGTCGCGGCTCCGAACTGTAGTAAAGGGGCCTCTGGCTGATACGTCGGGGTCTTTTTTTTTTTCCTGGATCACCTGTTGAGAAAGAAAAAAGAAAACAAGCAAAAGAAGACTAGAGCAATAAAATAAACAACATCATGATGATCTATGGGAATATAACAGTAAATACTAAATGTTAAACATTATTGTGCAGCACGTAAGATCGACAGCGCACAGTGTGCTTTAAGGTAGGAGCCAAAAAGGAGCAGAGCAGCGGCGTTAAGGACGTCCTCGCCGTACCTGGGTCCATCAGGTCCTCCAGACGCGTGAGCAGTTTGGTGAGTTTCACCATTTGCTCCAGGAGCTGCGCCTGGATGACGGCCGATTCCAGCAATACCACCGTCTTTCACTCGCCCAGTTTGAGGACCTGCTGTCCCGCATTGGTCCCAGCATCGCCCGCCTAGACACCAACTACAGGCGCTCAATCCCACCTGCAGAGCGCCTGTCCATCTGCCTGAGGTTAGTGTTTAATACGGTAGTCCTTTATTGATACCTGTGCTAACATGGATGTGCTATGCTATCAACGAATGCTGTCGGTGTTTACTGAAAGCAAACTGTGGTACGGAGACGACTGTTTATAATATTTCTAGTGATACTCAGAAGCTCTCATCAAGTCCCGATTTAATTCGATTTATGCTGTTATCAGTGTTTGCATGATAGCATGGCTGTGGTGTCCTATCAGTGTATGCTCTCGCTGTTTGCTGATATCAGACTGTGGTATGAGGACCACTGTGGGTTAACCTTTGTAGTGATACTCACTCCTTTTTATTTAGACCTGGTTTAATTCTGGGATAGTTGAATCTTTGTATATAATCCCAGCAGACTGTTTTAGATTATATCTAATATATATCATGCAATTATCCTGATAATTACAAAAGGTTTTATGTAAGATTTATGTTTTGTAATTTAAATCTGACATCACAAAAGTATTTTGGAATTTGAATAATGTATTTTGTAACTGCAGCATTTTGTCCAGGTTCCTTGCCACCGGGGACTCCTTCAGGACCATCACATTCAGTTTTCGAGTTGGTGTGTCCACGGTGAGCCAGATCACCCCCCAGGTAGCGACGTCCATCTGGGACTGTCTAGTGGACGACTTCATGGCTGTGCCTTCAACTGCAGACTGGCGGTGCATTGCAGAGGGATTCCAGGAGCGCTGGAACTTCCCTCTCTCCCTCACAGTAGAGGTTGCATCTGCGCTCCATGGAGCTCTGTCCTGAAATTGCGGAGAAGTGCGTGAAGGCAATGTGTGTTCTCCACAATTTTCTGCCGAGAGAGGTGCCGAGAGAGGGGCACCTGCTGTGAGGGGTGTGGCACCTGCTGTGAGGGGTGTGGCACCTGCTGTGAGGGGTGTGGCACCTGCTGTGAGGGGTGTGGCACCTGCTGTGGTGGAGCCGTTGCAAGGCCTGGGTCGTGTAGCAGCAAACAACTCCTCCAGAGAGGCTGTCCTGGTGAGGGAGAAGTTCATGGCTCACTTCTCGGCGCAGGGAGCCGTGTCTTGGCAACCAAAGGAGTAGCCTGTTTGAAGTCTGAGTGACTTCCCCACAACGGCTCTTTTAAGAGCCACCCACAAACCTCTAAAGAGTGTTCCTGTCTTTTTAAAATTTTCTTAATAAATGCAGCTCTACTCCAAAATAAACTAACCTCTCTTTACTCTCTAAATAACTTGTCTTCACTATGTTCCTATAACCAGTGTGATGCAACCGTTTGGGCAACCTTATTAATAGTCATTATTTTCCTGTATGAATCGCTGTTACAGTAAAAAATGTCACTTGCATATATCATATAGGAGATATGGGTAGCTACTGGTACACAAGTCGGGGCCTGATCACCCCCGGCTGGGTCGCCTGGGCGAGGGTGTAGGATGTTGTGAGACCCGAAACACCTGATGACCCCAGGATACATCACTGAAGATGCATACCAGTGCATCCAGGAGATGTGTCTTTATAGTTAAACGTTATGTAGCACGATGTCTCCTTCCAACACAACTGCACAGTCTCACACAGACGTATCGGCATCGGCATCTTGCAGGATGGTGAGGATAACAACTGATGCACTGTTCAACACTGGTTCCAAAAACAATGTCAGTGTCCTGAAGAAAAGTAAAATATGAAGTATTGAGAGCCAAGAAAAACTAAGGACAAAATGCATTTCTAAAGATTTTAACTTTAACCTCTATACCATGATGGTCATTTGACTCATGGAGGTTTTAAAAGAAAAAGCTTACTTTCCTTTAATTAATGGCACAGTATCTTTCACCCACCAACCTTGTGATGAGTTTTGTACAAAAATATTTTCTTCTGGAACAACGCCCAGCTGCTCCTCAGCAGAAAAAAGCAGTGAGAGTTATGACAACTGCAATCCTCACCATAAAATTATCCAATCACACATCTGCTTACCTGCATAAAATTATCTGACAACTGCAATTTAACATTTACAGTTTGATGATTTAAAGTCTCACACACAAGCCGTTGGAAAGGGGAGGAGAGTCCTGCTGCTTCCAAGTAGACCACATTTCATTCATAATGTTGTAAATCCAAGCCTATTATGTATTCATGATTTGAATCCTGGGTTGTGCGAAATAAACCCTAGACAAAGTGAACTAAGGTGTAGGTTTATTAGGTTATGTTGTGGTGATCCCTGAGGCATAGGTGTTCATACTGGAGTGTAAAATTAAAACCAATGGAAGATGGACAAGAAAAGTTCAAAGCCATCATGTCTTCAGTTTAGAAAAAATAGAAAAGAAGAGGAGGAGAAACGAGCAAAAGATGCAGGTAAGCAGATGTGTGATTGGATAATGGCAGGTCATCCTGAAACAATCAGAATCAGAATACTTTATTGATCCTGAAGGAAATGATGTGGGTTACAGTTGCTCCAAGAAGAAATGGTAAAAATAGCAACAGTAACAGACTAAACTCCAAACATTATGTTACAGATTTTAATATTAATTAGTCATTGTCAGTTGTTGAGTTGTTCTGTTCTCATTGTATGATGAATCATGATGGATGTTTGGTGGCTGTTTGCATACTATGTGCACTCTCTCTCTCTTCATATGTGTGTGTGTGTCTCTCTGGTGAAATTCAGTATGGTTCCGACAACAGTTTTATGTTACAGTTTTTTACAGACGCTAGGACACATGTCTCAATACTTAGGTCACGTTGGCAAACCTCCTCACACAGTGAGCACAACAGAAGTCTATGTGGGCTAAACTGAGGACCAGTTATCATTGTTTTGGCACAAAATGCATTCAATGACTACATCTCTCAAATTTCATGAATTAGCTTCTCACTCAGACACAACAACTGCCAAAAATCTTTGTATGTACAGGACATTTTGCATGTGCTTACATACTGTTTCCAAAACTGTTAAACTTATGGCCAAAACAATAACACAATGCAAAACTTGAAAAGACAGCAAAATTCAACAACAATATTTTATTGAAACATATTTTAAATCTAAAAATGCAGTTTAACCAGCCACAGCTGATTCTCATTGTAGATGAACATCTACACAGGTGTTACTCCTTCAATTGTTCAACTCCTTCAATTCTGGCAGCCAGGAGATTCTTTCCTAGGTGTGTTGCCCTAGATGACATAAGATGTGATGTGGATGAGAACCTGTGGCCAAATGGAGAAGACCGAGTAGATTAGCATTACTATTGTATGTGTATCAGTGGATGGTGTGCATACAAATTCTTGTATTTTGGGATTACTTAGTGCAAAAAGATAAAAATACATAAACAAATATTAACGAATTCTGCATGATGTCTGATTCGTTCCAGTAACATATATTGAAATTATAAACAGAGATGTGTCCTTGTTTTACACAAGAAAACACTGTAATGCTACATGTTGTTAGTGTTTTTTAGGTCATTGTTTTGTGGGTGACAAAGTGTGTTTGTCGGCTGTCAACCTTTGCTAGTGTTCTGGAAGAATGAGGTTATTTGAGACCTGAATGAAGTGTTTTGGTAGTTGTAGTGCATTTTGAATGTGGAATGAGCTGCTTTGCCAAGCTGACGGTCAGTTAGGAGGATTGTGTGAAGAGTTTTGCAAAAGTGACCTAAGTATTGAGACGTGTCCTAGCGTCTGTAAAAAACTGTAATATGTTTTGTGTGTGTGTGTGTGTGTGTGTGTGTGTGTGTGTGTTTGTGTTTGTGTTTGTGTGTGTGTGTGTGTGGGGGGGGGGGGGGGGGGGCAGAGGGAGTGTTCGCCCAGGGCTAGGACCGCCACTGCCCATGTTTGCCTACTGGTGGTGGTCAGAGGGCCCGGTGGCGCCAGTGTCCGGCAGCCTCGCCTCTGTCAGTGCGCCCCAGGGCAGCTGTGGCTACAATGTAGCTGCCATCACCAGTGTGTGAATGTTTGAATGACTGAATGTAGTGTGAAGCGCTTTGGGGTCCTTAGGGACTAGAAAAGCGCTATACAAATGCAGGCCATTCACCTGTTCATCAAGTTCATCCAGGAGGTCTTCCATCTCCTCACCAAGAGCTCCCTTCTTAGACCGGTACAGTTTCAGCAGGCCAGGCACAAATTTGTCCCCAGGACGTCTTTGCTTGTGATCCGATGAAGTTTTTCCAGATATCTAAACAAGACGTTCACCAAAATATTGTCATTTATTCAGCACAAAAAATTCCTGGGTAGCTGTCTTGGACAGTCTGCGCCATGTTATATGCCTGATTGTGTTATCAACAGCAAAACCTACTTCAAAAATCTCTCATGAATACACATTTTGCACAGGAATAGAAACACCCTCCACAAAACCCATCTCTACACACGACTGTCAGCTTGTTGCCACACTCTGTGCTGCTTTTTGTGCCCTGAGTGAAGCTAACTCAAACCTGTTTGTGTCTGTGTGGATTTATTTCACATTTCCATAACAGGACATGCTTTAATCATCATCATATCTCATTAAATTTGGCACAAAGAGCTGTGCGTTTGCATTTTCAAATCTAGACATTATGTTTTGAACTTTTTACAAATGATTTCCACCAATGAAGACTCTGAGCACGCCACAAACACATTTAATGAACAGCATGTGTAATTCCTCATTTATTCTAGACCTACATCAAGCAATAAAATATTATAAAGCCGTGTGTTAGTATTCATTCACGTCAGACTTTTTGGTGTTGAGTATATGAATGATCAGTACTAGAATGGATATGATTCATTATGGATAAAAACCTGAATGAGGCCTTTTCTTTTCATTTTCTCTCCTTTATTATTTATAACACGTTGTTTATGTGTTTATGGCTCTGTTTGGTACATTTAAATAGGTTTTAGAAAGAAAGAAGGACGTTTATTCCAGGCGGAACAAAGTATTTGCACATCCTCCTCCTGCCGGAACTTCAGAGCGGGACACGAAGCGGAAGTAAACATTTTTAAAAGCCGGCAGTTTGGTTGTTCCAGCGTGAACTTTTGAAAGCTCGCTTTGTGCTGTGTGTGAGCTGAGGCAGTAACGATGCCTCCAGTTCAGTATCTGAGAGAGTTTATCAACGAGCGACTAACTGCTGCTGCTGAACAAATATTCTTGGAGTTTGAAAAAACGATCGTCCAGTACGAGGAAGAGATCGACCGTCAGCGCAGACTGCTGGATATCACCTGGAAACCCCAAATCAAGCTGCACAGGACAGGTGAGTGTCCCTCTGAGGGAGGATCCTGATCACAGCTCTGCGGGACGTTTCTGATTGTGAGGACTTTTTGGAGATGTGAGCTAACAAAGAGCAAACAGAGGACAGGACTGCGCTGCGCTGCATTCAAACAACAGGCGCTGAAATCAGCCTGGATTTGAGCTTTTCTCTGACCTGGATCCATCACTCAATCCTGTGAATTGTTTGAAAATCTTTTTGTTTGGCGGTGAAACGTGTGTTTGATGGTGCGTTCAGGTGCACCTCATAAACTCAGTAATCTAGCCTGAAAAGGTTTTTCCTTGATTTCCTTTCTTCTTCTGCAGAGCTGTAAAGAGTTCAGTGTTAATGTCATAACAATAAGGCTTTTTTTATTTCTCCATCAGTGACGTCAAAGTGGTCGCCCGGGCCCGTTGTGGTGATTGTCACAGTTCATAAAAGCTAAAGTCATACACAGCACGTGCACGGTTCCTGTGGTCACATTTCCACACGTCTTGTCTTTATCTGAATAAATGCAGATCTGAGATCAGTGACTTACAGCTGATTGGACGGCTTTACTCTCACACACATGGGCGACGCAGTCATGCTGTAAAGTCCTGTTAATGTTTCTGTGGTTGTGACGTCTTTCTTCTGTCTCTCCAGACGTCCCACAGCAGCAGGTCTGTGAGGAGGAGGAGGTTCTCCCTGAGCAGCAGCTCTGGAACCAGGAAAGAAGCTTCAATGTGGACCAGGAGGAACCAGAAGCTCCACAGATTAAAGAGGAACAGGAGGAACTGTGCAGCAGTCAGGAGGGAGAGCAGCTGGGACTGAAGGAGGAGCCTGAAGTTCGTAATGATCCTGTGCAGTACGAGGAAGAGATCGACCGTCAGCGCAGACTGCTAGATATCACCTGGAAACCAGAAATAAAGCTGCACAGGACAGGTGAGTGTCACTCTGAGGGAGGATCCTGATCACAGCTCTGTGGTACGTTTACTTTGAGGCTGCGGGGATGTTTCTGGAGGACAGAAGGTGAATGTGTCTCTGTTTAAACAAGCATTCAGCTCTAAACTCACCCGAGGACACTGCACTGAGGCAGGGTTGGGGTTTTCCTCTCACACTTCCAATTCAATTTTATTTATATAGCACCAAATCACAACAACAGACTCCTCAAGGCGCTTTATATTATACAGTAGATTCAGAGAAAAACCCAACAATCATATGACCCTCTATGAGCAGCACTTTGGTGACAGTGGGAAGGAAAAACTCCCTTTTAACAGGAAGAAACCTCCAGCAGAACCAGGCTCAGGGAGGGGCGGGGCCATCTGCTGTGATTGGTTGGAGTGAGAGAAGGAAGACAGGATAAAGACATGCTGTGGAAGAGAGACAGAGGTTAATAACAGATATGATTCAATGCAGAGAGGTCTGTTAACACATAGTGAGTGAGAAAGGTGACTGGAAAGGAAAAACTCAATGCATCATGGGAATCCCCGGCAGCCTATGTCTATTGCAGCATAACTAAGGGAGGATTCAGGGTCACCTGGTCCAGCCCTAACTATACAGTGGGGCAAAAAAGTATTTAGTCAGCCACCGATTGTGCAAGTTCCCCCACCTAAAATGATGACAGAGGTCAGTAATTTGCACCAGAGGTACACTTCAACTGTGAGAGACAGAATGTGAAAAAAAAATCCATGAATCCACATGGTAGGATTTGTAAAGAATTTATTGGTAAATTAGGGTGGAAAATAAGTATTTGGTCAATAACAAAAATACAACTCAATACTTTGTAACATAACCTTTGTTGGCAATAACAGAGGTCAAACGTTTACTATAGGTCTTTACCAGGTTTGCACACACAGTAGCTGGTATTTTGGCCCATTCCTCCATGCAGATCTTCTCGAGAGCAGTGATGTTTTGGGGCTGTCGCCGAGCAACACGGACTTTCAACTCCCGCCACAGATTTTCTATGGGGTTGAGGTCTGGAGACTGGCTAGGCCACTCCAGGACTTTCAAATGCTTCTTACGGAGCCACTCCTTTGTTGCCCGGGCGGTGTGTTTTGGATCATTGTCATGTTGGAAGACCCAGCCTCGTTTCATCTTCAAAGTTCTCACTGATGGAAGGAGGTTTTGGCTCAAAATCTCACGATACATGGCCCCATTCATTCTGTCCTTAACACGGATCAGTCGTCCTGTCCCCTTGGCAGAAAAACAGCCCCATAGCATGATGTTTCCACCCCCATGCTTCACAGTAGGTATGGTGTTCTTGGGATGCAACTCAGTATTCTTCTTCCTCCAAACACGACGAGTTGAGTTTATACCAAAAAGTTCTACTTTGGTTTCATCTGACCACATGACATTCTCCCAATCCTCTGCTGTATCATCCATGTGCTCTCTGGCAAACTTCAGACGGGCCTGGACATGCACTGGCTTCAGCAGCGGAACACGTCTGGCACTGCGGGATTTGATTCCCTGCCGTTGTAGTGTGTTACTGATGGTGACCTTTGTTACTTTGGTCCCAGCTCTCTGCAGGTCATTCACCAGGTCCCCCCGTGTGGTTCTGGGATCTTTGCTCACCGTTCTCATGATCATTTTGACCCCACGGGATGAGATCTTGCGTGGAGCCCCAGATGGAGGGAGATTATCAGTGGTCTTGTATGTCTTCCATTTTCTGATGATTGCTCCCACAGTTGATTTTTTCACACCAAGCTGCTTGCCTATTGTAGATTCACTCTTCCCAGTCTGGTGCAGGTCTACAATACTTTTCCTGGTGTCCTTCGAAAGCTCTTTGGTCTTGGCCATGGCGGAGTTTGGAGTCTGACTGTTTGAGGCTGTGGACAGGTGTCTTTTATACAGATGATGAGTTCAAACAGGTGCCATTCATACAGGTAACGAGTGGGGGACAGAAAAGCTTCTTACAGAAGACGTTACAGGTCTGTGAGAGCCAGAGATTTTCCTTGTTTGAGGTGACCAAATACTTATTTTCCACCCTGATTTACCAATAAATTCTTTACAAATCCTACCATGTGGATTCATGGATTTTTTTTTTTTTTCACATTCTGTCTCTCACAGTTGAAGTGTACCTCTGGTGCAAATTACTGACCTCTGTCATCATTTTAGGTGGGGGAACTTGCACAATCGGTGGCTGACTAAATACTTTTTTGCCCCACTGTATGCTTTAGCAAAAAGGAAAGTTTGAAGCCTAATCTTGAAAGTAGAGATAGTGTCTGTCTCCTGAATCCAAACTGGAAGCTGGTTCCACAGAAGAGGGGCCTGAAAACTGAAGGCTCTGCCTCCCATTCTACTTTTAAATACTCTAGGAACAACAAGTAGGCCTGCAGAGCGAGAGCGAAGTGCTCTAATAGGGTGATATGGTACTACAAGGTCATTAAGATAAGATGGGGCCTGATTATTTAAGACCTTGTATGTGAGGAGCAGGATTTTGATTCCTGGATTTAACAGGAAGCCAAAACAGGAGAAATCTGCTCTCTCTTTCTAGTCCCTGTCAGGACTCTTGCTGCAGCATTTTGGATTAGCTGAAGGCTTTTCAGGGAGTTTTTAGGACTTCCTGATAATAATGAATTACAGTCGTCCAGCCTGGAAGTAATAAATGCATGAACTAGTTTTTCAGCGTCACTCTGAGACAGGATATTTCTAACTTTAGAGATGTTGCGCAAATGGAAGAAAGCAGTCTTACATATGTGTTTAATATGTGCGTTGAAGGACATGTCCTGGTCAAAATGACTCCTCACAGCGTTACTGGAGGCCAAGGTAATGCCATCCAGAGGAAGAATCTGCTTAGATACCATATTTCTAAGCTTTTCAGGGCCGAGTACAATAACCTCAGTTTGATCTGAATTAAGAAGCAGAAAGTTAGCGGCCATCCAGGTCTTTATGTCTTTAAGACATTCCTGCAGTTTTTTTTTTTTTTTGTTTTTTTTTTCATTATTGAACTTTTAATTGCAAAGCAGGAAAACAGCAGTCACCAGCATATACATACACAGGACAAAGATGCATCTACATGTATAGCAGGACGTGGGAGGCAGAAAGAGAAAGCCAACAGCAATAGTAATAAACAATGAAAAAGGTTAACAATCGTCCCTTTGTTGCCAGGCTAAATCCCGTAAGCCCGATTTCAACCTCTGAGCAGAAGGAGTGTCCAGGTGGGCCAAAAAAGGGTCCCATATGCGATAGAAAAGGAAAGGTTTGTCCTTAAGTGCCGTAGAGAAGGCTTCCATTGGCATAATACATATCACAGACTGTAGCCACTGGTTGACAGATGGAGCCTTATCAGAAATCCACAGTACCATAATGCACTTTCGAGCGTAGTGCAGCAGTATGTGAAGGAGATCTTTGCTGCGAAAGCCGGCAGGTAGCTCATCATTTAGTCCTAACAAGCAAGTCCTTGGACCCAGATGCAGTCGGCAATTAAATATAGTACATAGCTTATCTATGAGTGATCTCCAAAACTGTAGAATAACAGGGCAGCTCCACAGACAATGAAAAAAGGAACCAACAGCAGACTGACATTTGTTACAGAGATTAGGCAAAGCTGGAAACATCATGTGTCTCTTCTCGGGTGTAATATAAAGCCTATTTATAAGTTTAAACTGCCTTTCCCAAATAGAATTAGATGCCAAGGCTTTAAAAGGACGACAACACAACTCATCCCAAGCTTCAGCATCTATAGCGCCTACGTCTGATTCCCATTGGCCCTTGATTTTGTTAGAGTCATCCATTCTAAGATCAGAGAGAATGTTATAAATCTTTTTAGTGATACATTTTAGTTGGGTAGTTTTTACCATGAGTGATTCTATAGGAGAAAGACCAAACCCTCCATTAAAATCCTTCAATTTAGAAGTAATATAGTGCTTTACCTGAAAGTACTTCAAAAAATCCTTATTGGTCAGACCAAACTTGCTTTTCAGTTGATTAAAAGTAAGAAGAGAGTTCTCATGAACAAGATCACCCACTGTATTAATCCCTTTTTGAGACCAGTCCGCAAAACCAGCCCGAAGACCAGGTAAGAAGTCAGGGTTTTCATGAATAGGAGTAAGAAGGGAGAAACAATTAAAATATCCTTCCAGGCGCCTGACTTTGCGCCAAACAACGAGCATATTCTTTAGCACCATATTATCTTGTGTTAGAACTGTGGCTTTACCTGAGGAAATATATAGCAGGTTCCGCAACGGATACCCTTTAAAGAAGCGGACTCAGCGCTGAGGTAAATGGAATCCGGATCATCCATAAACCAGTCTGTAAGAAATTTAAACTGTGCAGCCAAGAGGTATTGTGGGAAGGAGGGAGCGGCAAGACCGCCTTTCTGAACCGGCAAACACAGAAAACTGTATCTCAGCCTAGGTCTTTTCTTACGCCATATAAAAGAAATAATTGAACCATTTAATTTTGACAAAACCTTTTTGACAGAGCAAGCGGTAACATCTGGAATAAATACAAGAGGCGAGGGAGGATATTCATCTTGACCAGATGAATACGACCTAAGAGAGACAGAGGGAGGCTGCACCACCTACCCAAATCGCGATTGATGGTCTGAATTAAAGGGGTGTAGTTCAGACTATACATTTCTTTTAGATTCGGTGAAATCTTTACCCCTAAATAAGTGAAACCGGAGGGAGACCAACGAAAAGGCTGAGAAATGTTTGGATCAACCTCATTTAGAACAGAGAGGGGCATAGCCTCACTTTTAGAAAAATTGATCTTGTAACCTGAGAAGGAGCCGTATTGGGAAATTAACGCAACTAATCTAGGAATTTGAGTGAGCAGGATATTTTAGAAAAATTAAGACGTCATCTGCATAAAGTGAAATCTTATGTTGAGAATTGTTCAAACAGAGTCCTTCAATAGCAGCATCCTTCCTAATGGCTGTGGCAAGGGGTTCCATAGCCAGGGCGAATAACAAAGGGCTCAGCGGACAGCCCTGCCGACTGCCACGTTCAATACTGAAATTGTCCGACCTATAACCATTGGTAATCACTGCCGAAAGAGGGGAAGTATAAAGGATCTGAATCCATTTAACGAAGTTGTCACCTAAACCAAATTCTTGAAGTGTGAAAAGAAGAAACGGCCATTCCAGACGGTCAAAGGCCTTTTCAGCGTCAAGTGAGATGACTAGAGCCTCAGGGTTAAACAAAGATGAGTGCTGAATAATGTTAAGTAGGCGCCTCACGCTATGTGTGGAATACCGCCCCCGTATAAAACCAGTTTGATCATTCTTAACGATCGAAGGTAGTATTGGCTCAAGACGTACAGCCAGGACCTTAGCAAGTATCTTCAAATCAAGATTTAAAACAGATATAGGCCTATAGGAGGCGCATTCTTCTGGAGGTTTCCCCTTCTTCAGAATTAGCGAAATATTAGCCTCCATTAAGGAGGGGGGGAGAGTGCCTGCCTCAAAAGAGGACAGAAGCATCTTATGCAGTGGGGAAGTCAGACTAAACTTACTAAATTTCTTAAAAAATTCCCCTGTGAACCCGTCTGGACCCGGGGCTTTGTTATTTGGAAGCATCTGAATAACTTTCAAAATTTCACTTTGCGTTATAGGTTTACATAAATCATCCCTTTGGATTTCAGTAACTTTAGGTAAATTTAGTCCTAAGAAGAAGTGATGCATACCTTGTTCCAATGTTGATTTAAACTGGGAGGTATATAACTGCTTATAAAAAGTTTTAAAAGTATCATTAATAATTACATTGTCATATTTAGGTAAACCAGATGAGTCTCTAACACATGGGATATTACAACCAGCACCCTTATTATGAAGAAGATTGGCCAGATAGCGGTTAGGTTTATTAGCAAACTCATACAACCTCTGCCATGAAGAAAAGAGATTTCTCAGCCTTTCTTGTTAATAGTGCCTCCAAAGCTGTTTTAACCACCTGAATTTCATTCCTTAATTGCTCTGATGGTGATTCATTATGTTTAGCCTGCAGTTTGTGCAAATCCAGTTCCAATTTCCGTTGTTCCATCTGATTTTTCCGCTTCAGGCCTGCTGAATATGATATAATCAGTCCATGAGTGTAAGCCTTCAGGGTGTCCCAAAGCAGGCCTGGAGAAACTTCAGGGGTTGCATTAACCTTTAAAAAATGTTCAAGCTGATCATTTAAAAATATTTCGAATTTTGGGTCGTGAATCAAAAAATTGTTAAATCTCCAGGTATGAGACCGAGGGACAGGATTTAGATCGCTTAGCTGAACAAAAACCGGCGCATGATCTGATATAATAATATCGCCTATTGTACATCTCAAAATGTTTCCCAGTGATAGTTTGGGGGTGAAAACGAGATCGATCCTACTACTTGTTCTATGAACACCGGAAAAAAAAGTAAATTCTTTATCGTTAGGATGAAGAGTCCGCCAGGTATCAACCAGATCAAGTTCGTTACAAGTATCTAAAAGTGCTTTGGCCCTTGTAGACATTTGAATTTGTTTAGGAGGGGATCTGTCCTTAGTTGTAGAAAAATAACAATTAAAATCACCGGCTATCACAGAATTATCACAAACCCAATCAGAAAAGGAAGAGAAAGTATGAGCAATAAAGTCGTTAGACTGTACTGGCGGAAAGTAAATATTCAGAAATGACACCGCCTGACCACCTAGGGTGCCCTTTAAGGAAACATATCTACCAGACTTATCACAAATTGTTTGGTCAACTGTCAGCAGTAGGTGTTTATGTATTAAAATGGCTGCACCGCGACTCTTACTCGTAAAGGAGGAACTAAAAACTTGACCGACCCAATCACGTTTCAGTTTTAGATGCTCCTGAGGAGACAGGTGAGTTTCTTGCAACAAGGCAACATGTACATTCTCCCTCTTAAGAAAGCTCAATATTTTTTTTCCGTTTAACAGGGTTATGTATACCTCCTACATTCCAGGAACAAACATTTAACACTGAATTATCACTTATCATACAATATTTGAAATAAGCATGGAACCTCGCTCAGGTGACCAAAGCATAGCTGATATGTAGGGCTCCCAAACACTGCTCTACAACACCAGTGGCAAGTAAAATACACATAGAAAAACAAACGTACTGCTTTGCTAACAATTAACAAAAAACTATTTACAAGAAACAGAACCGTCAAGAAACCAGTGAGTATGGAGGTCAGACAAAGGTCTCCAACGCCCAGCAGGGGGCGCAAGCAAACTTTCCAACTTGGACATAGAAAGATGCTGGACCAGAGTCTTTTCTTAATCAGTAACGTGAAACAGCTGCCCGCCCGCAGCTAAAACAAGGATTCGGATTATAAATGGCTAAATAAAATAGTCTATATGTATGGGGTTATTATCTCCGCGCAGACCCGAAAAGAAAAAAAGAAACCAAACAGAAAAAAAATAACAATAATAAAAAATAAATAAATAAATAAAAAAGTAAAAAGAAAGGAGGAGACGAGGGATTGGCGAATGCCTCACGTATGGGACAGGAGCACAGATCAACAGTCCGCTGGAGCCACTGAGGATGAGCGCGGTCCCGCCCCTTGAGGCACGTTATCCAGGTAAGCTGAGGCTGCTTCTGGAGTTCTAAAAGATTTCTCCTGGCCATCGATCTTGATCCTAAGGACAGCCGGGTACATCATGGCGAAGGGGACACCCATCTCCCTGAGGCGTTGTTTGACGTGGTAGAATCCCTGGCGTTTCTTCAGAACAGCGGCGGAGAAGTCCTCGAATATCATAATAGGAATGCTGTTATGAAATAAGGACTGCTTCCTCGTAGCCATTTGCATGATCCGTGCTTTATCCTGGAAGTTGTGGAGCTTTATGATGACCGTGCGGGGCCGCTGGGCACTGGAAGGGAGGCGTGCAAGCACCCGGTGGCAGCGATCGATTTTAACAGCGCCGCCCTTGAAACTCACAGCCACCAACTCCGGTAACCACGTTTTGAAAAAAGACACAGGGTTGGTACCTTCACTGCCTTCGGGTAGCCCAATAACACGTATGTTACACCGTCGGCTCCTGTTCTCCAAGTCATCAATCTTATCCAAAGCGGCCTCCAGCTTAAGCTCCACTTCAGAAATCTTGGCGCCATATCCCACTGTAACATCTTCCTGCGTTGATATACGCACCTCTGCCTCCTTCATTTTAACATCCAATGCAGAGATGTTAGCTGCGCATGTTTCCAGTCTTTTCAGAACCGGATCAATCTTCTTCTCAAAGGAGGCCTCCACAGCCTTCTGCAGCTGCGCCGATACCATCTCCACCAATTTGTCGACGTCCATTTGGCCGAGAAGTGGGGACGACTGGGCCTCCGCCATAACCGCTACAGCATGATCGCTGAGTGGAGGGTGATTTTCTCCGGATTTGCCCGGTTTCGACCTGAGGTTGAGCATAAAAGTGGTATCGTGCCATCTCTACTTTTCACTAGAGATGGCACGATACCACTTTTTTATGTCCGATACTGATATCCAAATTTATGATATCTGCCGATACCGATATGAATCCGATATAGTGTTTTTTTTAATCAACAAAACTGTTTTTTTTAAATATCTTGCTGCATTTTGTATAAGTTCATACTCAAGTTTAAAACAACAACAACACTAAAGCTATTCTGTTATACCTGTATGCAAAAAAAAAAAAAAAACTTCATAGTTCCGAAATACTGATCAATCTAATAAACTTAAACCTACACCATCCTCCCTATTCTGGTATTTTAAAGAGTACTTAGCATAAATATTAAGCAACCTAACTAATAGGGTTCCAACTCCCAGCAACAACAAAAATAAATAAATAAAAAATAGGGAACCACCCCTCACGCTCCTCATGATGCTTAATCGATGTAATCAACCTTAATTTGATGCAGTGTGAAAAACAATGCACAGAAATCAATTATTTTTCAAGAAATATTAAATAGATTCAACATCTTTCTTCAACAGAATTGCAGACTGCACAGATGGTACCTTCCCAAAGGAAAAAGTACTATAGCTTACTAGGGTATATTAGACTTAACAGTTACTATATACAGTAATGGACTTCTATACATTTTACATCAGATTAAAACTTTGGTGTAAGATTCAGATAATTATTTATTAAAAGCTAGATATTTTAAATGAGAGTAAGAAAGAAAAGTATGTCTTTGTGCCCCCTTTTCCCTGTTAATGCCCTATCGGCCCCCCTGGCTAAACTTTGCTAGATCCGCCCCTGCACAGTTACAGCAGTCAGCTGCGTAGAAAAGGATCCTGGTGTAGAAAGTATTAAATACATTCTAACAACAGCTGATCAAGCTTAAACGTGCTGCTGTTGTTCAGCCGCTGGTTTCCTCTTTCTGGTGCAAAGTGGGCCAAAAACAAACAAGAGAGACGGACTCCCGACAGAAAAGCCGATCAGCTGATCATTAAGCAGTTTCATGATTGAAGTAGCAGCAAGAAGAGGCAGTCGCTCCATATATCGGTTGTTAAGCTTAACGCTGGAATGCTTTACAAACATTCAGAGATGGACTTGCACACTTGCTTTACTTCTCTCTGTGATAACTTTGTTGGAGATGAAATGTCGGTTTGGTGGCGAAGCTCCAAATGCTATCCAGACCACCGACAGGTCCTGCATGCCACAGCCGCTCTATCACGTGATGCATACTGCTCCGACGTGCTAACGTTCTGAGGTGAGTTACGGCGTGTTGCAAGTTTTGTGAGGTGCTTTCGAGATATTTAATGGATCGGATTACATTTTTTATTTTTCTCCGATATCCGATCCAGTAATTTAGGTCAGTATCGGACCGATACAGATACGTAATATCGGATCGGTCCATCTCTACTTTTCACACAGCTGAATAAACGTCAAGCTGAAAACTGATTAAACAGAAGTGTGAGATGGTCGAGAATTTACTCCAGTGTCGTGTTATATTTTAGATAGCAAGGAGCAGATGGCTGAGTTTATTAAACTCCACCAGGACAAACTGCAAAGGTCATTAAACGTTTAATAAACTATCATCTTGTCTTCATTTTTAGTTAGCACATACCTTAAACACTTAAAGCTGTAAGCTAATGATAGTTATATAAGAGCAGACGCTGCTGGTGCAATACGTTTTACGTCCAATGGATGATGATCTGATTAGTCGACTAATCGCAAAATTAATCGTTGACTAATCGACTATCAGAATAATTGTTTGTGCCAGTCGAAGGTGACACTTGGGTGAAAATCAAATCTCAGGACATACCACAATTCACGGATCACATTAACTCGGTGGACCGACACATCAAATTCACCAGCGAGGATATGAAAAGTGGCAGGTTAGCCTTCTTTGAGTGTGAGATTTCCATCAGTAATGGGGGACATCTAAAAGCTGATGTGTACCAGAAACCTATGCATACAGATCAGTATCTAAGGTTTGACTCTCATCATCCACTGGAACACAAACTGGGTGTCATTAGGATGCTACACCACAGAGTGAACACCATCCCCACTGACCCAGCAGCCAGGGAAGCGGAAAAACAGCACATCAGGAATAGGGATGGGTACCGGTATCCGGTGCCATTGTGGCCATATGCTTTTTTTTTTTTTTTTTTTTTTTTTTTTTTTTTCCTGAATTGTCACACACTTTGGATTCTAGCCAATCATTTAACTTTAGCAAGGATAGTAGGCGGGTCCAGGTACGTACGTTCTTTTAGAGCAGAGCTACAGATTAAAAATGCTCAAGGCGAAGCGGTCAAAGTCTGGCTGTACTTCACAGCAAAATATGCAAACTCAGCCGCAACAAGTGCTTTAAGCTGATACTGTGATACTGTCAAAGGAGGTAACACCTCAAATCTGATGAAACACCTGGCGACGCATAGCGTTTTTTTTTTGTTTTTTTTTTAAAAGCCGAGAAATGCACCGTATTTGATAGCTTACTGCGAAACCTCACGCAGTGCACATCTACTGCGGGTGTGGTGCCTGTTGTCGGACCCAGAGTTAGCAACATCCCTCAAGAACCCAAAGAGGAGAGTCCTGGCCCCTAGCCCTGCCAGTGTAGCAGAAATGATGAGGATGATGATGCAGCAGCAGCCGTTCTTCTCTGCGTGAGTAGCTTAATGTTGTTCGTGTGTAATTTACGTTGAGTAGGCTAACCACGTTATTACATTAATGCATGTAAGGTGAACTAGCAAACACCGTCGTAGTTACATGCAGCTGTGTTCTTGTTTGATGGCAGATACTCCCTTCACCCTGGCCAAAAAGGCTAAAATGACCAAAGAAAAAGTGGAAAACAGTTAAACATGAGAGGTTTTGGACAAGGTTTATGGTTTTGTTTTGTTTTTTTTTCCACTGTTTAAGCACTGCTTCCATCCAAGAGTGATACCATATATGCCCCATAGCTGCAGAAAAGGCTAACATTGTTATCTTTTTACAAAAAAACAGCTGAACATGAGAGGTTTTTGGACCAATTTTGTGTTCTCCATTCTTTAAGCACCGGTTTGAGCACCATTTAAGCACCAGCACAGTTTCAAAAGTACCGATTTGGCACCGGTATCGGATAAAACCTAAATGATACCCATCCCTAATCAAGAAGGCCCTGAGTAAATGTGGTTATCCCAGCTGGACTTTTGTCAAAGCTGGAGAAGAGCAAAAGAGAAAGATAAGATAAGATAACCTTTATTAGTCCCACACGTGGGAAATTTGTTACCCTCAGTGATCCCGTATGTGTCAGTAGTATGGGAACAATTGAGACCCATTTTCTCTAAACTCTGTGGCTTTCAAACCACAAAACAGGTGAACTCGGGTGTCAGTCCACATACATGAGTGATGCAGTCATGCTGTAAAGTCCTGTTAATGTTTCTGTGGTTGCATCAGTAACTTTTTCCTTCTGTCCCTGTAGACGTCCCACAGCAGCATATCTATGAGGAACAGGAGGTTCTCCCTGAGCAGCAGCTCTGTGACCAGGAGAGGAGCTCCAGTGTGGAGCAGAAGGACCCAGAACCTCCACAAATTAAAGAGGAACAGGAGGAACTGTGCAGCAGTCAGGAAGGAGAGCAGCTGGGACTGAAGGAGGAGCCTGATACCTTTATGGTGACTGCTGCTGAGGAAGGAGAGCACAGTGAACCAGGAGGAGATGGGGAGCAGCTCCTCTGTGATGACTCTCCTCAAAGTGAAAGCACAGATGAAGAATCCAGCAAGTGTGAAGAGTCAGGGCTAAGCGAAACTGTGACCTCAGTGTCAAAGAAGAGACAGAAGCGAGACAGAAGTCACAATGATGTGGAGAGCCGGACTGTGTCTGATGTTTGCCAAAAATCCATCAAGAATCAGGCCCAAAGAAAGAAACCCCACATTGATGTGAAACCGTATCCTTGTGATACATGTGGGAAAAGTTTCAGAGCTAGAAGTACATGGAAACATCACCTTGCAATTCACACTGGTGAGAGGCCATATCCCTGTGATACATGTGGGAAAAGTTTCAGTCGAAGCGGTACTCTGTATATTCACATGAGAACCCACACAGGTGAGAGGCCATATCCCTGTGATACGTGTGGGAAAAGTTTCAGTCGAAGCAGTAATTTGTATGATCACATGAGAATCCACACAGGTGAGAAGCCATATCCCTGTGATACATGTGGGAAATGTTTTACTCAAAGCAGTCGTTTGTATATTCACAGGAGAACCCACACAGGTGAGAGGCCATATCCTTGTGATACGTGTGGGAAAAGTTTCAGTCGAAGCAGTAATTTGTATAATCACAGGAGAACCCACACAGGTGAGAGGCCATATCCCTGTGATACATGTGGGAAAAGTTTCAGTCGAAGCAGTAATTTGTATATTCACAGGAGAACCCACACAGGTGAGAGGCCATATCCCTGTGATATATGTGGGAAAAGTTTCAGTCGAAGCAGTACTTTGTATATTCACATGAGAACCCACACAGGTGAGAGGCCATATCCCTGTGATATATGTGGGAAAAGTTTCAGTCGAAGCAGCCATTTGTATATTCACAGGAGAACCCACACAGGTGAGAGGCCATATCCCTGTGAAACATGTGGGAAAAGTTTCAGTCGAAAAAGTATATTGATGCATCACAAGAAAACTCACAGGTGAAAAGCCAGAGGCTCGTAAAATGTTTCAGTGTGAGTAGGAATTTGATAGACTGCATGAGAACTCTCACAGGTTGTTGTTTTCCAGAAATAAATGTCTTTTATGCTGTATTCCTGTTTGTGGTCAGTGTTTTATGTGAGACTTTGAAGTTGAAGCTGAGAATCCCTCTGGCCCTTTCTGCCTGCTTCAGTCTGTAATGGTCTGTTTAGAGCAGTTTTTTTTTTTTTTTTTTTGTTTTTCTCATGCATTCATTTATTTTTTTGATTTTTATCCACTTGTTTTGGGGTTTCTTTTCAGCCTTTAGAGGTGATCCTAAAAATCTGTAACCTTATGTACCATATATTTTGAAGTATAAGACACACTTAAAATCTTTTAATTTTCTTAAAAATCGACAGTGCGCTTTATAATCCAGTGCACCTTATGTATGAATTCTGTTTGTGCTTACTGACCTCAAACGGATTTTATGTGGTATACGGTGCTCAAAAATCTGTCAAAAAATGTTTTAGTACGACTTTGGTAAGCTACGAAGCCGCACCGCTTGATGGATATTCGGATCATTATGGCTACCGTAGTCAGGAGCCTCGCGGAGTAATCTGGGTCCTAAACTCCGCTTCAGGTCCCAAAATCAAACGAACACTGCGCATCACTGAGAGTTACAAAATGTCTAAATTCTTTCATCTTTAATAAAATGATCAGTGTGGCTTCTCTACCAGGTGTAACAATTAAATTAGACTTCTGGCTTAGACGGTGTAGCTGTAAGCCACATGTTTCGGAGCTCTGCTGCATTTTTTTTTTTTTTTTTTCAAATTCTGAAATTTCCTACTTCACACTTTTCTAAACTCTTATCCTGTTATACCCGAAGGAAGAGACAAGGTACAGTGGGGCAAAAAAGTATTTAGTCAGCCACCGATTGTGCAAGTTCCCCCACCTAAAATGATGACAGAGGTCAGTAATTTGCACCAGAGGTACACTTCAACTGTGAGAGACAGAATGTGAAAAAAAAATCCATGAATCCACATGGTAGGATTTGTAAAGAATTTATTGGTAAATCAGGGTGGAAAATAAGTATTTGGTCACCTCAAACAAGGAAAATCTCTGGCTCTCACAGACCTGTAACGTCTTCTGTAAGAAGCTTTTCTGTCCCCCACTCGTTACCTGTATGAATGGCACCTGTTTGAACTCATCATCTGTATAAAAGACACCTGTCCACAGCCTCAAACAGTCAGACTCCAAACTCCGCCATGGCCAAGACCAAAGAGCTTTCGAAGGACACCAGGAAAAGTATTGTAGACCTGCACCAGACTGGGAAGAGTGAATCTACAATAGGCAAGCAGCTTGGTGTGAAAAAATCAACTGTGGGAGCAATCATCAGAAAATGGAAGACATACAAGACCACTGATAATCTCCCTCGATCTGGGGCTCCACGCAAGATCTCATCCCGTGGGGTCAAAATGATCATGAGAACGGTGAGCAAAGATCCCAGAACCACACGGGGGGACCTGGTGAATGACCTGCAGAGAGCTGGGACCAAAGTAACAAAGGTCACCATCAGTAACGCACTACAACGGCAGGGAATCAAATCCCGCAGTGGCAGACGTGTTCCGCTGCTGAAGCCAGTGCATGTCCAGGCCCGTCTGAAGTTTGCCAGAGAGCACATGGATGATACAGCAGAGGATTGGGAGAATGTCATGTGGTCAGATGAAACCAAAGTAGAACTTTTTGGTATAAACTCAACTCGTCGTGTTTGGAGGAAGAAGAATACTGAGTTGCATCCCAAGAACACCATACCTACTGTGAAGCATGGGGGTGGAAACATCATGCTATGGGGCTGTTTTTCTGCCAAGGGGACAGGACGACTGATCCGTGTTAAGGACAGAATGAATGGGGCCATGTATCGTGAGATTTTGAGCCAAAACCTCCTTCCATCAGTGAGAACTTTGAAGATGAAACAAGGCTGGGTCTTCCAACATGACAACGATCCAAAACAC
This sequence comes from Copadichromis virginalis, assembly GCF_057382275.1. Classification (NCBI taxonomy): domain Eukaryota; kingdom Metazoa; phylum Chordata; class Actinopteri; order Cichliformes; family Cichlidae; genus Copadichromis; species Copadichromis virginalis. The sequence continues at coordinate 1,016,093 of NC_140628.1, forward strand.
ACCGCCCGGGCAACAAAGGAGTGGCTCCGTAAGAAGCATTTGAAAGTCCTGGAGTGGCCTAGCCAGTCTCCAGACCTCAACCCCATAGAAAATCTGTGGCGGGAGTTGGAAGTCCGTGTTGCTCGGCGACAGCCCCAAAACATCACTGCTCTCGAGAAGATCTGCATGGAGGAATGGGCCAAAATACCAGCTACTGTGTGTGCAAACCTGGTAAAGACCTATAGTAAACGTTTGACCTCTGTTATTGCCAACAAAGGTTATGTTACAAAGTATTGAGTTGTATTTTTGTTATTGACCAAATACTTATTTTCCACCCTGATTTACCAATAAATTCTTTACAAATCCTACCATGTGGATTCATGGATTTTTTTTTCACATTCTGTCTCTCACAGTTGAAGTGTACCTCTGGTGCAAATTACTGACCTCTGTCATCATTTTAAGTGGGGGAACTTGCACAATCGGTGGCTGACTAAATACTTTTTTGCCCCACTGTAAATGTCTCACAAGGAAATGGACATGACAAAGTTTGCAGCTAGTGTGCTACATGATGGCGTTGAGGACGAGGAAGAAACTAACAAGGCTGTTACATCAGCACACTGCCAGTTGAAAATAAAAGTTGAAAATTCTGAAAGCTCTCGACACACTTAAGTCAGAGTTTTCCGGCAGACTGGACCCTGTGCTTTCCGCTGTGCGAGAAGACATACAGGGATGCGTTGAGAGAGTGACACAAGTGGAGAATCGCAGTTAAAAAGCTGGAAAAGGAGGCAGAGACGCTCCGTTCAAAGGTCAATGACCTAGAAAACAAGTCGCAGATCCAACTTGAGATTGATCAACCTACCTGAAGGAGCAGAACGAAGAGATGCATGCGCTTTCATGGAGAGCTGGCTCTCCAAAACACTCTAAGGAGCCCACTGGATGTTGAAAGATGTCACAGTCTTCCCTCAAATAATTCCTAGGTGCCTCAGCCTGTCATTATGAAGTTTTTAAACTTCAGAGACTAAGGCTACTTTCACACTGCAGGCAAAATCGCATCAAGTCCGACTTTTCTGACCCTATGCAACCCATATCCAATCATGCTATGACAGTGTGAACAGTACAAATCCGATATTTTCAAATCCGATCTGGGTCACTTTCGTATGTGGTCCTGAATCCGATACATATCTGATGTTTTAGAAAGCGACTGCTGTTTGAATAGTCATGTCGCATTAAATCCGTCTTTTACGTCACTGACACAAGACAGACGCCAATTATCAGCTCCAGAGAAGCGCCCAATAAGACATTGCGAACGCTTCCTGGCCATCCCATGTAGATGTTAGTGAAACTGTCTGGAAGACAACGTTGGAGAACCATGAACATTTTATTTGTACTGTATAATCTGCAGATTCTGACAGAAATCTGCAACTATCCTTTGAAGCACCGCTCCTCTAAAACAGCAATAAGGATAATTATTTGGCCGTATGTAAATACCAAAATAACTATAACTTAAAGCAAAATTGGGAAACGTAAAGTCCGAAACAAGTCTTTATATTAACGGCCAACAATCCTGTTTGGTCTGGGTCTAAACAGAGCGTGTTGTGTGTGACATCTTCTTTTGCGCATGCGGGCCGCTTTGAGGGTTCACACTAGAGCGCGTTTGCTCTTTCTTTTTCTTCTCTCCTTTTTTAAAAAATTCACTATTATTACTATTTTACCTTCCCAAGAATGGCCATCTTCATATTTTCAGCTTTAATCTACTGCAGTCAACTTACTATCTACAATTATGTCCCAATCTATGACTATTAAGATAACATCCTGGAACTGTAGGGTTTAAATAAAGTGAGTAAGGTGAAACAGGTATTGACTATGTGCACGAGACAATACTAACTTCCTGGTTTGAGACCGGATGTGGGGTTGTACATTTCCGGCAGCTTTACTTTGCGGTCAATCGCTACTGCGAAGATATATCCTCCAAAATCATGTCCAGACCTCGAAAACGGAAAGATGGCGTTAAGTTACAAAGAGCAGAAGGTGGGAACACTCACCGCTGCTGTGTCATAAAAAATCTAATGATCAATTTTGACGTTTAAAGCGTTTAGATCGATCAGTTGTTTACATCACTCAACACAAGCAGAACTGCATCACTGCAGCAGAAGAGACATCGTCCACACTCAGAAGCACATCTCTGTATAGTGACTGGTCTCATGATCTAAACAGGCAAATGTTCAGCATTCAAACTACAGGTGAAGAACAGTCAAACCAGATGTTTCCCGTTATGTCGAGATCAGCTAGTCAAGTACACACCTACACAGCATGTCAACAAACCGTGAAAACCACACAAAAATGAATGATTGTAAGGGTTTCTATACATTAGTATGTACGAAGGGTATGTTGTGACTTACCTTCAAAATTACAGCGGTCCCTAGCTATAACGCGGTTCACCTTTCACCTCGCTGTTTCACAGATTTTTTTAGTGCAAGTTTGCGGCGTAGCCCTCGCAGCTCCTGCTGGTTGATTAATAGGCTGGTGTGAAAAATTGCTGCCAGGTTTCTTGAAATGAGAGCTGCTCCATCCAAAGTGGGATGGATGCCGCTTGTGCTAACAAGACCAGGTTTCCCCCATAATGTTTCACAATTATCTATAAAGCCCAAATCGTTTTTAGGACATGTCCATTCTGGTCCGATGGGGTAGAAGCTTTTTAATAAAGTTCATTTTTACCATGCATTGCAATGCATGCTCAGAATAGAGTTGATACACTCCTTGTTAGAAGGATATGAGCACTAACCCCACAGTGTGAAGGGTAAACTAAGAGGCATAGAGTTGAGTGTTGAAGGTAAATTGCTCCACACTTATAGAACACTGCTTCAGATAGATAGAGGCTGCCTTGGCTTTGTGTGGGGTATAACATGGTGTTCCAGTCAAAAATAATTGAAACTTGTGATTTGTCAGTTAAATTGGAAATAACATGTCTGGTAACAACTGTAAGGTAGGAAGGAGTTTTCTCACACAGGAGAAGATCCCTGACTTGAGGTCAAAGACCGTTGCCATGCAGAAGGACCACGAGGAGAACAAATCAGGGAGCACCGAGTCTAAAACAGGGAATCTGCACATCAATAGCCAATTACAAATGTTTCCTGTTTTCATGTGTCTGATATATATTTTGAATTATGAACTGTACTTCACTTCTCTGTGAGCAGACGACCTGACATAGAGAAGACCAACAGCTGTGCAAGCCGAATCTGCAACTGCCGCATGATAAAACGGCGTGAACTGCTAGATTGTCTCCCGAACTTCTTTCAGTAAAAAAGACCACCACAAGTCTGACATTGTTTCAGTTACACACTGATTCAGTATTAATTTTAGTTACCTCCAACTGACATAACTCGTGTAATTACTGCAGACATGAATTATAATTTCAATGAATTTATGTTTAACCCTAGCCAGCAGTTTTAAATTGTCCTTCCCCCCCCCCCCTTTTTTTTTTTTTTACAGCTTATAGTGTTCTGTGTCCTTATTGGCTGCAGACCACTGTCAATCAATTTCCTCCATGCCGTGTCCCCTGTACAGCTCAGAATGCGTTCAGCCTGTCAAATTTACATAAATCTTCGATCGCTAGCAGTGTGACCCTGAAGTGCTGTACTTTATGTTTGTAAGTTTTCTCGCCAAGATACACAACAGTGTCAACTAAACATCATCACCTACAGGTGCCTTTGGTTTCATTCTATAATACTGGACTTATTTTTCTACAAAGGTTTGAACTTTGAGTGTTTAAAATAGAGAGAAAAGTGTGAAAATGTTCATGCCTGTCTGAGAAAAGTGTATAAAGCATGCAGTGAGGGGTTTTACAGTCTCAAAACATCTATAATAATTGTAAAAAAATAAAATTGGCTACTTTGCAGATTTTACCTATCGTGGGTTATTTTTAGAACATAACTCCCGCGATAAACAAGGGCCACTGTACTGCAACTATAATTATAATTATACCATATCAGCTTTATTTATAAAGCACTTTAACATAAAACCAGGGTTCACAAAGTGCTGTACATATACAAAAAGCATAAGCAAAGTAAAATAAAATAAGATACAATAAGATAAAATAAATAAATGAATAAATAAGATAAAACATGTTAAAACAAACTGAGTTAACCCCTTAAAGAGGGCAAAAGGCTTCAGCAAATAAAAATGTGTTAAGAAGAGTTTTAAACTGAATGAAGTGTCTCAGCTTGGTGCTTATTCCATGCCCCGGTTTGACGAGCCCCTGGATTTCCAAACTGGAAATAACCAGGACTACTGGCAGATTCTCTTTTCTCCAGACTCTCCAGAGTCTTATTGACTAATTAGGCAGTTCTTGGGATTGGCTCGTTGCTATTTTTGGTTCATGACCGGTTTTGCGGACCTGCCCAGCCCCCTGACTGATTTCACCCAAAAAAGTGCCTAGACCTGGTCCAGTGGATGGCGTTTGTACAGGAGTATGTTTACTTTTTAAACAAAATGCAACAATGAGTTCTGAGCAAATCACAGTTTACAACTGCAAACCTCTGGGGAGAGCTCCTAGACCACATACACTGGTGAGTGTGATCTGTGGCAACCTGAGACCTTCTGGAATGGAGCAATGCAAGTGTGACTCTGCCCAATGTGTTCTACTATGCATGGCTAAAAATAAAATAGTACTGGCCATAACACGGAGGCTCATGAGATTAATTACGTCACTTTGGGGAGTGTGTTTTGGGGGAAGGTGGTGTTCGACTAGACACATATGCTGCTCGACAGTAGCAACCACACGGCCTTCTTTCTGCATACACACCAACAATAATTCTGTCCCTTTGTCATGTATGGCTATCTGAGCTCTCAGACTGAAGACTGCTCTCATATTCATGGACAGAGTCACTCACACATACACAGACTGTCCAGGCCCTAAAAATAGCTGGTGTTAGCTGTCTGATGATATGTATGGAGATAAATACCTGCAAATGAGTCTCATGTGTGTTACCAAATATGTGCACAGACACACGCAGTACGTCCCAAAGACATAAACTCTCTTATCCTCCATAAATAGGTCACAAACTGGCACCTCATTTCTCTTCACTCCTCGGTGTCCTTCTCTGCTGTCCCAGATAGAGCAGCCACAATCACTTTCTTCCATCCAGCAAATAGTCCAACTCACCTCGACCAGACAGAGAGGACATCTATGCTGCTGCACAAACATCTCTCACATCTCTATGTAGCTAATATTAAAGACAAACAAAAGCGAGCAAAATGATTTGCAAAAATGTAATTATCCTTTCTCTTTCTCACAGAAGCATTCAACTTGACAACTATGTTCATCTAGCCACTCTATGTTTCGTTTTATTTGTGTATTTTTCACTGCACTTCATGGCATTTACTATTTCATACTTTATTTATGTTTTTCAGTTTGCAGAGGACATGGAGCTCTTTTTAAAAGCATGTGCTGACGAGCAGGGACTACGGGTCATGTGACGTTTGACACTTAATGGACAGATGAAGGCACTGGCTGCTTGTTTGTGTTTTTATGTGTTGTTGGGTTGGTTTTTTTTCAGTGTACAGAATTCCAGTTAAACTTGTTATAAAATGTTGTTTACTTGTTTCCATGTCCATACTTATAGTAAAAAAATTAAGTGTAAATGTAACAGAATTGTTTATACTTGTAACTTCAAAATAAAAAGCTTATAGTTGCTATTAACATTAATGTATTACCCTGTAATCCATAATATTTTTATACATTTTACGCATTAACCCTCTGGGCTCTATCCTGGCCTTATGTGGCCACTTCACTTCCTTTTTCTTTCTTTTTTTGACCATTTTTGCTGTGTTAATGCAAATGGAATGAAAGGGTCTAGATTGTTTTCAGCTTTTGGCCACTTGAAACCCATTATTATGACATTTTTAAATTCCTTGTTGTTGACAGTGCTAAATCATGCAATTTAGGTAAAATTGCTTTTATTCTAAACTCAGCACATAAAAATTATGGTTGTTGTTGTTGTTTTTTTGTTTTTTTTTTGTTTTTTTAACCAAATTACATCATTTACCCATTTTTGGCTGAACAACAAATTTCATGTAATATTTTTAGTTTCAAACAGGGGTGTTTGATGGCTTACTACACCGCAGTGGACCAAAAGAATGACATAGGTTTGATCTTAAGGGTCCCATTGTCATGGTCCCCGTGCCTGCTCGGCTGGCCCTGTGTGGCTACATGTTATGTTTTGTCTTTTCTCTCTCTCCTCTCTCTCTGCTCGCTGCCTGGGCGGAGCTCATTGTGAGCTCCCGGCCTCCACCACCTGTAGGCAATCACCTGTGGCTCCTCACCTTGTTTGCTCCCGCTACTTAAGGCAGTGACTGAGAGCACCTCGCCGCTGGACTATTGAATAACGCTCGTCAGTGCTACTTTAGCCTCAGCCAGTTTTGAGCTCTGTCCGTGAAAGTTCCGTGCTAACCCTTGTTCTCTGTATGCAGATTTCTCGTGTTTGGTTTGGAGACTCTGGACGCTTTTCCCGACCCCACTCTGCACCCCTGGGAACCCTGGCCCCCTTCTCCTTCACCTGTATATAGTGCACCTGGAGTGTGTAAATAAACCTGTTTTTTCTGAGATTTCAGTCTGCGCCGAGTCCTCCCTGCTCCTCCGTGACACCAATAGTTTGTGCATGGCATTGCAGCACAAATATGTGTTTGCAAGATAGACTGGGGGAAAAAATGACGCATTAAATATTACACAGGCTGCATTGAATTTCTGTTGAGTTTGAGTTTCCCAGTCAAACTTAGCTTTGAAGCACCTGCTAAAAACCGTTTTACTCTTGTAGAGTTCACAACAAGACACCATAGCCAAAATATTAACTCTCAAAAACAAATTCAAAGCTGCAGCACATACAGCAACAAACACTGTTAGTAAATGTGTCCTGGAGTTTATGCAGGTGCAGAAAGTGCTGCTGCTGTAAATAAGCCTAACAGCTTCTAGATCACTTATTTTTCTGGAAAGATGGCAAGAAGGGCATCACTGCTCATTTCTACAATCTCCCAGATCTTGGAATACAAGCCTCTGTCCCATGAAAATCACTTCACAGTAGTAGGAGTCCACTAAAACCTACAAATGAAGAGTGATCCTGGAAGAAATGGGGCGCACACTATAGTGACCTCAACAAGTGCAAGACAGCCTTGTCCCCGATGCTCAGATGAAAAGATAAATAAATAAACCTTTTTATCTGAAAGGTTACTGGTAATATATATAACCTAACTGGCATTTAAAGAGTAAAAAAAAGAATGTAGATAAAATTTTGGTTTTGATGAAAAGGACTGGAGCTAATTTAAAGAGTCAAGTCGGTAAAAGTAGAAAAATGTTTTAATAAATATACATTTTATAGCATTTTGTGAACATACACAAAAGTGGCCATTTTTGGCAACGAACAAGCTGAGAGAGAGTTTTATATTTTTTGCTCTCCTTGAACAAAAATAATAGAGCACAATAATCAATGTTGATGTTAATCAATTAGATGTCCCAGACTCTACTATGAATAATATAGCGGTCCCTCGTTTATCGCGGGAGTTACGTTCTAAAAATAACCCGCGGCAGGTGAAATCTGCAAAGTAGCCAACTTTATTTTTTACAATTATTATAGATGTTTTAAAACTGTAAAACTCCCTCACTACATGCTTTACTTTCCTCAGACAGGCACGAACATTTTCACACTTTTCTCTTTTGTTTAAACAGTTCAAACCTTCGTAGAAACATAAGTCCAGTATTATAGAATGCAAAACGTTTCGTCGGCATTGTTGTGTTTGTTGGGGAGAAAACTTACAATCTTCAAGACAAGCTGAACGCATTCTGAGCTGTACAGCAGCGGTCCCCAACCTTTTTTGCTCCACGGACCAGTTTAATGTCAGACAATATTTTCATGGACCGGCCTTTAAGATGTCGCGGATAAATACAACAAAATAAAATGATACGACCAAGACAAAAAATGTGGTATTTTGTAAATATAATAATAAACGTGAATTCACTGTGTAATTGTGTAATTTTATTAGCAGCATCCTCCTGAAATGCGCCAACAACATTGAGAGTAACATCCTCCTCTCTGCTTCTTAATGCGCTCTGGTCGCTACGGTAACGCGTAAATAGTTCTTTCAAAATAGGACACACGACTACAACACGGCAAAAGACCCAGGGAAACCGAATTAACGATAAAACCTCAGAAAACCATACATTTCACACCCGAGCCTCAGCTCTCACGGCCCGGGTGTTGGGGACCGCTGCTGTACAGGAGACATGCCACTAGATTGATTGACAATGGTCTACAGCAATCAGAACGCACAACACAATGTGCTGTAAATTAAAAAATCAAAAATCAGCGTAACAGCGAGTCCGCGAAAGGTAAACCGCGTTATAGTGAGGGACCACCGTACAATAATTTCCAGTAGCACTGCTGATATGGTGAGTTTTGAGGTTGTCTTCAAACAAGTGCATTGTACAAAAAAAAGGTGCTTGAAGGATTGAAAATGTAAAAAGTAATGACTATTTTATATTTATGAAAAAAACTTGATGAGATGATGAGATGATGAGATAGCCTTTATTTGTCAGTTGCAGGTCTTTTACCCACAACCGAGATGACAGACCTTGCCGACCGTACATACAATACACAAACATCACATTGGTTATACTAGGTCAGGCCAGGTAGCGAGAAAAAAAACATCGAAATGTGTAACACAAACACAGTCGTTATCAGGGAGCTTTTGTTCGGCTCCAGCCTTGAGCCCACAGCTGGCTCCGAAGGGGTAGCTGGATTATGATGGTGATTTTTCTTTTGCGACAACTCGTGAGAATTTCAAAGCTGTTCTTTAACACTCCGACACTGGTCTCTCAATCTCCCGTTGGAGAACCGCGAGCTTCCCCATGATGGTATTAACCTTCATTTCCGTGGTCTTGTCATTCTTTTGCTCAAAGAGCAGATTCTGAGACCTCACGACCGCAGTCAGCTTTTTCCAAGATGTGATCCAACTTCCGCTCAGAGATGTTGTTCTGAGTGGACTTTTCCTTGATGTAATCCAATATACGCTCAGAGGTGTTGTTCTGAGTATTCACGGCAGCTGTAAGCGTCTCCAAGCTCTTAACCATGCTGCTCTCAATGAGCCCGTTCTGAGAAGTCGCGTCTCGTCCCATCATTTCAATCCCAGCGGGCAGCTTTGTGGGGGTTTGAACAGCCGGTTCAGCTATCTTAATCCTCCGATAAGCCAGAGCCAAGCCAGTTCCGATCAGCAAGAACCCTGTTATCATGGTTCCGAATAGGTAGATATCTTCAGCGTCCTCGATCGACAGTCCCACCAGGCACACGATCCTCCATGTCTGCCACCCGTCCATCGTGTATCCGGCAGGGAAAGTCCCTCCAGGGCACTCGGGCTCTCCCGAGCCCAGACTTCTCGTTGAGAAAAGGGTGTCAATAGCATTCAGAGACCAGTTGATCAAATCCATAATTCTCTTTAGGTTTTAGAAACAGACTGTGAGAGACTGTTCCAGGGAAAGTAATACAAAAACACGAGACTAGACAAGGACATAAGAACTAAGCAGGGAAGATAAGGGAGAGGAGAAAAAGGGCGTCCACCTCCTCCGAGAGCCAAAAGGAAAAGTAGCAAAAAAACCAAAACCAAAACATAAAACATGGACACTTTTGGCAACGAACAAGCTGAAGGGATGGTGATTTTTTTAAACAAACCCAGAGTGTTAAAAAACATTTTAAACCATGTTTATTTCTCATCAGCATCAATAGTAACAAAAACACAATTTAGTTTTCGCTGTCAAAGTCGATTTAACTGAAGTTACGTGTTTCCGGTTACTGTGGAGGTCACAATATGGCGCTCCCCAGTGGCTGCAGCCAGGTGCTCTTGATTGGTGTAGGCTGCTGGGGGATTCCCATGATGCACTGGGTGTTTCTTCTTCACTCACTATGTGTTAACAGACCTCTCTGCATTGAATCATATCTGTTATTAACCTCTGTCTCTCTTCCACAGCATGTCTTTATCCTGTCTTCCTTCTCTCACCCCAACCGATCACAGCAGATGGCCCCGCCCCTCCCTGAGCCTGGTTCTGCTGGAGGTTTCTTCCTGTTAAAAGGGAGTTTTTCCTTCCCAATGTCGCCAAAGTGCTGCTCATAGGGGGTCATATGATGGTTGGAGTTTTCTCTACAATTTAAAGCGCCTTGTTCTGATTTGGGGCTGTATAAATAAAACTCAACTGAATCAAATCCATAAGTCATACCTCAAATCACGATGTCCTGGTCATGGAACACGGGAACAGCCATACCCTGTGCAATAAAACACACGTCATGTATGAACATTTTCCATCCACTGTCTGAAATAAATAGTTTGTCATCATGATCCTAGAGTTGGCAAATGGATGGTTTATGAACTGGTACTTATATAGCACATTCTACTTAAGTTTGAACATTCACAATGCTTTTTACTACTACTACTCATTTTTTTATCTACACCTTAGCAGTTTTACCTTACATTCTAACATTTACAGGCACACTTAATGCAGTTTGTAAAGTCAGTGAAAGCTTTTGTTTGCTCACCAGTCTATTTCAGTTTGTCATTTGGAGTCAGTTCCCCTCCTGTGTATCATTGCTAATAGTGGAGCCCCTCGCTCAGCCTAGTTGGGTATCCACTTACCCAGCCATACTCTGGAAGTCATGCCAGAAATCACTGCAATCCTTTTTACAGAGACCTGATCACGTGTCCGACAGTCAGTCAGACAGTCAGCCTGGTAGCTGGCTTTCTCAAAGCACATTGTAATTTGGAGAGGCTCCCTTTGTGAAATTTCTCAGCAGGTATTTCAATGGTACTTTTGTGGCAGTTTCACAGGCTGCTTAGAAGGAGAACAAGTGATTAACTCATTAACTCATTAACACAAATGCATGAACAATTGGTGCAATATATTGCACCAATTGTTCATGCATTTGTGTCATCGCGTTCAGGTTATTGTAATTCCCTGTTTACCAGCTTGGATAAATCATCTCTTTCTTGCCTCCAAGCTATACAAAATGCAGTGGCCAGGCTACTAACATGTTCTAGCAAGCGAGCTCACATTACTCCCATCTTATATTCTTTACATTGGCTCCCAATAGATTTTAGAATTTGTTTTAAAATTCTTGTTTTAACAAGTAGAGCACTAAATGGCCCCAGATTATTTATCCAAGCTTCTTATAAAATACACTGCTGCTCGTTGTCTCCGCTCGTTGTTACACAACTGAAGACTAAAGGGGCGGAGCCTTTCAGTCTGTTGCACCAAGGCTGTGGAACAGTTTACCTCCACAGCTACGTTTGGTTGACTCTGTGGAATCCTTTAAAAAGTGTCATGGTCCTGGGTCGTGTGACCCAGTGTGTTATGCTTAACCTATTTTGATGTTTATTGTTTGCTTAGGTTCTTTAAGGTAGTCCAGTCCTTTTGTAATTATGTTACCCTTGCATTACGTCTCCCTTGCCCTTCGTGTGTTTATGTCTGTGTGTCTTGTACTGTCAAGTTCATGCTGTCAGTCATGTCACCTCCCCCTGTACTACGTCGCCCCGGTTCATGTCTCATGTTTCCTGTTTTACTTTGAAGGCCTGCATTCACTGTCTGTGTATTCAGCTCACTCCTCCTGTCCTGTCGTTAAGTTCATGTGTGTCAGCTGCGTTCCCATGTGTGGCCACTTCCCCTGATCATCCCTCATGTGTATTTAGTCTCTGTGTTTCTTACAGTCTGTGTTGCGTCGTCTGTGTTCCCACCCTCCGTGTTTCCATGCCTGGTCTGTTGTCTTCCAAGCCATAGCCTCACCATAGTTTGTTCCCAGTTTAGGTTTTTGTTTAGCCACGCCATCCCTGCTGTATTTGCACACCTTGTTTTCAGCCATATTAAAGGCTCGCCTTCTGTTAAAGTTCACTCCCGTCTGTTCACTTGTGTACGCACCTGGGTCCATTACACGCATTCTCCACTCGGTCCGTCACAGCGGACCGTGACAAAAAGCAGTTAAAAACGTTTTTGTTTCAACAGGCCTTCTGTGAATCAACACTTTTGAATTGTTTTGAATTTGCATTATTTACATTGTCTATTTTATTACTTAATGTTTTCTTTATTTTAACCCTTGTGTACAGCGCTTTGTGACTGCCTGTCTACAAAAAGCGCTCAATAAATAACCTCACTTACAATATCACCACCAAAGGAGGAGTGTCATTCATTTCCCTCACATCATATTTACTGATATCACGCAATGCTGAAGAATCTGGGGTCACTTGCCTGACATATAGCAGCTGCATGTTTTTTGTTTTTTTTACAAAGGAACAATTGCTGTCACATATTCTGTTTAATAATCTGCTGGAGCCACCTGCACCGTTTCATTCAATCAATATATTTATTTATAAGCACATTTAAAAGCAACACAGGTTGATCAAAGTGTTGTACACAGTAAACAGTAAAAACCTCAGTCACAATTAAAAGCTAGTGAGTAAAGATGGGTTTTCAGATGTTGAGTGTTGAAGAGACACTAATTTGAAGAGGCAGACTGTTCCAAAGTGCAGCAATCACAAAGGCCCGGTCTCCTCTGGGTTTTAGGAACAATCAGAAGTAACTTATCAGCTGACCTAAGAGTGCTAATTGGAGTATTTTTAGTTAACAGGTTAAGAGGTAAGACAGAGCTAATCCATTTAGAGACTTGAAAACAAGGAATAAAATCTTTAAATCAATTCTATAACATACAGGAAGACAATGCAAACGAGCCAAGACTGGAGAAAGATGGTCGTGTTTACAAGTGCCTGTCAAGAGTCGGGCTGCAGCATCCTGAACACGCTGAAGTCGAGAGAGCAGAGCCTGGCTGATCAGTAATGCTTTGAAACCAGACTGAAATGTGTCATTCATTTCCAGAAAAGCCTGGAGCTGAAGGAAGATCATTTCTTTGAGGATTTGGGGCAGGAAGGGGAGTTCAGAGATTGGTCTAAAATTTGAGAGAGCTGTTGCATGAAGATTTGTTTTGTTGAGAAATGGGTGCACTGTAGCATGCTTAAGATCAGCTGGGATGGTTCGCATTAGAAGGGAGGTTTAATAAATTAGGTCCAATAGTGTCAAAGACTTCTTTGGAAAGGCGAGAGGGGAGAGTGTCGAGGTGACACATAGAGGGCTTAAGATGGGAGACTACTTCACCCAGAGCGCACAGAGACATGTGGTGTTTGAGAATGCCCCTTGATGCAAGCACGGCTTCTGTAGCGAGTGAGCTTTATTTTAACAGTGACAGTACAAACAGCAGTGAGGATGGCATGCAGAACCTAAGAATACCTAAACTGGAAAAACTAAGAAAAATAAACCAGAAACCTTTAAACAGACGCAGGGAGACTCGGGGAAACAACACCGATGAACCAGCAACAAGCATGAGATGACACACACTATAAATACACAAACTGGAACATGAGGGAACGAGGAACAGGTGGCATGACAGCTGGAGCCAATTGGGGACGACGAGACATAGAAGCAAAGCACTAACGTCGTGATGCTGAGATGAAACCTCGCGATGAACTGAAGCTTTCCATCCAACTGGTCGACTCAAGGTTCGAAGCATTGTGATGATTCATTTGCTCTACTGCGCCATCAAGTGAACGATTCAAGTGAAAAAGGCTCTTTAATTATAATGATGTGATGTGTAAACCTCTAAACTGAATAAATAAATTGTTTTCATGGTTATTTATCCCGAATATTGTCTCAGTATGTCTGATACAAAAGAGAAAGTGGAAACTATCAGGACAGAGTTTTGGTATGATTGTGTAACTGTGTAATCATCAGTGTTGGGTAAGTTACTTTAAATTAGTAACTTAGTTACATTACTAGTTACTTCTATCAAAAGTAACTCAGTTACTTCGAGTTACTCGTTACTTTCAGAGTAACTAGTTACTAGGGAAAGTAACTTTGGTTTAACTCAGAATTCTCTTGTTAATGTGTTGCTTCCATAACTTTGTCAGTCTTCTAGCTTGCTTACTTGCCACAGTGCACTGTGCCACCTACCAAAGGAAAAGATAATGTGCACATTTCCACGAGAGAAATCCCACGCCTGGACGGTCATTGACCGCCGCCATGATTCTAGCCTACGTCACAGCGTCATGTGCGCCTTTTACATCCAACACAAAAACTGCAGTCGTGGTGCTTTCGATTGTACTCAGAACTCGGAAATTCTGCCTTCTGAATAGGAAGATGTAGGTAACAGCAGACTGCAGATGAGCTGCATACAGGGCTGGACTGGGACAGAAAATTGGCCCGGACATTTTGACTAGAGAGCGGCCCACCATTATAGGAAAAATCATAAAGCCTTTGAATGAAAATAAACACTGTTGTGACAGTGATGTACACTGTTCTGATGGTATATATGCATCAATCTATCAATCGTTTGTTGTAAGATTCAGATAATTATTTATTAAAAGCGAGACATTTTAAATGAGAATAAGAAAGAAAAGTATTTCTTTGTGCCCCCCTCTCCCCGTTAATGCCCTACCTGGCCCCCTGGCAACACTTTGCTAGACCCGCCCCTGCACAGTTACCAGCTGTCTGCTACATAAAAAAGGATCCTGGTGTTATTTGTCTCTCAGAAACAGTTCATAACTCATTCATGTCACCTAAAAGGTAAACCTGTTTCTCCATCACCTGTTCAGCTCTGATGATTCAGTAAGGACATCTCCTGGTTTCATCTTCATGTTTCCCTCTCACCAGATAACCAAACCATATCATGACCAGCAAACATCAGCTGATACTAGAAATTAATATTAAATAAATTCTAACAACAGCTGATCAAGCTTAAAAGTGCTGCTGTTGTTTAACGCGACATCTGCTGGTTTCCTGCTTCTGCCGCAAAGTGGGCGATAAACAAACAAGAGAGCCGATCAGCTGATCATTGATCAGTTTCATGATTGAAGTAGAAACGGGAGAGGGAGGGGGAGAATGAAAGAAGAGGCAGCTGTGCAGCAAAGACACAGAATAACTCCAGCTTTGTGTCTTTTTCATTGCAGCTGAATTACGGGACAAACTGTTCCTTTTCACCTCAATAAGAAACGCGTAATATTTTCTCTGAATACCAGACGGGACGGTTGGCAACTCTAATAACTTATGAACAAAATAAAGTTCAACATCAGTAACTTCATAGCACCACCCAGCTGTATAGAAACTCCGTCATGCTAGCTAGCACGCAGTACGAAAAAGTCAGCATAACAAAAATAAACTCCACCTAAACTTGGTTCATATCTGACCCAGAGAGACTGCAGGTCATAACTTCTTACCTGAAGTTCAGTTCACCTGACACTCGGACCAGTGGCCGCCTCGGGTCTCACCGCTTGCCTCCCTTTTCCCTCCTCCACCTGCTGGCTTCCACCACTTGCTAATGTTACTGAATCTGTGGAAGCTCCGCGATGCCACCACACGAAGTAACGAGTAACGAGCCTATCTAAATCCCAGTAACGAGTAACGCGTTCCTGGTTTTGGCATAATAACTAGTTACCGTGCTCGTTACCACAATAATAACGTAGTTACTGTAACACGTTACTTAATAACGCGTTAGTCCCAACACTGGTAATCATGCTTATGTACATCTGGATAATGACACAAACTAGTGTGTGGTTCTTCACTTTTTAATAAACTAAAAGACAGAAATCAGATTATAGGATCTGTTGTTTATTTATATTATGGTGCTTATCATTCGTGACATTTATGACTGTGTGCATACTTTATTAGAAGAGATGAAATTTTAAAAAAATCTCTTTCTTACTGGTTCCATCGAAGAAGAAATGCTCAAGTAACTCTGTAGCACGTATGTAGTCCAATTCCACAACACAATGTGATGGGGAAATCAGCTTTGTTTTGCTGTCCATTTTATTTTGAATCTGGCGCGAACCGGCGAGCCAGTTCCTGAATCAGTCACATGGTACGGACTGCCCGCGAGGCCTCGACCGTCACTGCATACGTAATCAAAGCAAGCCTCGATACGTGCTTCACAAAAACTCCCCCGAGATTACCCGACACGGGCAACGAAGCTTCGACACACAGGACACATCACTAAACATTTGCTCAAACACCTTGAAGAGGACACAGGCAAGAAAGGTGAGTAATCATATCTTACAAACACTTATTTGCATCACCGGGCGACCGTGGCTCAAGGGTTTGGGAAGCGTATCTGTAACCGGAAGGTCACCGGTTCGATCCCTGGGCTCTCTGTCCTGGTCGTTGTGTCCTTGGGCAAGACACTTTACCCGACTTGCCTACTGGTGTTGGCCAGAGGGGCCGATGGCGTGATATGGCAGCCTCTGTTCTGTCAGTCTGTCCCAGGGCAGCTGTGGCTACACCTGTAGCTGCCACCACCAGTGTGTGAGAGTGAATGAATAGTGGCATTGTAAAGTGCTATATAAATCCAATCCATCATTATTACTTTGATCTCTAGATTTTCACACCCGCATTTGTTGGTGGTAAATCTTACTTCCTCTCAATCATCATTCCTTTCTCCTCACAGACTACCACCACATTCCTTGATGAGGAGCAACTGTGCAGGATCTGAAACAAGGCTACCGACTGATTTTTAAAATTCCCAATAAATATTCAATAAATAATTAAACTTCTTGTGTGCAAATGTTTTACTATGCAAATCCATGCTTAACGTGCAATGCTAAATAAAGTGCTTATTAAGGTGCTTTTAATAAAGTGAAAGGTGTGCTCTAAAGTGCTATACAGACAATATAAACAATATAAATAAATGTAGTAAGGGAGTCCTCTTCCTTACAAGTCTCCATGAGGTAAAAATTTGGTTATCACAATTTTTTCTTACAGACCAGTTAGCTGATGCCCTAGGTCCTCTTGCTAGCCATCTCTCGCTCACTGTAAGCAAGAGATGGCGTGGTTTTCTGAACACCTAAGTGTCAAACATCTATAGGAGAGATGTTTGGTCTTGGGAAGGGGGGTGTTATGGCCCTGGCCATAATTAGTTTTGGTGGCTGTTTCTTTGTCTGTGTCTTTAAGTCTCTGCAGGTCCCTGATTGGATGAGCTGACGGCTGCTGATTGGCCCCCTGATCGTATGGTTTTGGGGACCAGGGCGGGGTCAATCTTTCCAACTCTTATGCTGCGTTCCTGTATCCCTAGACTGGGGCGTAACGCTCTACAGTATAAGATGCCTTGAAGCAACTGTTTTTTGTTAAAAATATGTTTTTCCTTTTTAAAAATGTACAAAATAAAATGTAATCAACTTGAATCAACTCTTACTCTCAAGTGTTTTTGTTTTGTCGCTGGTGTCACTGCCTCTCGGTCCGCCACTTTTTGATAAGTGTTAACCTGATCTGCTTCAGATTGAATTGATCGGGGCCCTGGTAGCTCCACAGTTCAACTCGAGGTGACTGGATGAGGGCTGGTCTCAGCACTGCGGTTCTTTGTTGTGTGGTGTGAAAATAAATGGCCAGCTCTTGTTCCCACTGATGCAAATTACGATTTCATGCAGTGAAGTCATAACAACAACCGGTTTAAACTGGTTTGTTGTCTGGATTTTGAATGTCTACCTTTTTATGTTTACTTAGGTTAACAGTCTGATCATATTCTGATTCTTGACAATAATCTGCTTTTCTTGTCACATAATAAAAAGGCATATAACTCTGTATTTACACAAAGTTAGACAGTTCAAATGAAGGTGTAATACACTGATTACAAATCATTTAGCTCATTAATGACTGTAGCTTTTGTATGTTCCTCATCTTCTCCTAGACAAGTGGACCAATTTTGACCACACTTCGCTCAACAACTGCCAACTTCTGTATTTTATCAAAATCCCACAATCAAATATATTTGTACATTTGACAGTTCAACTGTGCACCGAATGAAATGGAACGCCAGCATTGACTCACGCTCTGGAATATCAGATAAGACTGGTGTGTGTCAACTCAAACACATTTCTGAAAGACTTTGTTTGGTAGGATGTGTTAGGTGTGGCTGTGTGCAGACAGGAATAGGACCCAAGGTGCAGACTCCGGAGACAGAACTTAAACCAAAACAGCTTTAATGCTGAACTCAAACATAACATAACTGGGGAAAAAAGGTCAAAAATAAACTAACACCGGCAGATTGACAAAACACACAGCAAAATAAACGGTAGATCGCGACACAGACACTAAGAAACACTGGGCTTAAATACACAGAGGGAGCAATCAGGGAATGGGTAACAGGAGGGAAACACAGCTGGGGCAAATCAGGCCTAACGAGACAAGGGGAAGCAAAACCAGACACATTAACATCAGACATGGACTTTCAAAGTAAAACAGGAAACACATAACACAGACTGAACAAAGACACAGACTCGCACGCACTGCAACAGAGGGAACAGAGACGTGGGACCAGGGCAGACACAAACACTGACTGGACACGGGGATATAGCCACTAAGGACACACAGAGACGCGAACTAGACAAGGGGATACAGCTGACAGGGAAGACAGAGCAGCTAGAGAAGACAGAGACATAAACTATAAGACAGAACTCAAAGAAACCAAAGACTAGAAAGTATAAATAATATAATAAACTCAAAACCCCTGGGTCAACGACCCAGGCATCCTAACAGGATGTTCATTTGATAGCTATATCAACAAGCTTTTGATATAGTTTGCAGCTCACTGGTGCAGTGGGAAATGGACTGGCTCTTATATAGTTTTTTTCTGCGCGCTGCAAGTCTCATTCAACAACTATACAAGCACAACTCTACTGTGTAAATGTGCTATTCTTTGTATATTACGTCAGATGAATTGGAACGCTCTAATGCGTGGGTGTTCTTGCAAACACAACTTCCTGCACATATAATATTATTATTTTTTACAGACAGTCTTTCAGGAAATCTGTCTGTCAGACCCTACAGAGGCTGTGCAGTTAGTCCAACTCCTCCAGTATTGCACAGCAATAAGTGCTATTGCCAGAAGCTTTGCTGTGTCTCCCAGCACAGTGTCAAGAGCATGGAGGATATTTGAGGAGACAGAAAGTTACTCTAAGAGAACTGAACAGGGCTGTAGAAGGTTCTAACACATCAGGAGAACCGGTATCTTCTCCTTTGTGCATGGAGGAAGACGAGCTCTGCCTACCTCCAGCAGCCCACTGTCTGATCAAACAAACAGAAACAGACTTCGTGAGAGTTGCTGGAGGCCATAATGTCCTCTAGCGGGTGCTGTGCCCACTTCCTGGCACTGTAGAGTCAGATTGGCATTTACCATAGAATACCAGAATTGGCAGGTCCGCTTCAGATGCTCTGTGCGTTTCACAGATGAAAGCAAGTTCACCCTAAGCACACGTGACGGATCTGAGAGGTACTGGATAAGCCGTGGAGAACGCTATGTTGCCTGTAACATCACGACCAGTTTGGTGGTTGGTCAGTGACAGTCTGAGGGTGGCATATCCGTGTCCGGCCTCATGTGGTCAGAGTATGGAGAGAGTTTCTGGAAGACGAAGGAATCATCATCATCATCATCACGATAATACTAATAATATCAGTGACTGACCCCAAGAGTTGCATGACCTAAATCCAGTAGAACACAAATACAACATCATGTTTTGACTGCATCCCAGATTCCACCTGGCTGCATCTGGGAGGAGATCCTACAGGATACTGTCCATCATTCCATTACAAGCCCCGAAATCTAGAATTGAATTCAAAATCCTGCTCCTCACATACAAGGTCTTAAATAATCAGGCCCCATCTTATCTTAATGACCTTGTAGTACCATATCACCCTATTAGAGCACTTCGCTCTCGCTCTGCAGGCCTACTTGTTGTTCCTAGAGTATTTAAAAGTAGAATGGGAGGCAGAGCCTTCAGTCTTCAATTCAATTCAATTTTATTTATTTACACAGCGCCAAATCACAACAAAAGTCCCCTCAAGGCGCTTTATATTGTACAGTAGATACAGAGAAAAGCCCAACAATCATATGACCCCCTATGAGCAAGCACTAGGGCGACAGTGGGAAGGAAAAACTCCCTTTTAACAGGAAGGAACCTCCGGCAGAGCCTTCAGTTTTCAGGCCCCTCTTCTGTGGAACCAGCTTCCAGTTTGGATTCAGGAGACAGACACTATCTCTACTTTTAAGATGAGGCTTCAAACTTTCCTTTTTGCTGAAGCATATAGTTAGGGCTGGACCAGGTGACCCTGAATCCTCCCTTAGTTATGCTGCAATAGACGTTGAATTGAATTGACATTGTCAGGCCAGAAGTGACCATATTTGGAGGGTTAGAGGGTGGAGTATCCACCAGCAAGTTTTGGAAGAAGTATTCATATTCAAACTAGTAAAACACTATAATTTACCCTTCGAAACTGGAGCACCTCTTGCCCTGTGGTAGCTGGAATAGGCAAGATGGCATGACTCTTTATCATGTCATTTTTAATAATCAGCTCTGCACAGGAGCTCAAGAAGAGTCCATCCTGTTGCTCTTGGAGTCTAAAATGACAGTGTCGGCAACGTTAGTGACTGAGCAGACCTACTGACCTGTTGGGGCGATCGTGGCTCAAGAGTTGGGAGTTCACCTTGTAATCGGAAGGTTGCTGGTTCGAGCCCCGGCTTGGACTCGGTCATTGTGTCCTTGGGCGCCAGTGTCCGGCAGCCTCGCCTCTGTCAGTGCACCCCAGGGTGGCTGTGGTTACAATGTAGCTGCCATCACCAGTGTGTGATTGTGTGTGTGAATGGGTGGATGACTGGATGTGTAAAGCGCTATATAAATGCAGGCCATTTATTATTGAGACAGCAGAGAAGGAACAGTCAGTACTGAGTCTCCTAAAGGTCAGATTTCATTAGGGAAAAGGATCAAAAACTTTTTCTTAAGGCTGTTTCGCTTTTCTTCAAAGACTGAAGAAACCTAACATCAACCCTCCCCAACTGGTCATGACAGATGGCCGCCCCTTCCTGAGCCAGGTTCTGAGTTTTTTAAACCGAATTATTTGTGTCAGTTTGCTGTAAGATAAAGTAGGACTCGAATGCACAACTCCTTCAAAACAGTGAATTTAATTTACACTGATAAGTGATAACAACAGTCTCCAAAAATGTAAATCCACAGTAATGATGAGTCCTGATCCCAGGTGCCAGCAATTCTCCTTCCAGATGTTGTGCTGCACTTCAGCTCACTTGGTATTTACAATTGCTCAACACATTCACCTCTGATCCACAGATACCTGCTATTTCTTCTGTACAGGAAAGTTTCATAACACGTAGCAAAAGGAATCTCAGTCACCAGAGACTGTGACTGTAGTCATTCAACGATCTGATCAGCCACTCTTGAGTAGTGGCTCTTAATAGGGTCATCACAGGTAGGCTTGTGATTTCCAGCAGGTGTGTGGAGCGGAAAGGTGGGAAAATTCCATTGAGTCCTGCTGCTGCACAAGAACCAGCACACTCAGAAACAAACATACACACATATTAACACATGAAACAGAGGACTGAGGAAAAGAGCATGAGATGGCAAGAGAGGCAAAAACTGACAGATCAGGACAGCAAGGACGGAGGGACGATGACAATTTGTCCTTAAAGACTTAATTACGAAATAAGAAATTCAAGTTGGTCTTCACTCTGTGTAGTTTATCAATTGAGATTTCAGCATTGACTCTTTTTAAAGTTTATTTCTAAGAAAAACAGGACAGCAACTTAAAAAAAGATACATCCAGGAAAAGGACATAAACGACTTACAAACACAGACAGAAAAACAAACACTGAAACAAACGGACAGAAGAGAGAGCGTAGCGCATAAATCCAGAATTGAATTCAAAATCCTGCTCCTCACATACAAGGTCTTAAATAATCAGGCCCCATCTTATCTTAATGACCTTGTAGTACCATATCACCCTATTAGAGCACTTCGCTCTCGCTCTGCAGGCCTACTTGTTGTTCCTAGTAGAATGGGAGGCAGAGCCTTCAGTCTTCAATTCAATTCAATTTTATTTATTTACACAGCGCCAAATCACAACAAAAGTCCCCTCAAGGCGCTTTATATTGTACAGTAGATACAGAGAAAAGCCCAACAATCATATGAGCCCCTATGAGCAAGCACTAGGGCGACAGTGGGAAGGAAAAACTCCCTTTTAACAGGAAGGAACCTCCGGCAGAGCCTTCAGTTTTCAGGCCGCTCTTCTGTGGAACCAGCTTCCAGTTTGGATTCAGGAGACAGACACTATCTCTACTTTTAAGATGAGGCTTCAAACTTTCCTTTTTGCTGAAGCATATAGTTAGGGCTGGACCAGGTGACCCTGAATCCTCCCTTAGTTATGCTGCAATAGACGTTGAATTGAATTGACATTGTCAGGCCAGAAGTGACCATATTTGGAGGGTTAGAGGGTGGAGTATCCACCAGCAAGTTTTGGAAGAAGTATTCATATTCAAACTAGTAAAACACTATAATTTACCCTTCGAAACTGGAGCACCTCTTGCCCTGTGGTAGCTGGAATAGGCAAGATGGCATGACTCTTTATCATGTCATTTTTAATAATCAGCTCTGCACAGGAGCTCAAGAAGAGTCCATCCTGTTGCTCTTGGAGTCTAAAATGACAGTGTCGGCAACGTTAGTGACTGAGCAGACCTACTGACCTGTTGGGGCGATCGTGGCTCAAGAGTTGGGAGTTCACCTTGTAATCGGAAGGTTGCTGGTTCGAGCCCCGGCTTGGACTCGGTCATTGTGTCCTTGGGCGCCAGTGTCCGGCAGCCTCGCCTCTGTCAGTGCACCCCAGGGTGGCTGTGGTTACAATGTAGCTGCCATCACCAGTGTGTGATTGTGTGTGTGAATGGGTGGATGACTGGACGTGTAAAGCGCTTTGGGGTCCTTAGGGACTAGTAAAGCGCTATATAAATACAGGCCATTTATTATTGAGACAGCAGAGAAGGAACAGTCAGTACTGAGTCTCCTAAAGGTCAGATTTCATTAGGGAAAAGGATCAAAAACTTTTTCTTAAGGCTGTTTCGCTTTTCTTCAAAGACTGAAGAAACCTAACATCAACCCTCCCCAACTGGTCATGACAGATGGCCGCCCCTTCCTGAGCCAGGTTCTGAGTTTTTTAAACCGAATTATTTGTGTCAGTTTGCTGTAAGATAAAGTAGGACTCGAATGCACAACTCCTTCAAAACAGTGAATTTAATTTACACTGATAAGTGATAACAACAGTCTCCAAAAATGTAAATCCACAGTAATGATGAGTCCTGATCCCAGGTGCCAGCAATTCTCCTTCCAGATGTTGTGCTGCACTTCAGCTCACTTGGTATTTACAATTGCTCAACACATTCACCTCTGATCCACAGATACCTGCTATTTCTTCTGTACAGGAAAGTTTCATAACACGTAGCAAAAGGAATCTCAGTCACCAGAGACTGTGACTGTAGTCATTCAACGATCTGATCAGCCACTCTTGAGTAGTGGCTCTTAATAGGGTCATCACAGGTAGGCTTGTGATTTCCAGCAGGTGTGTGGAGCGGAAAGGTGGGAAAATTCCATTGAGTCCTGCTGCTGCACAAGAACCAGCACACTCAGAAACAAACATACACACATATTAACACATGAAACAGAGGACTGAGGAAAAGAGCATGAGATGGCAAGAGAGGCAAAAACTGACAGATCAGGACAGCAAGGACGGAGGGACGATGACAATTTGTCCTTAAAGACTTAATTACGAAATAAGAAATTCAAGTTGGTCTTCACTCTGTGTAGTTTATCAATTGAGATTTCAGCATTGACTCTTTTTAAAGTTTATTTCTAAGAAAAACAGGACAGCAACTTAAAAAAAGATACATCCAGGAAAAGGACATAAACGACTTACAAACACAGACAGAAAAACAAACACTGAAACAAACGGACAGAAGAGAGAGCGTAGCGCATAAATCCAGAATTGAATTCAAAATCCTGCTCCTCACATACAAGGTCTTAAATAATCAGGCCCCATCTTATCTTGATGACCTTGTAGTCATTATAGGGGGCGAGCATTTCTAATGAGAATTGGGTAGAAGAGGTTATAATTTAGATTTGTCTGGTCACTGGTTTTTGTTTGGCTGCAGGGGGAGGGGAGCAGCTGATCGGAGCAGCTGACAGAGCTCAAAGGGAGAAACGTGCACAATAAAAACAAAAGTTTTGCAAGCAGCCATTTCTGGGTCCTGCCGGGTCCTGTTATAGTTTGTTTGAAGTGAGATCAGTAATTTCAGAAGTGAGATTTAAACAATGACTCACAGTGACGCAAAGACACAGGAAATGCTCACAGTTAGATTTTCTCCTCTCTCCACATGCACTGTTCTATCAATCTGCTAAACTTAATATCTTTATTTAGTACTGGTAGAATCTGACTTTTTAAAAACATCTTCATTGTGCCTGGGTTGAAGAAATAATCATAATGCAGTCGTTATCCTCACATGTATCCTATAGAATAAAGAACTGTAAATCTGTAAAACTGTAAATAAATAAATAAATAAAACTAAATGAATGAAGTAAAT
Source organism: Copadichromis virginalis (assembly GCF_057382275.1). NCBI lineage: Eukaryota > Metazoa > Chordata > Actinopteri > Cichliformes > Cichlidae > Copadichromis > Copadichromis virginalis. The sequence goes on from NC_140628.1 coordinate 1,040,539, forward strand.
TGAAGTAAAAGAAAATCTAAATTAGACAAATTATTCTAACTTTACTTGAATATTTATTGTATTAATTCGACCTGGAGAATGTCACGGTTCTGGGTCCGTTGGACCCAGTATTTTGAGTTTATTATATTTCGGTTTAATTCTGCTTCATGGATTGTTTTCTTATTCTGTGATGATAATTATTATTATTATTAGTTTCTTGTTTCTGTTTATCCGTGCTTAAGGATTTGTTCTCGGTTATATCTCACGTTTAGTTTAGTTCAGGTTCCATGTGTCATTCTGTCTGTCTCTCAGTGCTTGTTTAGTAATTCATGTTTCCTGTTTTATTGTGAAAGTCTTTGTCTTATGTTAGTGTGTGCAGCTTTGCTCCCCCTGTCTCGTTAGTCCAATTTCTCCCAGCTGTGTCTCCCTCCTGTTGCCCATTCCCTGATTACCACCCTGTGTATATTAGCCCTGTGTTTTCCTGTGCTCAGCGTCGTGTCGTATCCTCAGATTATGCCTGTGTGTTCAGTTCTCAGTGTTATTGTTCAGTTCACGTTTATCACCAGCAATAAAGCTAAGGTTCTCAGTTTCAATTCAGTCTCAGAGTCTCGCATTTGGATCCTCCTCTCCATCCGCCTGCACACAGAGCCCTGACAGAGAACAAATCTTATGATAACAGTAGCGTAAGTATCTCTGCAGCGAGCCTCTGACACTCTGTCCTGACATGAGTCATGGATGATGGTGACGTGTTCATAATTAACAGCAGGGCTGTGGTGTGATCGTACAACTGGCTTTGTGCTGAGTTAGCTTTCACTGAGTCAGCTGGACACTGATTTCATTAATCTCATTAATCACTTCTGCCTGCTAACCTTTCTCCTCCTTCTCTCTCTGCTTAACCCCAACTACACTGTGCAACAGCATTTTCAAAGACTTCTTTTAATAGCTTAGTCAAGCTGTCAGAGGTGACGTCACTGTTCCCTTAAATTTTTCATTGTTTGTCATACCCATGGACCGCTCTGATCCCTCCTGTTGAAGAGAGTGATTAAAGACACGTCTGCACCTGTGAGTGAGCAGAGCCATCAGACTGGAAGGGACACCTCAGACAAGGAGGTGCAGGCAGAGTAATCTTTCCTGTCTTCTGCAGTTTATAATCTTTTATATCTAACGTTCACACTCAGGTGAACGCATCAGAAACAGCTCAGAGGTCAGGATCTTGCCCCTTCTAAAGTCTACTCTCTATACAGAAAAGCTTCCTGGTGCAAAACACTGTCTTCCCTTCTTAATTAATTCAGTTATCATAAATAAAACTGCTTGTTTTTAACTAATATTAATATAACAATAATAATTATCGTTAGTATTTCTATAAAACCTCTTAGTTGTAAAATGTATTTATTTATTTTTTGCCTGTCCTGTTTTGATTCTTTTGCCATCAGAATTATTGTCTAAAGGTGAAGAAAGATGCCCAACGGATTTACTTTACCAAATGGACCATCCCAGCCTCACTGTATTGGTCTGTTTGATTCACCTTTTATTGCTTATTTTATTTTATTTTCACTTGCTCCACACGGGACAGACATGACTGGGAGAAAGAACAACAGCGGGTAAGAGGGACGGGGCTAAAGGGCAAAAAACAAAAACCAACAAAACAAACAGACAAATCCAAATATTGATCACCTGGATCACCTTTTGAGAAAGGAAAAAAGAGAAAACAAGGAAAAAATGAGAGCAACATAATAAACAACATCATCGCGATGATCTATGTGAATATGACAGTAAATACTAAATATTAAACATTATTGTGCAGCACATAAGATCAACAGAACACAGTGTGCTTTGAGGTAGGAGCCAAAAAGGGTGTAGTTTGTGGGTGTGATCACCCGTGTGTACACCTGTGAGCATGGACGCGCTTGTTTATTTAAAAGGTTCATTCATGTAATGATCTGCTAGAGGGTGGGGGGGGGGCCACAGCCCCGTCCTCCAGGGCATGAAGCAGGTATGGAGGAGATCAAAACTCCAGACATCCAGAGGCCCCCAGAACACAAGAGACCAAGGAAGACCAACAGAGGGGCAGCCGCGCCACTGTCCCAGAAAGAGCTGAGGAGAGTCCCAGATGAGGGCTCACTCAGCAGCCGCGGAGCAGAAGCCAGGGGGAGTTGCAGTGACGCGCCCGTGAGCTCCGCCGGCAGCCAGCCGTGCCTGAGTGACCGAGCCCCAGGCCGAGAGGCCGGGGGCACCCCACCTCCGAAGTGGCCCGAGCGAGCCCCAGGCTCCAGGCCCCGATAAGCGGCCGCCAAGGAGTGAGCCGGTGTGTACCATGTGTACACCGGCATGTGTGTTCTAAGGTGCATTTAAAACCCAGGAGGGCATGGAGCTACCTGCCAGAGAGCAGCAGGTAAGCGCATGGTCCCTCCTGCTAGCCCTCAATGTCTACGTGTATTTAACATTGAGAGGTGGGCAACGACACCAGGGGTGAGGTGTACACCCTGATGGACATCTGGATGCTGTGTAGCGTGCCCACCCCCAAGATCCTATATGTATGTGTTATGAGAGTGTGAGTAATGTGAGTGTCTAAGTTGTGGGATAAAGTTGAGGCACAGGAAGCCAGAAGGGGACAGAGGGGGGGATGCCTCCTCTGCACCCTGGTGAACCACCTTTACCCCAAGGCCCTGCATGTGTGGGTGATTGTGGTGGAGCGGGAAGAGGGAGGCAGCTGGAGATGGGGAGGGAAGGAAGGGAGGGGCAAGTGACCCCTTGTAAAATGTATTAAATGTCTTGTTGGTGTCAGTCAAATCAGATTAACAGATGCATGAAGCAGATTTTAAGCAGTTTTATCTCCTCAGTGTCACATCACAGCCTTGGTGTGTGTCTGTGTGTGTTCTGTTTGTTATGCCTCAGGTGTCAAGCAGTGGTTAAAGGTGTTTTTCTTTGTTTTTTCTTGTTAATAACTGTTTTTCATGCTTTGATTTTTGTCAGTGAATGTAGGTTTGTGATTAAAATTGAATTCTTATCACCTACTTTTTTTTACCCTTCATTCAGTGATATTTTTTCTACATTTAATTAGATTATCTAGAAAATAATTCAATCAGGAGAGATTGTGTGGAAATACCAAACATGATTTATTAAAGACAAAAATAAAGTAAGCCATCTGGCAATTAACTATAATGACCCATCATAGAAGAAAGAATCCCAGCAGTGAAAGGAGTTAGGAGGTGGGTTGCATGACAGTGTCTGAAAGACACAAACTAGCAGCCGAAGAGCGAGGAAGCCTTCAAATGGGTTTCTAAATACTGTCCTAATTTAACTAATGCATAAGCTTAATTTTCTATATCATCAGAATATATCTGTATTACAGCTTTTTGTGTGTGACTTTGCATTAAAACTGGGACGTGTATGTAATTGTTGACATTCCAGACTCACAAAAACTGAAATAAACTAAAACTATCTTTTGAAAAATAACTAAAACAGGACAGAACTGGAAACCTGTTTTAACATAAAAGCAGCAAACACATAACCTATAATTACTTGTGGTGTGTATCATCTCAAAAGTGTAATGGTAGAGTTTATTCTGCATTATGGGCTGTAACACTGTATAATAATAATTTACAAATAAACAGGATAATCAATCAATCACAAAGCAACTGTTATCTACAGTAAGTAAAAACTTTCATCATGTAACACGAGCTTTGTCCGCACCTGGACTCGAACCCGCGCTCTGATGGTTCCGTAAAAACTCCGTCTTTTTTTCATTGGATATAACGTAGCGATTTGATTGGTTGTTTCTGCGTTCCACCTATGAGTGATGGGCCGAGGTGTCAGCGTTTTTCTACCCGCTCTGGTGGCACGGAGCGAGGCTGGCTGTGGTGGATGTGCTGCGGGTCGAGTCGCTTTATACAGTATGGAGCCGCCCGACTTCGAAAGCATGAATTTTACGGTGGCGCCGGAGGTGTCTGCCTACCCGGTGTGCAAAGAGTGGAAAGAGGGTGCGGAAGGATCGGTGTTCCATCTCGCCAACATCTTTCTGTTCCTTGGCTTCATGGGGGGCAGTGGCTTTTACGGACTCTTCTACCTGTTCACCTTTCTCACTCTGGGCTTCTTCTGCTCCACTCTCTGGTCGTGGTCGGACTCCTGCACCACGGACTCTTTTCTGTGGAGTTTGGCGATCTTCGCGGTGTGTCTGGTACAAGTCCTGCACATGTCATACAGGCTGAGGAGCTTTTCGTTTGACAAGGACTTCCAGGAGCTGTATAGCTGCCTGTTTAAAAGAGTCGGAGTGTCATTGTCCCATTTTGGGAAGATAGTGGCCTGCTGTGACGGGGAAGTCCAAACTTTAGAGAAGGACCGCTGCTTCGCCGTAGAAGGAAAAACCGCTATTGACAAGCTGTCAGTGCTGCTCTCCGGAAGGTGATTGCGCACACACGCTTGAACAGCTCAGTGTCAAACATGGTACACCCCAACATAGAGTTTAGCACAGTCATGCCCCTATTGATATTAGAACAAAGGGTGTGTTTTCTAGATACTCTTTGTCATGTGAAAGTCTTACTGACAGACTCCAAATGTTTATCTGGGTCAGGGTTACTGGGACTGATCAGGATTGGCTCATGAGCTAAAAGGTTCATTATTGTAATCTGCATTTCTAGTTCACTCTTTACCTGAGGAGTCTTTGCAGCTTTGACCGCGTAGCTTTGTTTGTTTGTTTGTTTGTTTGTTTGTTTGTTTGACCAGGCTTTAACCACAACAGCTCCATGTGTCTAAATTATGCGCAAGTAAAATGAGCACATGGTAAATTAGTATAGCTTTCAAGAGCCTAGATTTAAACATGCTTTTCATAACCACATGTCCTTGGGGAGTAAAGGCTGAATAGATTACACTGTAATGATTTGCTTTTCACTCATCTATGGACAGCAGCTTATTGAACAGTTAAATGTTTTTCTGCGGTTACTGTGAAAGCACTCGCATTAGGTGACTGATTACCTTAATGATTAGTCTACTAGTATTTTCATGTAAAGTCAATGCATTTTCATCAGTTTTTGTGCTTTATTACTTTTGTAGCTAAAAATGTACTGGAGTAATAGTTTGTACAAAACGTAGCCTAGTGCACAAACGCACATTGCAGAATTTATCATGAAATCAGTTTTACACGTATTAGAATATATGTAATATATGTAGTAGAGTGCTCTGAGGCAGTGGATGCTGCCTGTGAACTTACATTTTCAGATATTTGTTCTGAGAAAGTGAGGCAGAACACCACCACAAATTTTGGATGTTACTATGATGGAAAGAAGTAGAATTGGTCCTAGCACAGAACCCTGTGGAACTCCATAATTAACCTCAGTGTGTGAAACAGCACTACTCACACGTCTCTGAGTCCAGACGCTAAAAGGCAAGGAGCACTTGCTGCTGGAGCTATTTATGAAGTTCTGCATCACTGAGAGAGCAGCTCTCTTTTAGAGAGGCTAAAAGGTCATCGAAGGTAACAGGCTCACTGCACTGAATGGAGACGGGGTGGTTCATGTATAGCAGGGCTGCCCAATCCCGGTCCTCGAGAGCTACCGTCCTGCAGCTTTTAGATGCATCCCTACTCCAACACAGCTGAATCAAATGAATGGCTTGTTATCAGGCCTTTGCCAAACACGATGGCATGCTGAAGAGGTAATCAAACCATTTGATTCAGCTGTGTTGGAGTAGGGCTGCATCTAAAAGCTGCAGGACGGTAGCTCTCGAGGACCGGGATTGGGCAGCCCTGATGTATATGTTAGTTTGGTCACAGCATGTCTCTGTGGCTTCACTTTGTTTTTAAACAAATTGACTTAGTGTGGAGTGAAGTGTTTGCCCACTTCCTGATTTCCTGGTGTTTTGCATATTTGTCACACTTACATGGTTCAGATCATCAATTGATATGAGACAAAGATAACCCAAATAAATATAAAATGCACTTTTTAAATGATGATTTCATTGATTAGAGGAGAAAAGTTATCCAAACCTACCTGGTCCTGTGTGAAAAAGTAATTGCCCCTCTTGGTAAATCATTGATTAACTGTGATTAACCACATTTTCTTTGGAGAGCTGCGTTCAATTTCACTAAACACACTCAGGCCTGATTACTGGAAGATCTGTTGAATCAAGAAATCACTTGAACAGAACCTGTTAGACAAAGTTAAGGAAGGCTAAAAGATCTCAAGAAGGAACACATCATGCCATCTAAAGAAAAACTTGAGAGAAAAATCACTGATATCCATCAGTATGTTAAGTGTTACAAAGGCATTTCCAAGGCTTGGGACTCCAGTGAAACACAGTGAGAGCCATTATACACAAATGGAGAAAACATGGAACAGTGATTAGCCTTCCCAAAATTACTCCAAGAGCATGTCGAAGTCTCATCCAGGAGGTGACAGAAGAACCCAGAACGGCATTAAAGAACCACAGGCTTCACATTTCTCAGTTAAGGTCAGAGTTCATGATTTAGAGACTGGGCAAAAACAGGATCCATGGGAGAGTTCACCAAACAAAAACCATTGCTGACCCAAATGAACACAAAGGCTTGTCTCACATTTGCCAAAACAAACATCTTGATTGACCCCAAGACATCTGTGAAAGTATTCTGTGGACCGATTCAACTATTTGGAATGTTTGAGTACCGTTACATCTGCCATAAAACTAACACAGCCTTTCAGAAAAGGAACAGTCCTCAATTACTGAATGGTTGGAAGTGATGCAAATTATATAATGTGGGCTTTGTAGTTACCAGATCTTAAACTAAAAAAAACACCATTATGAAATTAACCAACAGTAAAATATGGTGGTGGCAGTGGGATGATCTGGGGCTGTTTTGCTGCCTCAGGACCTGGAAGACTTGGAACCATGAATTTTTCTACCAAAATATCACGAAGGAGAGTGTCCGGTCCGGTTTGTGATCTCAAGCTGAAGCACACTTGGGTTCTGCAGCAGGAAAATGATCCAAAACACAACAGCAAGTCCACCTCTGGCTTAAGAAAAACAAGATGAAGACTTTGGAGTGGACTATTCAAAGTCCTGACCTGTTATTAACCTCTGTCTCTCTTCCACAGCATGTCTTTATCCTGTCTTCCTTCTCTCACCCCAACCAATCACAGCAGATGGCCCCGCCCCTCCCTGAGCCTGGTTCTGCTGGAGGTTTCTTCCTGTTAAAAGGGAGTTTTTCCTTCCCACTGTCGCCAAAGTGCTTCCTCATAGGGGGTCATGTGATTGTCGGGTTTTTCTCTGTATGTATTATTGTAGGGTCTACCTTACAATATAAAGCATCTTGAGGTGACTGTTGTGATTTGGCGCTGTGTAAATAAAATTGAAACTGAATCTGATTGAGATGCTGTGACATTTAAAAGGCAGTTTATGCTTGAAAAGCCTCCAGTAAAAGACTCATTGCCAGTTATCGCCAACACTTGAGAGCAGTTGTTGCTGCTGAGGGTGGCCCAACCAGTTTTTAGATTTATGGGTACTTATGAGCCTTGGAGATTTGGATCTGTTTTCCCTTCAATAATAAACACCTTCATTTAGAAACTGCATTTTGTGTTTTAAGCCTGGTCTAATATTTAAAATAGTTTGATCATCTAAAACATTTAAGTGTGACAAACAAACAAAAAATAGGAAATCAAGAAGGGGGCTGTATGCTCCAGGCCACTATTATTTTAAGCTGCCTGCGTGCAAGTGACTTCTCATCTATATATTATAGTGAGGATGACGTCACTTAATGCTGCAAATGACATTTTCTGTTGAAAGTAGAAAACTTAGAGAACAGACAGAGCCGGAGCTAAAAATTGTCTGTTGCCTGTTTTATTTTCTCGCTGAAAGCAGACGTGATTTATTGGGATATTTTAATGATTTTACAGCTCAGTGTGCCACTCTGCAGCAGGTACACCACCTGTTAAAACTGGGGCACCAAAGCCTCATTTAGTCGTGGTCACGTGATCTGGGTGTTTTTAACCACGTTTCAGAGCAGTGTTTTGAAACATCTGCACTCGCGAAGCTCGACACAGTGTTGAAATGTCTGTTTTGAACTTCCCATCTTCTGCTGCTCAACCCAAAGATGCATTTGCATTACAAATATGGCACAATTTAAGGGGAAATAAAGAGTATAAGATTACCAAGAAGCATTGTTACAACAAAGAAATACCAAACACAAATTTCCTTACTTTTTGTGCTAAGTTTAGAAATCGGAGAGGGAAAAGGTCAATTCAGAATTTTACATTTTCTGTCTTTTATTTATGAAAAACAGGATAACAAGTGAACAAGACATCTCCACGATAAGAGCAAAACAGCACAGACAGCAGGACAATCATTGGACCAGGGGGAAATAGGAATGGGTGTAAGGTGAAAAATGTGTAAGGAATTTTAATCTTAAGTGTCAAAATAAAGGAAAGAACAATATAAATGCTAATAGTTACAGTAATTGAACACACATGTGTTGGTGCCCAGTTTGTGTGTCACTGTGCTCCGATTGCCACAACGAACACTGTAACCCTTTCACCTTCTACCTCTTCTCTAGCTCCTCTCTCATCCTTGCTATTTCTCCCGCTTCTCATCTTTTTTCTTCTTGACGTCACTATCACTTGATATAGCTACATCACTTCCTGTTCATCTGTCTGTATCTGGAAGTCCCACAGGATCTTCGCTTGGTCATTCTCAACCTCCGTAGGAGCCGTATCCCATTTTGACCTTGGAATTTCCGTGCTATACTTAGCACAGATATTTTTATATACTATACCAACTACTTGGTTATGGCGTACTCAGAGCTTGTTTCTGAGCTGCCATAATTAGTGCCTCTGTGCTTTCAGTGCAGCTTTGCCGTGCAGGGGCCTGTCCTTCCATCATGGTTCCTCTTCTTTCTGTTGCCTTAGGTATTCACTAAACATACCATCAGTTTTGGCCAGGCTATTATCCCAGCAGGGTATCTGACGCCCGGCAGGGCATAGGTGTTGATTGCCTGGATCAACATCCATGCCCAGCTGACTCCTCGGGACTTGCCTTACTCTGCAGGTATTTGGTGGTTGCAGCTTTCGTAGTCCATGGTCCCATTTGCCTGTGGGATTCTGAGGCATTTGTAGCTGTCCTGCAATGTGGTCCACTGGCTGTGCATTTAACTCAGTTCTTACTACCTTCCCTCTTTGTTACCATCTTACTACACTTCTCTGGTCTGAATGACATGCCCATGTTCTTGTTCACTCCTGGCATACAGCTCAATGTCATCCGTGTAGAGGAGGCGGCAAACGATTGGTCCATAGTTGTACCGTTTTCATTGAAATTTCATTGCAAGTATTCCAAAAAAAAAAAGTTTATTTCTGATATTAAAATGTCCTGGGGGCATGTGGTTGCCTGATCACCCTGTGTGATAAAATTACACACATGAAAAAAACATGTTGCACACTTATGTAGTAGTACAACACTACCATTACAGAATGTTTTAGGTTGTTTTAGTTAATAACTTTATCTTTAGTGTCTACTGTTGTGAACTTGACCTATTAAAATCAACTCTTGCTCCATTGTCCAACAGAATCCGTGTGACAGTTAATGGAGAGTTTCTGCATTACATCTACCCTTTCCAGTTTCTGGATTCACCAGAATGGGACTCTCTGCAGCCATCGGAGGAGGGCGTATTCCAGGTTCATTTTGTTGTAATCCAAGCTACACATTAAATACTGTGTGTGTGTCTGTGTGTGAGTGTGTGATGCACAAATCACACATCCACGAATACATAAGGAAGATGGCTCCAACTGGCGTATAGCTGCATCGATCACTACGGCCGTCTTCTTCTGTTTGTCTACCACCACTATGTCCGGCTGGTTAGCCACCACCATTTTGTCCGTCTGTATCTGGAAGTCCCACAGGATCTTAGCTCGGTCATTCTCCACCACCTTAGTGGGCGTCTCCCATTTTGACCTCGGGACTTCCAGGTTATACTCGGCACAGATGTTCCTGTATACTTGGCCACTTGGTTATGGCTGGGTGTGGGTTTAAAACATTGATTTTCTGATTAAAATTGATTTTAGTTTTAATAAAGTGATATCGATTCCTTATATCCTGAATCGATTTTTAAATATAAATGTATTTTGCCAGAAATGCCAGAATCTCATGTTAAAGCTCACAAAACTATTTTAACAACCACCAAACAGCTAAAACAGCAAATGAGAGCAGGTGAACGGATTCTGCAAAAAGATGTAAACACAAAGTGTGTGTCGTCACCCCGCGTCCACAGACACACCGTCGGGGCTGAAAGCCGACACCTCACAGATTCTGGTGCTGCAGGTTTCATCACTCTGACCAAAATTCACTGAACCAGCAGCAAAGGAAAATCCAAACTATGCTTAACAAACAAATAGATATCATCATTAATTCAGTCTGACTTTGGCTGTTTTGTTTCCACATCGATAAAAATCACTCTCTCTCCCAGTGTACTTCAAGGACAGTTTCCCATCTCAAATCTCTGTTTTCTGGATTATTTGCTTGCTTATTACGCACCAGTCTACGTACAGCGCTGTCAGCTGCTGTTTTTTGGGGGGGTTTTAAGCGACCTCTGACAAGAAAGCCTCATTTCTGCTGTTCAATACAGAAGAAATTTTAACTTTTTAAAATTATGCCAAATTGCATAACGCTTGGCTGTGTCTCTAATAAAGCTTATTTTCTTCAGTTGTTTGATCTACGGCAGAATATTTTAAGGTTATCTGCTATAAAAAGCCAGGCCGGGAAAATCTCCTTCATGTTTTTCTGTGTTTTATTCTCAGTTACTTTCACACAAAGGCTCCTCTGATGAAGTCCTACAAGTGTCAGCTTTGTTTTTATACGTAGATATAAAAATGTGCACATGTACTGATAAATGATAAAAGAATTATGTTTCTGACTGCCTGAGAAAAAATTTAATCGAATCAAATCGGTGATTGAATCAAATCCATCCATCTTCTTCCGCCTATCCGGTGCAGGGTTGCGGGGGCAGCAGCCTAAGCAGAGAAGCCCAGACCTCCCTGTCCCCAGCCACCTCCTCCAGCTGGCCTGGCCCAGCTGAGAGATATAATCTCTCCAGCGTGTCCTGGGTCTGCCCCGGGGCCTCCTCCGGGCCGCCATCCCTCCCGGATGGCTGAACTCCTCACACTAGCTCACACTAGCTCTCTAAGGGAGAGGCCAGCCACTCTTCAGAGGAAGCTCATTTCTGCCGGTCACTACCCACAGCTCGTGACCATAGGTGGGGGTAGGGACGTAGATCGACCGGTAAAATGAGAGCTTCGCTTTTACGCTCAGCTCTCTCTTCACCACGACGGACTGGTGCAGCGTCCGCATCACTGCAGCCGCAGCACCGTCTGTTGATCTCCCGCTCCCTTCTCCCGTCACTCGTGAACACGACCCTGAGATACTTAAATTCTTCCACTCGGGTCAGGAACTCGTCCCTGACTGGGAGTGGGCACTCCACCCTTTTCCGGCTGAGGACCATGGCCTCAGATTTAGAAGTGCTGAGTCTCATTTCCACCGCTTCACATTTGGCTGCGAACCGTTCCAGTGCCAGCTGGAGGCCTTCACCCGATGAAGCCAACAGAACCACAACATCCGCGAAAAGCAGAGATGAGATCCTGAGACCACCCAGGTGAAAGCCTTCCACCACTTGGCCTAGAAATCCTGTCCGTAAAATTTACGAACAGAATCAGTGACAAAGGGCAGCCATGGCGGAGCCCATCACCCAGCAGGAACGAGTCTGACTTGTTGCCGGCAATGCGAACCAAGCTCTTGCAATGGTTTTATAGGGATTGAATAGTCCGTCACAATGGGCTAATCACCCCATACTCCCGGAGCACCCCCCACAGGACCCTCAGATGGACACGGTCGAATACCTTTTACAATAATAATAATGGATTGGATTTATATAGCGCTTTTCAAGGCACCCAAAGCGCTTTACAATGCCACTATTCATTCACTCTCACATTCACACACTGGTGGTGGCAGCTACAGTTGTAGCCACAGCTGCCCTGGGGCAGACTGACAGAAGCGAGGCTGCCATATCGCGCCATCGGCCCCTCTGGCCAACACCAGTAGGCAAGTAGGGTAAAGTGTCTTGCCCAAGGATACAACGACCAGGACAGAGAGCCCAGGGATCGAACCGGCGACCTTCCGGTTACAGATGCGATTCCCAACCCCCTGAGCCATGGTCGCCCCTTTTACAAGTCCACAAAACACATGGAGCAGTGTCCTGCATGGAGAAGGACACTAGAGGCTGAGATTAAGAGATCATGGAGGAAAGTTAGCCAACTGAGAGCCCCAAACGAGAGGTCATCCAGCAGCCACGGAGCAGAGACCAGAGGGGGTTGCAGTAACGTGCCCGCTGGCTCTGCCGGCAGCTAGCTGTGCCAGAGAGGACCGGGCCTCAGGCCCAGAGGCCTGAGGGCACCCACCCCCCCGGAAGGGGCCCAGCCAGGCCACAGGCGCCAGGCCCCACCAATTGGCCACCAGGAGTGAGCCGGTACATACTTGAGCGCCCAGCCCCAGACACCAAGAACCACCAACACACCAACGTCTGAAGGCATCGGCCACTGGCAGGGAGTGTGGTGAGGGGAGATAAGCCTCCATACCTCAGAGAGCCTGAGATGTTCCCAGAGAGGTGGAGTCTAAGACCCGACCTGACATATAGATACAGACGAGCAGGCGCACGCAGACACAAACGTGCATTCCCACCCCCATATACACAAACGAATGCTCGGCACTCACCCTGTAGCTGTTGGCATGATGACATTGTATATAATTTGGATTATTTCTTTATCTTGTCAAGATCCGTGTCATCATTGTAAATTGTTTAAGCTGCACATTACTTTGTTTGTTATTTTATTTAGTCAAATTTACTATTTGACAATTTACTTTAGTCAAAGTTTTTGTGCTTTTATTTTGAAATTCAAGCTTGCTTACAAGTTGTGCTAGTTTCCTCTTTGGGTAGAAAGAAGGAGAAAACACCTGTAAGTGCAGAAAGAATGTTTTTTTAAATTATAAGTTATGTTAAGAGGACATTAACTACACACGGTTAAACTGGTAAAGGAAACCTCAGAAGAACCTCAGAAAACCACTTGCATCTGCCTGTGCTTCCAGGGAATCATACACCCGACGTGGAGACAGACACAAATAGGCACTGTACACACAATCACACTCCCCAAACACACTCTATAGGGGCAAACCGTACCCAGACCCAGCAGATGTAACCCTTCTCTCTGGGGTGGAGGAAAGCAGACCGCCTCCTTATCTGCAGTAGCAGGGAGGCCCCGCACCCCAGACCCCAATCTGACGGCCAGCACCTCCTCTCAGCCCCCCAGCCCTGACGGCTAACAGAACGGGGGTGAGTGAGGCTCAGTGTCTAAACGAGTCTCACAGGCCTGAATGCGCGCTTAAAGCCTTTTATGGTTCTTGTTTGATCTGCTGCTCACCACTAACAAGCACAAGCATACGTTTTGGACTTTTCTGTAATTTTGCACATTTATTTGTTACAATTTAATTCCAAAGACTTGTGATGACAGATTTCTTTCTTTGTCACAACAGCTTTTTCTTTATCATGCAGAAAAACAACAAAAATGTTGTATTGAGGTTAAACAAAGTTTAACTTGTTTTGTGGTTTATTCTCAGGTGACGCTGCGTGCTGATAACCCCTGCCGGTACGTAGCGTGGAGGAGGAAAAAGCTCTACCTGCTCTTTGCTAAGCATCGCTACATAGCCAAGATCTTTGCCCTGGTTGTACGCAATGACATAGCAGAAAAGCTGTATTCACTCAGTGACAAGACTTTTGACAGATACGGACACCGCTACGATCTCCGCTTACCATGTTACCCTCACATGCCGGGGACTGAAATAGAAAGGGCTGATGACCATCTGCAAGTGCCGGTGCAGAGCAGGGGGGCTCCGTAAACATACACACATGCACATTCTTCATGCGCTAAATCGCAGTGCGTGGAAGTCAGTGTCAGTCAGGCTGCAGACATGTTTGCAGACAGGTAGACCGTATACCTGAGCACGAAAACAGTCTGTAGTGTTGTTACTCACAGGGCCATAATTTATGGGGCAATGAAACTTTTGAAACTTGCTTCGGATTTTAAATCAAACGATCAAGATCTGTTAGAAGTGCAGAATTTATCTTTATTTTAAGGGGTTTAGCAAAATGATTGCATTATATGACTTATACACACTTTTATACAGTTATAGCGGCGCCAAAGAGAATGGACAGTAAATTAAATTATGGACAGTAAAAATGTAGCAGATCTAAAACTCTGGATTTGATTCTAAGTGTTGAAGTTTGGAGAGTTAATGCAAAGAGACACAGATGAAGGATGACATCATCAGGCTGCAAAGCCAACAGAAGCCCGTCAGAGAGGAACAACTTTAAGAGTGGCAAATCAACAATCGTGGACATTTTTAAGAAGGATGCATTGGCCAGCTCAGCAGTAACTGAAGGCCTGGACAGCAACTAAAAGGAATAAATTCTTTCTGGGTTTTGGGGGGTTGTTGGGTGCTGGGGTCCTGATCTTTGAGACTTTTCACTCTCATTGTTAAGTGCATTTTGTGACAAACGCACATACTCAGACAAAACACAGAAAACACAAGATTGCTGGTTTGTGTATCCATTCTTTCCTTGTAGGCGCTGCTTGTTTTTTATTGTTTTGTCTTACAGGTGCAGCAGTTGGAGACTCATTGTTCTTCTGTCACAGGACAGCAGACGTCTTAAATTCATATGATATTGACGGATTAGATCAATATGTGTTGTCAGTGGTACACTGACTGATGTTGTTCTGTGACAATAAATGATTTTACTGTGTAGATGCCAAACACAAACTTAATCAGTTTTCTAAGCACATGAGTCTGGAGTTCATTTTGTCAGTATGTTAGGAAGTCTAATGTATAAATATATTTTCAGCCTTAATGCCTCTGAAAGTGAAGTTACTGCGGGTTTGTCAACCAAACGCTTCGACAAAGATCCACACACCCAGCAGAGTCATTCAGATGCTGGTGCAGTCTCACTGCTTGTGTTGAAAAAGTTCACATATAAGAGTATTAATAAAGTATGAATAACAGAGGGTCGTTTTGTGTGATTGGATCCATTGAGGAGAAGAGAAGGATGATCCGAGCAATTCTGACGATTTTGGAGAGAAGAAGCAAATTTTCTTAAGAACTTCTGCTGAAAGTTAACCTTTGATCTGTCGCCCCCTGTCGGAGCTCTTGGGCACTGCTGTCGCCTTGTTCCCCTTTTAGCGTTTTCCTGTCAGCTGTGTGGAATGTGAGACGCACACAGCATCAGAGGCTCCAGCTATCCGGCCGCTTTCCCCTCTCACTGCTGTCCAGAGCTCCTCCGGCTGCTCCTCTGATCGGTAAGTGAAGAAGTCCTCACTTTTACGGGCTTTTAAGTTGAACCTAAGAAATTCCAGCGCAGCTGCGCAGCTGGACCATGTCTATTTCTACATGTGAGCTCTGCGCGTGCTACAGCTGCTGTACAGAAGTATTCACTGGCGTCCACATTTACAGTCAGATGTTGATAAAAGAGCTTCTTTACCATGAGCTGTAACGCGTTGTGTAATCTGACTACTGCTGCGTAGACTGTAAGCTGTACTTTCCCACCGGCGTTGAAAAGACAGAAACATG
Organism: Copadichromis virginalis; assembly: GCF_057382275.1. Classification (NCBI taxonomy): domain Eukaryota; kingdom Metazoa; phylum Chordata; class Actinopteri; order Cichliformes; family Cichlidae; genus Copadichromis; species Copadichromis virginalis. The sequence continues at coordinate 1,056,139 of NC_140628.1, forward strand.
AATTCATTCATGACTGCAAATATGCAGCTGTGTATGTGTGCGAGTCTTCTTCAATGACAAACATGACGGAGCTCAGCTAGACCCAGTGTAGGAGCTCACTGTTGCGTTCACTAAAAACGAGAGGGACAGTTTCTGTCGCGAACCTAAACTTAGCATCAGTAGAGTGACTGTATGACTTAATGAAGGGCAGCTGGGTTTCAAACAAACCGAATTCTAAAATAAACGTGTCAGGGGAGATTTGTGACAGAAGGATAGCAGGAAGGCTCCGAAACCAGTGAAACCAGCTCTGACGTATGGTGTGGACACTGTGGGACCAATTAAAACCACAGGAAGCTGACCTGGAAGTGGCAGTGGGAAGATAAGATTTTTGTTGGGAGGGACCAGAAAGGATAAAATTAGAAATGAGTATAGGACAGCATATATGAATAACAAGCAGAGAGCTAGTTTCACTTTAAAGCCGAGTCTGGTCCACCTTTGTTGTCCTGGAGTGAAAACAGATGACAGTTAATTATGCACGTATTTGAAACCATCTACTTTACTCTCAGATGAAATTTCGATCTGGAGATTTTGTCAGTTCCTGACATCTAAAAGACCCTTCAGTTCATAGAAGTAATAAAAGAATAAAAGCTGTTATTATTATCATGTCTGGTTTTTCCTCCTGGTCATTCCCACAGTTTCAATGGGAAACTAACCTGTAAGAACACTGGTTTGGTTCAGTTCGAGATGTTGTCCTCAAATTATTTTTGTAGGGCAAATGTTCACCGGTGTAACTGACATTCTCGTTTGGTTTAATGTTACATTGAACAATGTTTAGTGGATGAATGGGAGCAAAATGAGAAGTGTTTTGTCTACATGGAGGAAAATGTTCTAGCATTCGTCTGCCTGTGAAACGCAGCAAACATCATGGTAAGTATTAACGTGCCATCCTGGAGGAAGGGGACTCGCTATGCTGCTGCCATACGTGACACTGACCCCAGCCAAATGCTAAACCAGTGAAACTACAGTTGGAATATATTTAAAGCCCTTCCTATTTTGGAGCGCGTCTCATTGTTGCCTGCTGTTAATTCCAGTAACACCAAAGCAGCTGAAGTTCACTAACAACCCACTTCACTCCCCAGATCAGTTTAGCAGACTCGATGCTGTACTCTGATTAAAAGTGTTCCTTACATTGTTTGAGAAGTATATTAACATACAAGTACCTTAAAATATTAGAAGCAAAGTACTTGAATAAGTATACTTAGTTACCTTTCACAGCTGTGTAGTTTGTATGCTTTGAACAACCATCCTCCCACATTCACTTGTGCTCGCCTTACTCCAGTGTCCAAGGTGCCTAGCCAAAGGATGTCCTCCACCCCAGATGGGCCCACCCTCCTGCTCACCACGCTGTCCTCCTTCCCTTCTTCCATCCCGGCCGCCACGTCTGCAGATTCAAATGCCACCTCGTGCCAGGAGTGGGAGCAGACCCACCACCTGCTATTCCATGTGGGAAACCTGTCCCTGCTGTTGGGCCTGGCCATCCCGACTACCTTGGCTCTGCACATGATCATGCTGCGCCTCCTCCTGACAACAGGTCAGTTCACAGCTCGTTCCCGTGATGGGATCCAGAAGCAATGTAGTGGGGAAGATTTAAGGAACATAAAGTTATCACATCGTAAGCAGATGCGTATTCTGAGTAAAAGCTGCCCGTGCGTTAGTAAACCTCTACCAGGACAGGCTTGTTGACAGTTGACTGTAACGCTGGCATTTTAAAGATTTATTGGAAACTGTTCTGCACAAACAGGGGAGACCCTAAAAGGCTGTGACAGTGGGAGATAAAAGCAGGATGGAAAAAGCACTTCCAACATGTTTATCTTTGCTTGGCAAGAGAATGGAGACAGGAAGCAGCAGGACTTATTGAGGCTGTGGTTGTAATGTTGACAGCTCCGTTATTTATGCTGCTATTTTAGAGCAAGTCAAGTTTCAGTCTCTCAGAGAGCGAGTAAAGGAGAGTGCTGAAATGTGTAAGGCAGCAGTTTTGGTGGTTTTATCATAAGACTGGATGGGTAATCATTATATAACACCGAGTAAGACATTTATTCATGTATCCAGACGAGCACATTTCTAAATAATTGTCATGATGTCTAAAATCAAAATATGTGAATGCAATGATTATGAATTTGTGAGCGATACAAAAGTAAAGTTTTGGACAATACTCCCATATATGAGCTTAGAAACAGAGCAGTGTGTGGCTCAGCGTTGTCCCGTAAGTTTCCCATAGAGCGATTTATTTTAAACGTACTACATTTATGGAACAATTAGACTACCTCGCTTGTTTGTCTCACTGCCCAAAGCTTTATTATTGTTTTGCTGGCAAATTCAGATTCTGAAGTTCGAAATGTGCAAAAGATAAGTGAACAGAAGAAATAAACTGGGAGGAAATCATAAATGAATGGTGGGGTGGCTCAAGACTTTTGCACAGTAGTGTACATTAAAGTAATTTCTGATATTACAACCATACCAGATAATTTCTCCAAGATAAGATGAAGTGTTTCTTGTCTCAGCGTGGTGTGTAATCAAGTGCAGTGTGTAAGTCGGGTTGTTCTTGCAGGATGTGGTTTATTCATCGCGTGGGCCACGCTGTTCAGGTGCAACATGGATCTAATGGTGTGGAACGTGGTCTTCCTGGTGATCAACTTCGTGCACCTTTTCTACCTGTTGTATAAACGCAGGCCGGTGAGTTCAGCATCAACATCACTCACATTATACAAGATCATTGCAGGCCGCCCACGTGTGCTCATCAGAGGAGCAGTGGAGCTTCTAGCTAATAAATATGGGTTCAGTTCTGTTTCGTGGTAACACAATGCGATTATGTCTGCAGCAGCACACACCTACACTTTGGAGCAGCAGACAGGAGGAGCAACAAAGTGCGGCCGTAGTTGTTTTTTCATCAGAGAATTAAAGCCTTTCATTCATTAAAGTTCAAAAAACATTTTTATAACTTTTATAAAAAACATTTTCTCTCGAGTTACTTTGATTGTCTTAATAAGTGACTTGACATAAAGGACTATTTTTATTTCTTTCATCCTTTAATTAACCAGGAAAGTACGAATAAAGCTTTTTTCATAGTGTCAGTGTCTGAAGTGTTTCTGAAATATATCTGGAGGACAAATTACAGCTGTTCTGGAAACTTGCCAGAGGTGTTTTTGTCTTCGGTGCAAACGAGACACGACTCGAGTGTACAAACTGTGGAGGCAACAGAATCATCCTGGTTATTCATGCGCTGCTTCCCTTTTCTTAAATGGTCAAACTCTCTGTGTGTGAGGTTTTGGAAACACTTTTGTGACTATTTACTCTTTATTCTCTTTATTTGTAGTACAACAGTTTTAAAATGTATCCACACAAAGTAGCTAAACAAACATAGTAAATATGCAGAATGCCCCATTTAAGAACAATATGCATCATGTTGTTGATTCATTAACTTGTGAATTCATATAATTCATGTATACTTATTATTTTCTATACCATAATTTATAAATGGCTCGTGTCATTATCCCAACTAGGCCTGTGCTTCAGTGCGCTGGGCTACACTGACTGTGGATGAATGCTCAGGTCAGACTAACCGTCTCAAACTGTTGCTGTCAGATTAAGATTGACAGGGAGCTGCGGTCAGTCTACAAGAGGATGTTTGAGCCTCTGCATGTGCAGGAGGCTTTGTTCCAGCGACTCACGGGACAGTTCTGCACCATTCAGACGCTGAAGAAAGGCCAGGCCTACGCTGCTGAGGACAAGACGTCTGTAGACGAACGCCTCAGCATTCTGCTCAAAGGAAAGTATGTGCTGTTTGTTTCCCTAATGAAAGTCACATAGGTCTGACTAATACACACGATTAAGGTTATTATTTTAACACCGTGCTTTTCTGATTTAGTTGGTCAGAATTTTGAATTTCTTTTTTTTTTGTGTGTGATAGGATGAAAGTTTCATACCGAGGCCACTTTCTGCACAACATCTATACCAACGCATTCATTGACTCTCCAGAGTTCAGGTCCACTGAGATGCACCGAGGAGAGAAGTTTCAGGTAAATTCACTTGCATGGAAGCTCTGACATAAAGGATGGACATCGTTTGCAGGGCCGATTTCCTTCTCTGGCTGTAAAAACATGTCTGACTTTGCAGAACATGAATATTCAATAAAGATTTAAGGAGGTCAAATTTCTTTAAACAGACCTCTGGAACATCATAAAGTTTCACATGCATGGTAATTCAATGTAGCATATTTTTGAAGTACTAATAATACTAATAATAATAATAATAATAATAATAATAATAATAATAATAATACTAATAATAATAATAATACTAAACATAGTAAAATAAATGTTCTTTTGCATTCAGAAATAACAAAAAGCTTTTGAGAAAGTTGTCATAAAATAAAGCGCTTAATTCAAAAACTTGTGGAAAGGTATCATTTGACTTTCCCGTCTTCTTTTTTCCTTAACTACACTTCATGTAAGCAGTCTGAAGTAATGTTAACTTTAAATCCTCTGAGGTCTCTGAACGTTCCCTTACTCATCTCCTTACAGACTTCTGTTCAGCCATAGACGCGCAGAGACGGCACAGTATCTCAGTCAATCTGTAGATAGACGACGAGAACAATCAGGCCCAAGAAAACCGTGAAACGAAGCATATAAAAATATGTATCCCTACCTGTGGACACCTTAACACTTGTTAATGTGTCTGATTGACAGGTGACCATCATGGCAGAAGAGAACTGCAAGTTCCTGTGTTGGTCGCGAGAGAGACTTACCTATTTCCTGGAGTCAGACACTTTCCTTAATGAGGTTTTCAGGTTCCTCATCGGCAAAGATATCACCAACAAACTGTACTCTCTGAATGATGCCACACTCAGCGACAAGGTGAGTCCCGCTGGTGTCGATTTATTGGAGCATCTTGTTTAATGTGACAGCTGTAAGAGTGCTCACTGTGCTGACGAGGATGTTGGTCATGGATATGTTCTAGGCTGTGAAGAAAATGGACCGACAGCCCAGCCTGTGCTCCCAGCTGTCTATGACGCAGGTGAGAAACAGCATGGCGAGCAGCAGTGACACCGACGATGTTCTCAACCAGATCCTACGAGGTGGATCTGCTGGATCATCACTCCGTGAGTCTTAATGGGATATTTACTCTGTCACTGCAGCACGTGCTACAGCAGCGATCCACAGCTCTGCCAGTGTTCCCAGCAGCTCAAACGAGTGGGGCTCCCTCACTTCCTCCATAAATGTTCAGTGATGTTGAGGTTTATCTTTGGACTTCTGCATGTTGCCTCCTCGCAGGCTTCTGTTCACACGCACACATTTATATTTCTAAAGGTGCTGCTGAGATGAAATCCTCACCAGATGTTGGTAACAATCCATTCAATCCACACGTGAAAATTAAAATATGTTTAACAGTGAGAAACGACACATGAACACAGTGAGGTGCAAATAGTCATGAACTCTGAAATCCTGGCTCAGCTGCAGAGGGCTGGTGCAGTGGATTCAAGCGGAGGCTATGGCCACCTTGGGCGCCATGCAGATCCTGGTCCACGATACACTGGTTTGACTCGAGACGTTGTTGGACGCAGAGTGGATGGAAATTAAGTGTGTGCATGGGGATAGTCACATAGATCCCACGGTGCCAGTGGAAATAACGTATACATAGACTCGAGGCTGTGGTTTGACAAGTTAATGGGGCAGTGTGAAGAGGTGCGCTCACAACGTGTAGGGACATGTGATGTTTGTGCTGCGCTCAGTGGTGATGCAAAGTCGTCTAACACTGCTGATTCTACTGGTAGGGCAGATAGTGTGCTAGTTTGGGCCATTAGTGGGGGTCCTGTTCGAGCACACTGGCATGGACCCCATCATGGCATCATGGCACAGGGTATCGCTTTCATAAGTTCCTTCATGAGGACGAATGCAGTTGGGATCGCTGGCTGGACCCTGTGTTGTTGGCACTTCGGGAGGTGCCCTAAGCATCCATGAGTTGCTGTTCAGCAGGAAGCTGCAGGGGCTGTTGGACCTTAAAGAACACCGTGAGGAAGGTCCAAGCCCGGGTAAGAGTGAAATTCTGACGTTCCTTGTAGCACACCTGTGCATCAGAGAGGTTCCTGAGGCAGGCGGGGCTCGCAGGCGGGGCTCACAGCCAACCTGAAGAAGTGTGCGGTTGGATGGAGGGAGGGACAGTATCTGAGGTCCCACTTGGGATGGTTGTTACCGACATCTGGTGAATTTTATGTCAATAACACCTTTAGAAATATATTTCTTCAAAAATTGGTGAAATGTTTACTCGCTGTATGTGATGTTAAAACAGTTCTTCTGTAGTGCTAGCTAAATGCTGTACACACGCTTAATGTAATTGATCTGTGCAGCATGAATGCATAAAGATGAGAAGGGGGAAAGGATGCATGGTAGGATTGTAGGATGACATTAAGTAGCAAATATTATGCTGCTGGCTGGAAGCAACGCAAGGGAATAAGATAGCAGTGAAGGAACACACAGAAAATGTCATCTGAAAGGTAAACTGCATGGTGGAGTCAGCAGAGAATTCATTTCATTCACTTTTGTCCTATAACACCAAAACACAACACAGTTGCCTCAGGGCACTTTATATTGTAACGGCCAAGGAGGGGCGCCCAGCTGCAGTGGATGATACAGGACAAGGACACCCTGTGGAAGAGAGATTAATAATAACTAATGATTACATGCAGAGTGCTGCATATGCTCACACTTCAGATTGTTTAGCCACAATGTTCCATATTTTTTTCATTTTGTGTTTTTCTAGAGATTTCACCCGGCACCAAAGCATCCTCAAAAATGAATCCTATAGAAGAAGGCATGGAGGATGATGTGTTTGAAGAATCGGCCTCGTCTGACCACATGCCCAACACTTCCACTGAGAATGTGTAGCCAGCAGCGCCCACAGGGGCATACTATGGAGTCCAACACAGCTGACACAACTTTCCTTGTGTTAGCTTGAGGGAACGCAAAGCCCCATCAGACACGATGGGTATCATGACGGTGGTTGTCAACTTATGTTTCCTCACATAAAAATGTGCATCTCATGTGTCATATGTCTTTTCATCCCTGTGACTGCAACATACTAATTAGGAGATGTTATCAGAGAAGAATCTTTAAAAAACTTCAAAAATATAACTACAATGTAATATTGTTGCAAATAGGACCAAAGTTAATGCTGCAAACATCTTTAATACAGTGATTTAGCACAAAGTAAACCTTTTTAATTGAGATAATATATTTATTTTACCCCTGAGTGCGCTCTAAAGCTGAAACTTCAAACTGGATCGATAGCGTAATAAAGGCTATAGGAGCAGTTCAGGCAGTGTAAAGGAGACACGTAAATCTCAGAAGGTTGATTATGTTCTCTCACTGAAAACATCCAGATGAACAGAATCAACCTTTAAAGTATAAAAACATTTATATATTTTCTGCATCACCAACTGAGACATACAACTTAACAAATTTCTCATATAAAATTTATTCTCCCAGCAAAGAATCCTTTTAAGAATCAGTGAAACGTGGTACTAACTCATTTTAATCTGAAACTCTAAACCACGGAGTTTACAAAGACAGCCACTGTCATCATGCAAACCTCTGTGTTTAAGTCCAACATAGCTCACTAACCCTTAATCTTGCTTCATAGCACATCACTCAGCTCTATAGTCTATAGATATGTTTAGCACTAACTGGGATAGCTGCAGCTCAGGAGGCAGAGCAGATGGTCTACGGTTGGCTGGTTTGATCCCTGGCTGATCTCCAGTCTGCACGCTGAAGTATCCTCAGGTAAGATACAAAACCCAGAGTTGCTCTCTGATGCACTCATCAGAATATGAATGTGTCATTGTTAGATAGAAAGCACTTAGGCTTAGAAGGTCTTGCATGAGCGGATGTGAATAGATGACTGAGGCATGCTGTACTGACTTTGAGTGCTCAAGTAGAAACTGTTCATTTACCATCAGTACATATTTGTCTCAGACCTGAACAAACAGCAGCAAAGTTGATACATTATGTCATATTACACTATAATGTTCTTAGTTCTTACTGCAATTGTTTCATTTGGAGTTCACTGTGTATTAAATGTATGTGATCACATGTATGTACAGTGCATCCAGAAGGCATTCACAGCTAGTTCCATATCCTGTCATGTTACGGTGCTTTTCCACCCTAAAACCCTACACACATACCCCGCAGTGACAAAGGGGAAAATGTTGGCTTGAAAATTCTTCAAAATGTATTAAAAAAAACAAAAACGAATTACATGTGCATATGTTTCCATAGTTTTCACAGTCAAACCTGAGCTAAGGAGCATCCTGTTTCCACTCAGTATCTGTCACATGTTTCTACAACTTTGTTGACCGTCGTAAATTCAGTTAATTGGACAGGATTTGAAAAGGTATGCATCTGTCTATATGAGGTCCCCTAGTGGACAGTTTATACTGAAGCACAAACCAGTCCAGGAGTCTAAGAAGTTGCCTGTACACTTCCAAGACAGGATTGTAATTGAGGCCCAGATCGGGCGAAGGGTACATTTCTGTCACATTGAACAAATGTTGGACCTTTTTTATTTTAAATTCACTTGTTTTCTGTGTAGTTAGTCATGCATTTTTAAATTAAATACTGTGAAGATATCCACACAAGCTTTGGTGTAGAAGTGGCCGTAATAATACTGCAAAGATCTGATTTCTGATTCACTGATAGTGAAGAAACGCACACATCATGGGAAGCAGCAGCCTATTGCAGCGACACTAAGGGAGGATTCGGGGTCACCTGATCCAGCCCTAACTGTGTCAGCAAAAAGGAAAGTGTGCTTTAAGTCTGCTCTTTTGGGGTAATACGGTACTGAGAGTTCATTAAGATTTGAGCCCTTTTTGAAATGATTAAACTATTTTTAGGATTTAAACCCTTTAAATCTCAGTTTAAACATTTGAGTTACTAAATAATTATTGAAAAAAAACTAACAGAAAGCTGCTTTTTTCCATATAAATAGTACGGGAGTGGGACGCTGGTGCTGATTAGAGTCTTGGACGTTTCAAAGATCAGCAACAAAACTGATTTTCATGCATTTTCGTTCTTTTGTATATATGGTTCCAGATACTCCCTAAAACGTTCACCTCAACTAAAACCACATGTTTAATCTCTGCCATTGCAGTGTAAAACAGAAGTATTGATTCCTTACTGGAGGGATGGATTTTGTCATTTAAGTTATTTAAAAAAGTTACAGAATTACTGAATCTAACACAGAGCATGAAGTTAGTTTGTACAGTGGGTCAAACGTCATCCTGCTTTACGCCTCCTTGTTTGTTGCAGACTAAATATATATGATGGATGAAAGTGGAGCTAAAGGCAGAGGAAGAAGGAGATGCTGCGGCTCGATGATGACAAAATGTCAGTCTACTGGAAGTGCAAAATACTACAGACCCCTGGCGGCATCGTGGTGGGGGGCGGCATCACAGCAGAGTGAAGCTGACCCCCCACCCACTTGAAACGTAAAGGCAAATAGGCGGAGCGGTTAGTGCTACGTTTGTGCAGATTTGTGCAGGTAAAATTAGCGTTTGTGCTGCTACGGTTTTAAAGATATTAATGAAAATGTAAAGGTCAACCAGCCCCCCCACATTACCCAAATCCAACAAAAGTGGTATCAAACGTTTGTGCTACGTTTGTGCTGGTTTGTGCTGCAGAAATTTTTGTTTGTGCCGTTATTATTTTAAAGATATTAACAAAAATTTCTAGAGGTCAACCAGCCCCCCCATATTAATGGAATCAAACAAAATGGATGTCAAACGTTTGTGCTGGTTTGTGCTGCAAAAATGTTTGTTTGTGCTGCTAACATTTTAAAATGTTTAATAAAATAACGTCTTGATGCGTGCTTAATCATCCAGGTAAGTAAATCCCAAAAGGTTGATTCTGTTCATCTGGACATTTTCAGTTGGAGAAACGTTTCGTCACTCATCCAAGTGACTTCTTCAGTCTCAGCTGACTGCAGGTTTCCCCAACCTTATAAACACCCGTGAGTGAAGTTGCCCCCCCTACCTTCTTCAAATCGAACAAAATTGATGTCAAACATTTGTCCTGCAAATTATTTTGTTTGTGCAGGTTATGTTTCCCTAATTTTATAAACAGTACATGTACAGTGAGAGAGATGTTACATCTGTCTTCACTTGCATCCCAGTCATAGAAGCGTTGGAGGTCGTTCATAAGAGATTACAGGATCATCCCAACCTCAGCAACAGGACCACTCTCAGCACTGATCAGTTGTGTTTGCTTTTGGAACTGTGTCTTAATTCCACCTATTTTGCATAAGGGTCAGTACAGGCAGAAATCTAGGTGTGCCATGGGTTCCCACAGGCCCCTGGTCAAAGTCACCAAACCAGTTCGTAAGCAGGTACAGGTGTGGCCAGAAGGGTCCTCAGAGGCACTGCTTTTCCACCACAGGCCGCCACACACGACAACACCACAGACTTTCAGGAATATACAGAAACTGTCACTGCCTACATCCCAAAATGCATCGATGATGTCACAGAGACCAGGACTATCACTGTCTGGGCCAATCAGAAACCATGGCTCACAGGTCAGGTTTAAATGCTCCTAAAGTTGAAAAATGCAAGCCTTCAGAGCCGGGAATTAGGTGAGTCTAAGAACAGCAAGGGCAAACCTGTCACGTGGCATCAGCTACAGCAAAGCTTCAGCGACAGCAGAGATACTTGGAGGCAGTGGCAAGGAATACAAACCATCACAGACTACAAGCCCACTCTACAGACCGTGGTGACACAATCCCCAGACAGTGTGTGGAGATCCCTCCACCATCATTACTGAACCCAAGAAGTCATCTATCTCCTGCTTTAAGGACTACCGTCCTGTCAAACTCACCTCCATCATTATTAAGTTAAGTGCTTTGAACGGTTAGTCATGCATCAAATCAAATTATCGCTTTCCCCCAACCTGGATCCATTTCAGTTCGCATACCGGTCAAAACGCTCAGCCGATGATGGAATTTCAACTGCCCCTCACTCAGCCCTCACACATCTGAACACTAGAGACTCATATGTCAGAGTGCTGTTCATAGACTTCAGTTCAGCATTCAACACCATCATTCCCCAGGAACTCATTCACAAACTGGATCTGCTGGGGATCAGCACCTTGCTTTATAACGGGCTGCTAGATTTCTTGACAGGAAGACAGCAGACAGTACGGGTCGACAGCAACACCTCCAGCCCAAGAACACTGAATACGGGGGCTCCCCAAGGATGTGTGTTGAGCTCCCTTCTCTTCACTCTGCTGACCCACGACGAGATCTACTACAGGGGTGAAGTTAACCATCTGGCAGAGTGGTACAGCAACAACAACCTGTCCCTGAATGTGGAGAAGACCAACAGTGACTCTACTTCCTCTGCAAACTGAGAAGCACAAGAGATTCAACCCCCATTATGAGCACCTTTTACAGAGGCACAGTTGAGAGTATCCACACCAGCTGCATCACTGTGTGGTATGACTCCTGCATTGGGTTCTGCAGGAAAAAATGACAACGGGTAGTGAGAGCAGCCGAGAGCATTGTGGGGACCTCTCTTGCCTCCCTCCCCAGGAGATCTACTGCACCTGCCTATCTGGAAGGTCCTCTCCATTACAGGTGACTCCACTCATCCCTTCAACAGCGTCTTCAGTTTGCTGCCATCAGGAAGGACACTGAAGAGCCTCCGGGCCAGAACCAGCGGACTGAGAGACAGCTTCGTCCATCGGGCTGTTAGGATGCTGACCATCTCTGGATCGAGAAGGGGGGCCCAAGGGTACATCTTTCGCCATCCTACAATGCTGTGATTGTAGCCATTCCCCACTTTCTGTGAATGGTACTCATGGCCATTGATCAATAGGCTTTGATTAGTTGTCATTGATCAATGGTCATAAGAATTTGCATACTAACAATCATGGAATTAACCCCCCGGCACATTGTTCATTCAGTGGCGCTAGTTTCCTTCACTATGCAAATGTACTGTTTATATGGTTGGTGAAACCTACAGTCAGCTGAGACTGAAGAAGTCACTTGGATGAGTGACGAAACGTTTCTCCAACTGAAAATGTCCAGATGAACAGAATCAACCTTTTGGGATTTACTTACCTGGATGATTAAGCACGCATCAAGACGTTATTTTATTAAACATTTTAAAATGTTAGCAGCACAAACAAACATTTTTGCAGCACAAACCAGCACAAACGTTTGACATCCATTTGTTTGATTCCATTAATATGGGGGGGCTGGTTGACCTCTAGAAATTTTTGTTAATATCTTTAAAATAATAACGGCACAAACAAAAATTTCTGCAGCACAAACCAGCACAAACGTTTGATACCACTTTTGTTGGATTTGGGTAATGTGGGGGGGCTGGTTGACCTTTTGACCTTTACATTTTCATTAATATCTTTAAAACAGAAGCAGCACAAACGAAAATTTTAGCAGCACAAACCAGCACAAACGTAGCACAGTTGATTGACACCCATTTTGTTTGATTTAATTAATGTGGGGGGGCTGGTTGACCTCTGATGACCTCTAGAAATTGTTATTAATATCTTTAAAATGATAGCAGCACAAACGAAAATCTTTGCAGCACAAACCAGCACAAACGTAGCACAAACGTTTGATACCACTTTTGTTGGATTTGGGTAATGTGGGGGGGCTGGTTGACCTTTACATTTTCATTAATATCTTTAAAACAGAAGCAGCACAAACGCTAATTTTACCTGCACAAACCAGCACAAACGTAGCACTAAAAAAGTAGACCATTTTGGCCCGTTTTGGAGCAGTCTGGGGGGATGGTGACCTTTGAATGACCTATAAAATAAAGTTTAATATCTCGGAAACAGAAGCAGCACAAACGCTAATTTTACCTGCACAAATCAGCACAAACGTAGCACTAACCGCTCCGCCTATTTGCCTTTACGTTTCAAGTGGGTGGGGGAGAGGGCGGGGCGGGGCGGGGCTGGAGGGAGCAGCGTCTAATAACCAACATCGCAAAATAAAAACAAAACAACAAACACGAAAACAGCAGACATCATGATGCAGACTTATAATTTGCACCCATGTTGTTGGGTTTTCTTCGAAATTCTATACGCGAAAAGTGAGCGCGAGAGCCCTCAGTGCGCATGCTCGCTGCTGAAGTCAAAGTAAACTTTATTGCTACATACAGTCCAGCATATAGAGAGACGAGACGACGAGGCTCCAGTTACAGCAGTGCAAGCAAACAAACAATAAATATAAGAAGAGTAAGAAAATAAATATGCACTTTAGGACTCGGGGCAAAGGATCAATAACAATTTATAATTTATATTTTGATGATTTAATGTCTCACACACAACCCGTGGAAAGGGGAGGGGCCGGCTGCTTCCAAATAGAGCACATGTCATTCATAATGTTGTGAATCCAAGCCCATCATTCATTCATGCAGAGGGAGTCTTCGCCCAGGGCGCCGAACAGGCTAGGACCGCCACACAAACTGGTTCATCTCAAAGACAAACTTAACAATGTGCTGTACAGTGTGGCTCGGACTCTACATTGGACCAAACAGCCACTTCACAAGTGCATAGCACAACAGAAGAGTCACCTCCAAGACTCGGCTGTTCATCGGCATCTGAAGGTCAAAGGTCACTCTTTCAAGGATGCCGATGTTCACATTTTGGACAGAGAGGACAGATGATTGGAAAGAGGAGTGAAAGAAGCATCTGTGTCCACTGTGAATGACCATCTTTGAACAGAGGGCGGGGCTTATGACACCAACTGTCTGCCATCTATAATCCAGTTTTGAGATCAACAGATACTCAACATTTGATTGTTCAGCATGTCGGCAGCCTGCGTCTATTGCAGCATAACTAAGGGAGGATTCAGGGTCACCTGGTCCAGCCCTAACTATATGCTTTAGCAAAAAGGAAAGTTTGAAGCCTAATCTTGAAAGTAGAGATAGTGTCTGTCTCCTGAATCCAAACTGGAAGCTGGTTCCACAGAAGAGGGGCCTGAAAACTGAAGGCTCTGCCTCCCATTCTACTTTTAAATACTCTAGGAACAACAAGTAGGCCTGCAGAGCGAGAGCGGAGCGCTCTAATAGGGTGATATGGTACTACAAGGTCATTAAGATAAGATGGGGTCTGATTATTTAAGACCTTTGTAGCTGTCGCATTGAAATGTAATTATTATGTGATTGCAATGTTCAAAATTTGGTGTTTAATCTGGATTCATGTTGTGTTGTCGCCACCTACTGGTGGGCCTGAGTGTGGCGCTTTGTGGTGCGCATGCTTTGGGGTGATGCTCAATTAAGTGCACATGTCACCAGAAACTGAAGGCTCGAGCCAGAAAGAGAATGCTGGCTTGTGTAAAAGGTGGAAATATAGAAGATATGGACTACAATTGCTCATGAATGTTCAGTAGAAAGGTGCACACGGTATGTTGGTGCATTTACTTTGTGTGTATCTTTTATTTGAGTTGTAATTTTTGTTCTGCTGATGTAATATCCGTGTTTTTATTGATCATTTCACCATAGTTTTTCACGGTGTTTGCTGGTGAAAAGAAGATTAAAATACTGGCTGAACATCAGTTGGCCCTTTATTCTACTTCGAACATGAAAAACCTTCAGGAGCAGTTACAACCTTGTATGTGAGGAGCAGGATTTTGAATTCTGGATTTAACAGGAAGCCAAAACAGGAGAAATCTGCTCTCTTTCTAGTCCCTGTCAGGACTCTTGCTGCAGCATTTTGGATTAGCTGAAGGCTTTTCAGGGAGTTTTTAGGACATCCTGATAATAATGAATTACAGTCGTCCAGCCTGGAAGTAATAAATGCATGAACTAGTTTTTCAGCGTCACTCTGAGACAGGATATTTCTAATTTTAGAGATGTTGCACAAATGGAAGAAAGCAGTCTTACATATTTGTTTAATATGTGCATTGAAGGACATGTCCTGGTCAAAAATGACTCCAAGGTTCCTCACAGCGTTACTGGAGGCCAAGGTAATGCCATCCAGAGTAAGAATCTGCTTAGATACCATATTTCTAAGCTTTTCAGGGCCGAGTACAATAACCTCAGTTTGATCTGAATTAAGAAGCAGAAAGTTAGCGGCCATCCAGGTCTTTATGTCTTTAAGACATTCCTGCAGTTTAACTCATTGGTGTGTGTTATCTGGCTTCATAGACAGATATTGATCTGATCTTCTCCACCTGCTCGCCTCACTCAGACTCGGAGCCTTTAGACGTTCTGCCCGAGACTTTGGACGCACTTCCACCAGATCTCCGGACTACAACCCAAAGACTACAGATGGACAGGCTAACCATTTAAGACCAACTACACCTCTCACACACACACACACACACACACACACACACGTCCTCTTCCACATCCTCCCAGGCAAACATAAACCGAGCCACATGTGATTCAGTAAATAAAATTTATTTTCATTCTTCACACACAAATTCCTCATACAGTGAAAATAAAAGAGGCCGCTCTCTCGGCCATTTGACACCAACGCAGATGGTGTCAAA
This sequence comes from Copadichromis virginalis, assembly GCF_057382275.1. Taxonomy (NCBI): domain Eukaryota; kingdom Metazoa; phylum Chordata; class Actinopteri; order Cichliformes; family Cichlidae; genus Copadichromis; species Copadichromis virginalis. Next base: position 1,071,682 of record NC_140628.1, read on the forward strand.
AGTCCCCTCAGTTCATACAGCTTCATAAATATCAAGGTTCGGCCAGGATGTGTGGTCTGGAATGGGTGAGGTGGCTCATTTCCTCTGGATCTGAGTAAAAGATGAGGGCAACTGGAGCGGCTGGATGGGTTTCTTACGGAAGTCCGGGGAGACTCTCTGTTGCGTGGTAGGCAGCAGCTGGTTGCGTTTGATGATCTGCAGAGCCAGCTGAGTGTTTCCTGAGGACCAAACATAACATTCAAGGATCAGGTTTAAAATGCCCTCACAAACACAACAGCTCAGCCTGTTTCCACTGTTTGCAAAGCCAATACGACGCTTTGATATGTGGAATACGAGTGTGACAAACCAACCCAACCAAAACAGGGCGTCAGGCGAAAAACACGTTACAACAGGTGTAACTGGTGACGCAGCAGCTCACTGACCATTCTGCAGCTCCAGGTACACTCCCAGCAGGATGGCTTCAGGCGGGATCTCCTTGCTGTTCATCATCGACGCAGCCTGATGGTGACAGCACAAATTAAATTATTACTGAACTGTCGGGACGCTCACTGCTTTAAGCTTCCTGATGGGTTACACACATAATTACAGCATTAAAGAAACGGGGCGAATCAGATGCTTTTGAACAGTAACAGTTTCCAAAATGAATTTTAAAAAGGCTTTAATACATTTGTCGAGCATAAAATGCAGCAAAAACAATCAGCAACCAGTTTGATCAACATCGTCACTGAAATGTGATCGTCCCAGATTCTTCAACGTTTATTAGTTTCTCTTTTCTCCCCATAAAAACATTTCTTCGAACCACTGCAACAATGAAGTAACATGTCTAATGCCAGAGTAACTAGATTTTGATTGGCCAGTCCTGGACATGAGTTGCATAAAGTTGCCATGGTTACCTGAGTCAGGCACTTGCGGGCCTTGTCGTACTCACTCCTTAAACAATAGGCACTGCCCAGGTTAAAGAGCATCATAGCTCGAGCTGATGTCACACTGCTGGGATAACACAGTGGAGTCTGCTTCCCTGCTGCAACACGTACGCACACGCACACACACACACGCACACACACACACACACACACACACACACACACACGCGCACACACACGTTATTTTCCTGCTGCAATGTTATGCTGTATATAAGATTTTGGAATCAAAAGCAAACACGTTGCTTAAAAACAAACTCACAGGACTCAACAGGCTCATCTCCTTTGTCAGACCCTGCTGACAGAGAGGAAATTATTCAGTGAAAACAAGACTGCAGCAAAAGTTTAGGCGAGGAATGATTTCAGCCCACGCACCCTGGTCTTGTTCGTTCATCAACATGCCCACTGACACATCACTGACGTTCTCTGGATTAAGGTGAGCGATAGCGTCGGAAATCCTGTCCAATGAGATGAGGGCTTCGGCAGCATAGAGGTGACCGAGGAACCTGAACAGAAAAGGTCCAAACAGAGAACAGTTAACTCACTCAAGTACATGAAGACCCTGATCGTACAATGACAGGACTCTTTTCTGTGTCCTTCTTTCTCAGACTTTATATCCTTTTTACAGACTTTCTGATTTTTAAAATCACTTCACAAGGATCCTGTAAGCTTCTCCCCACCTGTAACCACTTACTTGAGCGATCCGGACAGCTTAGTTTGATGGAGCAGCTTCTCGGCGTGGTTTAGGGCTATCAGGTTGTCTCCCAGCGCCAACGCTACATAACTGCTGCAGGCCAGGATGGAGCACCTACTCACACAGCGAGAATCAACGAGTGGCATTTTGGTCCTAATGACATGAACCGTCAGGACGTGTAAATGAGCAGAGAATACGGAAAGCATCATTACCTGAGGTTTTCTACCTCCTGTTTTCTAAGAGGAGAAGATGGAGCAGCGGACAAAAATTTATCAGCATCCTGACCTTTTCCACTGCAAAGAAACACAGACCCTCCATCAGAGCACATATCAGCTCTGACAGTTTAATGTGACCGAATCACAGGCCACCACAATTCAGCCATCACCGTTTCTCAGTCCTGCATCAGAAAACATTCTGAGATGAAGGTCTCCTTGCAACTCCACCCTTCAGTCCAGATCCTCTTCCCTGTAATGGAGTGACTTCCAGATCTCTTCCTGGTGGGTTGGATCAACTGGTCAGTTTCACTGACTCCCGGTGTTTAGCTTCACTCCTGGATCTACAGCTGTGTCTGCTCTTTGTGGTGAGATGGCTGGACACACCGTGTGCACGAGTGTGGCACTGAGTTACAGGCTTTCTTGCAGTCAACCCAGGCAGTGGTCAGGCCGCCCTGTCCGGTGTGCACGCTTCTTGACCAGCAGCTGATATTTTGACCCCATTTCGACGTTCAGAATGACGAGCTGTGTTTGCAGTTTGTGTTCATGACTCTATGATGACTGAGTGGATCCAACTTGTCATGCAGAGGAAGGTAATGTTCCAATAGCTGAAGGCGTCACTGTAAGGATGTTGTTGCTGTTAGGCCAGTCTGGGTGTAACCAGGCATCCACAGTGTGCTGTTAGCTGCGTATCGTCTTTGTGGCATCATTTCATTGAAGCTGCAAGCACAGCCTGAGTGGATCTTGGGAGAATATGTAATTTTTTCTGTGACCTTGTTGCCAGAGAGATATGAACCATAATGTAGTAGTTTTAGAGCCTCAGTTTATGTAAACATCTCTATACATCATTTTGCACTGGGTAGCATTGGGAATCTAACCTGATGATCCTTAATATCGGATGCTACATGACTTTATGCATAGCAAAAAAGAAATCCAGAAAATGCATTTTAAAGATTATGTACGATATTAATAAGATCTATTCTTTGTTTTTCCATCATAGTTATATAATGCACGAAAGTACCAGACTTAATGAGTGTATATTTCTTGACATTGTGACGGATATTAAGGACTCTAAGTTGTAGTCCTCCTCAGTATGCAGCAGAGAGTGTGCATTTTAAATTCAGCAGTAAATACAAATTTACACACAGATTGTGTGACTTTGTACAGTTTTTGAACATAATCACTGGGAATACAGAACAAACAGGAACACGTTATGGAAAAACAGAAATATAGTTTGGAACCAGCGAGTTAAGAAGGCATCACTGTCTTTCTGTAACAGGTGGGTGGGGTGGACAGACGTGTCTGACCTGCAGGCGTCGCTGTTCTCGCTGCCACTCTCGGTGCTTCCTGACTGACTCGAGTTCTTGGAGCTGTTCTCTGTCTTGAGTTCTTGCTGCTGGTGTTCAGGCAGCAGCAGCAGCGCATTCCTCAGGCAGATAGCTGCAAACTCCATACTGGCCACTGGAATAGCTGCTGATTGGCCCTCACTATACAAAGACAAACACTATGAGGTCAGTCTACCTCACATTAAACTACAGTAAGATTAAATATCAATTGGATGTTAAAATGTACACATGGACAACCTGTTAAATATGATAACTTCATGACATGATAGTGGAAACACAATAACCAGCATGTCAGTGATGTAGCAACTGATGTAACGTATGTTACTCTGTAATCATTGTATGTAGGCTGAGATGCTTTAAAACAAAACAAAAAACAGCTTTTGCTAACCACTTCCTGTTTCATACTGTGGACCCCGATAGTTTAAACCAAACTGGCAGAACTCTGTTATCGAGGAGTCATGTGTGTAATTTATTGGCTCCGTGTGGATTTATGGGTAGTGAGCACTGACCTGTACGTGGTGTTCTGCATGGACTGGGACGCCAGGATGATCTTGCGATGGTAGCCCTGGCCAACAACAGACTGAACGATACCTTTTTTACAAGGCAAACCTTTGCTTTCCTGCTCTGAACCCTTGAAATTGGAAAATAAAGATGATATAATTTTAGATTTTACCCCCATAAATCCATTCAAAGATGCAAAAAACAAACAAACATTTGACTAAAGTAGTGTGGCTGAAATATTTTGTCCATGGTAGAATAAGTTAGAAAGGAAAACCATTACAGGAGGACGGCCTTATGTATCCTTGAGCCACCAGATAGGCATCAAAAATAATAAAGGAGAAAATATGTGCACATGTGAGAGCAGTTTGATCTGATCTCCATCAGAGATGAACCCAACCACGGTGTCATCAGCATACTTGATGATAACATTGATTGGGTTGGTGTGTGGGGGGGCTTTGCTGCGGACCAGTAACCAGGAAGTATTATTAAACCATACTGTAGCCAGTGGTACCCTTGGCTTCCTGGCTTCCTACTAGATACACGTACGGTATCAATTTGAAAATTTGACGTCACTTTGTTCTCAAGATATGAACTCCAAGGTTTTCAATGGATGCACCTATGGCATGAATTTCAACTGTTCTTCTTGGGTTATCACATTCACAAGATTTTGAGAACACTTGACCTTTGACCTTGAAGTCAAGGTCAGAGATTTAAGCTTGTCCAAGACTTTTTGCATTCACAAACTTGGGTGCCATTACTGCCGGCCTAGCAGGGTGACAACAACATCCCGTTAGCCTTTTACGGCTGAGGGGTAAAAATGACAAAGAATAAACAGGTAAAAAGGAAAGGTCACCATCGAAATGCTCAAAAACATCCACATCTTACAAACATACCCCTTTGTTAGCAGAGATGCAGCACTCGGCAAGCCGCAGCCACAGCCGAGGGTTGAAGTGGTAAACCTGCACCGCCTCCATCAGACATTCAAATGCTGCCAGAGGTCTGCCAATATGCAGTAGCTGAATACCGCAGTTATACAACAGCTCGTAGCGTTTGTTGGCTAGTAAAGCGCACATCGGGATACCTGTGAATTTTTTAGCTGAAAACAAAAGGACTTTTTGTTACTGAGGAACACATAACTTACACCTGTGTGTAAAAACACAAAATACATAAAACATTTCTATTGTGTCAAAGCTGAACAAGTCCAACACAAGACAAGAACAACCAAAAGGGGATAAAAACAAATTACTTCTGTGAATTTTAAATCCTACATCATCTTGTTCTTGAGTCATTGCACTCATGAACATGCGTGTCCACGCCCCCCACCCAACTTCCTGGGCGAAGGCAATAACCCATCAGCCTTTACAGCTGAGGCGTAACAACAAAGATCAGCAGGGTGACAGACACTGAAAAAATGATAACTATATCAACCACTCACAAGGCTCAGGGTATAATGCACAGATTCAAACTGACATACTTGGGAGTAAATTTGCCGCCAGACTTCTCCGAATTAAAATCTAGAAATAACGGTCCTTTAATTATTGTGGCCCGTATGTCTTCCCCACTTCTCTCTCTGCCCCCACTTTCCTGTCGTTTCTTTACTGAATCTATCAAATAAAGCTGAAAAAGCCCCCCCAAAACATTTAAAGTTGTACATAGCACTGGAAAATTTGAAAGCGAGCAGTGAAGCACACATAAATGAGAAAAAGCGGCTGCAGGGAGGTTATCGATTCAGGTTTGAGTTTGAGCCAATCGTTATCACGTCTTCCAGGAATGTCTCTAAATTGTTCCGTACTGGCAGGAGTTGAAGAATTGCATAGAAAGGTTTTAAAAGTATTGTTTTTACATTCAACTTCCTTTACATGGGAACAAACACGTACAAAGTTGATATGTTTAGGATCATGTTAGTCACTAGTAAAAAATCCATTACTAGGGATTGGCTGAAGACAGAGGCCCGTAAGCAGCAAGTTTGGACTGAAGTGATGCATAATGTTTATGATGGGAATGGTGACCTTCACTGGCAGACTAGAGTTGGGCAAATGTAAGTTTTTCTGGAAAAACTGGGTGGACAGATTTGGTAGAGTAATAGTTTCTGGTTCTGTGAAACCCTCAGTTTAGTGCGACAGACTGTATGTAGTTGGCCAACTAATTTTCAGGGTATAATAATTTGTTTGTCTTATTTGATTCTGCTACATGGATTATGTCAGAAGAAGAAGACACAAAGAAAAGTGGAAAGAAGAAACGATCAAATGTATTTTCTGCTTGAAGTTAACGTGGTCATTAATGCGTGTAAATGACAATCAGGGTGTCTACAATGTCCCAGGACAGGATTCTGGTGATGTTGTCATTTGCAGAGGTTCATAAAAATAGAGAACAGAAAAAAAAAAAAGTAAGGAAGTCCAGTCGCTTTCTTTGCAAGCTTCATTGGCTTTCTCACATCTTTTACCATCAAAGTCTGAACCAGTTTTTTCCATAATAGCTGGTAGACGAGGTTTGCTGTGCTCTTTGTTATCGTTTTTCCTACCAGGTGAAACGTGACAGTCTCGGGCTTTTAAGTATTACAGACGAAATCTGTTATTTAACACACAGTTCACAAAAGTTAAAACAAAAGCCGAAAAATAAATAAATAAAAATAACCAACAACAAACAAGGTTGGCCAGATTCAGCTTCATCTTTTTGCTGACAGTACGTAGCAGTGAAACTTGTTTCCCCACCCTTCCTAAAATATAAAACCTAATATAATCACAGGCCCCGTTTAATGCTGGCTTTCACAACTGTCTCACTGGCTCCATAATACCAACTATGTGCACATATCTGAAGGTTTTACAGCAGAGGAACTGATGTATACGTGAAAGGATAGAAACAGCACTAACAGGATAGTCATAGTAATACTAAACACAAACTACTAACACTCGGTAGCTGCTCCTGTTATGCTAGCTTCGGTTTGGTTTTACTGGTATCCAAAGCTTTGTTTATAAATGGGAAAATCTTCAAATTCTCTTCAAACCTAAATACTTTTTATTTTGAGTATGGACACAACTGTGGGAAACAGTAATGTGTATATCTTTCACTTGGTTACCCAAGTTTCCGCCATCAGCCCCAGCTGGTAATGGCAGATAGCTGCCGGAGGTCTGTCCCTGCTAACAGGGAGCTTTTGTGCTCACTCAGAGGAAGTCGTTTGATTGCTATGGTTTTTGCTGCTTCTATACATTATAAAGTGCCTTGAGGCACCTGTGGTTCTGAATTTGTGTTATATAAATAAAATTGCATAGAATATAAGTAAACTGGGGCAGCATACTGGTGGAGTGGTTAGCACTGTTGGTAAGGAGTTTGACTCCACCTTCGGGCTTCAGTTTGCATGTTCTGTTTGCGTGGTTACTCTCGCGGTACTCAGGCTTCGCATTTCTTGGGGTTAGGTCAACTCATTATTGTCCAGCCTGCCTCGTGCCCTGTTGGTAGCTGTGATAGGCTCCAGGCCCTCTGGGATCCTGATAAGTGGAAGAGAACAGATACATGAACTGCCTTCACTTACACTGGCCATTGCTACCATCTCCCAGCTGTGCACAGGTGTGGTCATTCTCTTGCAGAGCCTTCTTGAAATAGAAAATGCCGAGATTGTGTTTCCCCATTGCAAAATGAATGCAGCCCAGGTTGTTCCAGAACATACATCGAACACATTCACCTAAATGAAAACAACACGCATGCAATTAGCAAATCATGAAAGCCAGTTACCCCAGTAATGACGTCAACATCTGGAAATGCAATTAGGCAACAAAACCTGAGGACGACAAAGTAAACAGCAGGATTATAACAGGAAGCCAAATGATCCTGCGAGCAGCCGTTACCTGTCTTGATGGGCCCAGCATGTTCTGCAATATTGGAGCTGTTCAGCAACTTCACTGCTTTCCGGTAGTTTCCTCTCAAATACTCAAAATTACTCTTGAGGAACAGTGAGGGTGCAGACTGATGACAGAGAACAAGAGAGCGTGGAAGCAAAGTCAATTTCCAATGAACTGCAGCGCCCAAAGAAATATTTGAGACAAATTTTAAATTGCATCATATGCCAATCGCATAAGGCATACTGCATCCTCTCCCCTTTACATTAGAACTAACAAGCAGACTTACATTCCCTGCTGTGTTCATCACTGACTTGATCTCCCTTTTACAGGCCTTGGAGGATTTCATCTGAATGTACGCTCTCACTTTGTACTGCAGAAAGGACAACATCAGTTAGAACAGGGGTCGGCAACCCTGGGCACGCGTGCCACAGCTCCCACAGAGGCCAGCAGGTGGATGAGGGAAGGGGAGGCAGGAGGAGAGCCCCGAGGCGGCCGCCGGTCCGAGTGTCAGGTGAACTGAACTTCAGGTAAGAAGTTATGACCTGCAGTCTCTCTGGGTCAGATATAAACCAAGTTTAGGTGGAGTTTATTTTTGTTCTGCTGACTTTTTACAATCAGTTGCAATAACTCGTACTGCTACTAGCTAGCATGACGGAGTTTAAATACAGCTGGGTGGGTGCTATGTTACTGATAGTGAACTTGATTTTATTCATAAGGTTAGTTAGTAGAGTTGCCAACGGCTCCTTGAAAAATGGAATGGTCCCTCATTCAGAGAAAATATTACACGTTTCGTATTGAGGGGAAAAGGAACACAAAGCTGGATTTATTCTGTGTCTTTGCTGCACAGCTGCCTCTTCTCCTCTCACCCTCTCTCTCCTGTCGCTACTTCAATCATGAAACTGATCAATGATCAGCTGATCGTCTCTCTTGTTTGTTTATCGCCCACTTTGCGCCAGAAAGAGGAAACCAGCGGATGTCGCGCTAAACAACAGCAGCACGTTTAAGCTTGATCAGCTGTTGTTAGAATGTATTTAATATTAATTTCTAGTATCAGCTGATGTTTGCTGGAGCCAGAACAGGTTTACCCTTCAGGTGACATGAATGAGTTGAAGTTATGAACTGTTTCTGAGAGACAAATAACCCCAGGATCCTTTTCTAAGCAGCTGACAGCTGGTAACTGTGCAGGGGCGGGTCTAGCAAAGTGTTGCCAGGGGGGCAGGTAGGGCATTAACAGGGAGAGGGGGGCACAAAGACATACTTTTCTTTCTTATTCTCATTTAAAATGTTTTGCTTTTATTAAATAATTATCTGAATCTTACAACCAAAGTTTTTATCTGATGTAAAATGTATAGAAATCACACATATACCAACAAGACTGTGCATCACTGTCACCACAGCGTTTGTTTTCAGTCAAAGGCTTTATGGCTTTTATTCCTGGGGGGCCGGTCTCTAGTCAAAATGTCCAGGCTGATGTTTTGTCCCAGTCCAGCCCTGGGCACGACACGCAGTGAGTTAATCTGAGAGGTGCATTAAAAAATAAATGGCCGGGCCAGCGGTGCACATCGCAAATTGCAACACAACTAATGTGTCCCATAGACACATTCTTAATGACGGTATCTTAGCTAACGACCCCAACTACCAGATTCAACTTGTAATTGGCTAAAAATCACTTAGCCTAGCGGTGACAGGGACGTTGTTAGCTGGTAGTTTTTTCAAGCGATGTTGAAATTTTCACGTTCTGACACTTCAAAAGCTTCAGCAGCCGTCGGCTCAGCGCAGCATCAGCACCGCGGAGATACACGGATACATCCGTAGACTCGAGACAGAATTCACGATGTGTTTTCAGGACTTTCAGCTGTTTGGACCAATGTTTTCTTTTCTGATCAAACCAGAAGCTTTAATGAGCTGGATTTGTCTCGCATTAACTGGCTCGACACATCGAAATGCAGCTGATTGAACTGAACAGCTCGACTCTGTGGGGTCAAAGTTAGCAGAACTACGAAGCAGCTGGACTCCACAGCTGTGCGTGTTCATGGAGCTGCATGTTCACCTGCTGGACGTCACTACCTGACAGGTTTAACTGTCTTCAGAACATTGCAGAGGCCTTATTGACAGTGTTTGGCTCTACATGTCTGTGTGAGCAGGTTTTCTCTCACATGAGTCCTCAGGTCTGAATGCTGGACACTGGGAGACCTGTGTCTCTGAGTGGGAGACCAGAGATCACAGTAACATGTGTGTCTCTGTATTAACAAACATGCCATATTGGCCCAGTTTATTTTTCTTATCATTGTTGTGAGGAGACCATAAATAGCATTTGTATTTTCTGTTGTTCAGTTCATTTGCTGTTATGGATTAAAAGTGTTTTGTTTCTAAATAGCTGATAACTATTCGCTGACAGCTGCAAACATCTGTGCACAAATATAATCCTATAACGTTGTTCTATATAGTGAGTTATTACATTTATTGCTAATGCAGTCATACGGCACACTGACCTCTGAGGAAATGGTAGATGCACTCATCATCAGAAAGGTTGCCGACCCTGCTCTAAAAGCATGCATTACAAATATTACAGCCCCTGAGTTAGAGCATGCAGACGAAGGCTGAAGCAGTTAAAGAGTGAAACATGGGTGAACCCAGCTCTCACCTGGTGAATTTTTGATTTGGCTGCTTCAATCATAGCTGCTAACTCGGCCTTCTGGTTTCCTCCATCTTTCTGAAATAAAGCACAGAACTTAGTCAGCTTCATTTCACAGACTTAAACTTGTGAAGTCGGTGACCTAAGAAACAGCTTCATGACTAAGGTCCTTGCAGTTTAATCATTTAAAGCTCAGCTATTCATCGACTCTTTGATGTTAGTTCTGTTTGTGGTTGAAAGATTCATTTGCTTTGATAGAAACATTTTCTGTAAGAGAGTACACTGTTCTTCTTCAAACACTGTGACCACTGCAAACTGAATTCAGCTCACTGTAGTAAGAAATCTCACAACTGTGACTCTTCAAAGTTACCTTTTAAGCTGCAGCTGCAAAGCTTTCAGCGCTGATATGTTTTTAGATGCCTTAAATAAATATGGAAGGTGGTGAGCGATAACTGTAGCTCAAAAAGTGACTTTTTTCACTGCATTGTGCGTCCAACAGTTCAGACCCTTTCACATGAAAAACTCCTGATGGACAGTCTGAGCTGTGAGACACATTCTTGATGCATAACACCATGGATGCTGGAAAAAGATTTGTGGGCACAGCCAGAGATTTCATTTCAGATTTCAGGAGTGAAATCTCTGGCTACAACAGACGCTGATATGAAAGTCTGTGAGTTTGCACAGAACAGATTATCAGGGAGTATTCTATAAGCAGCAGCAGGTGTCTGCAGTGCTGCTCGAGGAGACGATCTTGAATGTGCACATTAATGGGTTTGCTTCTGTTGTGCACATTCCTGTTTTTATCACACATACTGTATTTGTGTCTACCTCTCCTTTGCCGTTCTTGTTGCTTCCTTGCACAGAGAGTTTGTCCAGCACAGTCAGCAGGTGGAGGGCCTTCTCTGGCTGGAAGGTGAGCAGGTAGAGATCCACCAACAGGAAGCACACAGACTGTGCAAACTTTTCTTCTAGGGGAAATAACATAAGACATCAACAACAACTACTACAAGTACAAAAACAACAACCATTATTATTATTAGCAGTACAAAACTGTGCAAAAGTCCTGAGCCAAACTCCTTCGTACTTTGGTCCCGAGGGGCCAGACTTTGTTTTTAACGTGGTCTTGAGTTGGGTCTCCAGGCTTTTCAAGGTCTTTGAACATCATCGACTCCAATAGTTCTAAAACAGCAACTAGTCATCTGCAGAAGAGCGGTTTGATTGTTTCAATCAGGTTTCACACGTCACCAAAGTACAGAACAAGTACTGGGAAGGTTACCAGTAGCATTTATACGGCCTCTGACACTGGACTCATCTCTTGTCCTGCTATCAGTGCAGCGTTACAGTTGTCCTTAATATTAGAGATCAGTAGGTATGAAATATTTACTGCTGATTCAGCTGCCTGATGCACTCCAATTTTTCCATGTAAACCCACAGGGTTCCATGATAGGACCAGTTATTAACATTACACATGCTTCCATGTATAACATTTAAAGACATAGTATACATTTTCACTGCTTTATTATTATTATTATTCCATGAAGCCAGATAAGATCACACACACACACACCTCAAATTTCCTGCTTTTAAATTTAGATAAAAACTGAGGTTATCGTGTGTCATCTGGCTTCACTGATGATGGAGCGGGGAATCATCTGCATAGCAGTGGTGCTGCCTGAGGGCAGGATGTATAATGTAAACAGACCTGGCCCTTAGACTGAAACCTGTGGAACTCCATAATTAACCTGTGTGTTAAGAGGACTCTGCAGCACTGCAGTGTTGGGCGATCGTGGCAGTTCGCCTTGTAATCGGAAGGTTGCCGGTTCGAGCCTCGGCTCGGACAGTCTCGGTCGTTGTGTCCTTGGGCGAGACACTTCACCCGTTGCCTACTGGTGGTGGTCAGAGGGCCCGGTGGCGCCAGTGTCCGGCAGCCTCGCCTCTGTCAGTGCGCCCCAGGGTGGCTGTGGCTACAATGTAGCTGCCATCACCAGTGTGTGAATGTGTGTGTGAATGGATATGTAAAGCGCTTTGGGGTCCTTAGGGACTAGTGAAGCGCTATATAAATACAGGCCATTTACCATTTACTTTTAATTCCAATAGTATGCTCTAATCACGGTAATAAAATAAGAAAATCAGGTCAACAGTACGAAACACTGCACTGAGGTCTGGCTGGGCAAACAGAGATGAGTCCACTGTCAATTATTTACTTTCTTTTTTAAGATAACAATAAATAACAACAGTCGGCTGTCTGTTAAACGTTGTCTAAGGAGCTTGGAAAGAAAAGTGTCTGCACTGAAAAGGTTTCACCTCTCATCTGAGAAGCTTCTTCAGTTCTGGGACTACAATGAGCTGGATGACTGAGAACCTTCACAGACACATCTGTTAAAAGTTGTTTAGATTTGATCATTTTAACCTTCACTAACACAGTTTCTGTACTTTGTTGAATTCTGAAGCCTGACTAAAACTCTTCAGATAAAGCATTCTCTGAGCTAATGACTTCTCTGAGCAGTCTTGAAGTAATGGGATCTCACAGACATGTTGATGGTTTTGATTACTGAAGTTAACTCAGATCAATCAGAGAGTCTATATACATATCAGTACTACTAAACTACTAATCTCTATGAGACGTCTGCGAGTCATTTTTCTCTAATGATTTAAACTTTATTAGTGAAGAAAATCATTAATTCATTACTTCTTAAGGTCATCTTTACTCTGATGCTTAAAGCCTTATTGTTGATTCAACCACAGTCTCTATAGTGAAGCAGTTGTTTGACAGGATGAAACGGGGAAAGAGCCCAACTTGTTTCATTGTTGTGTGAGCAAAACTGTGACATCATTACTGCTGCTGCTGATACAACTACAGGTAAGGTCTCACAAACCCTACCCTGTACTGCCTGATTGTTTTTGTCATTTCATATATTCAAAGTATCGTCACCATCAGTGTAATACACAATACAGACAATAATAAAAGTCATTCTAAAAACCGTTGCATGCTGCACTTGAACTTAACACTTTAAACATACATAAGAGGGGACTGGCTCTCCATTCACAGTCAGTAAGATATTTCAGAAAGAGCGCACAACTGAGCCGGCCTTACAAAGAAGAAAAACGGCAGCTGACAACATCACATCCTGGAGCTGATGCTTTGCAACAACCCTGCCAATTAAATGCATGGAAGTTAGCACGACATACCAAACGGTTCCAGAAACTGGTAGAGCTTTTCTCCGATGCAGATCGCATCAGAGAACTGCCGCATGTAATAGTGGATGATAGCTTGATTGTAGTACAGGAAACTATTTTCAACATCATCCAAACCATCAACATCTTCTGCTGACGTGTGAACCTGAAACACAGAAAGTAAGCCAGGCTCTGAGTTTACTGCAAACAAGGATTAAACCTATGAAAAGAACTCGCTTTAATTACCTGGTTCTTCATTGACATCAGGGTCTGCTTCAGCAGCCCTGTGGTCGTCTGACCGCTTTTGTAAAACTCAACAACAGCTTTATTCATTGCAATCTTGTAGTCCTCTTTAGTGAGCTCCTGCAGGGCTTCAAGGTGTCTGAGCGCCTCGTCACATCTCCCAGCCTAGAAGAAAAAACAACGTTTCACAATGTTTGGATTTCTTCTCACAAATACGACAAATAACAAGAAAAAGAGCAGCTGGTCAAACCTGAGTATACAGCGTGAACTGATGAGCAGGAGTTTACGAGTACTTTCATTTTATTCAGGATTTCCACGGCCCTCTAAAAACTTGGCTGAGACTGGAATTCCCTCATAAATGTGGACGGTGTCACATTTTAGGGGCTGAGACCATTTCAGGTAGAGATACTGTTGTGGAGCGAGCAGTTTGCTCATTTTACTCTGGTTAGTGTGACTCACTCGTCATAGATGATGCACTCAAAAAGACTATCTAAAATACCTAGAAGACCCCTCATGCTGTGCAACAGTTAACATAATATACTCTGACACTGCCTCCACTCTATCCAGTTAACCTCTTGAGCCCAGCACCCTCGGTACTGGGGGGCAAAGCGGGGCAGATCCTGTTGAATCGGCTGTAACATAAGTCCCAGCGTGTGTCCACAGAAACCTCTAGATCTCAGCTAAACGCTCATATAGACCATTTCTACAAACACAGCAAAACAACATAAAAGTGACAGTTGCTTTGCTCCAAGTACTGAATGTGTTCATATTCACATCTCTCTCACTTCTCTAAAGAAGAAATTAGAAGCACTTGCAGTATTTTTTTATATACACATTCATTGTCAGAAGACACTGTGGGTTAAGTTGAAATGTTTGATTATTTACCGTAAATGCTTCGTATGCGCTGGCTGCCATCTCCTTCTCCTGGTCTGTCATCCCCGGGGACGGTGAGCCGTCATGCTTTGCCTCATTTTGCTCTGATTTAAAAATAAATTATAATATTAAGTATAAGCTGAAACACCCATAAATAGTATATATTTTATTTGTTGGTTACATGATAAACATTTGTGAGAATTTTTTTAGAAACGTTTTTGCAGCAAAAGTCAAAATTAAGCAAAATGGACTCACACAGATGATGTGAAGAAAATATTTGCTGAACTTCCATTAAGGGGGTGTACCTAATAAAGTGCCACTGAGTGTAATATGCATAACAATGTACAAACAAGCCAGCTTACATAAATAGTGCCTCTTTGATTGTATGATTTATCCATATAAAACCAACCTGTTCAGAGCATTCACCAAACAAGGCCAGGGTTAGGGTTATCACCTGCTCCTCCTGTCACAGGTCAGCCCTTGCACCTCGCCCCCCACCTGTTTGACCCGCTGCCCTTGGCTTAAAAACAGCTTCGTCCCTGGAGCCTTTCGGACCGGTGTTGTGCCAAATAGTGATCGCCTCAGTGAACGGGGTTTACAAAGGGCTTATATATAAAATGTAAATATTACCTGTTTTTCAAGTATCTTTAAACTCTGTGTGTTGTACTTGCATTATAACCTATCCAGTCCTTTTCCTCCACTTAAAATATGTTTACAGAACTGTTGTAATATTTGTTGCAATTCCCGCTTGGCCAGATTACTCTTACTAAAGACAGTTTCAATCTTAACGAGATTTTTTTAAATATAAAAAGTCACTGCTAAAAACTGATTGTGGCTTGTACTTTGTTACAGGAATGTTGTTTCTAACTGACTTGATATCATTCGTGAGGGAAACATCTGACATGTTTCACATATTACAGACCAACAAGTTATTTATAACAGTTTAAATACGAACAATCAGTTTTTTGCAGACATAATCTTTTGGCACAACACTGGTATCGGACACGATCCCACCCACGGTCTGAGTAACGCTCATCACTCACACACTCAGACCAAGTCCTTTACAACCTGTTCTCCTGTTTTGTATATATTCCTGCTGTCTTACTGTTTCTATTTTATACCTACACAGTTGGCGTGGACAACGTCGTACGTGTACATCGATAATAAAGGGCTACTCGTTCTAATCTGGTGCTGCATTAGCTGCTAGCTGTTAGCGGCTGACTGTTTTTGAAAGGGCTCGAGGACTTACGGTTTTATTACCGAGGTTTTACTATTGGCTGGATTAAATGTACCATAAAGCTCACGTTGTAAACGAGCGAGGACTAAAATTCCGTTGATTCATCTTAGTTTAGCCCAAACGAAGGCAGAGAGGGAAAAGCGCCTGCTGCAGCACACAAACCGTCTAAGTTAACCGAGAGAAGTCATTGGGATCCCGAGGATCCAGAACACACCAATAAATAAAGACTGAAAGACCAAGACATGAGTAAATCCCAGTGAAATACATGGGCGGCTTTTCATGAGAGACAAATGGGTCTGCTTAATGGGTTAAAGCTAGCTCTTGTCAACCACAGCAAGCTACTTGGGTAATCTTCACACTCACCTGTATTTTCTGCCATTTCTGAGGGTTTCTTAAGAGAAAATTAAAAGTAGACCAGACCGGGTTACTGCGATAAACTAAAACAACACCAGTATAACGAATAAATGTGGAAACTTTTCAAACACAGAGGTTAGCCTAGCAGAAATCTATCCAATTATCACGGCACTGTTTCTTCTTTGCTGTTTGGCGATAGCTTCAAACGTCGCATGATAAGGCAGTACCGCCCCCTGTCGATATGCGCGTGTCAGGAAAATCTTCTTCTTCCTTCCTTTGTTGGCGGTTGGCAAACAGCAAAATGGTGAAATACCGCCACCCTCTGGTGTGGAGTGTGAACTGAAGCGTTAAAAAACACTCAAATCGTCCCAAACAAATGAGTCTGCCTTAAAAACCAAAATATAGCCTGATAAAGTTCACCATACACCAAGTCCAGTTTCATATGGTAAATGGCCTGTATTTATATAGCACTTTACTAGTCCCTAAGGACCCCAAAGCGCTTTACATATCCAGTCATCCACCCATCCACACACTGGTGATGGCAGCTACATTGTAGCCACAGCCACCCTGGGGCGCACTGACAGAGGCGAGGCTGCCAGACACTGGCGCCACCGGGCCCTCTGACCACCACCAGTAGGCAACGGGTGAAGTGTCTTGCCCAAGGACACAACGACCGAGACTGTCCAAGCCGGGGCTCGAACCGGCAACCTTCCGATTACAAGGCGAACTCCCAACTCTTGAGCCACGATCGCCCCAAGTTATTGATCAATTGTCTTCTTTCAGCATAAACAAGATGCTATTCAAACCAGTGAGTCGAGATAGAACCGTCTCCTTCCTCCTGTTTCTTCCTGTGCTTCTCATTTCTCCTGTTTTCCTTTGGATTTTGTAAAACCATCACCCCTTCCTCTCTTCCTCCCATTGCTGTCAGGAAAATTGAGGTTCCTGAACTTCAAAGATTCACTCACCGGGCCTAGTTTGTTAGTCAGGTGGCCGCAGGGCTCTCTCTCTCTCTCAAGTTTGGATTAAAATAGCAAATTCAAAAAGAACATATATTAAGTAAATTAATCAATAAATCAGATTTTTGGAAATGTGATACATTCCCTTTGTACTTTCCTCAATAAAAAGTATAATTCAACTTGTTCTTTATTACTTTCTGCAAAGGTGGAAATGGAATTGCTGTTTAGTAGACTCTCATATGCTGACTGGGATTTCCTTTTAACCAAAAGTAACGTTTGACATTTATGTCCTGTTACAACAGTGCCGGATCTTACAGAGCCTGCTTTGTTTTCTCTTTATTTGGTGAAATCTGCTCCAGTGTTTTCTAATTTCTGCTACATAACTTTGCACTTTTGCTGTAACAAAACAAATTTCCCACCTGTGAAACTAATAAAGGTCATCTTATCTTATCTTATCTTTATGCAGGTGTAAACAAGGGGCCCTATAATGCAGGAAGAGCAGTCACTGTCATCTCGTGTGCTATTTTTCAAAGAGGAAGTGGTAGAGGACTCAGCGGTGCAGCTAACGTTGAAGCTGGAAGTGAAACAGACGTTGTTTCTCAGCGGTCGCTTATTTACGCAGCAGTTGAAGATGGACAAGTTTAAGACTGTTCTGAACATTGCAGGCAAACAGACCAACCTTGGTTTTGGCCTGATAGCTCTGTTGACAGCGGGAGGAGAGCAGATATTCTCTGCAGTGGTATTTAAGTGTCCCTGCAACGAGCTGAACTTTGTCTATGGGATAGTGTTCCTGCTGGTGCCAGCTCTGGCTCTGCTGCTGCTGGGTTACATCCTCAGTAAGAAAACGTGGAAGCTGCTGACGGGTCTGTGCCGGCGTACGGACAAGCTTTTGTGCTGCAAGAAGCTGGTTGCCGCTGGTGTGGTCCTCTGTCAGATCGGCACCTTTGCGCTTGTTGCGCCTTCTACTTGGATAGCTGTAGCTTTACTCAATGGAAACTACTACGAGTGCGCCATGACAGGTACCAATGTGAGCATTTACAACAAACACGTGTGCAGAGATAGGAACTCTGAGATCCAGTGTGAGAAGGAGCTGCACCGGTTCCCGTGTGGGAAAAGCATTAGTGTACCTCAGGCTGCGAGAGAAGATGTTCTGCTTAATCTCCGAGCTGAGTCTCAGGTACGTAAAATGCTCTGCTGCTTTCACACTCATGTGAAAGAGTTCTTTAGATCTGTTTGGGTTTTTTATCTACAAACTATCAGCAAACTGAAAGTTATTTGCTCAATAGAACAGCTAGAGATGCCTACGGTGTAAATGCTTTGATTTTCATTGGCATTGTTTATCATATTTTTAATGTTATTATTTGTGTTACTTAATTCTGCAGTGGTTCCCAGTTGTGTTCAGGAGTTAGTTCATGTTCTCTCAGAGCTTTACGCTCCTGTTTATACAATCTGCTATGATCTGCTTTACCATCAAACGTCATTTGACCCAGTGTTTTGTAGGTTTTGGGTTTTTTCTAGTCATTATTTTGAAATTCGATTTGTGGTTTGGTTGGTGTTTTGTGTGTGTGTGTGTGTGCGTGTGTGTGTGTGTGTGTGTGTGTGTTAGGGTTAGGGTAAGCGACTAGGGAAAGCATTGTGTCAATTAGGCGTCCCCACAAGGATATAAATACACACGTGTGTGTTTGTTTAGATTTCACTTCTCGTTTTCTCAGCATCATAAACAGCTCATTTTTTGTTGGACGCACCCTGGCATGTCTACATTTGGGTCTTCCACACTAACACTAAGTCTGCATGACTGTGACACTTGCTTACTTGGGTTTAATAGTCAGGGGTGTCCAACTCCAGACCTCGAGGGCCGGTGTCCTGCAGGTTTTAGATCTCACCCTGGGTCAACACACCTGAATCACATGATGAGTTTATTACCAGGCCTCTGGAGAACTTCAGGACATGTTGAGGAGGTCATTTAGCCACTTAAATCAGCTGTTCTCCCATTCTGGGTGAACTCTGCTGTCATCATGTGCTTCCAGCAACATGCAGCTAGGTGATGTAGAGCTGCACAAAAGTGCACCTGGGGTGGGTGAAAATCATCCGTGACCCCCAACCTTCCACCCAAATGGATAGATGGAGGATAACAGTTTGATGATGTTTTCATGGATAAGTCTGGATGGTAATTTGTCTGTATAACAAAGTTTGGATGATCATGGGATGGCTGTAGCCACTTCTTCCACTTAACAGATTGTTTTTGTTCCGATCCCTGGCTGCTCCAATCTGCGTGCCAAATATTCTCGGGCAAGATACTAAACCAAGCGGCTCTCTGATGCTTCCATTAAAGTAAGACAGTACAACAGTAGGTACGTAGGTTGTATATGTTGTGTTCAGCTAGAGGAGAAATGTGCTACAGTAGAACCAGTCAATTCACCATTTCAGCAGGTTGAGACTTTTATTACACGATTAGTCTGGAAGATCATGGTTAAGTTGATACATTCATGGGATAATTAGTCTGATCATCATTTTACTGGATCACATGGTTTGCATGATGAGTTTAGTGGATCATGTTGAGTTCATGAGTGTGTTTTTGTGCTTATCAGTGAATTAAAAGTGTAACAGTATAAACACAATACACATAGAAATGTGATACTGATATTTAATGACAAAATGTACCAGTGTTCTGTTTTCATTTGTAGCCGTTGACCTAAAGAACTTCAGAAACGTTGTTCCCTTGTTATTTTTTTTGACTTTCATTTCCTGGTGTGTGACTAAACGGTTAAACTGCTTTTATTACCTCTATTACCTGTTTACTATTTACTATAAATACTGTCCGTAGATTCTCGGTTGGATGCTCATCACTCTCATCATGTTGACAAACCTGGTGCTCACCTGTGTGGCTCGGTGCTCCTCCCCTATTAGCTACCTGCAGCTGCAGTTCTGGAAGGCGTATGTGCATGAGGAGAGCAATCTACTTGATTCCTATACGGCTAAGCACGCCAAAGCGTTTGCTGAGAGAAACCTAAAGACCTTCTTTGAAAAGACACCACCTGAAAATGTCATCACACCATCCAACCGAGACTGGGAGAAGATCTCCTCTCTCTACAAGTTCACCTCCAAAGATACCTACTACAGCACTTTGCACCGATATGTGGAGAACTGCCAGGAGACTGACAACGGGACGATGAGGATGAGTTCAGTCAAGTCAAACGAGTCTGTAGAAGATAACCCAGCTGTTCTTAGTTTTGTAGATGATGGGAGAATGCCACTGTGAGTCACAGACTACCCACATTAAACTGTAAAAGGTGTGAAGTAGAGAAGCTCTAGAAATGCTCTTAACTTCGTAATTTTGAAGAATAAATGAAATATGCATGAAATAATCATTTGTATGCTTAATATTGTAGTTGCATAAAGTGGGACAGTGAAGGATAGTGTGCAGCAACTTTTTATTATTTTGTATTTCCTTTGTCATGTCAGTCTTTAGTTTTTAATTCCATGTTCTGTTTGCAGAGTCAGGAGAATCTGTCTGATCCTCCCGAGTCTTTCATCCTGTGTGAAGTTTGTGTGTCTGCATTTACCCCACTGCGTTCCCACAGTACCTCCTATATTCTGTTAATAACCTCTTTGCTTTGACCGTCCTGCAGAAGTTTAAAGAAGAGAAAAAGCAGATGAACTCTACTCTAACACTTTGTATCACTGTAAACATAAAAGGACGGCTGCAAGAAATTTATGTCCTAACTTAGGTAGTAACCAGAAACGTGTTTTTTCCCTAGGCTGCAATCTTCCATGCCGTTCGAGTTGTTGTGGTATGCATCGAGCAGATGTGTAGTTAAATTTCTCAGGAAGTGTACATCAGGTTATGTAGAAGGTTGCAACGCAGAGCTAAATGGGGTTCTGGTGCATAGTTACCCATATGGAAAAGAAATAGAAAAAACTTATAAAAGACTTGCATCAGATGTGGCCTACTTCAAATAGTGAATCATAGAAGGCTTATGTGATCTACTCATGAAAGTGGCCACTTTCATTTATTGTTTTAGTATCCAAAACATACAAGTTTCATTTATATAATTTTTCAAGTTTTCACTCTTGTATGCTTTTCATACAAGATTCACACACGACACATACAAACTTTAGAAGATTTATAGATCTTTTCCATGTGGGTATTCAAGTACAACATGCAGTGAAATGTGACGTTATGATGTAGATCTGATGCAGGAGTTGAATCAATGTGTTACGCTTGTCTCTCCTTAACAACGTGACATCAGATCTCCGTCACATTAAAACTACAACTGCACTGTGGCCATGAAACATTCATCTTTCATGGCCACAGTGTGTTCTGGCACCGTTGTTTTATAGAACTCGTATGAACGAGAACAGGCAAAGGTTTCCTTTGCACTGATTATTTTGTTGAGAAATGTGGGATTAAAAGTTTACCTCTGATTACAACGGCGAGAGTAAAAGGTCTTAACATCCAGCCTCTTAAGGTTACAGTGACACAACGTGTTTGAACACAGTTTCTCTATATGTGCTTTTACTAATAGTAAATCAGCTTTATTCTTAATCAAAGATATAATCAAAGTAAGTCTAATTAATATGATGGATGAGAAATGCAGTTTGAGTAATTAATATCTGACCTTTTCCTGTGATGGGTTTGTGTTGTATGTGCTTCTGTGGTGGGGTTCGTTGTACCAGTGAGAATCTGAGGGCTGTAGTGCTTGGTCAGAACAATAAACAAATATTCAGAGACAGTATTTTAATATATGATTTAATAAAAGAAATTAAGCTGAGTATATTATGACTGAAAAAAGAAGTTTTGAAGACAAAAAGTGAGTGAAAATGTAACTGAAGTAAAACAGTATTAACTGAGTGAAACATGAAGAATTCATTTGTGACTGAATGTTCATATGTGATGGAATTAACAATAAAAGATGTTAAGTACAACACAGAAGAGAAGGAAATGTAACAAAATGATTTTAAAGCTTGAACTTTGTTGTAAATCCCACATGTGAAACAGTCAGAGAACCGAGGATGGTTGATGGACATCAGCTGAGTCACTGAGAATTTTCCTCTGTGAAGAAAACTCATTGAACTTTGTATTTTGTAAATATTGGAGTCCTGGACACACAACTCACACGTCCTTGTGTTGTCACTGTTTGTCTCACCGTAAACTGTCTCGGTACCATCCCAAGTCCTGCAAATGCACGTGAACCAGCTAACTGAAACTGTGATTTATTTCCTGTTGCTGTCAAAGCACAAAGGGTAGTGGCTTAATTTGCAGAAGTTCATGTTTTTACAGGCACTGAAGGACCAAGTGTTTGTTAGTTTGCTACTGAGTGACTGAGCACTCAGGCTCAACGTGTTTATGAAGTCACACAGCATTGATTAGCGGCTGCTAGTCATCAGAAGGATCGTGACCCGTGGGTTTCATAATGCACCTTTGTAGACTGACCTCTGATCCAGTATATATGGAGCTCAGTTATTTATTAGGCACTGAGAGTGTCAGGATGAAGGGGCTGTCTATCCGGTCGTTAAGTGATGACGTGACGAATCCTACTTCCGGGTCTAAAGTAGTCTGCGTTTAATATGGCTTTTGTGTTGTTAACATGTTTAATGTTTTGTATTTTCTTCTATTTAATCTCAAAAAGCTCCTAAAACAGTCAGTGATCACTGTTGACCTCCCTTTATTACCGCTAATCATTTATTTAAGCTCAGTTTTTAAAACCTTAGGATGTAACTACAGCCCAGCCCATGCAGCAGTATATGAATGACTAACCTCGTATTGTTCTCCTGGCTGAAGTTTGGTCCTTTTACAGCATCCTGCCATGCGATTACATTTGTTCCTGACCACCGAGAACACTCACGTTAACTTTTATCCAGTGGAAAAAAAGTTAGCTTGTTTATATTATGCTAACATAGCTGTGTCGCTAGCGGTCACGTAGCACATCATTATATACCAGCTAGCCCAACTTCAGTAGCCCTACAAACGTCACTGCTGTTTAGTTTTCTGTCTTCATTTATGCTGGAAGTGATAACAGAGCTGTACGTTTGAATTTGTTTCCAAAACCCCGCAGTCAGGACATGCTATATTATATTTAGATAGAAGCTAGCGAGCTAACTCCCTGCTAACTTCTAACTCCGTTAAATGTCATAAATTCCGTTTTCATGGATGCCTGGATGTTAAACTCAATTGTTACACCTGGTAGAGCAGAACGCTGATCATTTTATTAAAGATGAAAGACTTTAGACAGTTTTTCAACTCTCAGTAATGCCACAGTGATCGTTTGATATATGGACCTGCAGCGGAGTTTAGGCCCAGACACGGCTAGTGACGTCAGACTGAACGACCGGATACCATGTACCAATTAGAAGATACTCCCTCTACTCGGATTCACACAGATCAGTTTACATTTATTGACACATTGTTTGAAAGAAGATGAATTCAGCAGCAACTGAAAGAGAAATCTTTTAGATGGATGTTCTGACACCCCCACTATACTCACAAACATCCTGTGCAACCTTCTCTGAATAAAGTTGAAAATAAGCATGAAACTGAATCAGAAAAGATAAGAATACAGATGAATACAAGTTCAATAGTTCAATTGGGAACATTTTAAAGTTTGAATAGTTCCTGCAGCTGAAAGTATGTGGAAGTACTCAGAGTTGGAGGTCGATTAGGTCGCATGTGGCTTTAAACATTCTTTCTATCCAAATACACAAAAGATTGCTTTAAAAAGTTTAATGTTTTAGGAAACTTATAAATAAGAAGCTGAATGATGGTTTTTCTGGAGTTTCCTATATTACCAGATATATTTGCTCGTCTTCTTTCTTTGCATATGAATCCATGGCTTTAATATGATGTCGTCCTACTCTCTGCAGCTATAACAGCTTCAACTCTTCTGGGAAGGCTTCCCACAAGGTGTAGGAGTGTGTCTATGGGAATTTTTCACCGTCTTCCTGAACTGCATTTGTGAGGTCAAATACTGATGTTGGATGAGACTGTGTGGCTCGCAGTCTCTATTCTGTCTCATCCCAAAGGTATTTCAAAGTGTTGAGGCCAGAACACTGTGCACACCAGTCAACGTCTTCCACACCAGGCTCACTCATTCATGTCTTTAACAGGCAACAGGAGGGGGATATTCCCAGACTTTCCCAATTTTGTGGGAACTTTGTGTGATATTGTCCAAAGTTTCTTGGTATGTTGAACCGTTAGGAGTTCCTTTCATTGCAACTAAGGGCCTGCACCCAAATCCTGAAAAAGACCCCACATCATACTTCACCCTGCACCAAACTTTACACTGGTGGCACAATGAAGTCAGACAAGTACTCCCAGCAGCTCCCAGACACGATTGGATTAGTCTGATTTGTCACTCTACAAAACTTCCACTGCTCTACAGTCAAGTGCTTTACACCGCTGCGTCCTGCGCATCGCATTATCGGTGATGTGATGCAGCTCGGCCATGGAAACTTCTTCCATCAAGCAATCATCAAGCCACATGAGGTTTGGAGGTCTGTAGGGACTGACTCTGCACACTATGGGTGTCACCATCCACTGAACCCCACTGTGTGATGATACGTGGCCTACCTTTGTGGCCCACATGCCTGTGTGCTTGATTTTATACATCTGTGTATAAAAGGGATTAGAACACCTGAATTCAATGATTTGGATGGGTGAGTAATATAATGTATGTAATGTATGCTTTTGCTCACACTGGGTGCTGCCTGCAATCTCAAAGTAGGTGGATCTGAACATTTTCTATTATTTCAGTAGCCCCCAAAAATGAATGAAAACCTAAATATTTTAAAACCTACAGTCAGGGAAATAATTATTATAAATAACTAGTAAAGAAAGGACCAGTCTATAACTTGAGTGGTAGGTTTATTTGAACAGTGAAAGACGGAACAATGAGCAAAAAAATCCAGAGTTATGAATTAATTTGCATTTTCATGAATTATACCTTTATAAACAAGCTTCACAGAGTAAAATAGAACCGAATGAGAGGGCACTTCATAGCTTGACTAAAACAGATGAGTGATGTAAATGAAACCTAATGAGAAACCTGCACTGGGCTAATGTTTGTATGCAGAATGCCTACAGGCTAGCAAGGGTCACACCACTCTGACACCACATTTCCTGTCTGCACAGACAGATCACACCTTGGTTTACTTGATGGGTTTCATGTTTAATTCACATCACTGACAAAGATGTAGACATACGAACATCAGTCCAGGGCAGGTTTTTCATCTGACACTTAGTTAACACTCATTTTCGAAACACAAATGTGAGCTGTAGGAACTGTTGATGTGTTTTACACATGAACAGATTTGTCAGAGTGCAGCATTAATGCACTGCAAGCTTCAGTCCTGTGGGACAGGAACAGACACACCACATAGATGTTTGCACTTCCCCAGCACGCTAAGCGCTGACTGTCTCTCTGCTACAGACGCCGCTGGTGTGCGCTCTAATAATCTGCTCTTGTGTTGCTGTTGTGTACTGTGTGTCTTCCCACTTTGCATGTTCTGTCATGTTTTTGCTCCTCAGATAGTTTCAGGTTACAGTCTGGATTGCATAATAGTTAAAAGACAACCAGAGTAACTGAACTAACAGGATTTTTCTCCATGACTGACTCACCTATGCTGGTGCTGGGGTGGGGGGAGGGGGGGAGTAAAGAGGGATGGTAAAAGAGAAGAAAGCAGAGCTGAACTTTTTCACCTTTCTTTTTAGTATCGACTCTTCTCTGGAGATGGAATAGATATGGTAATAAAAGGGGAAGTGGTTGGGAGGAAGTGCAGCCTCACTGAAGGAGGGGCCTGCAGAGAAGACAGAATGCCAAAGGGAGGGGCACATCCAGGCTTGGCAGATGAGTTTGGTCTGGCTGTGGAAAACAGCACAAAGGAAGTGACTCCACACTGACACTTGGCTCTTTCACTTTTAGCTCTCTGCTGTTCCACTCGGATTTATTAGCCGACATCATGGATAACTTCCAGAGTATCTTGCGTTTCCTCGTGAATCAGAAAACCACAATTGGCTACAGTTTCATGGCTCTGCTGACTATAGGCGGGGAACGAATTTTCTCCATGGTCTCCTTTCAGTGTCCCTGCAACCACGACCAGAACTTTGCTTATGGCGTGACATTTCTGCTGGGACCAGCTGCAGTGCTGCTGATCTTTGGTATTTTCTCCAGTACCCGCTTTTGGAAGCTCTACACTGGGTGCTGCCTCAATCCCACGAAGCTTTGCCCCCGTGGAAACTGTTTCGGCTGTCTTAGGGTGTTCCTGAGTATTTTCACCGGGGCCTGTGTGGCTCCTATAATGTGGCTCTGTGTGGCTCTGCTCAATGGAACCTTTTATGAGTGTGCTGTTAGTGGTCTTGATGATAGTCTGGTGGTCGATCTCTTCTGCAAAAACAAGACATTGAAGTGTCGTGAGGAGCTGGCCCGGGTGCCCTGCGCCCGCTCTAAACTGTCTAGCGAGGAGCGCATGGAGCTGCTGCTGATGTTCAGGGCTCAGTCTCAGGTAAGATTTCATAGTGATGTCGGGAGGGCGACTGGGATCCAACATTACAGACTTTCACACAAATTTGAAGTATGGGGTTCGATTGATCAGTATTTTGCTGTTTGTCTGTTATGGTTGTTGTGAGTGTAGTGGGGTTTCTAGTTTAAACAGCAGGCCATCACTGAAAAGGCACAAAGACTGATCATTTGTGTTAGACCATTATGTTAACAATGAAAAACTATCCTCTAACTCAGGGCTGGGCCACTCCAGGCCTCGAGGGCCGGTGTAGGTTTTAGACCTAACCCTGGGTCAGCACACCTGAATCACACGATGGGTTCATTAGCAGGCCTCTGAAGAACTTCAGGACATGTCGAGGAGGTCATTTAGCCATTTAAAGCAGCTGACACATCTAAAACCTGCAGGACACCGGCCCCCGAGGCCTGGAGTTGCCTACGCCTGCTCTAACTAAAGACTTACTGACTGATTTGTTCATTTATTTAATTTTGCTTCACTTAAAATAGTGTCTAGCTGCCAGACAACTTTTAGTAATTGAATATTGGTCCTTTATGGAAGTGCAGTCCTGAATTGCTGTTGCTGTGGTTCTTCATGTTGCATGTCTAAATAATGAAATCAAACTAATACATTTTACTTCCAGCTTTTTCATGTTTGCGTGCTCTGACTGCCAAACGCTTCAGGCTGTTCTCTTTACGTTCAAAGGAAGTATGAAGAACATAACTATTTAAATACTGCATCACTGCCAAAAACAAACAAAAAACTGGGGCCTTCTTAGAAATCTAAGAGACTGAATTACTCTAGTAATTGAGGTTTGTGCTTCCAGGTATCTCAGTGTGATGTATTCAGGTGTTACACAGTCTGAAGGTGTCAGTTATCCCCCAACTCTCCTTTCCACCTTCTGAATTCTCTGCCGTCCCTAAAGACAGTCTGAAACTGACAGCATCATTTGTTTCTGCAGATTCTGGGCTGGTGCATTATCATTATTGGCGCTTTTGTAGGCCTTCTGGGTACCTGCTACAAAAACTGTCGCTCCCAAGTCAGCTACCTGCAGCTTAAATTTTGGAAAAGCTACATAGACAAAGAAAAGGAGCGGTTTGATGCCCTTGCTATAGAGTATGCCACCAAACTGGCTGAGAGAAACCTGGAGAGTTTCTTTGAGAACAAGGCACCCGATCCATTCCCGTTTCCCAACCACAAAGCCTGGGAGGAGATCTCTGCATACTACACGTTTTCCAGGAGCGAGCAGTATTACAGCACCCTGCAGAGGTATGTGGAGAAAGCGGAAAACAGGAACCTTCCACCAGAGAAGAGACCCGTCATGGATGTAGAGCACGAAACAGAGATGAACTAAACAGCATTTTATCTGGAAAACAGTTATTCTGATGTTCAGGGAAGTGATAAATAATGAATACACTGCATTGTGATTGTTCCTACTCAGCACTGATTTTATTGACAGTGCAAGTCTGACTCAGGAAAAAGCCTCCACAGCTGTCTCTTTATAACAACGCTGCCCCCAGTGGTTTAACCAAAGAATGAGCACATGAAGAGCATAACCACTTTGAAACCAAACACACCCACTGATGCTGCCTACCTCTTTTAGACTTCATGCTTTTGAGACCTTTCATAAATGACACTGCTGGGTAAAATGTCTCACTTTACATTTTCAGAGTAACTTGATTTAAACACAAAAAACAGCCGTGTGCCATTTGAACACTGACAATAACAGCTGTAAATATAGTGTATTGTTATAACAGAGGGTAATCTGTAAGTGAGAGGAAAAGAAGAGGGCCACAGGAGGTTTTTGGATGCGGTAAAGGATTCCTGCTATAGAAGAGGGTGCAGGCTGTAGGCAGACCAACCCTAACAAGAGCTGCTGAATGAAGTATTGCACTAAACTGCAACAACAGCCCTCTGAAGACACTTGCACTGCAAAGATCCTAGTCTGAGGTGTCCCCAGCTTCAGAGTTGCTCTCCCAGACCACAGCAGTGCTCTGTGCTCCACAGAAGCTCTCCATCATGGATCTCAGAAATAGATCCTGCTCATGCCTTCTTGTGTGCAGCCTCTGTTGGTCTCATAGCTCAGCTTGTTGTCAGTTGTTCTCTGGCACCACGTCCATGACAGACGTGGACCTTTCACCGTCATCCACGAGCGCTCTGTACGCCTCCTCCGTCACCTCAGTGACACACGTTTTGTTTTATTCAGTTTATGTTGATCATGTAAAAAATAACCAAACAAATTTCCCACGTGTTGGACCAATTAAGGTTCACCTTATCTTATCAATATACTTGTATGAAAAACAAGAAAAAAATCAAATAAAACTATACACTACAAAAGAAAAAACTGTACAAAATGAAGCAAACTAACATATCGCACCTTTCCTGATTGAGTTTACAAATCCAAACAAGAGTGGGAATAAGTGCATGCTTCTCTAACACCACCTCTTCTCCTTAAGTCATCTCTAATTATTTATGCAGCTTCTTGTTGTTATAAACTTAAATAATAACAACAAACATACTCCAAATTGCATAGAATATAGTTCGTACATTAGCTTGTTCCTACAAGTCATTCACAAAACAGATGTTAATGAAAAATTCTGAATATGCACAGAAACTAAATAAACGAGACAATTACTGAAATTCAGCATCTTTATGTCACGTGAAGACTTTTTTAAACTGCTTCAGCTGTTGCACAGTTTCACTCCATGCACTGAAACACAAACATTTTTCCAACATTTAGCATGCACATACATAACTTCCTACTTTCAGGAAAAAAAAATACTTTCCTGATTTATTATTTTTCAGTCTGAATTACATTTGTGCTCTCTGCAATTTCACTAGATCTGCATATTTCACAACTTCAGGCTGTAAAAAGAGTAAATTTGAGGGAATCTGTATAACCTGCATTGTAATGATTATAAATTTTGTCTTTCACAAAATTGTCCTTTACAGATCGATCACGCTTGTCTTTTTAGCATTAGCGCTTCTGAAGAGCATTCTGTACCTTTGCTCAGGTGTGCAAAGAGTCCTGGCCTCTGTTACTCTGTTACATTCTCAAAAAGAAATAAAGTACTAGACTTGAAACCACCACGAGCCTGGAAGATCATACACACAACTGAAGAGTCAACACGTTCTCATCCCAAGGCGCAACATGCCAACAAGAAGAATTGTTTTTGTGAACACTATGCTCAGTGTTTTAAAATGTTTGACACGTGTGATGTGATGTTACACATATATATGAGAGATTTTCATAAAACTTTTTATTAGTATGTTATGCTTTGAAAATCTGTTTTTCTTACAGTGTGTAATTTTTCTAAATAAAAACTTTGTTCATTGTGTTTATGCCTGATCATGTAATGTTAATAAATAAAATATTTAATCTGGTATTTGTGTATTTTGTGGATAATGATTAAAAATTAGTCCCATGACACTGATGAGCACAGAGGCTAGCAGCCCTGACCCGAGTCTGCATGTATCACGGGGAAGCAGCAGTGGACTCCTCTGTCACAGGGGCATTTATTCTGTGTTACTGATCCAATGAAACAGGAAGAGCTCGTGTTACAGCACATTCCTGCCATCCTGTGATCTCTTTTGGCATATTCTCCTAATATCTCAGAGTTATTTCATAGCTAACAAAGTTTATTTTAGATCATGTTTTTAAATCAGGTTGTGATCTTAGAAACAGCTTCATAGCACGGATTTTAGAGTCATGTGCACATATATCTAATTAGTTCCCAGAACTCAAAGACTAAGTAGAGCTTGCTTAAGATGACTGTTAGGACAACTTATTCATTGCACGTATGCCGTCCTAAGAATAACTGGATGTTTCCGACTGTGCAGTACTGATGATTTACCCGCTGACAAACGTTAACGTTCTACTAAATTAAAAAGCAATTTGTTTTTTTGTTTTTTAAACCACATTTCGTTTTGTCATCCTTGACATTTCTAGTACAACACTTATATTAATATAACACTGAATGCAAATGTGAACCTTTAAGAATAATTAACAACACTTCTTGTAGTGGAGTTAAAATCAGCCCAACTCTTATTTTCAAATGTAATAAAGTATAACAGCCAACATACTGGACACTGTTCTGCTGAACAATTACCATCATCAGTCTCAGATTTAATTATTCTGAAACGAAGTTTAGGCCCACCACAACTTTGTTTTGTAGTTACATTACTGATATAATCAAAGTGAAGTGTATTTATTGTTCAGTCTCTAGTTTAAACAACACATTGTTTTGCATTCAAACACAGAGGCTGGTATGATGTAATATTGTAAGGATGCTTGTTTCCAGGCATTACTGCCTGAATGACTGTCATGGATCGAGGTGATCCAAATGTAAGTGCAGAGGAAAGTCTTTGTCTTCCCTTCAGTACAGCGGCAGTGGATGTGGGTTGGAGATGCAATGAGCTTGAACCTGCAGGCGACCACCTTCACTGACCTGTGAAGGAGGACTCATCTCTCCTGCAGTCCTGCAAGCAAACAATCATATTCTTTGCTACACCAACTTATTTGCTTTCTTAAGACATTTTTTCAAACATTGCAGACTCCAATTCAGACGATCTCAGGCTCCCTCCCCACTGGAGAGGTGACATTCAGTGTCCCACTTGTCAGTCTGGATAGCCCTGACCACCACCCCACACACAATAATGCCATGAAAGCATATTTTTAAAAAAGGGCTATGCAAACATGGCCAATAACTTTCATTCTGATGATGTGTAGAATAATTTGGGCCCAAAACAAATTTCACTGTTCATAAACTTCCAGACTTCAAATTCAAATTCAAATTTTATTTGTCACGTACACAGTCATACACAGTACGATATGTAGTGAAATGCTTGGACAACTGCTCGTGACCTAAAGAGAACAAAAAAGGAAAAGGCTATGAATAAGATAGGAAATAAATATGAAAAATTAAAAAGGGTAAATTTAACTAGGAAGGAATAAAATATAAATTAAGGTTAAAAATGAAATAACTGTACAACACAAATTAGAATGAAGGGTAAATTTAACTGGGAGAATAAGATAAAATATATAAATTAAAGTTGAAAATAAAATAACTGTACAACAAAATACACAATATAGAACTATATAAGAATGTATGAAGAAATCTAAATATAAATAAATATATACACAATAACAGCAGCTGTACAAGTATTAACTGGAAATGAAGAATATAGTGACCAGTGTTGTGCAAAACCAAAGTCCAGAAAGTCCAGTGTGTGTGTAAGAACCATATGTGTGGGTCAGTACTGTGTGGTGGTGTGATTGAGAGACCGTATCGCCTGCGGGAAGAAGCTCCTCCTCAGTCTCTCTGTGTTGGTCTTCAGGGAGCGGAATCGCTTTCCTGACCTCAGCAGAGAGAACAGTCTGTTGTTGGGATGGCTGAGGTCCTTCACCATCTTCCTGGCCTTGGTCCAGCACCGCCTGCTGTAGATTGAGTGCAGGTCAGGGAGCTCGGAGCGGATGGTGCGCTCAGCTGACCGCACAACCCTCTGTAGAGCTCGTCTGTCCTGCATGGTGCTGTTCCCGAACCAGGTTAAGATGTTTCCCGCCAGGATGCTCTCTATGGTGCACGAGTAAAAGTTCCTGAGCACCTTGGAGGGCAGTTGGAAGTCTCTCAAGCATCTGAGGTGGTAGAGACTTGACTATATAAGTCTGTGGGGTTTGAATAAATGCAGACCAAACTGTGGTTGTTTGTATTTACTTCCACAGCATGTCTTATAGAAGTAACCGGAGTCATCAGAAACAGCAGAGAGCAGTCATATCTCAAGTCTAATGACAGAAGGATTACAAAATGCTTTTTGTAATTAAAGTGGAATTTGAAAAAGGTTTTTGAAATGAAGTTTTAAAAAAAGCATTTTAAAAATCAGTTTATTAAATTGGAATTCAAAAATGAATTTACAAATGCAGATTTTATTCTACAATTCATTATTTAAGCACAGAAGTCTTTATTTCCATGTGCATGGCTCTTGTGGTCCTCCATACCTTCCAAGCCAAAGACTAGAAAACAAGGTGAAGCAAATCTTCCCTTTGGCTTCACCTGCACAGGTGCCGAGGTAGGTCTCCCTGCAGGATTGGTTTCCCCTGCGTCAGGAGCAGCGCTGGGCTCTTCAAATCACAGACAAACAGGATCCCACAGCTGTTTGTTTTTGAACCCATTTTGCACAGAGAGGCATTTTTTGAAAAATGTATTGATGCAATGTTGAATATTATTATTACACAGGAAAAAACAACTACACGTAAAATAATAAATGTGTAAAAATGTCACAGAAACAATATGTGGAAGAAATACGTGAAAGGTTCAACATGCAGGACTGCAATGCTAGGCTGACACCTTGTGAGCAAAAACGGAAGTACACAGAGAGGCAGTGGGCCGTCTGATCTATGTGGCCACATGAGTTTTATAGTCAGTAAACTTTCACAGTACTCAACCAACTGAAGACCAATGGACTGCAGTAAAACATGAACTAAGATATTTGAAAGGGGCATCTGAGACAGACCTGTTACAGGAAATGTGATAAACTCAGGTTGTGGGCTTACAGTGATGCTGATTGGGCAGCTGATGTCACAGACTGACGTACAACTAGTTATTGTATAAGTCTGGCTGTAAATGGTCATTGATTACATGGAAAACCCAAAAACAACCTACTGTTGCATTATCTACCCGTGAAGCTGAGTACATGGCTTTAGCGGCAAACCTACAGGAGTGTAAAGAGGTATTGATGGACAGAAACGTGCGCCGCCAAAGGTTTATGAACATAACCAGGGTGCCATGGCGTTGGCTGTAAACATGTTGACAGCATGACTTTGTGAGGTCAACTGTGAGTGAAGGAAAAATAACTTTGGATTATTGTTCATGGTGGCAGATGTAATGACAAAACCTACAACAAAAAGTTGTTTAATTTTGAAAAATGTGTGTTTGGACATTAACCCGGTACATGAACATGTACACAGTACTGGATGAGATGCAGAGAGGTGTCTAAGAAGAAACACCCAGTGCATCATGGGAATCCCCCGGCAGCCTACGTCTATTGCAGCATAACTAAGGGAGGGTCACCTGGTCCAGCCCTAACTATATGCTTTAGCAAAAAGGAAAGTTTGAAGCCTAATCTTGAAAGTAGAGATAGTGTCTGTCATAACTAGGCTGATATGGTACTACAAGGTCATTAAGATAAGATGGGGTCTGATTATTTAAGACCTTGTATGTGAGGAGCAGGATTTTGAATTCAGGATTTAACAGGAAGCCAAAACAGGAGATATTACTATTTATATTTTATTCCTCATTTGACAGAAATGAAGGTGAAAATCTTTTTTTTTACTTTCACTGAGATCACTGGTGTGTGATGTGTCTGATGCTGAGAGACCACAGAACTGTAAGAACAGGATTGTTAGGCTGCATCTCCTGACCCAACAGTAATTTTGAAATTAGCTAGTAACAGCTAGCTAATGTACTTCTGGAGACTAGAGTCTATCACACTTTGGCAATAAAGTAAATATAATATGTTCAACACTGAATTGATTGTATTCCTGATGGACTGAGCAGTAAATGAAAGTCTGCCACCGGTTAGTCCAAAAAAAGGTTTTTTATTTAACGCAAAAACCCCAAACTTTGGTTAAATTATACATGAATCTAAATCTCAGGTCCATAAAAGAGGTCAAGTAACAGAACTGGACTCAAAAGCTGGCAACAAACAATACTAACACAAACAAACTGACCTTCTGAAGGAGACTTAAATAATGTCTGATCAGCCTACAAAGACACAAAAAGAACACACAAAAACCTAACTGAAACTAACATAACAAATTCCATTTACCCCCCCCCATGATCCAGAGTAGTAGTATGACCCAATTTGCAGGTCTCCATATAGGCTTGCTCCGCCCCCTTTTCCACCTCCTAGCTCATCAACCAGGGACTGGAGCAGCTGCCACTGACGTAACGCAGAAAACAGAGAAAGATTAAATCATACAAATAGCAGTGTAAGCTAACATGTGCACACTTGCTTTACAGTATTGTGTGACTGTATAAATAAATTAACTCTAAACCAAAACCAATTCTTTATTACCCTGTAAATTATATCCTATATTTAAAGAAAGAAAAATAAAAGGGCAGTGTGATGCACACGTCTGGTAGTTGCAGCGTCCTGATTATTCCAGAGAGTGATGGGAGTCACAGAGTAGGTCCTGGTCTGTGTGTGTGGGCTTCCTGTGAACTTCAGTGTTGAGGTTTCTGTTTTCCTCAGTGAGCAGCGAGGCTCATGCTTCGTGCTTTTAGTCTTGAGCCAGGTGTCATCCACCTGTAGTGGTTAGGTGCTTTCCCTTTAACAGAGCCAAGAGCTTTATTTTCCACTTCTTCCATGTAAAGGTCGCTGTTGATGTTTGTGTCCATAGAAACCCTCATATTTAAGGGTGTCAGAGGTTTAGCAGTGTGCAAATCTGATCGGGGGTGAAGCTGTTTCTGTGTTGTTGTAGTTGTTTTCTGTCTCCACCTACACGGACTATGGTTGTAGGTATACACGTGAAAAGGGAGATCAGAGGACGCTGTGGTTTCATCTTTATTCAGTGAAAGCTTTTGGACCTTGTTGGTGAGGACAGTAGAGTTTTTGATGTGATGGGGTGTGTTCCCCACATGGGGGAGCTGGGACGGTGGTGAGATGGGTCTGAGTGGAATTACTGCTTTGTGGACCTTTGGTAGCTTTATCACAAACTGTGCCACCTACAAAGCAGCTTTGAGATCCCTTCCAGCTGGCAACATTAATGAAGATGCTTTCAAAGTGAAACTGTGAGGAGATGCTACACTATTATTTTACAGTCATGAAGTACAAACTACAAACAATCCTCATTGATCATGCTCCACTTTACGACTTTTTTCATTTTTGAATGATCCATGCAAGCCAACCAGCAGCTGCCAGCACCCTTCAGCCTCATGGTTAAAAGCTTCTACAGAATACATTTGAAAATTCTTCTGAAAACTTGACCTCTGACCTTGGGGTCAACAGAATTTAAACTCATCCTAAACTTTTAATAGCTGCACTGATGATATGAATTTTAAAATCCTATGTCACCTCATTCTTGAGTAATCATGGGTGTCTATTAGGGCTGGGTTTTGATAATCGATTCATCGATTAAAATCGATTCTCGCTTGGATAACGTGATATCGATTCATTAAAATCCTGATTTTTTAATATAAATGTATTGAATTTTGCCCAAAAACCAGAATCTCAGGTGAAACCTCACAAAATATCAACAACCACCAAACAGCTGAAACAGTAAATGAGAGCAGGAGCACGGACTCTGCACAGAGACGTGAACACAAAGCTCGACCCGCCGACGGATCAGAATCAGTGAGCTGTGACTTTCTCACCGACGCCACGGACACGGTCGGGTCGGCGCTTTGTGTTCACGCCCTTGTTGCGCTGATTCAGAAGCTGTTAGTTTGATCTCTCTCCAAACAACATTGACTGAACCAGCAGCAAAAGAAGATCCAAACTACGCTTCACACAAACATCGTCATGGATTCTCTGACTTTTACTGTTTTGCTTCCACCAGGATAAAATCACACGTCATGCACAGCTCTCTCTCTAACAACAGTTTCCCGTCTAAAAATCAGTTTTCTTCATTATTCGCTTGCTTGTTACGCACAAGTCTACGTTGTTTACAGGCTGTCGGCTGCTGTTTTTTCCTTTTACTTACTTCCAAAAAGAAAGCCTAATTTCTGCCGTTTAACAGGCTTCTGAACAAATTTAAACTTTTAAAATTATACAAAATGCAAAACTCTCTAATAAAACCGCTGTAACGTCAGAGGTGATGTTCATATGTTGATTACTGATTTTCTTTCGTTTTGATCTACTGCAGAATATTTTTATAAAGTCCCAGAACAGGAAAATCACCTTTACTGATCTGAATTATAATATTTCTGACTGTCTGAGGCAAAATTTCCCAGATTCAAATCGAATCGATTCTAGAAACCAGTGACGATACCCAGCCCCGGTGGCTATGCCACCCACCTGTCGAAGGGTGCAAAGAGGAAAACTGAGGTTTTCAGATTCCTGTCCTGCCTGCAGAGGTCCCTCCATGTCATCAAAAATTCCTCCCTCATCATTGTTGATCATTTATAGTCACATTGCTGCTAAGGAAAGTTTCACAGCTCCAAAACTCAAGAATTTACCTAATTTTGTTCTGTGCTATGAGGTACAGCTCAGTGGGTCCAATAAAGGTTCAACAGTTTGTGTTCAGAAGCAGAATTTATTTGTAATTTTGACAAGAAGACAAATTTTATGAGAAATCAATGAAGAAACACCAATTCTAAGGAGTTAACTAATGTTTTTTGTCAAATACGAGTCAGAATTAAAATTCCACTGTGAAATCTTTTTGTTTGAATAAAGGTCAATTTCAATTAGAACGATGAGAGTACGGCGACTCCAGTCATCGTCTTTATAGCTTCACACGTCTGAAACACCCAACAGTCCCCCAACAGCTCCATCCACTGAAGAAGCCGCCCAGTTCCACTTAGTCCTCTGTCTGCACCACACAGCACAGAAGGTTTGACTGGTCCCAGTTTATCTCATTATAGTGAATCAGGGTTATCCATCCATTCTCCTCCACCTATCAGGGTTGCAGGTGGACTGGAGCCTATCACAGCCCTGCTCAGGCTGTCAATCTGACCTGGGCTAACACAGAGACTCAACCAATCACACTCACATTCAGACCTGTGGGCAGTTTGGAGTCACCGAATAAGCTAACCCTAACTGAATCAAAAGACAAAAGTTTGCACACCCCATGATTCAAGCCTGTAGAGCCACCTTCATCAGCAAGTCATTTTCTCTGAGTCATTGCAGCACCTTAGCTCTTGTCTTGGGATCATCGTCCTGCTGAGTGAGCTAATACCAGATGCCCAGGTCCATCACTGTGCTGACAGGGTGTCCAACTGCAGGCCTCGAGGGCCGGTGTCCTGCAGGTTTGTGTGTCCTGTGTGACCAGATGCAATTTCACAAACCTACATTTGGTTGTTTTTGTTGTCGTTTGGTTTTTTAAACAGAGAAGAGCTTTTTCTTTCACACTTGCTGATGATTGACGCGTTGGATCAGCAGCACATTAAAAGCAGGGTGGATATACAGAGGTTTTTATTGGACTCCTGTGAAACGTTTTCCACACTGACTTCACATTTCTACAAAGTGAAAAATCACTTTTCATACTCATTGCAATAAATACTTACAACTTTGACAATTCTGTGCTTTAAGCCACGTCTACACTACAAGTCACACGTTTGTCACACATCACTTTGAAGTGTAGCCCGGTCGCATGTGAACATTGCAGGCTGTACAGGTATCCTTCACTTGTGCTCTTAAAGTTCTCTGAACATTTCCTTGACAAAGCATTAGCAGAAAAACGTCTGTGTGATGTCCTGGTAAATGTGCTTATTTTCTGCTCAACAGTATCAATGTCTAAAAGTAGTTGTCACACATGGACCGACAAAAACGTGTAAATCTGGAGGTCAGCTCTTCCAGTCCCAGGGGACACACAGGTCTCCATCTTGCATGACAGAGTAGAAGTGAGAAACACAGATCTGGAGGCCTTGCATGTGGGGGGAGCGCTGCTCCAACAGTCTTTCACAGCATTGAATCATCTGGGCAGGGCTGACACTGGGCTCCTTACACAAGCTCCTCAGAGACAGAGTCTCAAGACACAGCTTCACCACGGCCTCCTCCTCTGCCTGCAGTCTGCACACAAACAGGCAGGTGACAAAGTCAACATACAGACAAACAGGATTCTTAATAAGCACCAGATATCAAAACTCTTAGGCTGCGTTCACTCTGCAGGTCTTGATGCTCAATTCAGATTTTTTGATCAAATCTGATGTTTTTGTCTGCTTGTTCACACTACAAATAAAATGCGACAGCAAACGCGCTCTAGTGTGAACGCTCAAAGCGGCGCATGCACAAAAGAAGACGTC
Source organism: Copadichromis virginalis (assembly GCF_057382275.1). Lineage (NCBI taxonomy): Eukaryota > Metazoa > Chordata > Actinopteri > Cichliformes > Cichlidae > Copadichromis > Copadichromis virginalis. The sequence continues at coordinate 1,110,112 of NC_140628.1, forward strand.
ACACACAACACGCTCAGTTTAGACCCAGAGCAACAGTATGTTTGACTGATGGCCTTAATATAAAGACTTTACGTTTCCCAATTTTTGCTTTAAGTTACTCTGTTATTTACATAATAATGTAAATAACCTAATAATGATCCTTGTTGCTGTTTTAGAGGAGCGCTGCTTCAAAGGATAGTTTCTGTCAGAATCTGCAGATTATACAGGACAAAGAAAATGTTCACGTTTCTCCAACGTTGTCTTCCCAACAGTTTCACTGGATGGCCAGGAAGCGTTCACGTCGTCTTCTCCGGCGCTGATATTTGGCGTCTGTCTTGTGTCAGTGACGTAAAAGACGGATTCAATGCGACCTGACCATCAAACAGCAGTCGCTTTCTGAAACATCAGATATGTATCGCATTCAGCACCACATATGAAAGTGACCCAGATCAGATTTGAAAATATCAGATTTGTGCCGTTCACACTGTCACCATGATCAGATAGATGGTCGCACAGGGTCAAAAAAGTTGGATTTGATGCGCTTTCGCCTGCAGTGTGAACGCAGCCTAAGTATCTTTTGTCCTCATGATGTTGTATTCGTTTGTATTAGTGTTACCATGATTAAGTTCCTATAATGATCTCTGAGAGCTGCTTCAGCAGTTACCTGTGACCGATCACTGCCGTCACATATTCATTCTCTGGTGTCCTGGATTGTTGAGTACCTGACAGGAAGACCACAATATGTACGTCTCCCACAGTGTGTGTCTGACAAGGTGATCAGCAACACAGGGGCACCACAGGGGACTGTCCTCTCCCCCTTCCTCTTCACCCTCTACACCACAGACTTCAGCCACTGCACAGAGACCTCCATCTTCAGAGGTTTCCTGATGACTCTGCGTACTGGCTAGTCAAACGAGCACGCTCAGTGAGAGACTGAGATTACCCATGATGCACCACTGAACGACACAGGAAGTCATTCCTGCCCGTGGCCGTCTCCCCGTACAACTCCTCCATCCAACACACTGTGAACACTGCAATAGTTACACCCTTTTTACACACACTCTTTCTACTCTAATATTCTTGACATTTATTACTTGGTGACTTGTATATATTGTGCTATCCTCTGATCTTAACATATTGTGTTGATAAACAGTCTAGTTGGTTTTTGTTAATGTTACTTTACTGGAGCAACTGTATCCCGTCGGGATTAATAAAGTATTCTGATTCTGATTGATTGAGCAAGTTGACAAGAAGATCTCAAATTCTAACAGTAAACACAGCGACTGAATAGACTAAAAATAAAAACTAGTCATTTCAATCAACACCGTCTAGTTAAACTTGGGCAGTTGTAGGTGTGGTGGTCACATTGTATAAAGCAGTCATGGATGTAGGCGTGTGGGGGGTTCTATCACAGAGGCAGTGCTGGGTACGTGCTGCCCCATAAATCGGCCTTCATGGAGTTCCAGCTGTAAATCGTATTACTGCTGGCAGGAGCAAAATCATTTATGATTGTTGCTTGACAAAGTTTTTGAAATTGTTTCTGCAAACATGCTAGCATCTTGTAAGAGAGGAAAAATACTAAATATGATATAAACTATAAAAAGACCCCTCCCGCCCCCCCAAAGAAAGACAGCATGCAAACAGACAGACTACGTCACACTCACTGGTTTTTGCGTTGGATGCGCCGTCGGGCTTCAGGGGCCTGGTTCTGAAGGAAGACCTGTAGTGTAGGAAGATCACATTTGATGGGAATAACGAAGTGTCCCATCTCATGAAGACTGGGGTTGGAGCGGTCACTGGAAGAGACACAAACATTAAGTAAACTGCACGTGCTTGTGATGGTCAGTGGTTAAAAGGGTTTCGTACTTTTCCAGCAACATGGTGAGGCCCTGCAGACTCCTGGGGTGCAGACGAAGGTGGTGGGACATGAGACGTTTGTGGAAGGTGTTTAGGGAACTGTAGTGCTCAGCTATGGGCTGAACTGGTCCCAGTCTGTCCATGTGCACCACTTGGGTTCCACCCAGGAGGAGGCTGATCCTCTCCTTCAGCCAGTGTGTCTGCTGCTGCAGGCTGTGATAACCAGGCAGCTGCTCAAAAAGCTGGAGGCACACAGCAGGGGTCAGAAAACGAAAGGCAGCACAGAGACTATACATGCCAGCAGGACAGCGACAGCTGCATTACTTTTGTCCACTGATGATGAACATCCATGGTTCCCAGCATGACGTGTCCAGAAGCATTCATCCCTGACTGGTCGGCAAACACAACCGTATGTCCTGGTAAGAAGACGAGTGCGTGAAAACTGTTCTACACATCTACACGCAGTGGCAATGCTCCCAAAATGATGAGATACCCACTCTTTCCACAGAAACAGGTCTCTAGGATATGATCACTGTCTGAAAACACATCAGAGGTCGATATGAAAACCTCACGCTGATGGAGGACGTGACTTTGTTTGGTGAAAACAGTGTTTGATTGAAATAATCGTGCTAAAACAAGAGTTTACATGTTCTTTAATACCGTAAATCATCTCTAATAACCAGAAATATTAATCAGAGTCTTACTGATATGCTGAATGAGTAATGATGGAGGATGTTTCGACCCTGGCAGATCAGGATGTGAAAGATAAGAAACGTGTCTCCAGCCCGTCGTTATGGTTGTATTTGCTCAACACAGAATCATAATATAAATGTGATTGTGGTCAAAGTTAATCATGCTTAACAGCTTAGAAACTGATCAGAAGATAATCGGTTATAAGTTCGACCATTACAACTAATAAGAAAATATAATCTATGACATGATTCTGATAAAAAGGACCTCACTGAGACTCCGTACAGAGCGGCCTGTTCGGGCAAAGATGGCCTTGGCGGCTGTGTGTGTGTGTGTGTGTGTGTGTGTGTGAGAGAGGATGGAGTGACACACTAAGAAGCCACTAACCTCAGAGAATCTCTGACTTTACCATGTATCATTTTAAAACAAGTTATATAGTGATTAACAAACCACAAGCCAGTTTTGGAGGCCGTGGACTGGAGGGCCAGGTCCTCTGCCTGCCACCCAATCAAGTAAGCACCAAACCCCTACGGCCCTCCTGTGGATGGTGAGCCCACAGGAGGAGGGAACCATGTCGCTATTCCTAGATGTGCCCAGCCAAGAAACCCCTGAATTGTTCCCCTTCAGGTTGGGGAACTTGTTCCCGAGTTAGGGATGAGTGGAACACAAGACTGACAGACAGTTCCAACCGTCGGTCACAAGCTCTAAAAGAACGAGGCTGATATAAGACATAAGCGTCAGAAACGAGTCTCCTTTGAAGAGTGGCTGGGCTGTGCCTTCCAGACAGAGGGAGGAGCTCACTCATTGGAGAGGCTGCGTTCACACTGCAGGCGAAAGCGCATCAAATCCGACTTTTTTGACCCTCTGCGACCATCTATCTGATCATGGTGACAGTGTGAACGGCACAAATCTGATATTTTCAAATCTGATCTGGGTCACTTTCATATGTGGTGCTGAATGCGATACATATCTGATGTTTCAGAAAGCGACTGCTGTTTGATGGTCAGGTCGCATTGAATCCGTCTTTTACGTCACTGACACAAGACAGACGCCAAATATCAGCGCCGGAGAAGACGACGTGAACGCTTCCTGGCCATCCGGTGAAACTGTTGGGAAGACAACGTTGGAGAAACGTGAACATTTTCTTTGTCCTGTATAATCTGCAGATTCTGACAGAAACTATCCTTTGAAGCAGCGCTCCTCTAAAACAGCAACAAGGATCATTATTAGGTTATTTACATCATTATGTAAATAACAGAGTAACTTAAAGCAAAAATTGGGAAACGTAAAGTCCAAAGTCTTTATATTAAGGCCATCAGTCAAACATACTGTTGCTCTGGGTCTAAACTGAGCGTGTTGTGTGTGACGTCTTCTTTTGTGCATGCGCCGCTTTGAGCGTTCACACTAGAGCGCGTTTGCTGTCACATTTTATTTGTAGTGTGAACGAGCAGACAAAAAAATCAGATTTGATCAAAAAATATGAATTGAGCATCAAGACCTGCAGAGTGAACGCAGCCTGAGAGTCGCTGTTCCTGCAGATGGAGCCTGTCGAGGTGGTTCAGCCCCCTGAGATACCTCCTAGGTGAGGCGGTCAAACAGCGTTATAGAAAGAAGAAGTGAGGAAAAGTGTTCTAATGTAGTGAGTCAAAACGAGGTCATGTTGGAAGCAAAACTAAATGTCATGACTCTGTGTTCAATTTATTTCGCTCATGTGAATGATCTCCAGTCCAAAGTTCATGTGAGTGAGGTAACGATAAACACTGCTGAAGTAAAGCAGCATTAACTGAATGAAGCATGAAGTATAACGTGTTCGATTTAATGTGTGATGGAATCAATGATAAATAAGGTTAAAGTAAAATGGTTCTAATATAGAGCTTTGCTATTTTATTTGGAAACCTAAAGCACTTGATACAACTTCTGTCAGTCACCCATTCACACAGAAAGAAAACACGTTGGAAAAAAAAATCATTCACACACATTCATACTGTGATGGATGCATCAGAGAGCAACTTGGGATCAACAGCCAGGTATCGAACCACCAACCTTCGGGCCTGCCCTAGCTTAGGAGCTACAACGTAGAATAGAAGAAAATGTAAAGAAGTCCTTTTAAAGTTTCCATTTTGTTTTAAACCACGGTGAAGTATGGTGACGGGGGGGGGGCTGACGATCAGCTGATTCAATGTCACAACGGGGGAGGCCAGACGCCATCTCAGACGCTGTGACGCCCAGGAAGAGCAGGAAGAAAACTGAGAACAAAGTGAGATGCTGCTTTCCTGGTAGACGATTATTATCAACGTGACACAGAGTCCACTCAGGCCTCGATGTGCCCGTTTTCTCCGCCTTAGCTCACAGTAGGTAAATTAGATAATTCACGTATTTGACTCTGTTCATCTGGATGTTTTCAGTGGGAGAAACGTTTCATTCGTAAAACCTGTAAAAACCAGTAAAAACCTGCATATTATTATAATATCACTCAAAGGGTTCTTATAGGTCACTACTCTTAGAAATGAACAGATCCTTGGGGCTAGTTTTCAGAGCCGCTACATTTAACCCAGTCAGTTACCAAGTGCACAGATTTCGAGGAGAGCTGCTTACAGAAGGCTGAATTCAAAGACACCTTCAAAATCAATGTGGTGGAAGGTTAGTCCAACTCTGCCCCCTTATGTTCTTGTACACATGCCTGAATGTCAGGGCATGCTCCTAATGAGATGTCCTGTGGATCTCCTCCTAGATGTGGACCAGGACATCACTGAGTTCCTGCACGTGTTTCGTACTCTCACCACTGAGGCCGAGACCTGTTGTGCACCAGGAGGAACCCAGAAGCACTGCACCAGCGTAGGGTCTAACAATGGGTCCAAGGATTTCATCTTCATACCGAATGACAGTCAGGCTGCTGTTGTACAGCCTGTAGGGGTCTAACAGTGGGGTACATCACAATAGCTAGAATCACCTGAACCTGTTAGAGACCATAGAGAATATGGAAACACTGCGGTGCTTTTTCTACCTGTGGTTAAGGGATCTCAAGATTTTGAGGGTATTTCCACGGCACTACATACATGTACGGAGAGTTACACAGTTGTTGTCCTTTTGCCTCTGTACACAACCAAATTATAAATCAAATCAAAATATCACTTAAGTGTAGACTTTCAGCTTCAATTTAAAGGCTTGGTTTATGTAAAGGTTTAATATTAATGGTTAATATAAATATTTTGTAATTACAGCAATTTTTATCTATGGTCGCCCACTTTCAAAGCTTCAAAAGTAAATGGACACTGCACTTCCTGTTTATACCTCATCTCTGTCTGACCAACCTAGCCAAATTATAAGAGCCAATCACAGCAGAGGATCCCTCCAGCAGGTAAGCTGTCACTCATGAAGGGTCTGATCAACTCTGTACAATGATGTGTGGCAGCTAGCTTAAACGCTTTAACAATGGGCATGGCTGTTAAAGCCACAGGAAATCTCATGATGCTTCTAAAACATGTACTGTTGCTAGCCGCCCACATGGAAAAGATCTATAAATCTTATAAAGTTTGTATCTGTCTTGTGTGAAACTTGTATGAAAAGCATACAAGAGTGAAAACAGATATAAGAAAAATTATATAATGAAACTTGTATGTTTTGGATACTAAAACAATATATGAAAGTGATGAGAAAGTGGCCACTTTCATGAGTAAATCATAGAAGCCTGATATGATTTACTCATGAAGTAGGCCACATCTGATGCAAGTCTTTTAGAAGTTTTTTTCTATTTCTTTTCCATATGGGTAGGGTTGCCTTTTCAGATAAAAACCGACTCAGTGACTCACAAAGTTCTTGCTCTCCCCTCACACGTCTACGGTGGTATGCAAAAGTTTGGGCACCCCTGATAATTTTCATGATTTTTCTTCAATAATCATTGGCTGTTTGGATCAGCAATTTCATGTAAATATATCATATAGCAGACGAACACAATGACATTTAAGAAGTGAAATGAAGTTTATAGGATTTACAGAAAGTGTGCAATATTACTGAAACTAAATTAGGCAGGTGCATAAATTTGGTCATGAAGCTCATCGAGAGGGCCGAGGGTTTGCAAAGCAAAGCGTGGCTACCTACAGCAATCTAAGAGCCCTCGATGGGCTGTTAGCAGACGCTCATAAATGTTACGCCTGATCATTGTATGTGTGTCTGTGTATTTAAAGAAGATGATGCTTAGAGATTTAATTTACAGTGATATGATCCTCGATCACAGTGTGTTACCTCTATAAATGAAATCGACTGTACATTTGAAAACACTACAGAGAAAAAAAGAAAAAGGAGAAAAATACACAGCATTAACAGAAACAATGGCACCAAGCCATCAGTACTCAGCCTAAACACACTGTTGTATTTGGGTTTTTTGCACTACATAAGAACATTTTAAATCTGTTGTCTTTTGTAGACTTTGCTGTTTTGTTGCTGTATTTTTTGCACATCAGAAAACTTAAAACTAATTTAGCTATCAAGGTTATTTTTTGTACTGTTTAAATCTTTGAAAAAATAAACTAAAATAAGCCTCTTAATCTATTTCCTCCATGGTATTTAAAATGGTGTTAAGTATTGTCTTTGTCATCTGTATCAGATTCCATCATCATAGCACCCTGTGAGCCCTGAGGCATCTGAAAGAAGAAAACAGAGTAAATCATGCTTTATCCAAGTACTGAAACAAACCTTATCATACTTATGCAAGTTTGTCCAATTACTTTTGAGCTTCAGGAGGTGTTACAGATAACGATGGCTGGTATTCCTGCAACAATGAATGCAGTACTTTTATTAAACCCTTGAAGTGAAGCTGAAAGTCTCCATTTCAGTCACATTTTGACGGCTTAATTAAAAATCGACTGTGTTGGAGTGAAGGACTGTATCACACATAACAGGCACGTGACAGGACTGACGGTGGTAAAAGCCATGAACCTTTTTACCTGATGGACAGACAACAGTTCAGAGATCTGTGCTACTGTGTGTATTACTAATGAACGCAGCTTGCTTGTAACCTCTCAGTGAGATTATTTACCTTGCAGGTTGATCAGAGCCTCGGGGTTCTGGTGAGACAGGCGGCTCAGACTTTGAAGCTGACAGTACCTGTGGGAGACTCCCCAGCTGCGCTGCCATCTGCACCACACAGCTGATCTCATCATTCAGTAACAGTAACATGTACACAGTTTCTTACAGTTCAGTGCACAGAATAAAGACCTCTGTGCCCTCAGGAACAGCAGACAGGGCAACCTCTGAAACAGTAAAGACGGCTGTACCTGATATCGGTCAGATTAAATCTGCGACACAGCTCCCTCTTCAGTCTCTTCAGTTCTTCTCTCCGAGGAAGACTCGCATTGTGTTTCTTTGAGGCTTCAGGTTCGTTGTTTCTCAACCACACACTGGCAAAAAAGATCGTGTACAAGTCATTAAATATAATTGCTGTAGTTATGAAAATCTGTCATCACCATCTTTGCAAAACATATTTGTGTTGTTATATATGTCACATTACTCTGACGTCTCCCTCTCTAGAACTGTGTGAACTATAAATAAAGTACTTTCACATTATTACATTTAAATATAAGTGACCATGTATGCACACATTAGCTTTAGCATGCCCTATTGCTATTTACTGAATAGAAATAAAATCCACAGCAAACACAGCAGTGTGTCTCCGTGACTGATCACAAACAGCAGTGTTTGAGTTTAGGTTTCAACACTTTCCTACAGTTGAGATGAGACAACGACAACCAGAGAGCCGAGCCTACCTGAGCGTAGGCTCGGCTCTCTGGGCCTGCTGCAGCTCCTGCTCGGGGTCTTTGAAGCCAGTGAAGGTGTAATAGCTTTTATCCCATTTGATGGTTCTGTAGAAAGGCTCCCCCGTCTCAGTGGGACTTTTACTTGCTGCTTTACTCGCCGTTAGTCCCTTCATGTGCTCCACAGGCAGGCTGCAGCTCGTCAAAACATCCATCACTGTGCTCAAAACATCATTTGTGTGCAAAGTAAAACTTACGGAGCGGAAGCCTGAGAAGCAAACAGGAGCAATTTTATGTTAAAACCCCCAAAAAACCTGACTGGTACTTTGAGCATTTTAAAAGAAATGCACCTGAGCTGATGAGTTCTGGCTGCACCTTACTGCTGTACTTTGTGTTCCTTATATAAAAGGTGAGCTTCATGGGTTGAACTGAACGTGAGCCGGGCTTCTGCAAGTTTTCCAGATAGCCATTCAGCCTCTTTAGCGAGTTTTCATTCACCTCCTGTAACACAGAGGTACCAGAACTTACATCATGGCAGCTCATCCCAACAAACGTCTGACAGTGTTGTATGTGCACAGATCATTATCATTAAATATTATTTTATATCACATCATATTACTTTATATTGTATACGGATCCCAGAGCACATAGATGATAAGTATTCTGTACACTATGGATTGCCTCTTCTTTGTTGTGCCTATAAGGCGTCACACACATGTAAACCTGGCAGTAAGTTTTCGAACTGTTACTTTACGATCACATGTTTCCAATAACACATATTTGGATTTATGTCATGACAGATATGAGACCTACCCGTTCTTTGGGATATTTACCGAAGAAGTCTGGGTGGACTGCAAAATAAAAGGGCCTGAGAGCATTTACAGCCTCTGCCCCTGACAGAGCTCTCTGTTGCACAGCATGTGTGGCAAAATGCTTCCACTGCAGCCTGCAGAGAAAAGGACAGACATTACAGAAAAGAGACTATTTTACATCATTGAACCCTGCTCTCCAAAGCTGACATAGGCATAACTGCAGCTGCCTGCAACAATGGGCTTTTTGTTCAAACTGAGTATATACTGTCGTCCACTTTCACTGTGCACACAAGAAAAAACTTTTCTGCTATTGTTATTATCTGCCATGGCTGATTTCTTTTTCAAAGTGTCCAGAGTCAGGAGAGACTGAGAAATCCACAGCGTGACACGGCAGAGGTTTTCCACCCATAATGACACCCCAGGACAAATTCAGCAGTGTGTGAAGAAGAGGAGGAGGAAGAGGAAACGAGTATCTCCAACACAAACTTTAACAGCTGCATACAGAGAGTCACACAAAGACTCACTGATGTTTATCCTGCAGGACAGGATGTGATAGGGGAGGACGGAAAAATAAAGGGAACCACAGACAACTTTGATAATACTTTTGTTTTATCCAGAATATATTTAGTTAAGAATTGTTTTAATCAGAATAGAATAGAATAGAATAATCCTTTAATTGTCTCACAAGGGGAAATTTGGTTGTAACAGCAGCAATAAAAACACACATACAAACAAACAGGACACCGAACAGAAACATTTTCTTACATATTTACATCAGGGACAATAGTTACCAAAAACAGAGTACTGTACCGTTATTGAATTAAATAAAAGTAAATATGAGTTGGTGGTGATTTGGATTAGGTGGCGAGGGAGGACACTGGACAGACCTGACACGCCCAAACGTACAGTGAGGGTGTGCTGGGAACGTTTAGCAGAGCCCCCGGTCTGCGAGATCTTCAACGCACACCTCCGGCAGAGCTTCAACGGCACTCCGAGGGAGACTGGGGGCATTTGTCCGAGTGGACCATGTTCAGTATCTCCATTGCCGAAGCTGCTGCACTGAGCTGCGGATGCAAGGTGGTTGGTGCCTGTCGTGGTGGTAATCCCCGAACCAAATGGTGGACACCAAAGGTGAAGGGAGCCACCAGGCTGAAGAAGGAGTCCTATCTGGCCTGGTTAGCCTGTGGGACTCCCGAGGCAGCTGACAGGTACCGACAGGCCCAGTGGAATGCGGCCAAGTGTGAAGCGGTGGGAATGAGAATCAGCACCTCCAAATCTGAGGCCATGGTCCTCAGCCAGAAAATGGTGGAGTGCCCACTCCTGGTCAGGAACAAGTTCCTGCCTCGAGTGCAGGAGTTAAAGTATCTCAGGGTCTTGTTCACGAGTGACGGAAGAAGGGAGTGGGCGATCAACAGACGGATTGGTGCGGCTGCAGTGCACTGTACCAGTCTGTTGTGGTGAAGAGAGAGCTGAGTGTAAAAGCGAAGCTCTCAATTTACCGGTCGATCTACGCCCCTACCCCCACCTATGGTCACGAGCTGTGGGTAGTGACCGAAAGAACGAGATCGCGGATACAAGCGGCAGAAATGAGCTTCCTCCGAAGGGTGGCTGGCCTCTCCCTTAGAGATAGGGTGAGAAGTTCAGCCATCCGGGAGGGGCTCAGAGTAGAGCAGCTGCTGCTCCACATCGAAAGGAGCCAGCTGAGGTGGTTCGGGCATCTGACAAGGATGCCTCCTGGGCGCCTCCTGGGTGAGGTGTTCCAGGCATGTCCCACCGGGAGGAGGCCCCGGGGCAGACACAGGACACGCTGGAGAGATTATATCTCTCGGCTGGCCTGGGAACGCCGTGGTGTTCCCCCGGATAAGCTGGAGGAGGTGGCTGGGGAGAGGGAGGTCTGGGCTTCTCTGCTTGGGCTGCTGCCCTCGCGACCCGGCCTCGGATAAGCGGAAGAAAATGGATGGATGGATACAGATAAGAGGCAAACCCATGTTGTAGTGTCAAAGTCAACTTTATTTGTCGATTCTGCCACATGTACAGGACATACAGAGAATAGAAATTGCGTTACTCTCAATCCCTAGATAAATAGCAAATGAACATTTAAATATATTTAAATATAAAAGTGATTAAAAATGCAAGTAAAATAATTAAAAAGTAAAAATTTAAATAAATACAATTTTACATATAACAAGAAAGCTATACAATATACAATATAATGGGTAAGTGACATTGAGTGTAAACCAGGCAGAGTAGTGCAAATAGTCAAATAGTGCAAATGGAGATTTGGTAATGTACGGTAAGAGAAAGTGTAACAACAGAGTCTTATGAGGTAATGGCAGTCCAATGCTCCACAAAGTGACTGGTAACTGGAGCAGGCCAGTGAGTGAGTCAGAGAGTGTGTGTGTGTGTGTGTGTGTGTGTGTGTGTGTGTGTGTGTGTGTGTGTGTGTGACAGAGTTCAGTGAGACCGTGGAGGAGAGAGGGGAGAGGGGGCAGAATCGGGAGGGAGTTTAGCTTCCTGACAGCCTGATGGATGAAGCTGTCCTTCAGCCTGCTGGTCCTGGCCTGGAGACTCCGCAGTCTCCTCCCCGACGGCAGCAGCTTGAAGAAGCTTTGCATTGGGTGCGTGGGATCAGCCGCTATGCAAAGGGCTTTTTTAGTGAGACGGGTGCTGTAAATGTCCTGGAGGGAGGGGAGAGAGACACCAATGATCCTCTCTGCAGCTCTCACTATGCGTTGGAGGGTTCTATGACAGGACGCATTGCAGGCTCCAAACCACACAGTGATGCAGCTCGACAGGATGCTCTCGATGGTGCCTCTGTAGAAAGTGTACATGATGGGGGCTGGTGCTCCTGCTCTTCTTAGTTTGCGGAGAAAGAAGAGACGCTGCTGTGATTTCTTGGCCAGTGCTGTGGTGTTGTACGTCCAGGAGAGATCCTCTGTGATGTGCACACCCAAGAACTTGGTGCTGCTCACTCTCTCCACAGACGCTCCGTCAATGGTCAGAGGAGCATGTTGAGTGTGCATTCTCCTGAAGTCCACAACAATCTCCTTCGTCTTCTCCACATTCAGAGAGAGATTGTTGTCAGCACACCACGTGGCCAGGCGTCTCACCTCACTTCTGTAGTCGGTCTCATCCCTGTTGCTAATGAGACCCACCACCGTTGTGTCGTCCGCAAACTTGATGAAGAGGTTGGAGCTGTATGATGGAGTGCAGTCATGGGTCAGCAGAGTGAAGAGGAGGGGGCTCAGCACACATCCCTGCGGGGCCCCCGTGTTTAAAATGATGGTGCTGGATGTGTTACTGCCGACCCGTACTGCTTGAGGTCTTCCGGTGAGGAAATCCAACAGCCAGTTGCACAGTGAGGTTTTGAGCCCCAGCTGGACCAGTTTTTGAATGAGCTGTTGGGGGATTATGGTGTTGAATGCTGAACTGAAGTCTATGAACAGCATTCGAACATATGAGTCTTTTTTGTCCAGGTGTGTGAGTGCCGAGTGGAGTGCAGTGGAGATGGCATCATCGGTTGAGCGGTTGGGCCGATACGCAAACTGGAAGGGATCCAGGGAGGGGGGCAGGACAGTCTTGATGTGTTGCATGACTAGTCGTTCGAAGCACTTCATCAGGATGGGAGTAAGTGCAACAGGACGGTAGTCATTAAAGCAGGAGGGAGATGACTTTTTTGGAACCGGAATGATTGTGGTGGCTTTAAAACATGTGGGGACGACAGCCTGGATGAGTGATATGTTGAAGATGTCTGTGAAGACATCAGTGAGTTCCACTGCACAGTCTCTCAGTACACGACCAGGAATGTTGTCAGGACCCGGAGCTTTACGTGCATTGATCCTGCTGAGGGATCTCCTCACGCTGTCCGGGGACAGAGTCATCACCTGGTCACCAGGAGGGGGTGGGGTCTTCTGTGCAGTGGTGCTGTTTTGGACTTCAAAGCGAGCAAAGAAAGTGTTCAGCTCGTTCAGCAGGAGGATAGTGCTATCACAGGTCTGTGGTGGGGGCTTGTAGTCTGTGATGGTCTGAATGCCCCGCCACAGGCTCCGTGAGTCTCTGCTGTCTTTGAAGTGATGAGATATTTTCCTGGAGTACTGTCTCTTAGCCTCTCTGATGCCACGGGAAAGGTTGGCCCTAGTTGTCCTCAGGCTTGCCTCGTCTCCAACTCTGAAGGCAACATTCCGAGCTTTCAGCAGCCTGTAGACCTCTCCTGTCATCCATGGTTTTTGATTGGCCCGGACAGTTATGGTTTTCGTGACTTTGGTTTTAGTGTGAATCAGTTGATAAAATAGTGAAAGTTACAGCATTGATGTAAACATCTATGTTTGTTGGGAGCAGTTCTGATTGTACAGCCTGACAGCTGCAGGGAGGAAGGACCTGCAGAAACGCTCCTTCATGCATCGAGGATGCAGCAGTCTGTCACTGAAGCAGCTCTGCAGTTCAGCAGCATTTACATGCATGAGCTGGGAGACTCTGTCCATCAGAGATGTTATTTTGGCCAGAGTCCTTCTGTCTCCCACCACCTGCACTGGGTCCAGGTGCATCCCAGAACAGAGCTGGCCTTCCTGATGTGGTTATCCAACCTCTTCCTCTCAGCTGCCGATAAACTGCTGCTCCAACATACCACACTGTAAAAAAAAAAAAATGACGGATGCCTCCACAGAGTCATAGATGGTCTTTAAAAGCGCTCCCTGTACTCCAAATGACCTCAGCCGCCTCAGCAGGTAGCGTCTGCTCTGACCCTTCCTGTAAAGAGCATCAGTGTTGTGGCTCCAGTCCAGTTTATTATTCAGGTGAACACCCAGGTACCTATAAGAGTCCACTATCTCAATGTCCACTCCCTGGATGTTCACCGGTGTCAGTGTGGTGGGTCTGCGTCTCCGGAAATCCACCACCAACTCCTTGGTTTTCACGGCGTTGATCAGCAGGTGGTTCTGCTGACACCAGAGTCCACTGTCTGTACTCTGAGTCAAATCAAAGTGGGATTGTGTCAGTTTCAGTAAAAAACTATGCAGTCCCTTTAAATAAAAAGTCCAAAGACCTGTGAAAAGCTGTCCATTCATAAAGTTCAACTGTGTTTTATAAGGACATCATGTGTCTCTATCATCTCTCTCCTGTTAGATCCTCTTCACAAAACACCAGCCTGTTCAATGCTCTGATATCTTTAACATCTTAAGAAAATTATATTGCACAATTTTCCCAGCGTAACAGCCAATAGGTGGTCCACAACCCTTTTGAGGACAAATGTGGGACTGCTGACCATTAAACGGCTTCAAGGACACTTAAATAGTCCAGATGTTTTTCTTTCCAGGCTCCTTAGACCACAAACCTACACAAGGATCGCGTCTTTTTAGTTTATTTTTAGCTGTCACTCTGGGATACTGCCCTTAAATATAACTAACTAAAGTTTTCAGACAGTTTTAGTGGTCACAGTATATTAATATTTGTCTGTGAGACGGTCACACAGGTACTAAAGTAACATGACATAGAAATAAATACCTTGAATTTGAACTAAAATGTAATATTTGAGACACCTAAGTTAAAATCCACCAGTGTAAAACTTACTTACTGTTTGGCTAGCTGCACTGAGGCGGGAAAATCACCCTGTTAGCTGCAATATTTGAATGAGGACTGTGTGGAAAAGAGCCTTTTCGAATCACGGGACCAACAATCTGGAGTCCAACACTACAACTTTTCCTTGACAGACCAGCTGCACCGAGGCACGCAATCAGCCAGCAAAGTACAGTGGGGCAAAAAAGTATTTAGTCAGCCACCGATTGTGCAAGTTCCCCCACCTAAAATGATGACAGAGGTCAGTAATTTGCACCAGAGGTACACTTCAACTGTGAGAGACAGAATGTGAAAAAAAAAATCCATGAATCCACATGGTAGGATTTGTAAAGAATTTATTGGTAAATCAGGGTGGAAAATAAGTATTTGGTCAATAACAAAAATACAACTCAATACTTTGTAACATAACCTTTGTTGGCAATAACAGAGGTCAAACGTTTACTATAGGTCTTTACCAGGTTTGCACACACAGTAGCTGGTATTTTGGCCCATTCCTCCATGCAGATCTTCTCGAGAGCAGTGATGTTTTGGGGCTGTCGCCGAGCAACACGGACTTTCAACTCCCGCCACAGATTTTCTATGGGGTTGAGGTCTGGAGACTGGCTAGGCCACTCCAGGACTTTCAAATGCTTCTTACGGAGCCACTCCTTTGTTGCCCGGGCGGTGTGTTTTGGATCATTGTCATGTTGGAAGACCCAGCCTCGTTTCATCTTCAAAGTTCTCACTGATGGAAGGAGGTTTTGGCTCAAAATCTCACGATACATGGCCCCATTCATTCTGTCCTTAACACGGATCAGTCGTCCTGTCCCCTTGGCAGAAAAACAGCCCCATAGCATGATGTTTCCACCCCCATGCTTCACAGTAGGTATGGTGTTCTTGGGATGCAACTCAGTATTCGTCTTCCTCCAAACACGACGAGTTGAGTTTATACCAAAAAGTTCTACTTTGGTTTCATCTGACCACATGACATTCTCCCAATCCTCTGCTGTATCATCCATGTGCTCTCTGGCAAACTTCAGACGGGCCTGGACATGCACTGGCTTCAGCAGCGGAACACGTCTGGCACTGCGGGATTTGATTCCCTGCCGTTGTAGTGTGTTACTGATGGTGACCTTTGTTACTTTGGTCCCAGCTCTCTGCAGGTCATTCACCAGGTCCCCCCGTGTGGTTCTGGGATCTTTGCTCACCGTTCTCATGATCATTTTGACCCCACGGGATGAGATCTTGCGTGGAGCCCCAGATCGAGGGAGATTATCAGTGGTCTTGTGTGTCTTCCATTTTCTGATGATTGCTCCCACAGTTGATTTTTTCACACCAAGCTGCTTGCCTATTGTAGATTCACTCTTCCCAGTCTGGTGCAGGTCTACAATACTTTTCCTGGTGTCCTTCGAAAGCTCTTTGGTCTTGGCCATGGCGGAGTTTGGAGTCTGACTGTTTGAGGCTGTGGACAGGTGTCTTTTATACAGATGATGAGTTCAAACAGGTGCCATTCATACAGGTAACGAGTGGGGGACAGAAAAGCTTCTTACAGAAGACGTTACAGGTCTGTGAGAGCCAGAGATTTTCCTTGTTTGAGGTGACCAAATACTTATTTTCCACCCTGATTTACGAATAAATTCTTTACAAATCCTACCATGTGGATTCATGGATTTTTTTTTTTCACATTCTGTCTCTCACAGTTGAAGTGTACCTCTGGTGCAAATTACTGACCTCTGTCATCATGTTAGGTGGGGGAACTTGCACAATTGGTGGCTGACTAAATACTTTTTTGCCCCACTGTAAATGTTCACAAAATGTGTTCAGCACTATTCTAATTTACAACCTAACAGCTTACTACACATCACACCACAAACATAACTGTGATTCAAAACATGATCAAAAATCCTGACATCTATCAGCATGTCAGCAAGAGGGAACCCCCCCCCCCCCCCACCTACCTCCACATTACAGTCTTCTTCATTTACATTTGAGCTTCACATTTCCTCACTTCTAAAATGAGGGAATCCAGTAAGTGAGATGACATGAGGTCTCCAAAAGGTGTGGCATCTCTCTGAAGTTTCCATGCTTCTCCATCAGTTTCTGAGTCCAGCTCGTCGGTCCGGTGAACCAGCTGTCATCTGACACAAACAGGCTCTCCTCCACGCGCTCACTTATAAAGTAAGTCAGTTAAACATTCGGGCTAACAGGTGAATTCTCCTGTGTTAATAATATTTATATTTAATCAACTGTATTCTAAGCACCAGCTGTCTGTTACAATTTTTGTTTTTTTAGAGTTTACTAAAATAAAAATAAAATCACATTAACATCTGTGTGGGGTTTTTGTTCAGTAAGCAGATGTTGGTGTTTCAGTCATGTTACGTTTAACTTTAAAGGCTTGTTAGAAACTATGAAACACACGATGCAGACTTCTGGACATTAGAAGAAAACTAATGCTGCTCATCAATAAGACTAAAGGCAGGAAGTTGTCCTTTATAACTACACATGTTAATAGCACCTCCAGATTTATATGATAGTTTATGATATAGCACGTGTATTTTAGTAATAGTCTATTTATTTCAGTGTAGTGGTGTACAGTTCTTTCTTGTTTGTCCTTGGAAAGTCCGCACGAGTCCAGATTTCCGAGGACACGCACATACTCCTAAACTAGAAGTTATCCAAGTTTACTTCAGTTAACCGAGTCAGACAGTTGTAATGAAAACATAAACACGGTGACAGCTGTTTAATTTATCAGCAGCTTATCCAGTAACCATGGTAACCACGGACACTGCGCATCATCACCTCATGTCTCTTTGAAGCTAAACGACAGACATTTATCAGCCGTGCGGTTAGTTTTCCAGCACTGCTGAAAAACTGTGAAACAAACTGAAACGTGCTGATGATGAAAATAATGCGTCTGCCTATAAAGTCTTTGTTTCCCTGCTCGCCATCAGTAACAAAGTCATAGACACAACTTTACATTTCTCATGTTGGCTAAAAACAATCGTACATTTATGGTCTTGAAACAGGACACAGACACTGTAACTGCCGACCTCACATCAAACACAGACTGAGCCCATGTTTGATGTTTTTATATCCAACCTTTACTCTCAAACCTTTAAACAGCAGCGAGTCTCAGCTGAGAGAATAAGTGTTTATATGATGGGGGAACATGTTTTATGAGCAGCAGCCGGCTGTACTGAAATCACTGAATGAAGAGCAAACAGTGCGCCGCATTGTCACGGGAACATGAGTGTATTAATCTGGTGATTTATTACATGTGTTAGTGTTATTATACTTCATTCTAATCTGCTGCTGGGTCTTTTACACTGATGGAAGTACAGATAACACAGCATGAACAGCTGTTCAGCCAATCACATTCATTCCACTTTGACCTGCGACAAAATGAAGTCTTGCTCTTTTTATAGCAGTGTTGCATTTGACTGGTATATTTATATGTCTTGTTGAAGCCCTGCTTCACATGATAGCTCTCTGCCACAGCAAACTAAGGGTAAGAGAGTAGAGCTGGGCAATATGAGATTTTTTCATATCACGATATGTTCTTTTCATTTCAGGCGATAACGATATCTATCACGATATCAGCCAAATAACTATATTTGTAAGATTTAAATGTGCCGTTGCTCACAAGTAAAATGTGAAATAATCAGCAGCTTGTTTTTATTTAAATATTTATTTCCCATAATAAGTTCAACAGGGTAGATGTACTTAAGGAACATGAGACTTTTTCAGATAAATAAAGGCAAATATTACAAACTACACAAAAGGCAGCCACTAAAGCGTTTAAGTTTCAAAATAGAACAAACGAAACAGACTAAACTGTCAATTCCACTTAGAAACAAAATATTAATTCTAAAAATAAATCTTAGTTTGTTTTACAGAAGAACAGACAAAACTGACTAACTTTTGTCAATATCAAATAAACTGAGAACTAAAAGGAAATTCTCAATCTCTCCTTGTTGTATAGCTGAGCTTTTCAAACAGTTTTAACAGTTACTTTAGTCTGACAAAAGCCGAATGACGAATTAGCGCTTCCAGTCAGAGACTGAGGCTACGTCCACACGTACACGGGTATTTTTGAAAACGGAGATTTTCCGTTTTCGTTTTAAAAAATAATCCCGTCCACACATAAAGGCAGAAATGAAGGAAAACGCTGCTATGAACATGCCAAAGCAGCAGGTGGCGCTAGATTCCTAACCGTGCCTAAATGTTGGCCAATCAGAAGTCTAGAAGCCTCGGTGGGAAAAAGTAAACAAAGCTGGGGCATAGAAGCAGAACCGAGTCGTATGTGTGGAGGGACAGTAACTGTGTGTATATGTAAGCATTTAAACACTGCAGAGAGTAGAATTAACAGTATTGTAGAAATTCATTTCACCGAAACAATAACGTGGCGCACAGTGTGACGCATGCACCAGTTTATTGTATTTCCAGACTTGATTTCGGCACAATTTACAGTGCACGCTACTCTGTTTTTTGTCAGACTTGAAATAGCCGAAATACCTTCACACTACGGAACTTCTATGGCTCTTCCGTTCGACAATCTCTCCAGCATTGGAACCATCATCTGTTTTCTCTTCGGTCACGCTCGGTTGATTTTTCTAGTCGGCACACTCATTTCCTCCATTACCCGCTGGCTGCTTCCCAAACAAACACACGTGCGGCTTGGCACTTGTGCTGTATGTAACAAGTCACGCGACGTGACGCTGCGGCTGTGATTGGTTCGGCTCTGCGCTACTGAATTTGGATTGGCTGACCTTTTTTTTTTTTTTTTTTTTTTTAAGAGGACAAGAGCGGCGAGGTCTATCGCGATAGCTTAATTTCTCTATCGAGTAAAAGTTATATCGCGATACATATCGTTATCGTTCTATCGCCCAGCTCTATAAGAGAGTAATGTCTTTAACAAAGGACAGACCCACCCAGAGTCACACAAAATCACAAAAGACAGAGATCCAACAGTAATGGCATGGAGTCGGACAGCAGTACCTGAGCAGACAGACAGCAAAAGAGTTCTAAGTGATATTAAAAGAAAACAAAACAAATGAACTGTCAGAATTCCAGCTGACTATCCCCCAGTAATGTTACTGGGGGATAGTCAGCTGGGGAATGCTGGGGGCGCTACTCGACCTGTAGAGACCAGAGATGACCATGTGACCATCATTCTGCTTGTTTCGCCCTGGTGTGTGTGTCTGTGTCCAGATTGTGTAGCAGTCACCATCACTGCTCACACCCCCCATCCAGCTTCTCTATGTGACACATCAGTACAATATTCTCACCTTTATATAAATAAAAAAATTTATTTTGAGTGCGCTGTTTGTCAACAATGCGTTCTTACAGGGTATGGAACGCCAGGACTGCCATAATGAATTAATTAAATACACCATTAAATAATTAATTAAATGTGGCAATAATTAATTAAAATTGGAATTAATTAATTAAATAAATAGTTATGACACATGTAATTAATTAATTATTGACACATTTAATTAATTATTTATGTATTTCACATTTTAATTAATTATTGACACATTTAATTAATTAATTATTGACACATTTAATTAATTATTTATGTATTTCACATTTTAATTAATTATTGACACATTTCATTAATTATTGACACATTTAATTAATTATTTAATGATATATTTATTTATTTCATTTTGGCAGTCCTGGCGCCTGGCTCTCATCATGAAATAATTTTATCTGTCAGCCTCACCCATCAAACTCAGGGGGCGGGGTTAACGCTGATCGAGTCAAAACCATTGCTTTGGCCTGGTGGCCATTGTTTCTAGCACACAACAACCGGCATGTGGAAGCTAACAGAACTGAGCTTTGAAAAACCCTGTTTGTGTGTCACCAAATACCGTTTTAATATTTTTTTAGCCGAGAATGTAGTGGTTTAATCTTCATGTGTCTGGTCGGTTTGTCAAGATACAGCCTCTTTGCAAAAGTGTTTCGATGATTTCGGAGATGTCGTCCCAGTCTCACGGCAAAGCGTGGGATAGACCCGCTCGCCTCGCAAGCAATCCCACCGACAAAGCGCAGGCCCCGGTACACAGCTGTAGTAACCCCCGCTGACTTCTTTTACTGAGGTTATATTTATCGGTGTTTTATTTCCTGATGTTCTTATGTGTCCTACGTGTTTCAGTCGCCAATTCTGAATTATAACTAACATTAAAAACATGTTTAAGGAGGAGAGAGAGCAAATAAATCTGTTTAACATCTGATCTTTGGGTTTTTGTTCAGTAATCAGCGTGACCTGTGTATAAACACATAAAAGAGATAACGTTGGTGTTTCCGTCATGTAGTAACTGCTGGCTTTAACTGTACAAAGGTTGTTCGACACTATGAAACACATACAGACTTCATGATGTTCGGCTAATATTTTTATTGTGAATATTAATCATGCTGACCTCGCTCTGTACACCACGCAGCGAGGTCAGCATATCCACGATATCCTCAGCTCCATGAGTTAACACAGAGTTTCCCAGCTGACTATCTAACTGCCAACTATTCCAGAGACGTGAAAATATACAGCATCAAGAAAAGTGTAAGAGACTCAGCAGCAGATTAGAATAACAGTTATACATTTAATAAATCACCAAATGAATCCAAGAAACGAGCAAACCTGTTCCAACAATTTGAGTTTGTATTCCCTCAGCTGCAGACTCGCTGCTGTTTAAATGTTTGAAAAGGAAGATTAGATATAAAAAACGTCAAACATAGACTCAGTCTGCCTTCACATTTGATATGAGGCCAGCACGTATAGTGGCCTCAGCAGGCTATTACTGAAATACACGTGCTATATCATAAACTATGATATAAACAGGGAGGTCCTATTAACATGTTTAGTTTTAAAGGACACCTTCCTGCCTTTAGTCTCATTCATGAGCAGTATTCGTTTTCTTCTAACATCCAGAAGTCTGCACAATGTGTTTCATAGTTTGTAACAAGCCTTTGACAGGTAAACATAACATGACCGAAAAAGAAAAAAAAAAAGAAAAAAAAAAGAGAGAGAGTGTTGACATAAGAAGAGAAAATGCTCTCAATTATGGAGACAGACAAATGGTTCATTTATGTTTGATGTGTGTTTATTCCTCCCTAAATATCGTCGGTGAAGTTCGCCATGCACGTCAGATTTTCCTGCGCATTTTTATACCTCTGCCAACAGAGAGAGAAAAAAAATCACATTCTAACAGACAGCTGGTGCTTAGAATACAGTTGAATAACTATTAAAAAACAGATGATATTTAGATGATAGTTCAGTCTAACACATGTGCCAGTGAACCATTAAACGTCTGTGAAACTATGCAGTTATGAAACGTAACTTTAACCTCAGCCAAACCGATTTGCTCAGTTGTAAATAAAACAGCGAAGTAAACGTGACCCGACAGACAGAACCTGAGTGAATGAAGTCCAGCGTTTAACCACTGAGAGCTAAAACTCAGCTGAGGTTTGAAAGCTGTGTGCCGGTGATTGGACATCAGCCGCTGATAAAGCTGTTCGCCTATAAAGTGCTCTGTAAGGAAACGAGCTCCAGCAGCTCTGCGCTCGGGGAAAACACTATATTTACTTATCTTGTGCAGAAAAATGCGCTGACATTGCGTTATATCGAGCACCGGCTGCCCAGTTAAACTGTGACTATCACCAGGTAACTAGGCGTGTTTCTTGAATTAGCAGCAGGTGTTAAACAGCTGACAGATGCATGCAGGTAAACTGAGGGTCTGCTGAGCTGATCGCTGGTTTCGTGAGAAAAATGTCAGCTCGTTCTTTATGTTGCAGAAGCACAGAGACACAAGACCAGGCGGAAAGAGACGATCGTTCGGTGAAAATGAGAATCTGCGAATGCAACATGTGGAACACGGAGAGTGGAATATGTAAACAAACCGGTTAATGTACCCCCTCGGTGCACTCTGCATGCTAACTGTTAGCAGAGCTAGTGAAATCTCTGAAAACATCTGAGCACTTTTGCAAACATGTTCTATGTTGACAACCTGACCAGACATACGTCGCGACATTCGCGGCTAAAACACTGTTAAAAGTGTAGCTGGTGACAGAAAAACGGGGTATTTTAAAACTACACCACCACCATTGCTGCCTGTGATTTGATCTGCATTCTGGGATAACTGGCTGCCCCAAGTCTACACAAGCAATCGATTTTCTAGGATCGACCTGTTTTGACTTACTTTGCACGGCAACCAATCAAATGTTAGAGAAGCTGCATGGGCAGCGTTAACCCCGCCCCCTGAGTTTGATGGGTGAGGCTGACAGATAAAATTATTTCATGACGAGAGCCAGGCGTCAGGACTGCCAAAATGAAATAAATAAATATATCATTAAATAATTAATTAAATGTGTCAATAATTAATTAAATGTGTCAATAATTAATTAAAATGTGAAATACATAAATAATTAATTAAATGTGTCAATAATTAATTAATTAAATGTGTCAATAATTAATTAAAATGTGAATTACATAAATAATTAATTAAATGTGTCAATAATTAATTAATTACATGTGTCATAACTATTTATTTAATTAATTAATTCCAATTTTAATTAATTATTGCCACATTTAATTAATTATTTAATGGTGTATTTAATTAATTCATTATGGCAGTCCTGGCGTTCCATAACAGGGTACGTCATGTGTAATAAGAGAATGACACAGGGGGAAGTACTGAACACGTGCATGGAAGGTAGAGACAGCAGCTGAACTCTATCAGTGACCAGAAAGCAGCTCCGCAACTTGCAAATTAACATCAGCTGGTTTAGTCCCAACTGGGAACTTTTAGCTGGCTTTTGAGACGACTCCGCTAATATAATGATAATAAAAAATAATAATGAAAGCACTTTGAATTATCTGACATTGTAGAGTCTTTAACTGCCCTTAAACCTGTTGAATTCACTGACTGTGAAAAACGTTTGCTGTGCTATCCAGGACTGCAGGATAAAACTATCATACAAAGCAGAAACACCTCTGTCATGTTTGGGCTAACGAGGCAAAGTGGAACTTTTCTGTGGCCAAAATGAGACCTTTGACCTACAGCTGTTAAACAAGATGTAAAATAATCACAAAGGTTTGGAAAAATAACGTTGATTTACATATTTCATAGATTTATGAAATATTTAAACGGAAGTGAACGGGATGATCATGTGACTTTGCAAGTTAATAATTTCAAGATAAAATTTTAGAACCTACTTTTAATGTCAAAATGTTTGCACTGAATTATATTAAAGACTGCATTAAATGTAAGTTATTACAGATGTGTCGATCCCAACAAAGGAAAATGAAACCCAAAAAGCCTTTAGCAGCCTGATGTCTGGAGTGCAGGTTACGAGACGATCGTAAACTGCGACCCGTACTGTACCGCAGGAACACATCAAAGGAACGACTCTGTCATTTTCTGTCCATTGCTGATAAAGCAAAAATCAAACTCGGTCATTTTGATACTTTTCTTAATATGCCTTCAAAATGCACATATTAGACTTTTTAAAATCAGTTTTAAAACTGTCATTATACTCCAGCCCGCACGTAATCTAGTGATCGTACGTGTTGGGACAGTTTTACCTGATGGTGCATCGCAGAAGGGGGATTGCAGACATTGCTGACGCAGCTGGTCCAGAGATCCGCATGTAATCACGGCCTTTTCAGTCGGTCCATCTGCATTTCCTTTATCAAAGCACTTCCATAGTTTGTTACACTGGATCTGGCAGCAGCCTGGTACAGCTCAGCAGGGACTAAATCAGAGTAACTTCAGTTCGTCAGAAGAAAATCAACAGAAACAGATACCTAACGTTTCTACGGTGTTAGCTAACTCTAATTTGTATTTACTCCTTTGAATCCCATGCTATCATGTTTTTCTACCAATATTAACAAACATTTGAAAACAGAACAACCACAGATTATAATGTCTCTGTAGTTTCCTTTGGGATTTCTAATCAATGACGGCAACAAAACATGGTTCCAGTTTGCTAGCCAGGCTAGCACATAAAGTTAGCATTGCTATGAGCTGCTGCTACGCCGCAAACAAAATCCTATAAACGACTTACAGTATGTTGTCAGTAACAATTTAACAACCAACCAAAGTGACCTGTAACATCCCTGCCGTTAAGGTAGGACCGTTTTAGTTAGCGGCTGTGGGTGTTCTTCTTCTGCGATTCCTAGTACCAGCCAGCCGCACCATTGCGCCACCAGGCGGACTGGAGCGTCAGGTTAGGTTGAAGCTTGACATCCAGAGTTTTCTTCTTCTGGCTCCACGTGTTTGGAAAGGAAAACCATCCAAGCAATCTTTGAATGGTGAATGTTTTGTTCGTGTATTTTTGCATTATGGGTTAATATAAAAGTGACTGTATTATTACTTGAATAATTTCTGTGAGATTAAAGATTGATGAATAAATACTAACAAGGTCCAGAGTAATTAGGTGAGTGAGCACGATTTTACTGTTAGGCATATAGTTTTTTTATTTTTTTTTCTCCAGTCTTTGAAGATGAAATATTTGTGGTGGCCTACCACACCAGCTGTCAGATATCTATAATACAATCTTGAGATCCTTTCCTAGGGGATTCAACTCTCACTCAAATCTTGATCCAAGTGACCTCATTAATTAACAGGATGGCAGACGGGATCGCTCTCTTGCTACGAGTGTCGTCCACTCAATCGCACACACATTCAAACAGCACTTCATGCCTATGCACTTACTATGATTGTCATTTACTGGTTTGTTTCGTATTATTGTCCTGCTGCATAACCTGAATGCACTTAAGCTTCAGAGCATGAAATGCTAGCTGGACATTCTCCTGTAGAGAACAGAATCCATGGTTTCATGTATTACAGCAAGTCTTCCAGGTCCCGAAGCAGCAAAGTAGCCCTAGAGCACCACACTACCACCGACAAATCTTGCAACAAGTTCAGCTTTGTGTCATGGATCCACAGAATATCTTCCCAAACGTGCCCTTTTTGGCTGGCACTGGTTTTCACCTTGAACTCTCCAATGGATGCCATTTGTACCCAGTCTCTTTCTTAGGTTTACCCCTGTTCCAAGTTCTCTCCATTGGTGCATAATGGCTCACAGCATGGTTCACTGGAGTAAAATGGCTTTAGAACCTTTTTCATACTCCTAGATGTCAGTGACTTTGTTTCTCATCTCTTCTTGAGTTTCTTTAGAGAGTCTGATTGACAGCCACCTATATTATCCATGGGTGGCAGCCTGTCATTCATTGGCTTTAACTTATCCTTACAGGCCATTAGATCTTGGTGGGAGAATAATTGTGGTAAATTGCCAAACAATGTCCAGAGCCAGCGGGCTGGGTTTTCTATAGATATGTGGCCTGGACTAGTGAATCAGCTTATACTTTTAAAAAAGTACTACAAATTTTACCCCAGGTCTACTTCAAGTGGTGTCAAACGTTTGTGCTGATGGAGCCGAAACCACGTTTGTGCTGCAAAAATCATCATCTGTCCCGCTATCATTTTAAAGTCATTCCAGAGGTCTTAACGACAGTGGTGTCAAACATTTGTGCTGCAGTCATTTTAAAAAATATTAATAAAAGAAAATTTCTAAAGAAATTTCAAAAGGGGCCCCTTTCAATGTTCCACAACTCAGACTTAACACTTTAGTGTAGTTTCTAATATTTTATTTCAGAATAGCAACAAAAATGTAACTAATGTTTCCTCAGTGGGTAGCTTCCTGCTGCAACTCTAAAGGTGTCGTGGACAGTTTACCTGACAGCCAGTGCTGGTTTTGTCAAAGGCATTCAAGTTTAGTCTGTTAATGCAAAATCAATTTAAGAGGCAAAGGTTTGCTAGTGCTACATGTGATCAAGCAAAATTAATTATTTGTTTCACTTCCATTCATTACGTTTACCTGAACGAACACAAGCCAAGTGAAGCTGGAAAGACATTGAAATGCAGACATTTTCTCCGTGACTGAAGCGCATCGCCCTCTGCTGTGTGATGGATGCAGTGTGTCAAAGTGACCATGCTGGTGGCCACTGACAGGCAAGGTAGCAATGTTAATGAGCACACAACTGCTTATTGATATGTGACACATCTGATAAATCACTGATCGAAACAGAAACATACTGCAATGCAAAGGTTCCAGAAATATTTGGTCACAAACTGAGACAAATGTTAATGACAATCTTTCAAAAATAAATCAAAAACACAGAATGCAGCCTTTAAAAGATGGTAACCTGTAACCTATTATCCATCTCATGACACGATTCAAGATTAACAATGAAAACTTTTAGATAAAACATGGAGAAATCAGTCTGAGTGGCATTTATTCCAACAAATTAACAGCAGAATTCTGAGAAGGTTGCAACATCAGCACACTGAAGTATCACAGCTAAAGACACACACAAGCTCATTATCCATTCATCTGTTTCCCAGCCTATTCCTATCACAAGGCTCACACACAAACACATGCTCTACCCAGAGCTGATCTTGTGCGTGCTGTTGTGTTTTAAGTCTAAGGAGCACCGTGGGCAGCTTGGTAATCAACCTGCCGAGAAAAATGTGAAGTTGGTCGTGTAGGTAACAAAAACAAATATAGCTGCCACAAAAGGCCCACGCTAAAACACAATTTCACTTATATAGATGTTATTGGGTGATTTGTTCCATGGTTTTGAAGCTCAGATTATACCTCGTTTTCATATGTGACAGTGGTTCAAGGGCTGGCATGGATACACACTGAGTGGGAGAGTCAGTCTTTGTTGTGTTTTAACACGGGGATTTATTTTTCATCCTACACTGTTGGAAGCCTGGAAGAACTTTTTCTGACAGTTTGTACAAATTGAAATGATAAAGGACTTTTTATTTTATGGGTGTAAAGCTGTTGGGGATTGTTTTTGACAGAATAAGAACCTAATGCAAACTTCACCTTAGAATGAAAATGATCAATGGAAAAACAACAGCTTCCTGAGACGCACCAGGCGATCACATGTCCTCTGGGTGGCTTTGCAGGCAGGAAATCATTTCTTGGACTGGCCTCTTCTCAAAACAAATCTGATAAACTGCTGTGAACAAAGGGAACCTGGAGAGAGGAAGGACAGAGTTAGAGCTTGACAAAGCAGAAAAGAGAAAATTCAAGTTATTAATTTCACATGTAACAAACGTATATAGACTAGATAAACAACAACAATACAGAAGTAAATAAATTCAAATTTAAAGTCAGAAAGAAAGTTCTAAACACTGATGAGCCAAAGTATGACCATCTCTATGATCTCAAAACGACCCAGTAACATATTTCAGTTTGTTTCAGCGTAGAATCCTAGTGCGGTTCATTACAGTAACTTCAATGAGTTTAGGGAGAGTTTGTTCTTTATTACCTATTTCTGCGTTTAAAAATAGTTCAAATCCTTTCGAAGTGTGTAGTTGTAGTAATAATAATAATAATAATAATAATAATAAGCGGCTGAGAGGTGGCTTGTGGTAGCCATCGAACCACATGGGGGAGAAATGGCGCCGTCACATTTCAAGCATCTACTCAATCCCACTGACATGACCTCCATACAGGAAGCAGATTCTGTGAGGAAAGGGATGACGCCCGTCACCGGGGGCAAGGTCACTTAGGCACTTAAACCACTCTTTGGTAAGGAGGACTTAATGCTGTGCTCCAGTTATGGAGAGAACACACTCCTCAACCTCCCCAGGAAAGTCCAGGTGAGGGCACTGGAAGCAAGAATCCATCATTAGTTGAACGTCAGATTCATTAATGTCGTTTTTGTCCTGGACAGGGGAATGCTGGACCAGCTCTTTATCAAGTCAGGGACATTCCAGTGCACGTGGGAGTTTGCCCAACCAGTCTACATGTGTTTTGTGGACTTGGAAAAGGAATTTCGACACATTCCTTAAGGGATTCAGTGGCAGGTGCTGAGGGACTAAGGGGTGTTTGGTCTGTTATTACAAGTCACATGGTTCCTGTACAACCACAGCGAGAGCTTGGACTACACCGGTGGCGGTAAGTCAGGCTTCTTCCCCTGGTGTTGGACTTCGCTAGGGTTTATCTTTGTTACTGATTCTGGCAGTTATATTGGGAAGTCTGCCTGGACACGGTTCTGTTGGCTTCATTTAGTGGTGAGCTCCAGCTCACAGTGGTCTGCAGCCCACCACTCAGGAATGAAAATCAGCACCTCCAGTTCCAAGACCATGGTTGTCACCAAAGAAGGCAGACAGGCTGATGTCGTCCATGGTGGTGAAGAAAGATCTCAACATAAAAGTGAAGCTGTTGATTTACTAGTTTATTTATATCCCTGTGGTCACGAGCTCTGGTTAAGATCCATCTTAAATTCTTAATAAATCTCCAACCATATCACCTGCTATGATGCCTGACAGCAGCGTCGCTGTTGTGCTGAGGCAGGCTATTGGTTGGTAGTTGGATGGGGGCCAGTCCCTTCTGGGGGATCAGGACTCTCTGACCTTTGGTTAGCCTGGTTCTTGTGCTGCCAGGCGCTCACAGAGTACAGTAGGTGTGAATCATATCAGGGACTGATACTTACCCTATCCTGTTCAGGAAGATTGAAGTAATCTGCTTTTAGATCATGTAGACATGATCTAATCATCTAATCTGTCCTATCCTGAGCGCAGAGTCAAGGGGCCATTTACGTGAAAAGGGAAAGACCATCTCTGAATCGAGGAGGGGCCTAAGGGTCCCTCTGTCACCATTTTATGTATATGCGTATTTTTGAGGCATTTCCCCACTGCTCCCAATTATATGTAAAGATAAACTAAAATTGAAATCCCTAATTCAAGCTCTGTACTTGTTATACACTACCAGTCAAAAGTCTGGACACACCTTGTCATTTAATGGTTTTCCGTTATTTTCATGACTGTTTACACTGTAGATTCAAACCGAATGCATCAAAACTATGAATGAACACATGTGGAATTATTTAGTAAACAAAAGTGTGAAATAACATATTTATATTTGAGATTCTTCCACGTAGCCTTCCTTTGCTTTGATTGCTGCTGCACACTCTTCATTCTCTCCATGAGCTTCACGAGGTCGTCACCTGAGACAGTTTTCCAACAGTCTTGAAGGAGTTCCCAGAGAAGCCGAGCACTCGTTGGTCCTTTGCCTTCACTTTGTTCTCCATCTCATCCACTGGCTTTAGGTCAGGTGACCGTGTTTCGGGTCATTGTCATATTCAAACAAAGTAAATGATGGTGCAAGTAAAAGCAAACCAGATGGGATGGCATGTGGCTGCTGTGGTAGCCATGCTGGGTTAGTGTGCCTTCAGTTTTGAATAAATCCCCAACAGTGTCACCAGCAAATCACCTCCACACCTTCCCCTCCATGCTTCACAGTGGGAACCATGTGTAACATAGTTAAAAATGGTTCAAGTTACATCCTGCTAAATGGGACGATGGCACCACCTACTGTTGGAAATGTCACGCTGCAGTGACTATGAAGGGCAAATGATGTTGGGTAATAATTAGAGTGATGGAGGATTCCCGTAGAGATAACGAATGGGTAAATTTCACGGACAGAAATGTTACTAGTCCGTAACAGAAATAGAAGTTGACCTGGCTATTTTTGATTAAATATATTTGCTGTGGGTTCCTTCTGTCATCCTTACGTTGGGTTAGACATTCGCCTTTTCACACAAGGCTCATGCTGGTTGTCCATGAAAATGAGCCATTCTACTTTGTTGCCCTTCGTCATAAATGCGGATGCTGAGTAAAAGGGGCTAAACTGACCCGACCCCGTTTGTTCATTTAAAGAACCCGAAAAGACATAACACTGAGGTGAGATGCATGCATCCTCAGCAGTGGAGGCGACTCTTGGTCTTCCTTTCCTGGGGCGTCCTCAAGTTTTTGCAATTTTCTGGACTGAGCTTCAGTTCTTAAAGTAATGATGTCATTTCTCTTTACTTAGCTGATTGATTCTGTCAAACAGGGCTGTCAGCTGTGTACCAACCTGACTGCTGCACAACACAACTGATGGTCCCAAATTACACCAATGAACCCTGTCAGGCACACCTGTGAGGAAAACCATTTCAGGTGACTGCATCATGAAGCTCATTAAGAGAAGGATGAGGGTTTGCAGCTCTGTCAACAAAGCAAAGGGCGGCTACTTAGTAAAAATAAAGACAAACCAATAAATGTTCAAACTTTTGACAGGTAGTTTACAGTCAAAATATAGCACAGAGCTGCGTTACATGTCAAAAAAGAAAAAAAAAATACAATAGACAGACAAAGAAACTTGATTACAGACCTATTCACCAGGCACTTCTGTTGGAGGATGCGGTAAACCTCAGCTGAGGTGGCAGGACCCTGGAGCTTCTGACCATTGAAAATCTCCTTCTCCAGCACTTCAATGCTCTATCAGCAGGTGTGACAAGAAGAAAATACAAGAAAGTGCACAATTAAAAAGCAGTTCGTCATTTCAAACCAAAAACAGTTCGAGCTAATAAAGCTTTACATAGTAATGCGTAATGAGGAAAGAGAGCAGATACACTACAACAACCAAACGTGACGGTGCACATACCTTCCCTGTTCTAACAAAGGCCTCTGCTGCTCGTCGATTGCGGCCGCCATAGCACGTAGCGATGAGGTCGGCCACACCACAGCTCTCCAGAAAGGTCGATGTGGAAACCACGCCATTCTTAGAAAAGAGTTGGGCGAAGGTTATCATCTCCATCAAGCCCAGACGGATCACAGCTGCCTTGGTGTTGTCTCCACACTGCAAGCCATCACAAAAACCTGCACTCACTGCAACGATGTTCTTCACCAGCAATGAACAAAACAAAAACACACATTTAGAAAATGATGTAAAGCTCTCAATGCAACTAACAGAAGACTGAAAATCATGTACTGATGAGTGCATCACCTCACACCTAATAAAGCTCATTATTAACACGACTGTTCAAGTGTGTTGGTGCACCCATGCTCCAATTTAAACACTACTCTTAAAAAAATATATACATATATATAGAGCTGGGCGATATGAGATTTTTTCATATCACGATATGTTTTTTTCATTTCAGGCGATAACGATATCTATCACGATATAAGCCAAATAACTATATTTGTAAGATTTAAATGTGCCGTTGCTCACAAGTAAAATGTGAAATAATCAGCAGCTTGTTTTTATTTAAATATTTATTTCCCATAATAAGTTCAACAGGGTAGATGTACTTAAGGAACATGAGACTTTTTCAGATAAATAAAGGCAAATATTGCAAACTACACAAAAGGCAGCCGCTAAAGCGTTTAAGTTTCAAAATAGAACAAACGAAACAGACTAAATTGTCAATTCCACTTAGAAACAAAATATTAATTCTAAAAATAAATCTTAGTTTGTTTTACAGAAGAACAGACAAAACTGACTAACTTTTGTCAATATCAAATAAACTGAGAACTAAAAGGAAATTCTCAATCTCTCCTTGTTGTATAGCTTAGCTTTTCAAACAGTTTTAACAGTTACTTTAGTCTGACAAAAGCCGAATGACGAATTAGCGCTTCCAGTCAGAGACTGAGGCTACGTCCACACGTACACGGGTATTTTTGAAAACGGAGATTTTCCGTTTTCGTTTTAAAAAATAATCCCGTCCACACATAAAGGCAGAAATGAAGGAAAACGCTGCTATGAACATGCCAAAGCAGCAGGTGGCGCTAGATTCCTAACCGTGCAGAAATGTTGGCCAATCAGAAGTCTAGAAGCCTCGGCGGGAAAAAGTAAACAAAGCTGGGGCATAGAAGCAGAACCGAGTCGTATGTGTGGAGGGACAGTAACTGTGTGTATATGTAAGCATTTAAACACTGCAGAGAGTAGAATTAACAGTATTGTAGAAATTCATTTCACCGAAACAATAACGTGGCGCACAGTGTGACGCATGCACCAGTTTATTGTATTTCCAGACTTGCTTTCGGCACAATTTACAGTGCACGCTACTCTGTTTTTTGTCAGACTTGAAATAGCCGAAATACCTTCACACTACGGAGCTTCTATGGCTCTTCCGTTCGACAATCTCTCCGGCGTCGGAACCATCATCTGTTTTCTCTTCGGTCACGCTCGGTTGATTTTTCTAGTCGGCACACTCATTTCCTCCATTACCCGCTGGCTGCTTCCCAAACAAACACACGTGCGGCTTGGCACTTGTGCTGTACGTAACAAGTCACGCGACGTGACGCTGCGGCTGTGATTGGTTCGGCTCTGCGCTGCTTAATTTGGATTGGCTGACCTTTTTTTTTTTTTTTTTTTTTTTTTTAAAGAGGACAAGAGGGCGAGGTCTATCGCGATAGCTTAATTTTTCTATCGAGTAAAAGTTATATCGCGATACATATCGTTCTATCGCCCAGCTCTACATATATAGTATAAAATGATGAAAATCATCGACGCTGCATTCACCAAACCACAGAGCATTTGGAATATCAGTTTATTCATAGGTTCCATGCAGTCAACACCTGTGGCCAATTACATATCTGACACCCATTGAAAATATGACAAAAGAAGTCCCGGCGAAGGCGTCGAATCATATTTCAAGATGGAACGAAGGACAGTTTGGTTTCATAACCACAGACACTGGTTCTGCCTCTTTACCAGCAAAAGGTTTCACATTTCAGTGTTACACAGACATTTTGACTCCAAACATCCTTACAGTCGACAGTAACTACAGAGAGACCGTGCTGGTAGCCATGTGATTATAGAGTATTTGATTCAGTGTCATGTGTAAGTGTTTACCTTCAAAGCTCCACACAGCTCCACTGTGTCAGCATCCTCCACTACTGTGATCCTGAAGTTTGGAGTCGTCAGTAACTCTTTGAACAGTAGACCATTCTCCACATTCCTGCTGCCTAACACACACACACACACACACACACACACACACACACACACACACACACGATCTGATGGTCAGAACTCGCTGAAATAAAGCATGTCAATAATCCAAAACAAACACTGGGTCACCAAACTCAGGACCATGACAGAAGGGAGCCAGTTGAGACGGTTCGGGCGTCTGGCAAGAATATGTCCCGGGTGAGGTGTTCTGAGGAGGACCCGGGGCAGACCCAGGACACTGTGCAGGAGGTGGCCGGGGAGAGGGAGGTGTGGGCTTCTCTGCTTAGGCTGCTGCCTACCGTACCTGGCCCCAGAAGATGGATGGACGGACAAATCACAGGAGATGTGGAAATCAGTCTAATCCAAGTATAATCTTTAGGCTCAAGTATACAAATAAGCCAGATCACTAATTATTAATTTATTTGAACAGGTAAACTTGAAACTGTCTTATCGCATTACTGACCATTATGCTCATCAGTTCTCAAAATAGCCTTGAATAGATGATTAATCCCTAATTGCTAATGCATGGCTTGGCTTCCTGCTAATGAAGCACAGAGCTGTTGGAGCTATTGGTTGGCAAGGTCCTGTTCCCAATCCACCCAAGGAGGCTCCCGAGCAGTCAACAGGGAGTCTACAGACATGCTCGAACAATAAATGAGTAACTTTGGTCTTTGTGATGCTTGGCTTTACATCGTTCAGCTCTCAGGGACTTCTTTTCACCAGAACAGCACTCAGATTCTTGCTTAGACTACTTTTAGTTAGCAGCTCCATTATGAGGGATATCACAGACACTCAGACTGGTGTCTGTCTCTCAGAGACACAAAGGAGTTACACCACCAATGAGCAGATATTCTTAAAGAGCAAGTTATTTCACAAAAGAACAGGCAGTGTAAACACTGAGCGTCCAGTAATATCACTGTGCGTTTAAAGGAAGCAGGAAAAGTAGTAACAGAATAATATTTTACTATTAAAACAAGAAAAATAATGAAAAAAACCTTCACCACAATAACATATAGTTAGCAATCTGAGAAAACTGAAACTGGAATTAAATGAAATAAGTGACAAAAAGACGATTTCTGGTGCAAAGGCTGAGTTTGGAGAACTTTGAACATGGCAATAAATTAGGGCTGAACGATATATCGCATTTGCGATAATATCGCGACATGATCAAGTGCAATTTTCTAACCGCAAAGGCTGCGATTATACTCTGGACATGTCCAAATTCATGGGCTGCATCCTCCTGAGGCCGCATTTGTAGACCGATTACGTCACAGCGACGCGCCGAAGGCTGTCCAAATTACTACCATATCCCAGAATTCATAGCGCGGCCCAGCCAAACTCCAGTTTCCAACAATGGCGGCCGCTACTAAGTTTTAAAATTACTCATACTAATCTTTCTGGGTCACAAAATAAACTTTTAACATATTTTCAGGCGAGAAAGTAGTTGTGTAAACATCAAATATCTGCTCGGTTTATCAAGATATCCCATATTTGCAAAAGTGCTTCGACGTTTTCAGAGGCGTCTGCTACCCACCAGCTCGACAGCTAGCCGGGAGCTCGAGGGTTACTGATGCGGCCGAGAACGGCACAACTCCCGGCACATCATTTTCAGATCACCGCGGAGTTTCGCTGCTCGGGTTAAACGTAATATATAAGTCACTTAGACAACCTAAAAATGTTATTGTTGGGCTTTTTTCAGTGTTTTGTTTGTTCGTGAGTAAATCGGTTTGGCTGAGATTAAAGTTATTAGATTAGATAAAATAAAACTTTATTAATCCCCCGGGTGGGTTCCTCCTTGGTTTTCACACAGCTGACTAAACGTCAAACAGAAAACTTATTAAACAGAAGTATGAGACAGTCGAGAATTTACACCAGTGTCTGGTTATATTTTAGATAGCAAGAAGCAGACGGCCGAGTTTATTAAACTCCACCGAGACAGCGGTGACGCTAATCAGAACTAGACCGTCCAATTTCACGCCTTTAAACTTTAAAGGCGTGTTTGTGTGTGTGTTTATACAATTGCTATTATGTTTGCACTTTATGTGTAATGTTACTGACTGCAGAGATCAGTAAGATGTGTGTATTTTTTATTTATTAGTTTTATTTATTTAATATTATTTTTTAATTGAATGACTGTCTAGTAGTTCACAGATGTCGAAAAACTGAGTGTGGTAAAGCCACTGATTTTGTTTATGTATATTTCTGCAATCTGCACATTGTACTGACTTTCATTTTAATGTTTACACCAGGGTTCCTTGTCAGCACTTTATGCTCAGATGTTTGTAAGCTAAAAATAAACTATTGTGTATGTTCAAATATACTGTTGTGATTGAAGAAGTTAAATAAAAATGTCAGTCATCAATTCATGCATCACCTCATGTCATCATAACAGAGGTCTGTCTTCCAGGAAAGAACAGTTTAAAATTAATGTAATATAGTATTGGCCATACTATATGATGTATTGCTTGTCTTTGTTTAATAATACAGAAGACAAAGACCTTAAAAAAAAATAATCGCATATCGCATCGCAATCGCAATATTGGGGCAAAAAAAAAATCGCAATTAGATTATTTTCCATAATCGTTCAGCCCTACAATAAATCCAGAAAATTCCAGGCTAACCAGTTAAAGCTAAGTTAAGAAAAAACAACTAAAGACTCGCCTGGGAACATTACTCATGATCCGCAACAAATACATCTTTTAAAAGACTTTTCTGAAGCTTTATATGTATTAATGACGAATCCATCTGATGTTGTCCTTACATTATTACACAACGTGTGAATGCCATGAAGCCCACAGCATCTCCCAGCTCCAGCTCCACATGGTTTTCCAGCTCAGTTTTACACAATTTTGATCTTTGCTAGCACGCACTTTATTCAGAACGCTGACTCAAATTCAGATCACGCACCATCTCCCAGTATGAACTCTGCCAGTATGAGTCTGCTTCCTAAACCAGGCAGAGACCCTACACTCCCATCCAATCAAGCCAAGGGGACAAAAAAACAAAACACATTTCTTCTCTTCCAGGGGCCCGTTCTTCGTACGTCGCTTACTACATCCAAGATCAAATGACACATCCAAGACCAAATCATCGCGCTAACCGTGAGCTCGCTAATCCGGTTCTCCGAACACACCTTCCGTTGACGATTAGTACAGCTGGACGCAGTAATGTGACATCACTGGGTGTCGTAAAAGGGGCTACGCATCGATAGTAGAAACATTGATCGGCAACCCTCTGATTGGTCGGCGAAAATGTCGAAGGAGTGCGCTCGGCTCGGTATTTTTCGGCAGCAGAGCAAGAACTCCTGAGTGAGGGATTTCAGGAGTTTCAGAGTTTAATCAGAACGCAAGGGAACACTGCAAAGGCTGCAAAAGCAAGGAGAGAGGGCTGGCAGAAAATTGCTGACAAATTAAACTCGTAAGTAATTTAATAATAACAATAATAATGGAGTGGATTTATATAGCGCTTTTCAAGGCACCCAAAGCGCTTTACAATGCCACTATTCATTCACTCTCACATTCACACACTGGTGGAGGCAGCTACGGTTGTAGCCACAGCTGCCCTGGGGCAGACTGACAGAAGCCAGGCTGCCATATCGCGCCATCGGCCCCTCTGGCCATCACCAGTAGGCGGTAGGGTAAATTTACTGTATTACACTATATTATCCAATATTATATTACATTATATTATGTTATATTATAATATGTTATATTATATCCCCTTACACATTAGAGCCACAACAGGACCCACTAGAACATGGGAACAAGTAAAAGTGAAATATAAGAATATTCTACAGAATGGTAATATTGATCACTTATATTGCTTTTCGTCTCTAGGAAAGAGACCCTGGAATAATCTGTTTGTTTGTTCATAACAGCAACCAAGAAAAGGGCAGAGCAAAAAAAAAAAGACAGGTGGTGGTCCTGCACCCCCTCGTCAACAAGTTGGTTAAGTAAATAATACCCTCACGGGGAAATCGATATCTCTCTATGAGCACACTGTCGCGCTGAGCTAAAGGATCCTGTCTGTCCCGCAATATACGCTGAATTCTGAAAACTCTCCTTATCAATCTTGCACCTTCCGCAATGGGTTGCTCGCGTAAACGGACAGGACATGGCTGCGACAGGCTTCCCAAATCCACCTTCGCTTTTATAGCCGTGGTCTCTCATCTTGATTACACGACGTAATTTACAATTACTACTCTGAAATATGAATTACATCTGTAATAATCACATACATGTAATAGAATGTTAATAGTACATTTCCCTTTTTTAGGAAATGACCTGTATGTATCTGTGTGACATCAATAAAAGGATCAAGTGCTGCATTATCTTTAGTTACATTGATGTTATTTATTTATGGTGAAACAGTGGTGGAATATCGCTGTTGCTTT
This sequence comes from Copadichromis virginalis, assembly GCF_057382275.1. Classification (NCBI taxonomy): domain Eukaryota; kingdom Metazoa; phylum Chordata; class Actinopteri; order Cichliformes; family Cichlidae; genus Copadichromis; species Copadichromis virginalis. Next base: position 1,147,944 of record NC_140628.1, read on the forward strand.
CGTATAAATGAAGCGGAAATACCTGAGTGGCCGCGATCTAATCCTGTTTACATAAAGTAAACCTGCTCCCGAGCAGGTTTACGCTTACGGCTCTGTTGCTATGGCAGCAAGTCCCGGATGAGCTTCGGGGAACCGAACGATCCAAGATCACGCGAAATCGTCAACAATCTAATCCAGCTAACTTACTTAGCGAGGTACGAAGAACAGGCCCCAGGTCCCGTTTGTTCTTTTTAAATCCACAACATGCCAGTTACAGCAGGCAGTAATAGAATCTACTGAATAACATTTTCCACGTGGATTCTACTCACCGATGGTGGATTCACAGAACTTCTCAGCTGCTACTTCGTTGGCGATGTTTGCTCCCATCAGGACACTGACATCGATCTCCATCTTCTCACGAATGACGTCAGAGATCAGCCTCAGGCCCTCTGGACCCTCATATATACCCTGAGACAGTAATGAGAGGGGCGGTGGTGGATGAGCGATGGCATACAGGATGAGCCATAAAGGACACAGCTGCTTATACCCATGCTGTAGATGGATGCATGCAGAAAGTCAAGGGAGGAAACCAGCCTCCCCCTGATATGTTCCTTCTGACTGACCTCTTCACCCCAAGGCTAAGCCCTTGAAATGAAGCTAATTTCTGATGTAGCCTGATTCTTCCAGTCACTACCCACAGCTTGCAGCCAAACACATTCACCAGCACCCTCTCTACCAAAACAGAGTCCAAATAACTGCAGATGATGAACCAGTCCATCTCACACTCACCTGTTCACCCACTTGTGAACAAGAGATATTTGAGCTCTTGACTAGAGGAAGCAATTCTTCTCTAACCTGGAGTCTTTTCAGCTTCAGAGCCATGACGTGGGATTCTGAGGTACCAGTTCTGACTGATGATAGGGGGTTTGTGGAGATCAGCATTTGATGAGCCCAGTAGGACCACAGCATCCACAAAACACATAGATATGATCTACTTCCACCATGCGTTATAGTTTACACCCCTTATTGTGCCTAGAAATTTGTTAATAGACCTCAGTGTCACCAAATGAGTCACACATGTTGATGGCAAATGCAAAAAATGACACTCGTGCCAAATTTGGACAGGCTACAAACAGCCTGTAACTACAGACCGAAGACTTCGAAACAACAGTGTTACACACTCAAATTGTACTGTTTGGTTAGGGGATGGCCGAGGAATGGAGAAGTGCACTGGTACCAGTTTTATAGAACAGAGTAATGTGCAGAGCTGTAGTAACTACTGAGGGATAAAGCCTGAGACAGATACCATGGAGGTATGGGAAAGAGTGGTTAAAGGTGATGATCAGTGAAGGGGAGTGTGGCTTCATGCAGAGAAAGAGCACTACAGACGTGACGCTTGCTTTGAGTACGCTGATGGACGCCTGCGATGTGACCCTGTGGAGCTAGAGAAAGATGAGGCACCAAGAGAGGAACTGTGGGATCTTACGTGGCAGCTGAGGGTGACAGAAAAGTAGGTGAAGGTGTTGCAGGTCATGTGATGACTAGTGTATGCGAATGAAAGAGACACATGGAAAAGTGCAAAAGAGAGGTGAAGAAGAGTGCAGGCAGGGTGGAGTAGGTGGATACGTGCCAGGAGGGATGTATGACAGACAAGACAGGCAGTGAGACCTGCTGGGACGCTTGGTTTGCCCTTCTTAGCGCTGGTTCACAGATCTGTAGTTTTGGTTTCCTTGTTTTTGATCTATATTATTTTGTACTTGGTATAAGCGTAACATTAAAAGACTGCTTGTGAGTTTACTTCTCATTTTCCAAGTGCTGTATTGTGGCTCTTCCTGCCTGCCACGTAGCTCCAGGGTGCAGCCAAAGCTTTGACAGCAGCACTTACAGGCTGCCCTGCAAAATATGTGCTCAAAATATGTACTAATGCAATACACAGCCATGAATGCGTCATGAGTACTGAAACAGACAAACACTGGACTCTGAGTTTAGTGTGTTTTTGTTTACAGTGCTTGGATCAGAATGTTGGGGGGTCCCTGTGGAAGAGAGGCATCCAAACATCAAACTCACTCTTCAGCGCACACGCTCACTTTGTCGACATATTTGATCACAAAATGAATACTGCACATCACCGGATCCCTGGCTACTGCAGTCTGTGTGCCAAATGTCCTTACACCTTTACTACCCCAAAGACCTTCGCTGTGTTTTATGGATGGCTGGAGACACTTACTGGCAATATGAACCAAAAAACAGCTTTATGTGACCGCTTATCCTGATCATTAGGGATCCTGTTAGAAGCAAATCCACATAACAAAGATACTCCGGGCATGTTCAGCTGAGTTTGTATGCACGGCTCAGATCCTGTGTCAGGTCTTTGCTCTGCAGAATTTGGAAAGTTAAAAGCAGCAGTGGAGTGTGAGATAGCGAGACGGTGAAATGGGCATCATTACCTTTATGAGCGTGATTCCTCGAGCTCTGGCAGAGACACAGCCCACCATTTCATCACAGAGTTTCCTAATGAACTGATGAGGGACGACAAACACCAGCAGGTCAGCTCCCATAGCAGCATCAGAGAGCTTTGGTACAGCCACCTATGGAGACGACAGAAGCGCCATTCAATTCAAAGCTGAGTAGGCTTTGAATAATCCTGTGAGTCTGGGTGATTTCCCCACCGTACTGTGTTACACACTTCCACCATATTGCCAAAAATATTCACTCGTCTGTCTTCAGCCATACATGAACTGGGGTGACACCCCAGTCTTAATCTAAGGGTTTAATAGAAAGTCATCCAACCCTTTGCAACGATAACAGCTTCAGCTTTAACGAGAAGGATCTCCACATTTCGTAGTGTGCTTATTTTCTCCAAATCTCGAGTCAACTCTACCAATCAGTAAGCTACGTGAATGCCGTCTTTTCCTTGTTACCCTCAGCTACAAATGCTATGCTAAGCTACCAGTACTACAGCCAGTCATGAATGCACAAACTGCTGACTATTTTCAGCCTGGCTTCACACATGATGAAAGCCTTGTGTTATTAGCTGAATCACGTGGCGTTACTATCAGCGAACGAACTCTCGCAGGCGCCAATTTGTTGCGCTCCGGTTTTGAGCGCGCCATATCCTTCCAAGTAACAAGAAAATGACATTCATGTAGATTACTGACTGGCAGAGGTAACTCTAAATTTCGAGTTATGGATACATTTTTCTTTTTTACTGGCAGAAACAAGCTTCCGTAAATTCTTGACCTCCTTCCTGAAGCGCGTTTGTGAAGTCAGACACTGATGTAAGGCCTGGCTCGCAGTCTCCACTCTAATTTATCCCAGCGGTGTTCTGTCAGATTGAGGTGAGGACTCTAGTCGAGTTCTTCCACACCAAAGTCTCTCAACCATGTCGATATGGACACTGCAGTCATTGCGGTCAGACACGTATCGCTCTCCTGGCAGCCACCAAACGCCAGCTTGTCCATCATTGCACGATTTGTGACTCCAGTGAACTGCTGTAGAGTTCAGGTCAGCGTGCTTTACACAACTGCACCGGATGCTTTGCATTGTGCTTGGTGATGGATACAGCATCCATGGTGACCCATTCCATGAAGAACTCTATGCACTGTTCTTCAGCTAATCTGAAGGCAACATAAAGTTTGGAGGCCTGTAGCAGAAAGCCGGTGACCTCGGTGCACTGTGCGCTGACCCTGCTCTGTGGCTGAGTGGTAGGCTTCGACTTTGTTAAAATACCACTAGAAGCTGACTGTGGAATATTTGATAAAGAGGATATTTATGACCGGCCTTGTTGCATCCCATCATCACACTGATCTATGATGTTTGCAGAAGCAGTCTACATGCCTGGGTTCTTGATGGAAGTGACTGGAACACCTGAATTCGATGACTTGGGTGAGTGAATACTTTTGGCAGTATAGTGCAGCTTTAGTGCTCTGCAGAGTTTAATGAGCTCAGCAAAAGAATGACATCATACTACTTCTCACCACATTCTCTGGTAGTTTGTATCCAGGAAGGTACTTAACGTTTTCATGCTCAGTGTTGATGATGTCGCTAAGCTTCCTGCCATTAATATTTTCTTCAAACACCCACATCTTCACAGTGGTAGCAATATGCTGCAATGTCCTGGCATTATCTCCGATAATCCTGGCAATAGCAGAGCCCCTGCAACAAAGACACAGAGATCAGCAAATATTTCTAGATGTTTCAAGGCATTGATCAATTAATCATTCAGTCAGCTAATCAATTGGACCATCCTAAACTACTTCGTTAGCTTCATTCTTGTGAATTTTTTGAGTGGAAGAGAGTTGGTGTGAGAGGTGATTAAGCATATGAAGGATTAAGGAGGTGTGCTAGTGTTCTTGTCCGGGAACACGATCCTACTGTTGCTTCATGTAAACAAAACAGATTCTGATCGAGGTGTTACACAGGTGAAAACATGCACTAAGAGTCCAGAGATGACAAAGGGAAGGTTATTGTTCACTAAACACCACACTGATGGGCTGTAACACGCTCACTGATTTTATAGCAGAGTCTGCCACTGATGCCTTTTAAGGTTTATGGGGAAAATAAAATAACAAAACTCTGCTTTTGTTTCCCAGTGTAAGCACAATCTGACCCGACATCAGTCTACTCTGACAGCCATAGCTGAGTTACTAAGCCCACTGTTACTGTTTTTACCATCTTACATTTCAATTAAAAACAAACAAACAAACATTTGACATTTTTATCCTCAAGTCAAATGAGAAACTCTGGTCATGCGTGGTGAGTGTATGCTGTCAGTGGCGTCATAATCAATCTGGGAACTATAATACTCTGTACAAGTCCAATCAGCAGGCTTCATTAAACATATTTATTTTTGAAGAAAACACTGTTTTGTAATGTTACCTGTAGTCATGTTGACATGGACATGCACTCAGGCTTGTATGAACTGGTGACGGTGACATTTTCAGTCTTTAGTCACATCAAACTTTGAGACACTTGTAGGCACTGAAGCTCGAGTTACCACACGGATCAGTCCCTGAACTTACTACGGCGCGTGTTTCATGCTGAAATAAACGACACTTACTTACAGCCTACAGGAAACAAATCAAACAAACCCGCTTCTTAAAGTTTTGGTCTGTTTCTATGCTGACTGATGTCCAGCACGCCCTCCCTCTGTGCTCATGAAGCATATGGCACATTTCTTTATTTGTTTGTGAGGGGCTCACAACATAACGCCATAGTTTCATGTTTATGGAGCAGGCTGCTGACCATCACCAGTGAACTTGTGCGCATATTTTAAATGAACAGCTGAAAGAGTGACCCGGATGCAGGTAAGCTCGAGGTCCCTTCACTCAGCTGGTGTCAGGGGTAAATGTTGGCTTCAGATTTATCTCACCGAACCACATTATTATGGTTTAGCGGAATAAAACATCGAATTAACTTTTTTTTTGCTGAGAATAATTTGTGTTTCTGTCAGAACAGAATGGAAATTCATATACGTGTCAATATTAACTACAGACTAGCTGTTGTTTTCAGCGAGCCCTGTATCATATGTCAAACCGCAGGATGCCGGCAGACAGAGGGGACAGCTGTTGGAAAAAGGCAAACTTCCGGATGTGTCACCTGAAACATGCAACACTTAAACTAACATCACCAGTTAATATGAAATTAAAAAGGAACACGACCAGGAAAGCACTGTGCTTATGCTGAAGAAGCTCTGTTCCAGCTCCTCGTAGCTGACTCCAGGAGGACGCTTACAAACCAGGTAGGCACTAACGACACTCCGCACACCGACAGATGCAACAACCTGTTTGCAGCACCGCGTCCGGCAACAACGTCAGCATCATAAGAGCTTACCAGTTTCCAGACCCGACTATGCACACTTTCAGTGGAGAGGCCATGGGAGCCGCTTCCTGCTCGTGATGGTCCGTTTGAAGCTGAAGCTCCAGCGCACGTGCCCCTTCAATGAAAAGTCACGTGACTCCAGGCAGAAGTCCAGGCCGCTAATGCGCAAAATACACATGCTCATGTAATAGAGTTTAGGGTTACATCCTGGCACAATAGCGCCACCCAGTGTCAAATGTCGCCCTGCACCCACTAGGATTAGCAAGGGATTCTGGGTAATCCTCAGGAGGGCTGTGTCCCTGCGTCCTTCGGAGGCCGCATGTGAAGGTCGATTACGTCACAGCGAGGCTCCTTTAAGTGAATAGAATAGAATAGAATTCAACTTTATTGTCATTGCACATGCACAGGTACAGGGCAACGAAATGCAGTTTGCATCCATCCAGAAGTGCTTTAGTGATATAGATATATTACAATATACATTAGCAATAATATAGACATGTGAGTATATTACAGAAATGGGTCTATTATGGTATGTTATAATGTACACGGTATGAAGTATGTTGTGAATATTCTATAACTATAAGTATGTACAGGCTGTAGTGAGTACAAGCTATGTACAGGATATGAACAGGATATAAATATGAAAAACTATACAGAATATGAAATAAATAACTTTACAGAATCTGGGATATACAGCTATACAGAAATGGGAACTATGCAAGTTGTAAACAGTTGTAGGATTAAAAATTATCGAATGTACAGAATGATTATTTACACAGAGCTATACAGTAGTGCAGTTAAGATAAGTGAGGGTGTAGATAGTTTCTACAGAGGTATATAAAGTGCTAGTGGCTGTGAGTGGTGGTTCAGTCCATGTTATTATTGTGTTTGAGGGTACAGTTGTCCATTGTGGGTGTGTGTATGTTCAGTCCATGAGTTTAACGTGGGTCAGATGTCAGGAGGCAGAGTTCAGGAGTCTGACAGCTGTGGGGAAGAAGCTGTTCCGGTACCTGGTGGTCTTAGTCCGGAGGCTCCTGTGGCGCCTCCCAGAGGGCAGGAGGGTGAAGAGTCCATGTGATGGGTGACTGGGGTCTTTGATGATTTTCCCAGCCCTTTTCAGACACCGCTTCCTGTAGATGTCTTTTATGGCAGGAAGTGGTGCTCCGGCGATGCGCTGGGCAGTTTTCACGACCCTCTGCAACGCCTTCCGGTCCGAGGCAGAGCAGTTCCCGTACCAGACTGTTATACAGTTGGTCAGGATGCTCTCGATGGTGCAGCGATAGAAGTTCACCAGGATGTCTGAGGACAGGTGGTTCTTCCTCAGAGTCCTCAAGAAGAAGAGGCACTGGTGAGCCTTCTTGACCAGCTTGGAGCAGTTGGTCGTCCAGGTGAGATCCTCGGAGATGTGGACTCCCAGGAACTTGAAGCTGCTCACACGCTCCACAGCCGTCCCCTTAATGTGGATGGGTGGATGTGGGTCAGCATTCCTCCTGTAGTCCACGATGAGCTCCTTGGTCTTCTCGGTGTTAAGCAGCAGGTTGTTTCTGTTGCACCACTCAGCCAGACGATCCACCTACTCCCCGTAGGCGGCCTCATCGTTGTCACTGATGAGGCCAATCACCGTGGTGTCATCTGCAAACTTAATGATGGTGTTGGAACCATCAGCAGGTCTGCAGTCGTGGGTGAAGAGGGAGTAGAGGAAAGGGCTCATCACACAGCCTTGTGGTACACCGGTGTTCATTGTGATGGTAGATGAGCAGCGGTTATCCAGCCGGACATGTTGGGGGCGGTTGGTCAGGAAGTCCAGTAACCATTTGCAGATGAGGGAACTGATGCCCAGGTCTGTCAGCTTCCTGATGAGTTGTGAGGGGTGGATTGTATTGAATGCTGAACTGAAGTCTATAAACAGCATTCTGGCGTAGGTGTTGTTGTTGTCCAGGTGTGAGAGGACAGAGTGCATTGCGATGGAGACTGCATCCTCTGTGCTCCTGTTCTGGCGGTATGCGAATTGGTGGGGGTCCAGGGTGGGGGGGAGACAGGATTTGAAGTGTGCTAGGACCAGTCGCTCTAAGCACTTAGTGATGATGGGGGTGAGTGCTACTGGGCGGTAATCATTGAGGCAAGATGGGTTGGAGTTTTTGGGTATCGGGACGATGGAGGTGGATTTGAAGCAGGCCGGTACCACAGCGTGGGCCAAGGACAGATTGAATATGTCTGTGAGCACTCCTGCAAGCTCCCCAGAACACGCTCTGAGAACACGCCCGGGGATGCCATCAGGGCCTGCAGCCTTGTGGACATTGATCCTGCTCAGCACCGCTCCTACATCGGTGGGGGAGAGAGTCAGAGGTTGGTGGTCTGGCGTCATGTCTGCTTTGGTTGTGGTTGTGGGGTTCCCTCGCTCAAAACGAGCATAAAAGTTGTTGAGCTCGTTGAGGAAGGAGACATCAGAGGATGCGGGGGAGGGTTTGGTGGTCCTGTAGTCTGTGATGGTCTGGAGTCCTTGCCACATGCGTCGGGGGTTGGAGTTGGAGAAGTGTTCTTCTACCTTCTTTTTGTAATGGTGTTTGGCTTTTTTGATGCCCTTCTTTAGATTAGCCCTGGCTGTACTGTAGGCGTGTGCATCTCCTGACCTAAAGGCAGTGTTGCGGGCCTTCAGGAGGAGACGAACATCCCGGTTCATCCAAGGCTTCTGGTTGGGGTACATGGTGATCCGTTTCTGGGTGGTGACACTGTCTGTGGTTTTGGAGAAGTAATCCAGTACAGATGAGGCGTACTGGTCCAGGTCTGTGTGGGTGAACATATTCCAGTCTGTGTTTTTAAATCTGTCCTGGAGCACTGCGTCTGTCCCCTCTGGCCACACTTTAATTGTCCTCACAGCAGGTTTCACACGTTGGATGAGTGGTGAATACCGTGGTGTGCTTCCTCCTTTTCCCGAATTTAAAGAACTGGTCGCGCTTCGTGACTATCAAAATTTTAAATGAATGTCTTCAAATGTGGATCTCATGTTTCTCAGTGTTAGGTATTTTAGTACCATGGGAGCATTTACTGGATATTGTTTTATAGTGACATTATGCAGGAAAACTCTGTCATTCAATAAGGCCCCTTTGTTTTAGTTATTTTTCTCTTTGACCCAAGAATTGATGTGTGAGAATCACAGGCTGGTACAAGGTTGAAATACCACAGAGATCACTCCCTCAGCTACATTAGTTTCTTAATCTTTTAGGAGACGCCTGTTGAGGCCAGATGGTTTGTTTCAGATTTCACTAATGAAAGAACTCTTTGTTTTGTGCCTTGAAAATATGTCGCTGAGATAATCACAATTGTAGCTGAATTGATAAACTACACAAAGGATGCTTCTTCACCCAAGGGCAGGAAGACGCTGCCTTATCTTGGTCTGTACTGGTTTAAACTGATAATCTGCTGTCTCATGAATTTTACCCTCTATATAAACTGTTATACTTGTGAATAAAGTTGAGTCAATTTGGGAAGACAACCTGAAGCAGTCTCTGTTTTCTTGTTCTCCCAAGCTGCTCCCGAGCTCGTACTAACACGCTGAATGGCATGCTTGAATATTACTTGAGAATATATTTGGCTGTGTTACAGACTAAGGGACATTCTCTGCTGATAGACGTCCACGCCTCGAAGGAAGTCGATCCACGGATTAGGCCTTGGAAACCGTTTCCTTCACTCAGAAACAAAAATTAGATAAAAATAAAAAATAAAAAAATCTGGTAATTCTTTGTTTTCAAATTCATCAGGTCCCAATCAACCCAAATAGCAAAGAAAAATAAAAAATACATGCCATGAAGGAGTTCGGGTCTTATTGGGTAATGTTAAAATACTTTTATCATTCAAGTGTTTTCAGTGTGGGGGAAAGTACTCGTGTACTTCCAGTAAAAAGTATGAAAGACAGTAAAAAGTTCTGTATACAGAAACTTGATGTTTGTATCCAGAGTGTACCTTAAAATGAAAGTCAGTGTGTTTTCTTCAGTTATATGAAACATGGAGTATTTTGGATTGATAGTATCGCTGTGTTGTTGCATAATATTGCTGTAGATGTGTATATGCTTTACATATTTTGAAGTAAGTTGATCTATATTGTTAACATCCTTATAAAATACGATGTGCTGTCTGCCCAGTTTGACCCATTTAGCAGAAGTCAGTCTGTTCATAGCTCATTTTTCATCTATTCTATTTGACTTAAAGCAGTTATGATATGGCATAATGTTCTCACCCAATAAACGAATATTAAAGATATCGGTCTACTCTTTATTCTATCAAAAACGAAGAGCCAATCACAGCTCGTAACAATATTTGTCTCTTTTATATACAATACGTCTGAAAGATACTTGTCTTTGAGATGAAGAGTAAGTGATAGGAAATATAAATAAATGCAACTTGAACTGAAGCTAATTATTTGAAACAGAGTTCAAGTTCACAACTGCAAATTTGTAATAAAATACATTTCATTTATTAATCAAATGGTAAATGGCCTGTATTTATATAGCGCTTTACTAGTCCCTAAGGACCCCAAAGCGCTTTACATATCCATTCACACACACAAACACTGGTGATGGCAGCTACATTGTAGCCACAGCCACCCTGACAGAGGCTGCCGGACACTGGCGCCACCGGGCCCTCTGACCACCACCAGTAGGCAACGGGTGAAGTGTCTTGCCCAAGGACACAACGACCGAGACGGTCCAAGCCGGGGCTCGAACCGGCAACCTTCCGATTACAAGGCGAACTCCCAACTCTTGAGCCACGATCGCCCTATCAACAATCAACAATAATCATTAATAATAAATACGTTATTTACCAGTTAATCTTAAAATTACTGTTACTGGATACAGAAATGTAGCCCAACAATCATGTTTTCAGTCTCTCAGCCTCAGATACTCAATAAACTAAAAAACATTTAAGTAAAAAACAAACAAAAAACAACAAATTTTCACTTCCATTCCTGTCAAACAATGCCGTATAAAACGTGTCTAGTGGCTAGTATCGTGGCTGCTAGGCAACCTGAGCAGTGGATGAAGATAAGACTGTCCCTTCCAGCCTTCGAAGGACCCGGCCTACATAGACCATGAATTGAGACACACCTTGTTTGACAGCAACAGTTAATCATTCCACTTTGTTAACCTTTGTCATAAATGTAGATGCTGAAAAAAGGAGCTGTTATTGCAAAACTGACCTGTTCCAATTCCATTTAAACAGCCCGAGAAGACATTACACATCAGTCACACTCAGCTGCTACTAAATGATAATGCACTGATTCTTCTAAAGCACTTTCATACACGCCTGAAACACTCAAAGTGCTTTATACAACATGCAGCATTTGCCCATTGACACAAGCACTCTCTTCTATGCTTTAAGTCAGCGGTCCCCAACCCCCGGGCCTCGGACCGGTACCGGTCCGTGAGTCGTTTGGTACCGGGCCACGAGAGTTGAGGCTCAGGTGTGAAATGTCTGGTTTTCAGGGTTTTTATTGGTTTTCAGCGTTATTTTGTTATCGTTTTTATCGTTAACTCGGTTTTCCTGGGTCTTTTCACGTGTGTTATGAATAAATCATTTTTTCTGTACCGGTACTGGTTTTATTTTGTTGTATTTATCCGCGACACCTTAAAGGCCGGTACGTGAAAATATTGTCAGGCATAAACTGGTCCGCAGCGCAAAAAAGGTTGGAGACCTCTGCTTTAAGTGCTTTCTCTCTATGGACGGCCAGGAATGACAAAACTAATTAATTATTGACACATTTAATTAATTAATTAATTAATTAATTCGGGCCCTGTGGCTGTGTTCATGAGTTTATTTTATCTGTCATCCTCACGCATCAAAGTCAGGGGGCGGGGTTAACGCTGATGGAGTCAAAGCCATTGCTTTGCCCTGGTGGCCATTCTTTTAGTGGGTGTTTCTCAGTGCCAACAACGGACATGTAGAAACTAACTGAACTGTACTTTGAAATACCCTGTTTGTGTGTCACCAAAAACGCTTTGAATATTCTTTTAGCTGAGAATGTAGTGGTTTATCTTCAGATTTCTGGTGGGTTTGTCAAGATAGAGCCTGTTTGCAAAAGTGCTTCGATGATTTCAGAGATGTCTGCCCAGCCCAGTCTCACTGTGAAGTGTGTGATAGACCCGCTTGAGCTGTTATATCACCGACAAAGCGCAGGTCCCGGTACACAGCTGCCATAACCCCTGTTGAGCAATGGGTGTGTCCGAATTCAGGGGAAGGATGCTCCGAAGGACGCATTTTGAGGCAATGATGTCCCAGCGACGCGACGAAGGCTGTCCGAATTCAAAGAGTGCTCAAAATGTGGCGACAAATGCGTCCTACTTTTCCCCAAATTTTAAGGATGGGTCCGATGTATCCTCCGTGTCTTACCATATCCCAGGATTCATTGCGGGCCACACAGGAGATTGTTTTCTGAAAACGATGGTGGTGAACCGGGAAAACACTTTCAAATGTAAGTATATGAAAATCTGGTCGTACAAAAGTTAAATTGTCATAGCGCTTGTGTTGTTAAGCTTTGGGCAGCTGCATAGACATTTTTGTTTTTAATTCAAATAACCCTAAATTAGCTTGCAGCGTCCAGACGGCGTTCCTCTGGTGTTCTTTTGGATTTAGGGATTAACATAGTTGCCATGGTTTCCTTTCTTCTCTTATTCGTTGTGTGTGATCAGGACAATTCTGGAGAAGATGGGCCTGCAGGGGAAGTCACCCCCTTGCAGTCCAGAAGACGTGGGATAACTTTTAAAAATACAAAGTACGTATGTGTGTTATCAAGAAGCTGATTCTTAAGAACACAAGTTAATAAATGTGCAATTACTGAGAGTTGTTGTGGTGTTTTTATTTGCCTGCTGTCATTTTTTATTTCCTCTGCCTTTAGGATTGCAAGTATCCAGGCTCAGGAGAGGGGGTCAGTGGGAAGCCCACTGCTGCTACTTGGCCCTGGTTTGCCCACATGGATGAGGTGATAGGACAGAGACCTTCCATTAAGCCTCCTGTCCTAATGTCCTCTCTCCTGGAGGGCACCCCAGGGCCAAGCGCAGCAGTGGGTGACCAAAACGACAGCGACGACGAAGAGGATCAGCCACCTACGACAGGGAGGAAGAGGAAAAGAGATGATGAGCTGCTAGACCTCATCAGAGAGGACATGAGGCAGCAAAGAGAGGCTGAGGAGAGGAGAGCAGGGAGAGGATGAACAGACTGTTTTCACTTCTAGAAAGATCAGTTCCCAAATGAGTTATGCATTGAAAAATGTATTTGTTTGAATATATTTGTAACATTGTTATGTGTTGCATTTAATTTAATTTAGAGGATCATCATTTAGCCTGGAGAAATAGTTTGCTGCTTTATAAGAAAGCCCTCCGCAAAGCCAGAACATCTTACTATTCATCACTGATTGAAGAAAATAAGAACAACCCCAGGTTTCTCTTCAGCTCTGTAGCCAGGCTGACAAACAGTCAGAGCTCTGTTGAGCCAACCATCCCTTTAACGTTAACTAGTAATGACTTCATGAACTTCTTCACAAATAAAGTTTTTATCATTAGAGAAAAAATGACCAGTAATCATCCCACAGATGTAATATTATCTACAGCTACTCTTAGTACCATTGATGTTAAGTTAGACTCTTTTTCTCCAATTGATCTTTCTGAGTTAACTTCAATAACTTCACCAGTGTGTGAATGTGAGAGTGAATGAATAGTGGCATTGTAAAGCGCTTTGGGTGCCTTGAAAAGCGCTATATAAATCCAATCCATTATTATTATTATAATAATTACTTCCTCCAAACCATCAACGTGTCTTTTAGACCCCATTCCTACAAAACTGTTCAAAGAAGTCCTGCCATTAATTAATGCTTCGATCTTAAATATGATCAACCTATCTCTAATGATCGGCTATGTACCACAGGCCTTCAAGCTGGCTGTAGTTAAACCTTTACTCAAAAAGCATCTCTAGACCCAGCAGTCTTAGCTAATTATAGGCCAATCTCCAACCTTCCTTTATATCAAACATCCTTGAAAGATAAATGAGGGAGGATTCAAGCGCAGGCAGTCGTGAGGGTGTGAAGGTGTTTTATTGAGCACGAAATAAATATGGACAAACAGCAAACGGAGCACGAACTAAACTAGACTGGAAAACAACTAAACTACAAAGCACAAACCTGAATGAGAACGAGCAGAGGAGAATGACGATGGACAGCAGGGAGAACACACGGGTGAGACATGGTAGATACACAGACGGACCAGCAACTACAATGACGGAGGACACGACTTAAATACACACAGAGAAACACGGGAATTACACACAGGTGGTGGACACAGCTGGGAATAATCAACAAGACGAGACAGAGGTAAAACTGAACACACTCACATGAGACGCAGACCTTCACAATAAAACATCACACTAAGACGCCGGCTCGACATAAAGAGACAGAAAATGACACATGAAACTAAACCCACATCTTAAACCCAAATAAACAGAAACATGGAACTCCAATAATAAACATCATCATTAACACAACAAGAGAACAAGAAAACAATCCCTGATGCAAACTTAAATCAAAACATAATAAACTCAAAATACTGGGTCCAACGGACCCAGAACCGTGACAAGTAGTTGTCAAACAGCTAACAGATCATCTGCAGAGGCTTATTTGAAGAGTTTCAGTCAGGTTTCAGAGCTCATCACAGCACAGAAACAGCTTTAGTGAAGGTTACAAATGATCTTCTTATGGCCTCTGACAGTGGACTCATCTCTGTGCTTGTCCTGCTAGACCTCAGTGCAGCGTTCGATACTGTCGACCATAATATCCTATTAGAGCGATTAGAACATGCTGTAGGTATTACAGGTACTGCACTGCAGTGGTTTGTATCATATCTATCTAATAGACTCCAGTTTGTGCATGTAAATGGAGAGTCCTCTTCACACACTGAGGTTAATTATGGAGTTCCACAGGGTTCAGTGCTAGGACCAATTCTGTTTACATTATACATGCTTCCCTTAGGCAGTATCATTAGAAGACATAGCATACATTTACACTGCTATGCTGATGACACCCAGCTCTATCTGTCCATGAAGCCAGATAACACACACCAATGAGTTAAACTGCAGGAATGTCTTAAAGACATAAAGACCTGGATGGCCGCTAACTTTCTGCTTCTTAATTCAGATCAAACTGAGGTTATTGTACTCGGCCCTGAAAAGCTTAGACATATGGTATCTAAGCAGATTCTTCCTCTGGATGGCATTACCTTGGCCTCCAGTAACACTGTGAGGAACCTTGGAGTCATTTTTGACCAGGACATGTCCTTCAATGCACATATTAAACAAATATGTAAGACTGCGTTCTTCCATTTGTGCAACATCTCTAAAGTTAGAAATATCCTGTCTCAGAGTGACGCTGAAAAACTAGTTCATGCATTTATTACTTCCAGGCTGGACGACTGTAATTCATTATTATCAGGAAGTCCAAAAAACTCCCTGAAAAGCCTTCAGCTGATCCAAAATGCTGCAGCAAGAGTCCTGACAGGGACTAGAAAGAGAGAGCAGATTTCTCCTGTTTTGACTTCCTGTTAAATCCAGAATTGAATTCAAAATCCTGCTCCTCACATACAAGGTCTTAAATAATCAGGCCCCATCTTATCTTAATGACCTTGTAGTACCATATCACCCTATTAGAGCACTTCGCTCTCGCTCTGCAGGCCTACTTGTTGTTCCTAGAGTATTTAAAAGTAGAATGGGAGGCAGAGCCTTCAGTTTTCAGGCCCCTCTTCTGTGGAACCAGCTTCCAGTTTGGATTTGGGAGACAGACACTATCTCTACTTTTAAGATTAGGCTTCAAACTTTCCTTTTTGCTAAAGCATATAGTTAGGGCTGGACCAGGTGACCCTGAATCCTCCCTTAGTTATGCTGCAATAGACGTAGACTGCCGGGGGATTCCCATGATGCATTGAGTTTTTCCTTTCTCAGTCACTATGTCTTAATGGACGATCTGATATCCTCGTGTTGGCGTTGTTCCCACATCATCATAATTAATGTTGTTCCAGGGTCCACATTACAAGTAACCAATCACCTTCTTGTGACGTCATACTTTTGCGACTTCGAAAAATACCCACCTTAAAAAAACAAATGTTCTTCGAGAAACCGCCTTTTGTCCGCCGATCCAGCAATTTCAATTCCTCTCAAGATACTTTTCTTTAATAAACGGTAAGCATAATACATATGTTTTCCTTGAAATGGATAGCTGTTTGTTTGCTAGTGATAGGCTACTTGTGAACCAGTGTTCTCCAGACAGAGAATTGCGTGTCAATGTATTATGATTTATTATGAAAGTACAGGTGAATATAGCTGTCATAACAATGTCAGGCAAAATTGCAGTAGCTTCCCTGATCATTTTACAAACATAAGTCAAGAGAATTTGAACTAAAAGGCCTAACGTAGAATTTGTCCCAGGGACATCGTGTAAATGTTGTCCCTGGGACATCGTGTAAATGTTGTCCCTGGGACATCGTTTAAATGTCTGGATGATCTAATTGAAACTTTTTTTCAGATTTTTCCACCGCCTGAAATACCAGTTTTTATCTGGCTACAAGAATAGGCGTCTGGATGATCTGATTGAAGTGCTCCTAGGGAAGGCCGACGACTACTTCTCAGTCATAAAAAGCCTGCAAGATGTGGGCCGCATGAAAAACAGGTTTGCTGACACCTTGTCTCAAGTTTCAGACTCTGCTTCAAGACTGATGGAAAGTGGTTGGGCTCTTAAAATTACAGTCAAGAACAGCCATGGAGTTAATGCATATCAAGTCCCATCTGAGCCTAGAGAAGACATGGTGTATGATGTCTGCCCTGTTGAGTCCTACTGCAACTGTACATATGGCTTACGAGGACTTCTTTGCAAGCATCTAGTGCTACTTGCAAAATTAGCAGAGGTTGACAATGACATCTATCCAAACATGGAAACAGACATTTCTACCTTGGCAAGTAGTGGCCACTGGTAGTGGCCACTACCAGCTCCACCACCATCATCAAGTTTGCTGACGACACCGTCGTGGTGGGCCTGATCTCTGATAACAATGAGACGGCCTACCTGAAGGAGATTAGGAATCTGGAGAACTGGTGCCAGAGGAACAACCTCCTTCTAAACGTCAGTAAGACAAAGGAGCTGATAGTGGACTTCAGCACTAAGCAGGAGAGGAACTACCAGACCCCCGTCATCAACGAGTGCCCAGTGGAGAGAGTGGACAGCTTCAAATACCTCGGAGTTCACATCACGCAGGACCTGTCATGGTCCTGTCACATCAACACCGTGGTGAAAAAGGCCCGACAGCGTCTCTACCACCTCAGACGCTTGAGAGACTTCCAACTGCCCTCCAAGGTGCTCAGGAACTTTTACTCCTGCACCATAGAGAGCATCCTGGCGGGAAACATCTTAACCTGGTTCGGGAACAGCACCATGCAGGACAGACGAGCTCTACAGAGGGTTGTGCGGTCAGCTGAGCGCACCATCCGCTCCGAGCTCCCTGACCTGCACTCAATCTACAGCAGGCGGTGCTGGACCAAGGCCAGGAAGATGGTGAAGGACCTCAGCCATCCCAACAACAGACTGTTCTCTCTGTTGAGGTCAGGAAAGCGATTCCGCTCCCTGAAGACCAACACAGAGAGACTGAGGAGGAGCTTCTTCCCGCAGGCGATACGGTCTCTCAATCACACCACCACACAGTACTGACCCACACATATGGTTCTTACACACACACTGGACTTTCTGGACTTTGGTTTTGCACAACACTGGTCACTATATTCGTCATTTCCAGTTAATACTTGTACAGCTGCTGTTATTGTGCATATATTTATTTATATTTAGATTTCTTCATACATTCTTATATAGTTCTATATTGTGTATTTTGTTGTACAGTTATTTTATTTTCAACTTTAATTTATATATTTTATCTTATTCTTCCCAGTTAAATTTACCCTTCATTCTAATTTGTGTTGTACAGTTATTTCATTTTTAACCTTAATTTATATTTTATTCCTTCCTAGTTAAATTTACCCTTTTTAATTTTTCATATTTATTTCCTATCTTATTCATAGCCTTTTACTTTTTTGTTTTCTTTAGGTCACGAGCAGTTGTCCAAGCATTTCACTACATATCGTACTGTGTATGACTGTGTACGTGACAAATAAAAAATTTGAATTTGAATTTGAATTTGAAGAATTGCAGTGAAAGAAAGGCATTACTTTGTACACTGTGAGGACTTGAAAGTGATAAAAATGCCAAGTTTGTTTGGAAATCTGTGTTTTTTTGCATCGGCTGAAACACTTCAGTGCACTTGTTGTACGTTCTCTCACTATAACACATGTGCTTGCCTGAAGGTGGCTTGTAGCCATTTTAAACAAATGAAAAACTCTCTGAAAAGTCCTCTATCAACTTTGAATGACACTCCTGTAGTTGAAAGCACAGACAAAAAATGCACAGAAGGTGCAGTTGGAAAACTAAATGCTGTTTTAGACACAGTTAAACAGTGGGCATTCATTCCAGAGGGTATTACTGCAATGATAGATGAACTGCATACAAATGTCTTAAAAACAAAACAAGTAGGCAAAAGTATATGCCAGTACGAAATAAAGACGACAGATAATGCACGCAAAATTAGGCCATTGCATTCTAGCAAGAAACGTTCGGCCAGCATCGACATTCCAACAGTCTGTGAAAATGAAAGTGAACAGTCGATAACCACTGAAAGGGAGACATCCTCTGGAGAAAATGAAAACCTTTTGGAATACAAAACAAAAAAGAGAAGAGTTAAAGCTAAGTATATGCACAAGTAGACTTTTGTGTGACATTTCAAAGGGACTGCATCCATTACTTCTGTTTATTGAAACTAAAGCTGTCTTAACTTTCTGCCAAGGAACAGATGAAAAGAAATTGTTTGCTCTCTCAAGCAGTTGTTATTTATGTGTGTTATTCATTACTTTGGCTTGGTTGCTGTTTTTGATACAAATTCATCTGTGCCCATTGTAATATTTTCATATGTTACTATTTTTATATTGCTATGTATTATAAATAAAGGATTAAATCACAAATCAAATCAAATCACTTTTATTGTCACATCACATGTGCAGGTACATTGGTACAGCACATGTGAGTGAAATTCTTGTGTGCGAGCTTCACAAGCAACAGAGTTGTGCAAAATACAAGAATGGCTACATCTGAAACTAATAAATATATGTACAATATATAATAGTATATGCAAAAAAAAAAAAAATTCTGGATGTGTATACTAAATGTTTTTCTACGTGTGTGTGTGTGTGTGTGTGTGTACACATATTTTACAAATTAAATAGAGTAAACAATAAATAAAATATATAAAATATACAGAGTTGAATATGTGCAAAACAGTGGCATTACTGTACAGTGTGGAGTGCATAATGTTAAAGTTCCAGTAGTGAAGCTGAGGTGTCTATGAAGTGTTCAGCAGTCTGATGGCCTGATGGAAGAAGCTGTCTCTCAGTCTGCTGGTACGGGACCGGATGCTGCAGAACCTCCTTCCTGATGGAAGCAGTCTGAACAGTTTATGGCTGGGGTGACTGGAGTCCTTGATGATCCTCCCCGCTTTCCTCAGGCACCGCTTCCTGTAGATGTCTTGGAGGGAGGGAAGCTCACCTCCAATTATCCGTTCAGAGCACCGCACTACTCGCTGGAGAGCTTTGCAGTTGTAGGCGGTGCTGTTGCCATACCAGGTGGTGATGCATCCAGTGAGGATGCTCTCAATGGCACAGTGATAGAAGGTCCTGAGGATGCGGGGGCTCATGCCGAATCTTTTCAGTCTCCTGAGAAAGAAGAGGCGCTGCTGCGCCTTCTTCACTGTTTTGTTTGTGTGTACTGACCACGTAAGATCCTCAGCCAGATGTACACCAAGGAACCGGAAGCTGCTCACTCTCTCCACAGCAGCGCCGCTGATGGTGATGGGGGTGTGTACTTCTCTGCACCTCCGGAAGTCCACTATCAACTCCTTTGTCTTTGCGACGTTGAGTGTGAGATGGTTGTCTTGACACCAGTGGGTCAGGGCGCTGACCTCCTCCCTGTAAGCCGTCTCATCACCGTTGGTGATAAGACCCACCACTGTAGTGTCGTCCGCAAACTTCACAATGATGTTGGAGCTGTTAGTGGCCGTGCAGTCGTAGGTGTAGAGTGAGTACAGGAGAGGGCTCAGTACACACCCCTGTGGAGCACCAGTGTTCAGTGTGATGGGGGATGAGGTGATGCTGCCCAGTCTGACCACCTGGCGTCTGTCAGACAGGAAGCTAAGGATCCAGCTGCAGAGGGAGCTGCTCAGTCCTAGATCCTGCAGTTTCCTGTCCAGCTTCGAGGGAACGATGGTATTGAATGCTGAGCTGTAATCTACAAACAGCATTCTCACATACGTGTCTCTCTTCTCCAGGTGTGACAGGGCAGTGTGTAGTGTCAGGGCTATGGCATCATCAGTGGACCTGTTGTGGCGGTATGCAAACTGTAGAGGGTCCAGTGAGTCGGGTAGTGCAGAGCAGATGAAGTCCCTGACCAGCTTCTCGAAGCATTTGCTTACGATGGGGGTCAGGGCTACAGGTCGCCAGTCGTTCAATGAGGAGATGGTGGAGGATTTGGGTACAGGGACGATGGTGGCCATTTTGAAGCAGGCTGGGACTACAGACAGAGAGAGGGAAAGGTTGAAGATGTGCGTGAACACTCCAGCCAGCTGAGCCGCGCATGACTTGAGGACGCAGCCGGGAATCCCGTCCGGACCAGTAGCTTTGCGTGCGTTCACCTTCCTGAAGCACCTCCGCACATCCTCCTCAGACACAGTGTGCGCACTGACGTCATCCGCGGTGCGCACACTGTCCGGTCTCATGGTGTTCGCTGTGTCGAATCTAGCGTAGAATACGTTTAGATCCTCACACAAATACGGGGAAATGACAAATAATACCAAAAAAGATACAACTTTCATATTGTTTTACTAACTTACTTTGTCATATCAGCACTTGAATGGTCGATGCCTTTACAGACCATGTCTGTTGTGACATCGCAGGCCAATCTTCCGGCAAACCCGAGGGCTAGCTCCCCAGCCTCCTCTTCACTCAGAACACTAAACACTGTTACTTTAGTTTTGGCCTTCTTAGGCCTGTCAAGAATCATTGTGGGCAGTTTGGCTTTGCGGCCCTAAAAAAGAAAAAGTGCAAACACCAAAAGAGCAGAGAGAGACACACACGCACAAACAAAGTTAAATGCTTTTGTTTACATGGTGTAATTGTGTATATGTTGCAGCAAATGCACAATTTCCAGCCACATTGTCACTTCATTGATACGAGTAACCCGGATTTATTTCAGGTGACATCAAAATCACGAAATGTATACCTACCCCAATCAAACCTCTGCTTGGATTCTGCGCTTGATCTCGTCTTCTGTTATTGTGTAGGTTTTCTTTTTTGAGCTTGGTACAGATAAGCGACCATGCACTCTGTAAACTGTACTAGTTCCTTCTGAATCAGTTTGAAATTCTGCATCTGCATCGATCCTGTCAACATCAGCAGCAGCAGCATTATCTGTACTCAGACTTGTGCCGTATACTTCTGTTTCTTTTTCTTTGTCTTCAGTCTGTGTACCTTCATCTCCTTCAGTCTGTGTACCTTCATCTCTTTCAGTCTGTGTGCCTTCATCTCTTTCAGTCTGTGTGCCTTCATCTCTTTCAGTCTGTGTGCCTTCATCTCTTTCAGTCTGTGTGCCTTCATCTCTTTCAGTCTGTGTGCCTTCATCTCTTTCAGTCTGTGTACCTTCATCTCTTTCAGTCTGTGTGCCTTCATCTCTTTCAGTCTGTGTACCTTCATCTCTTTCAGTCTGTGTGCCTTCATCTCTTTCAGTCTGTGTGCCTTCATCTCTTTCAGTCTGTGTGCCTTCATCTCTTTCAGTCTGTGTGCCTTCATCTCTTTCAGTCTGTGTACCTTCATCTCTTTCAGTCTGTGTACCTTCATCTCTTTCAGTCTGTGTGCCTTCATCTCTTTCAGTCTGTGTGCCTTCATCTCTTTCAGTCTGTGTGCCTTCATCTCTTTCAGTCTGTGTGCCTTCATCTCTTTCAGTCTGTGTACCTTCATCTCTTTCAGTCTGTGTACCTTCATCTCTTTCAGTCTGTGTGCCTTCATCTCTTTCAGTCTGTGTACCTTCATCTCTTTCAGTCTGTGTGCCTTCATCTCTTTCAGTCTGTGTACCTTCATCTCTTTCCGTCTGTGTACCTTCATCTCTTTCAGTCTGTGTGCCTTCATCTCTTTCAGTCTGTGTACCTTCATCTCTTTCAGTCTGTGTGCCTTCATCTCTTTCAGTCTGTGTACCTTCATCTCTTTCAGTCTGTGTGCCTTCATCTCTTTCAGTCTGTGTACCTTCATCTCTTTCAGTCTGTGTACCTTCATCTCTTTCAGTCTGTGTGCCTTCATCTCTTTCAGTCTGTGTGCCTTCATCTCTTTCAGTCTGTGTGCCTTCATCTCTTTCAGTCTGTGTACCTTCATCTCTTTCAGTCTGTGTGCCTTCATCTCTTTCAGTCTGTGTACCTTCATCTCTTTCAGTCTGTGTGCCTTCATCTCTTTCAGTCTGTGTACCTTCATCTCTTTCAGTCTGTGTACCTTCATCTCTTTCAGTCTGTGTGCCTTCATCTCTTTCAGTCTGTGTACCTTCATCTCTTTCAGTCTGTGTGCCTTCATCTCTGACTGTCAGTCCTCCTATCTCACTGTTACTTGTCGGTTTGCTGCAGATGTTCTCTCCCTTAGGAACTTTTCCTTTGTCATTCGCTGCCTGATGCTTTCCCTGATGACATTCTTCACTGGCTACTTCTATTGCTCCTCCTGTATAGCCACCTACTATGCTGCACAACTCCTTTCCCTCTGCTGTGCTGCACTGTGCTGTTACATAAAGAAGAATGATATAAACAGCACTATATCAATTTAATTGTGTTGGGAAATCCCCACAATACGACACAGTTATGTCTAAAATAGTTTTGTGTAAAAACTGGATCTTGAAACGTCCACTTTAATAACACAGTCCGGGTGTGCAAAGGCAAAATTACGAAATTTTTTTCACTTTAAACATTTTTGGACATTGTTTAGTTATATTGTGACTTACTCTCACAGAAGATACAGATGCCACAAACAGACTTTGAACAACGCATGTGCTTGTATGCACCACATTTCTGGCACTGCACCTGTGAATTTAAAAAAAAAAGAAACAAACAAACAAAAAATAAATGAACAAAGTCCATTAAATAAACAATCTATATGGCTAAGGACATGTCATAGCGTACCCGGTCTTTGGCTGCAATCACACACCAGCACTGACTGCACTTCCTAGTTCGATCTGCAAAATATAATTTGTTTAAGTACAAGTTACATTTTCCAATGTTAGAGAAAACGAAGGCAGCTAATTTTATCTTTACCTATTGAGGAAAATAAGTAGTGGCAAAGTCGGGACCTGAGCTTTGGGATTTCAGTGTTGTACTCCTCCACATGTGTTTTACCCTCAATGAGAGATTGGGCAAACTAATAATTGATGAAGAAGAAAAAAAAGAAGAAAAAAAAATTTGATTAACAAAGAAATTGGATTTTTTTTTTTTTAGATGGATATGGTAGGCTTGGGCCTTGAGCTTTCCTAATGAGGGACACTGAAAAGTATCATGCACTAGAGAGAGTGCAAAATCTGTGCAACTTACAAACAAGGTCCAGTGGCTGCCGTTTTCCAGACAGGCTCCAATCAATTTCTCATACATCTGAAAGATGTTTTTCTGGAAATAAAAAGAATGTGACAAGTATGTTTTTCTGTCAAGAATGACACTGCAAAACTGCAAAAGCTTGTCAGGTGAGACTTGTGATTAATTCTGCAGATACACAAACATATAGAAAGTGTCATTTTTGGTTTACATTAATTAATTTCTATAGTGTGTACAAAACAAATCAAGACCACAGACTCAACACGCACCACTCAATTTTTGGTGTTCTTTATCAGTTGGCCAAGACAGAAATGTTTTAATCTGTGTGCATTGCTTTTGAACAAGTCTTTACACAGAAAAGGTTTCAGAAAGGTATTTTTCAGGTTCTTCTGACAAGGCTTCAATTTTGGAAAATGCTGTTTGTTTATAGTGGCAACTTATAAACCCTTTGTGATAAGAACATAGTTACCACAGTCCAAGTCATACCTTCAAAAAGTATGCACTTTGTTACACGATGTCCCAGGAACGACATTTACGCGATGTCCCAGGGACGACATTTACGCGATGTCCCAGGAACGACATTTACGCGATGTCCCAGGAACGACATTTACGCGATGTCCCAGGAACGACATTTACACGATGTCCCAGGGACGACATTTACGCGATGTCCCAGGGACGACATTTACGCGATGTCCCAGGAACGACATTTACACGATGTCCCAGGAACGACATTTACACGATGTCCCAGGGACGACATTTACACGATGTCCCAGGAACGACATTTACACGATGTCCCAGGGACGACATTTACGCGATGGAACGGGACGATCTGATTTCCTCGTGTCAAACTGTCCGCCGAATTTGAAGTCAATTCGCCTGTCCGCCGAATTTAAAGTCAATTTAGGATACTTTCCTTTAATAAACGGTAAGCATTATACATATGTTCCTCACTTGGCTTGCTGTTTGTTTGCTAGCGATAGGCTACTTGACGACAGCATTAGCTAACCAGTGTTCTCTAGACTAGCGTTCTCCAACTTTTTGGGTGTTTCGTGGCCCGGGGGTTGGGTCAGGCAAAATTGCAGTAGCTTCCCTGATCATTTTACAAACATAAGTGAAGAGAATCTGGTCTAAAAGGCCTAGACTTATGGTTGTGTGCTGAATCTATGAATCAAACTATCACCTGGGAACATAATTAACTGGTCCATAGCTGTGAAACTGGACATGAGTTCTTGATTCTATGGAGATTAACAGTAATCCAGAAATTTACAAATTTGTCCCAGGGGCATCGCGTAAATGTTGTCCCTGGGACATCGCGTAAATGTTGTCCCTGGGACATCGCGTAAATGTTGTCCCTGGGACATCGCGTAAATGTCGTCCCTGGGACATCGCGTAAATGTTGTCCCTGGGACATCGCGTAAATGTTGTCCCTGGGACATTGTGTAAATGTTGTCCCTGGGACATCATGTAGAATTTGCCCTGGGACATCGTGTAGATGTTGTCCCTGGGACATCGTGTAATTGTTGTCCCTGGGACATCGTGTAAATGTCGTCCCAGGGACATCGTGTAAATGTTGTCCCTGGGACATCGTGTAAATGTTGTCCCTGGGACATCGTGTAAATGTCGTCCCAGGGACATCGTGTAAATGTTGTCCCTGGGACATCGTGTGATAGCTTGTAAATAATGGAATGAAAATTATTGATTGTTATTAACTTGTGAAAAAGAAGTGTAACAAATCCACATGTTATGTTCTTACACCCTTACAGAAACTGTGACTCCTTCACAATGTCAGGTAAATGTCAACTCATGTTGAATAATCAACCAATCAAGCCTTTTATTATCACATGCAATGTTACACGTACAACTGCAATGAAAATTTCACCCCCTTCTGACCATACATATATTGCTTAAACATCACATTGGGAAGACAGGTCGGAAACAGTTAGGAAGGTCAGAAAACAATTTAATTAATAGATGAGGGGAGAGGAGGAGAAAAAAGAACTACAACCAGACAAAGCTCCTAGAAGACTGAAATGGATGATGGTTGCAGCATGCAAAAAGAAAATGATATCTGTTGACTACAGCATATGCTTTCTCACAGATTACCTTGTGGGAGTAGCTGGACCAAACTCTATTGGTATTTCAAGTTTGAAATCCCTGTTTGACCAGACTAACATTTCAGATGAGGTACCTCTTGACATAAAAATCCTTTTATGTTGTCATAAAACTAATGTTAAATTCTGCTTTAAATACACTTTATTGTACAATTTACTTAATGAATCGTGTTCCTTAGTTCTGTTGTTATTTATATGTATTTATTTATTTGTTTTATAAGGTAATAGATGGCCTAATCTATTTGCAGTGTGAGGTATGTTGAAAAGCTTGTTTGATCATAATGACATAGCATGTTTACGTTTTTTGTAATGTATTTGAAAACATAGGTGTATTTATGTTATTTTTATAGAATTTCCCTCACATTTATCCAATACCAAGCCAAATCACTGGAAAAATTTTGGATGGGTCCACAAGAGCACAAAGTGCATACTTTTTGAAGGTATGACTTGGACTGTGGTAACTATGTTCTTATCACAAAGGGTTTATAAGTTGCCACTATAAACAAACAGCATTTTCCAAAATTGAAGCCTTGTCAGAAGAACCTGAAAAACACCTTTCTGAAACCTTTTCTGTGTAAAGACTTGTTCAAAAGCAATGCACACAGATTAAAACATTTCTGTCTTGGCCAACTGATAAAGAACACCAAAAATTGAGTGGTGCGTGTTGAGTCTGTGGTCTTGATTTGTTTTGTACACACTATAGAAATTAATTAATGTAAACCAAAAATGACACTTTCTATATGTTTGTGTATCTGCAGAATTAATTACAAGTCTCACCTGACAAGCTTTTGCAGTTTTGCAGTGTCATTCTTGACAGAAAAACATACTTGTCACATTCTTTTTATTTCCAGAAAAACATCTTTCAGATGTATGAGAAATTGATTGGAGCCTGTCTGGAAAACGGCAGCCACTGGACCTTGTTTGTAAGTTGCACAGATTTTGCACTCTCTCTAGTGCATGATACTTTTCAGTGTCCCTCATTAGGAAAGCTCAAGGCCCAAGCCTACCATATCCATCTTTTTACAAAACAATTTTGTGACATACCCAAGAGGACCATAGTCTATATGAATTCATTTGGCGAGTCGGAGGTCAGAAAAAGTGCGGTGTTGAAAAACTGGAGGTAATTAATTAACATATTTAACATAACATATTTAATTTAATTGAAATCATTACCGAACGTGGTTATTGATTTCTCTATATGCTTTTTATTTGTAATAACTGCGATCTCTCAGCTCATTTGCTTCAGCAAGAGGCTGCACTGGAGAGTGGACCTTGTCACATGTGAGCCACCCACATCAACAGGATGGGAACTCATGTGGAGTGCATGTCATAATGGTACTGAAAACTATAGCTTTAACCTATATAAGTAATGTTTACATTTTTGCCTATTCAGTTTTTAAAGCCTTAGAGGCAGGATGGTAAAATCTCAATTTTTTTTGTAGATTGAACCATTTCAGCAGTAATGCTTTGCTTTGGTTGCTGTTTTTTTTTTCTCGGGTGGGTTAAAAACAAACAAACATTTCTTTGTTAATCTAATTCTTTTTGTTCTTTTTTTTTTTTTTTCTTCTTCATCAATTATTAGTTTGCCCAATCTCTCATTGAGGGTAAAACACATGTGGAGGAGTACAACACTGAAATCACAAAGCTCAGGTCCCGACTTTGCCACTACTTATTTTCCTCAATAGGTAAAGATAAAATTAGCTGCCTTCTTTTTCTCTAACATTGGAAAATGTAACTTGTACTTAAACAAATTATATTTTGCAGATCGAACTAGGAAGTGCAGTCAGTGCTGGTGTGTGATTGCAGCCAAAGACCGGGTACGCTATGACATGTCCTTAGCCATATAGATTGTTTATTTAATGGACTTTGTTCATTTGTTTTTTGTTTGTTTATTTCTTCTTCTTTTTTTTTTTTTTTTTAATTCACAGGTGCAGTGCCAGAAATGTGGTGCATACAAGCACATGCGTTGTTCAAAGTCTGTTTGTGGCATCTGTATCTTCTGTGAGAGTAAGTCACAATATAACTAAACAATGTCCAAAAATGTTTAAAGTGAAAAAAATTTCGTAATTTTGCCTTTGCACACCAGGACTGTGTTATTAAAGTGGACGTTTCAAGATCCAGTTTTTACACAAAACTATTTTAGACATAACTGTGTCATATTGTGGGGATTTCCCAACACAATTAAATTGATATAGTGCTGTTTATATCATTCTTCGTTATGTAACAGCACAGTGCAGCACAGCAGAGGGAAAGGAGTTGTGCAGCATAGTAGGTGGCTATACAGGAGGAGCAATAGAAGTAGCCAGTGAAGAATGTCATCAGGGAAAGCATCAGGCAGCGAATGACAAAGGAAAGGTTCCTAAGGGAGAGAACATCTGCAGCAAATCGACAAGTAACAGTGAGATAGGAGGACTGACAGTCAGAGATGAAGGTACACAGACTGAAAGAGATGAAGGTACACAGACTGAAAGAGATGAAGGCACACAGACTGAAAGAGATGAAGGTACACAGACTGAAAGAGATGAAGGCACACAGACTGAAAGAGATGAAGGTACACAGACTGAAAGAGATGAAGGTACACAGACTGAAAGAGATGAAGGTACACAGACTGAAAGAGATGAAGGCACACAGACTGAAAGAGATGAAGGCACACAGACTGAAAGAGATGAAGGCACACAGACTGAAAGAGATGAAGGTACACAGACTGAAAGAGATGAAGGCACACAGACGGAAAGAGATGAAGGTACACAGACTGAAAGAGATGAAGGCACACAGACTGAAAGAGATGAAGGTACACAGACTGAAAGAGATGAAGGCACACAGACTGAAAGAGATGAAGGTACACAGACTGAAAGAGATGAAGGTACACAGACTGAAAGAGATGAAGGTACACAGACTGAAAGAGATGAAGGCACACAGACTGAAAGAGATGAAGGCACACAGACTGAAGGAGATGAAGGTACACAGACTGAAAGAGATGAAGGCACACAGACTGAAAGAGATGAAGGTACACAGACTGAAAGAGATGAAGGCACACAGACTGAAAGAGATGAAGGCACACAGACTGAAAGAGATGAAGGTACACAGACTGAAAGAGATGAAGGCACACAGACTGAAAGAGATGAAGGTACACAGACTGAAAGAGATGAAGGCACACAGACGGAAAGAGATGAAGGTACACAGACTGAAAGAGATGAAGGCACACAGACTGAAAGAGATGAAGGTACACAGACTGAAAGAGATGAAGGCACACAGACTGAAAGAGATGAAGGTACACAGACTGAAAGAGATGAAGGTACACAGACTGAAGACAAAGAAAAAGAAAGTATACGGCACAAGTCTGAGTACAGATAATGCTGCTGCTGCTGATGTTGACAGGATCGATGCAGATGCAGAATTTCAAACTGATTCAGAAGGAACTAGTACAGTTTACAGAGTGCATGGTCGCTTATCTGTACCAAGCTCAAAAAAGAAAACCTACACAATAACAGAAGACGAGATCAAGCGCAGAATCCAAGCAGAGGTTTGATTGGGGTAGGTATACATTTCGTGATTTTGATGTCACCTGAAATAAATCCGGGTTACTCGTATCAATGAAGTGACAATGTGGCTGGAAATTGTGCATTTGCTGCAACATATACACAATTACACCATGTAAACAAAAGCATTTAACTTTGTGCGCGTGTGTGTCTCTCTCTGCTCTTTTGGTGTTTGCACTTTTTCTTTTTTAGGGCCGTAAAGCCAAACTGCCCACAATGATTCTTGACAGGCCTAAGAAGGCCAAAACTAAAGTAACAGTGTTTAGTGTTCTGAGTGAAGAGGAGGCTGGGGAGCTAGCCCTCGGGTTTGCCGGAAGATTGGCCTGCGATGTCACAACAGACATGGTCTGTAAAGGCATCGACCATTCAAGTGCTGATATGACAAAGTAAGTTAGTAAAACAATATGAAAGTTGTATCTTTTTTGGTATTATTTGTCATTTCCCCGTATTTGGGTTATTGGTGTAACATTGTTAATCTTACTTTCTAATAACAGACAGACTCTTCTCAAAATCCAACACAACCTTAAACATGAGCTGACTGATTCCTCAACCTTCAGTTTGCTGACACACACCTTTGGCCCCGCTGCACTGGATTCTGTCATTTCATTCCTGTGTGAAAAACTTGATCTTGTTTCTTAAATAATGAAACCTTTTGTTTGTTCTGTAAATCAGAATCTTGAAAATTGTTCATTGTTGTTCTAAGTTTGTGTTAACTATTTGGCAAAAATGATTGGTTCCTAATCCAAACAGCATAATGACTGTTCTAACACATATCTTAAAAATGCTACAAAGAAAGAAAATTATCACATATGTTTCAATATGAATGTAATTGTGTCACACTCGGTTTGTAGTAGCTTTCCTGTTTTATTTTGAGTTTTGGTATGTTTACACTGTTATTTTTATTTCCCGTGTGTTCGTCTTCCCTTATTAGTTTTACTGTATTTAATTAGTCTGATTTAATAACTTATAATTATTTACTTTCCAGTGTGTATATATGCTCCTCGTTTGGATTATTGTTTGTTTGAGTTCTGCCTGTCTTTTCTATTAAAGATTTGGACTTTTGGACTATTAGTGGACCTCGTAGGTTTTTATTCTGTTCAATTGGTAATTGACTGGGTTTAATTTAGTGGCCTGGAAAACAGGCCGGAGGGGTCTGGTCATTTTAACCCCCTAAGACCCGAAATCTTCCATGGCATGCATTTTTAATTTCTCTTTGATATTTGGGCCGATTGGAACCCGATGAATGTAAAAACAAAGAATTACCAGGTTTTGTTTTTTTTACCTAATTTTTGTTTCTGAGAAAAATGAGAGCCACATATGAGGACATTCATTTGAAATTTCGATAGAACAGTTGCAGTATAATGTCCTCGTAACTGTATATCAGGCACTTGTTGATCAAGATTTAGTATTTTGGTCTAAATAACCCAAAATGTGATGTCCACATGTGTGGACGCCAGGCTGGAGTAAAGTGTTAGAGCTATTTATACCTATGTAAACTTTTATACACTGGTTTTTACCTGTCTTGTTTCAGAAAGGTTTAAAAGGGTAATGTCCACAGTTTATTTGTTTATTTATTTGTTTGAATTCAACATATTTTATTAAAGTAATTGAGCTTGAACACAGAAAAAACTGAATCAAATAATCATAAAATCAAATCACTTGCACTATACTGAAGTCTAATCTACTCTGAGCTAATGCCGGTTTCCAACACTAATGATCGGGTGAAGGAGAGAGATGAGGGTGTGCACGGCCACTGGTGCTCTTATCCCTGTTCTTTGTGATACAATCCAACAGGAAAGCAGTCAAACCCTTGGACATTAGCCAAGTTAACGTTCACAAATATATACACACAGAGGAACTCTGAGCCCCAATGTCAGCATTAGCACAAACATGCCACTTCATACCAAATCTCAGTGTGAGGTCAGGTGTTAGTCTCATTCCATTATTCTGGCTATATTTTCTTACTCATTACTATTAAACTTATACTTAAGACTAACTATTAACAAAATCACACCCCAATAACTCTGTTATTACACTTTCTATTTAATCATAAAAAGGCTGGATGTTGAAACCTTTTACTTCTATTTTGTATGAGCCAGGATTCTCAACAGCTGATACTCTATGTCCAAAAAGTGACAGGTATCGTTTTATGGAGCAAAAAACTTAAGAGCGCATATTTTATAAATAATACCAACAATTGCAAATGCAGACCTTTAATAGTAATAAGTAATACTTTATTTATAATGCATAGCAATATAAAAATAGTAACATATGAAAATATTACAATGGGCACAGATGAATTTGTATCAAAAACAGCAACCAAGCCAACGTAATGAATAACACACATAAATAACAACTGCTTGAGAGAGCAAACAATTTCTTTTCATCTGTTCCTTGGCAGAAAGTTAAGACAGCTTTAGTTTCAATAAACAGAAGTAATGGATGCAGTCCCTTTGAAATGTCACACAAAAGTCTACTTGTGCATATACTTAGCTTTAACTCTTCTCTTTTTTGTTTTGTATTCCAAAAGGTTTTCATTTTCTCCAGAGGATGTCTCTCTTTCAGTGGTTATCGACTGTTCACATTCATTTTCACAGACTGTTGGAATGTCGATGCTGGCCGAACGTTTCTTGCTAGAATACAATGGCCTAATTTTGCGTGCATTATCTGTCGTCTTTATTTCGTACTGGCATATACTTTTGCCTACTTGTTTTGTTTTTAAGACATTTGTATGCAGTTCATCTATCATTGCAGTAATACCCTCTGGAATGAATGCCCACTGTTTAACTGTGTCTAAAACAGCATTTAGTTTTCCAACCGCATCTTCTGTGCATTTTTTGTCTGTGCTTTCAACTACAGGAGTGTCATTCAAAGTTGATAGAGGACTTTTCAGAGAGTTTTTCATTTGTTTAAAATGGCTACAAGCCACCTTCAGGCAAGCACATGTGTTATAGTGAGAGAACGTACAACAAGTGCACTGAAGTGTTTCAGCCGATGCAAAAAAACACAGATTTCCAAACAAACTTGGCATTTTTATCACTTTCAAGTCCTCACAGTGTACAAAGTAATGCCTTTCTTTCACTGCAATTCTTGCCAAGGTCTGTTTCCATGTTTGGATAGATGTCATTGTCAGCCTCTGCTAATTTTGCAAGTAACACTAGATGCTTGCAAAGAAGTCCTCGTAAGCCATATGTACAGTTGCAGTAGGACTCAACAGGGCAGACATCATACACCATGTCTTCTCTTGACTCAGATGGGACTTGATATGCATTAACTCCATGGCTGTTCTTGACTGTAATTTTAAGAGCCCAACCACTTTCCATCAGTCTTGAAGCAGAGTCTGAAACTTGAGACAAGGTGTCAGCAAACCTGTTTTTCATGCGGCCCACATCTTGCAGGCTTTTTATGACTGAGAAGTAGTCGTCGGCCTTCCCTAGGAGCACTTCAATCAGATCATCCAGACGCCTATTCTTGTAGCCAGATAAAAACTGGTATTTCAGGCGGTGGAAAAATCTGAACAAAAGTTATTTGAAATGATTAGTAACTGTAATTGAAGGAATTTAAAGTTTTAATCAAGACTGTATTATTTTTTTAAAAATTGGAATACCTATTGCACACGTCTTTTATAAAGGAATGCTCTGTGCCGGTTTAGCTGATTTAGGCAAATCCACCTACTCTGTTTTTTGTTGTGATAACATAAAAAACGCTGCTAGAATTTAAAGGATTTGCCTAAAACCTGTTCTGGCAATGACATGACGAACCTACTCAGTTTAGCCTCTTGGATTAAAGCATAATATCTTTTTTTCAGCAATACAATTGAATGAGGTCAAAATAATAAATCATACCTTTCAATCACATTGTTTGTTTCAGAACGAGCGTGACTGAAGCGACGGCCGTAGTCACACCACATGTGGCCAATGCCTTCCCAGTGCTTCTGAAAATACTGGCACACCAAAGGGTATTGCTTAAATGTCTGGCAGAACTCTGCTGATGTGGCTTTAAAGTCGTCCTCCTAAGAGAATTGGATGCAACAGAATATATTTCAATCCATTTAACAGACCTATTGAAATCTTTAATATTATGTATTGAAGCCCTTTTCCTTTTATTGAATAACATTAAGAATTTTAAGTTATTAATAATATGTCGTGTTTTTGTATTAAGAAGCAATTATTTCTTCCCTTACAATGGCTAAGAAGGAACACTAAACCTATAAGCATATTTGGTTTCAGCATCTGTCTGTGAAAGAATCCCACTCACAAGTTCTACTGCACAGTGGGTGACACAATGATGTTCTGCACAGCTTAAGTACTTGTTTTGATAAGCAAGATAAGAAGCCAGTTTTAGAAATTGTTTCAAAAATCTATTTTGTATCTCTCTGTAACTTTTTTTAGCAACTGAAAGTTATTATGCTCTTAGTGTAATCAAGAAATCAAAATGTGAAATAGACAAATTACACTTACAGATGTGCAAGCTTTCAGCTTACAAAAGAAAGAAATGATTTCATTTCTCTTTTGGGTGTTAGAAAGCCCATGGACCCCGGACTCTGATTTTGAAAGCCATCGATTAACAGCCTGTGAATGTAAGAGGAAAAAAGTTAATCTGGAGAGAGAGACAGAGGAGCAGCTGTACAAAAAGCATAAAAGAAAGCTGACGTCCAAAAATAACTTTGTCACTCACTGGACAAGCGGACCTGTGCATTACAGAAATCAACCAGGCAAACATATTTTTAAATGTCAAAAAGAGCTTTGGGAAGCAGCCACCAGAAGATGAGTGCACTGTGGTCTTAAATGGATGGACATAGTCACTCAACATTTTATCCCTTTATATTCATTAACCTGAGTAGGTGAATATCACAATGAGGCAAATCATAACAACAGGACCCTGTTGTAAAAATGTGTTTCAGGTGCATCTTAGACAACGTGAAAAGAAAACAATGTGGTTTACCTGCAAGACATGGTACCAGCATAGAAGGATAGCTGACTCTGGAAAAACCTTCTGCAAAGCATTTATTTCCGCAAAGTCTTTGTCAACCATAAATGCTCTACAGAAAAAAAGAAAACACTAAATGAGATTAAACAGTATGAAAATGTTTTTGCTATCTCAAAGCACCACTTCAATGCCAAATTAAACATTTCAACTCACAAGTAGATGTATCTTTTATTGCTCAATGTTCCATTTGCCAGAACTGAACTGGGAAAGAGGGCTTTTACTTATGCTGCCCCTTTCACATGGAACATGATGCAAAAAGACTGGAAGATAGCAGATCTTATTTCATTAAATGCTTTTAAGTCCAGATTGAGAGAGCCAGAGAAAAATGTTTTTAAAATGTAATTGTTATTTATAATATGTATGTAACTTTGTAATTTCAACGTGTTGTCGCCTCTTGGCCAGGACTCCCTTGCAAAAGAGGTTTTTAATCTCAATGGGACTTTTCCTGGTTAAATAAAGGTTAATAATAATAAATATAAAATACTGCATACAGCCTATAGGAATAGCTTTAACAACTGGAAAGGAAAGTTTTTTGCAGCCCATGCTGCAGCTATAGCATTAGATTCTGGCATGTTATAACTTTTTTGAAAAGGAATTATTTCAAAATTAATAGCTGTCAATGTATTATTTACCTTGGGGAAGTTGGGAAATGCTCACAAACTATTCCAAGAACAGTTTCCAGGGTTTTCTGACTTTCGTTGCTGACAATAGCATAGGCCACAGGGACTCCATGCCCATGATCATCTCTTACAACAAGTGTGAATAAGGGAAATGAATACTGGTTAACGCAGTGCGTGGTGTCAACAAATACTAACTGTTTTGCATAGTTCTCCATGTTTGATTTCATTACAGGTGTCTGCAAAACAATCATTAGTTCTTGGTCAGATGTGTATGGTTGATAGAAGAGAACATGTTCTTGATGTTTTCCATTAAGTAAGGTATGTACACTTTGACTGTCTCCACAGTTAAAGTGCTTCTTCCTCATCATGCAGGTTCTAACACTGTCAATGTCACGTGGTGTGACAAAATGCTCTCTGTTGTGAAGATCTCTGTGTCCATGTTCTTTGGCCCATTTATGACATTCGGTTAGTACGATGGCTGGCTTAGTTCCAAGGGAAAGCAGTTCCTCAATCTTCCTCCTCAAATCACTGGAAATATTGTTGAAATGTGCGTCTTTTGGGTCCGAAGGATCATGCCCATCATGCTTATCATATGTACGCTGCACGATGACTGTGTGGTCTTTCCAACATTTGAGTACTTTAAATGAAACATAGGCCTTACAGCCCACTGCTCTGTAGCTGTTTCGACTTTTTTCCCCAGCTCTGATGCAGTTGAATTTGTAATAGTCTCTTTTCCTGTCTTTACCTGAGGCAACATTTAAACATTTATAATGTCCATGAAGGGTTAATGAGTTCAATTTTTCTAACACAACACTGAATGGGTCCTCCTGGCATTGTGACACATGCACACAAAGTTGTGTGTCTTTTCCAGTTCTTTTTTTTTCGTCATTCAGAACACTTCTTCTAATTATGTCGTCCATTTCTGGTGGAAAAATAACGAAGCTTTAATTAGTCAATATTCATTAATTCATTTTAACTTGTTTTGGGTTTTTTTGCAATACAATGTAAATATTAAATATAATATTAAAAAAAATATATATATAAAATAATATAAAACAAACAGGGGCTAAAAGAAGTTAAACTTTCATATGGTATGTCTCTGGCAACTTTAACATGATGTCCCAGGGACAACATCTACACGATGTCCCAGGGCAACTTCTACATGATGTTCCAGGGACAACATTTACGCGATGTCCCAGGGACGACATTTACGAGATGTCCCAGGGACGACATTTACGCGATGTCCCAGGGACGACATTTACGCGATGTCCCAGGAACGACATTTACACGATGTCCCAGGAACGACATTTACGCGATGTCCCAGGGACGACATTTACGCGATGTCCCAGGGACGACATTTACGCGATGTCCCAGGAATGACATTTACGCGATGTCCCAGGGACGACATTTACGCGATGTCCCAGGAACGACATTTACACGATGTCCCAGGGACGACATTTACGCGATGTCCCAGGGACGACATTTACGCGATGTCCCAGGGACAACATTTACGCGATGTCCCAGGGACGACATTTACGCGATGTCCCAGGAACGACATTTACACGATGTCCCAGGAACGACATTTACGCGATGTCCCAGGGACGACATTTACGCGATGTCCCAGGAACGACATTTACGCGATGTCCCAGGAACGACATTTACGCGATGTCCCAGGGACGACATTTACGCGATGTCCCAGGGACGACATTTACGCGATGTCCCAGGGACAAATTTGTAAATTTCTGGATTACTGTTAATCTCCATAGAATCAAGAACTCATGTCCAGTTTCACAGCTATGGACCAGTTAATTATGTTCCCAGGTGATAGTTTGATTCATAGATTCAGCACACAACCATTAGTCTAGGCCTTTTAGTTCAAATTCTCTTGACTTATGTTTGCCTGACCCAACCCCCGGGCCACGAAACACCAAAAAAGTATGGGAACGCTGGTCTAGAGAACACTGGTTAGCTAATGCTGTCGTCAAGTATCACTAGCAAACAAACAGCAAGCCAAGTGAGAAACATATGTATAATGCTTACCGTTTATTAAAGAAAAGTATCCTAAAAGGACTTCAAATTCGGCGGACAGGCGGCGGTTTCTCGCAAGTGAAGCGGGCGCGCTGGATTGACAGACAGAGGCGGGTATTTCGAAGTCGCAGAAGTATGACGTCACAAGAAGGTGATTGGTCACTTGCAATGTTGAACCTGGAACAACATTAATTATGATGATGTGGAAACAACGCCAACACAAGGATATCAGATCGTCCGGGTTGCAGTTGCTGTTGCAGGCCTTGCAGTTAGAAGAGTAGTTTGTCTTCTACTGGATGATTTAGCAGCCACTGATCTACCAACACGTGTCTTCACCCAAGTAGGTAGACACGTGTTGGCAGGTTTATTTGAACAGTGAGAGACAGAACAATAACCAAAAAAATCCAGAAAAATGCATTTAGAAAAAGTTATAAATTAATTTCCATTTGAAACAAGTATTTGAGCCTTTTAATATTAGTTATTTATTTATTTATTTTCTCTGACTATTTCATGATTTCTGGAGGGCAGTGCTTAACTAGCACATGCTACAGTTTTCTCTGTTCACAGGCCACACGTATGTATATCCTACTTGCAGTTCTGCATGTACATCCTGCTGCTTCATTTCGATGAAGAAGCAATTCAACAGATACCCGTGATCCTAATTCTCTAACAGGACTCAACCAGCTACATTTAATGCTAGAGTTTCAACTGACTCTAGAACACTATTCATGCTAATCCATTTTCATTAGTAAATCTGGCCCATTTTTCTTGCTGATCTCTTGATGGTAGGTGATGCTACTATCTGTGCATTGAACAGGGAAGCTCTTTTCTAAAGAAATGATTAGGCAGTGGCCTATATATTTGTTGATCGCTTCAATGAACATAACCTTCCACATATTAGTAGTCTATATGCATTCAACATATAGTGATTTAAACATAAACAATGAAAACTTGTACTATATGCTTGACGTAGCTCACTAATTCATAAATTTAACTCGGCATCACACTCTTCTAGACCTGAAGTTACCTCACTAAGCCTCAAATTCAGCCTCATAGTTCAGGTTTGTAGAGCACAGAAATAACTGATTAACAGACTAGATAACACAAGGAGAGGTAACAGAAGATGTGAGACAGTGCTGTGTACAGCAACAGCAAATATAAAGACCTGGAGAGAAGTGGAGCCGCTGTTTCAATATTGCAAGTGGTTGAAAGGTGTGCCAGCCAGAGAGCCAGCTGAGTGGGTAAGCAGCCATGCTGCCAGGGAATCCACAGAGAGAGAAAGAGTGGCTGGACAGCTCTGACGGCCACAACACAATAAATGATTGGCTCCTGAGTAAACAAGTAACATTCTTGAAACTATCCAGTATTAATGATTAATACCCAGTAAATGATTTCTTGTGAATAGAGGTTATTTCTAAATTTTTAGAAGAAATTATGGAATGTTCTGGACAATAAATAAAAATATAAAAAAGAATTACCCAGACTGCCCAAATGACATATTTGATCATTTAAATCGTGCGTTTATCAGTAACTTACAGGCTTGACTGAAAGGATTAATAGGGAATATTGCTAATATCACCGTCCTGACTGAAGGGTTATTTACTTCCGTTGTATGTATGTCTCGGTCAGCCCCCCTGACCGTGTGGTAGTGATGTAACGTCCTGTATGCGCGTATCGAGGCTTGCTTCATTTATGGGAGGAGCTGAAAATGATGACGTCCGAAGCCTCGCTGCCCGGCTGTACCACGTGACTGGTTCATGAAGTGGTTCGAACTTTGCCGCGAGATATGACAGTGATATAAACCCCTCAGACTTCAATCAAAATGTGGGTGTTTGATGGAGAGTTGCGGTTAGTGAGAGTTTGGAGACAGTTTGGAGGTTTATGAGAGTGAGGAGAGAAAGTCAGGAGAGAATGGAGCCAGCTAAGAAGAGGAGGATGTCCTCCCCTGTGTGGGAACATTTTGATCTTATTCCTCCCAACAAGGTATGTAAATTTCTACAGAAGATGTATTTTCATGATACTGATGGTGCAATAAAACTTGTGTTAAGCTGTCTTGACTTTTGTACAAGGTGAAGTGTTTGCTATGTGCAGGGAGCTGGGATATAACAACAACACCTCATCCATGCTTAGGCACTGCAGAGCTTTGCATGAGAATAAGGGGAACACCGATTGTGGAGCAAGACCAGGTGAGCCATCAAATGCCATGATAATAATAGCATGCAGTAATGTTACTAAATGATATAACAATATTATACAACTGTAATAAGTGACGTGTGTGATATTTATATTTGTGCTTTGTCTTTATTGTCTTTCCTCAGGAGAACAATCTCAAATAGATGAAGACCTGGTCAGCATGGTGATTGAGGACTCCCAGCTATTTAGCATTGTGGAGGACAAAGGATGTAAAAGATTTGTTAAATCATTAAATCCCAGCTATGTTCTCCCCACTAAAGGTTATAAAAGCAGTGAAAATTTAGTTTTTACAGAATAAAATGTGAACAGGCAGGACTGAGGCTCAAAGCCTCAGTGTGTAGCTGTCCATACCTCAACGTTACAAAAGCACAACCGCTGTCCACACCCCAACCACACCTCACCTCACAGTAAATGATCATTTCCATTTTAAGCATGTCCAAATAATCATTTTCCATACTGCCAGTATAACTATACACAGTATACTGCCATCACTACAATATACATGTTTTACACACTCCTTTTGATGTTGACATT